>NC_090412.1:14796370-15454150 GCF_036365525.1 Heterodontus francisci | reverse complement strand
TAGAGAGAGAGAGAGACACAGAGAGAGAGAGAGACACAGAGAGAGAGAGAGACACAGAGAGAGAGAGAGAGAGACACAGAGAGAGAGAGAGAGACACAGAGAGAGAGAGAGACACACACACAGAGAGAGAGAGAGACACACACACAGAGAGAGAGAGAGACACACACACAGAGAGAGAGAGAGACACACACACAGAGAGAGAGAGAGACACACACACAGAGAGAGAGAGAGACACAGAGAGAGAGAGAGAGAGACACAGAGAGAGAGAGAGAGACACAGAGACAGAGAGAGAGAGACACACACAGAGAGAGAGAGAGACACACACAGAGAGAGAGAGAGACACACACAGAGAGAGAGAGAGAGACACAGAGAGAGAGAGAGACACAGAGAGAGAGAGAGAGAGACACAGAGAGAGAGAGAGAGAGACACAGAGAGAGAGAGAGAGAGACAGAGAGAGAGAGAGAGAGAGAGAGCGAGAGAGCGAGAGTCAAGATCACTCCTGACAGAGGGTCATCTATCCAGCATACTCCACATCGCTACAAGTGTGGGCAGACATTGACTACTTGTGTGCAAGCAAAAAAAATGCCAGGTATCCCACTAAGTCAGTGTCCAACAAAGTGACAAGAATGTCAATAAATTAGTCTTCTCAAACAAAAAAAGCTTAACAAAAATGTACATTTGTTGTTGTTTTGATTGATAGCAAGATAAATTTTCAATGCCTTTACCTTTCAGAAATTGTCTCACTGGCCCCCTATGCAAAGCAAAAATTGTAATGTGGTCCCCCCTGCAAAAAAGTTGGACAACCCTGGTGTAGAAAATCCTATGTCACATTTTCCAAAGAGGAATAGGGAATTCTCCCAATGTTTTTGCAAACAACTGACTACACTTCAGAATTAATTCTTTGCTTGTAAAGTGCTTTGAGTCGTCTCAAAGACGTAAAAGGCATTATAAAAAGGCAAATGTCCACTTCTGAGTACCAATTTTTCATATGCTTACGTGCTGAATGTTATTGGACATGAACAAAATTCAATGTTGACTTTCACTAAACACACGCTCAGCAATTCCACTTGAATACAAAGGTGTGGCGCATGACTTCCATTTTTCTCAGGACAAAAGATACTGAGAATGGGGATGAAGCTACAAGCAGATTTACCCACTTCTACCGTGAGCATTATGTAGCTTTGGAGCCGACCTTGGACAAGCGGCAATAGAATCTTGTCAGACTGAGACCGGATACATTTCTCAGGGCCCTCCTGATTGCCTTATCTTCCATGTTTTCTTCCTCATTTGTTTCTTCAATGCTTAAATACAATAAAATAGAGCCCTGTCCCACCATATTTAGCTAGGATATGGCATGTTACAATATTAAAATTTGATCTGCTTGATCAGAGATCTATTATTCAGATGAGAAATAAATGAACTGCTGTTTTCTTAGTAGCCAATATCTGCTATATTGCCATGTAACAACTTTCTGCTTGCCTAGACCATTCTCAAAGATCCAATGCTTGATGTTTCTTTCAAGACACAAAACAGCACTTGGATACAACTCGTGGTTTCAGGCAGGTCAACTAGCTCCCTGCAAAGTCCTTTAAAGCTAATCTGTGAAGTCTTATCAATGCTTGATCGAAGTAGCTGGTACGTTAGAATTATATTGGCATTAGAAGGACAGATATATGGAATAAACAATGGGTTCAATGCCAAGACAAGTATGCTAGGTAACAAGGGTTGCAGCACTTAACTGAAAGCAGGAGAATTTCATAGACATTTTTCAGCAAGAGTATTAATGCAATACCTGACGCAAAAACAAGTTCTGATTAACTAATAGTACTTTTGTCACACAAACACAGTAAAGTCAAAAATACATCCTTGTAAGCAAGCAATGAAAAGTCTTATTTTGTCAAATTAGCCAGGAAGAGACAATTATTTCTTTTGAACCAATACTGTGGCTGAACCACAGGTCCAAATTTTTCATTTGTAACACAATATTGACATTTTATCACAACAAATCTGCAAGACTGCAGCAGGATCAAAACTTCAGTACATTAGGACACATCTAATTTCTTAATATGATACATTAGATTTCAATTGGCAAGATGCCTCTGTTTTTACACTTCAATTAAATAACTAAAAGTCAGAATAATTTCCCTCGGTGCACAGATGTTGATGTTTTGACAGGATTTTGCATGAAGTTTATTAAACAAATCTTTGTTAAAGTTTGTTTGAATACTTAATTCCAGCAAGCAAATTTTTCTAAGTTTTTTGGGTAACTTCAGCAGACTAAATAATTCCCCATCCCTAAAAATGAAAAGAAGCAACTGACAGGAAAGATGAATGGTATGTTCCTGTGGTATCTATTTATAACCAATTTTCCCGCTCAACTGCACAAATGTGTGGGGCTGTGCAGCAGGCTGGAAAATACCACGCAGGTCTTGCATGGGTGATAAACACCATGCATATGCAGAAACTGTGTAAAAACTTAAAGGGACCATGCACTGAACAAACTGGCCACGGACAAGTAAGTTTTAAAGGGAACATTGTTTAGAACAAAAGGCTTGCCAACAGTGGAACATAATGTCTTAGAGACAAATAGTGGAACCATTACATGCCCATTTATGAACTGCTTCAAATTCATAAGTCTCTATAATAAAAGCAAAATACTGTGAATGCTGGAAATCCGAAATAAAAACAGAAAGTGCTGGAAATACTCAGCAGGTCTGGTAACATCTGTGGAGAGAGAAACATTTAACATTTCAGGTCTGGTGACCTTTCATCAGAATTGGCAAAGGTTAGAAATGTAATAGATTTTAAGCAAGTGGTGGGGGGGGGGAAAGAGAAAAAAGGACTCTCTTTCCCTCTGCCCTATCACACACCTTTCCTTTTGCTCTTTTGCTCTCTTGCGCCCCTCCCTCCCACCCCACCCCACCGCTTCACTTGCTTAAAACCTATTACCTTTCTCACCTTTGCCAGTTCTGATGAAAGGTCAGTGACCTGAAATGCTAACTCTGCTTCTCTCTCCACAGATGCTGCCAGACCTGCTGAGTATATTCAGCATTTTCTGTTTTTATTACTAAGTCACTATCTTTGGCTAAACAGAATTTTTTTTGGATAAGGCCATTTGCAACAAAATGATTTTTGATGAAACATGTTTAACTGCTATGTTCAGTACTATACTAGTAGGCATAGCCACTTCAACTACACTTGGACAATATACTGACAAAGGTACCTCTAGTAAGGAAACACAATAGCGGACAGGTATAAACCAAAATCTATCACACCATTGCTGCATCTTCAAATTACCTTAAGAAGGGCTTTATATTTAGAACCACAAATCTGCCTTCAGCACGTTAACTTCCTGCAGCAAACAATAAGAATGTACCCTTTTATAACAGGAGTGTAATAGAAATGACTATTTTCCAAGTTAAATGTTTTAAGTCAAACAATTGATAGCATTTTAAAACAAATTAGTAAAATGCCATTTTGAAATCCAAAGTTATTACATTTTACGTAAATTACTTAACATAATCTGCTCACATTTCTCATTTAGCAAGTCACAAAAGAGCATTATGCAGATTCTTTGCAAGAGATCTCCTTCCATTTGTCACACCCAGCCATTTCTAAATAAAAGCAGTAAAGCAATTTGAGCATTTATGAATATCAGCAGTATCACAGTAACATTAGCTGAATTTAATCCAAGGATTACTAGAAAAAACAAATTATTGAATGGCTTATGAATTCTGGTGCAAGCTACTCATAACTGCACTAAATAGCCCGTTTATTCCTCCTGAATGATTCAAAAAAATGTCTAAATGGAAACTGTCATCTAGGAGGATTACATAATTTTAGCATCTCATTTGCAATTAACTTTTGACAGAGAAATAAACAAAAATTGCATTACTACACAACTACAATTTGAGGTTGGAAATCTGTATCTTGGTTTTTGAAAAGTAAGTTGAATTTGAAGACTCATTTATAGAAAACACATTTCTAAAAGGACACTATCTAATTGATCAAATAAATAATGAACGATTACAATAATTTTACAGGTTAATTCAAAAAGAAACAAAACATAGTGTATTTACAGCAAACACTAGTCATTACTCAGCAAATGATAACAAGCCTCAACTGTTAAAACAAGCTGCTGGCTTTAATTCAGCTTTTACAAATGCTGAATATTCCACCCACTACTAGGGTTTCAAAGCACTTAAAATGCACAATAAAGCAGTACAACGAATCAATGAACAACTTATCCAAAAACAACAATGCCTGTCATCATCTACAAGACAGCAGAACTTGCTGCCTGCCAGACAATTGGCAACACAGGGACAGTGCCCAAAATTTACCCATTAGCAATAGTCAATGCTCATTTCCAGAAAACAGGTCTCCATTCATCCAGGAAGTCTCTGCTTAGGCATTAGTAACTTGTTTTCTGGTTTATATAAACACAGCAGCACTGAACACTAAAGGTGGACCATATTTTAAGTGAGTGTGCAAGAGGTCTGGGCAATAACATATTCACTGTAGTCACAATTTGCGATCAATTAACAGCACTGCTCAAACCTGATGTAAATTCCGCAAATTAACCGAACAGAAACCATTATTTTCTAGAAAAGAATGATCCTCCTTTACTTGTTCCTCCCAAAATAAAGGGAAGAATGTAAATCTCATTGTACAGTACATAAATACAATGATAGGCTATCTAGTTTTTGTTACAAAATTAAAGCTTAATCTACATATTTAATCACAATGGTTTTCAACAATCTCAAAAAGTTAGGAAGCCCAGAGAATGCTGAAACATAAACACATTGGGCTGGATTCTATAGGCCTGTCGCCAAAATAGGCAGTGGGTGAGAAAACTAGAAGCCCGCACACTCGGGGCGCACATCGCGGAGCTGCTGTGATCCTAAACGCAGCGGGTCATTAACACGCCAGGGTGGCTGTACCTCTCCCCACCCCGATGATGTGGAGGGGGTGGGTGAGCTGTCTCCGGCACTGGCCTCCGGTGCCACTGCACAGGCGTTAGCGCCATTTTTAAAGGGCTTAGAGCCCGAAGTAACAATTTAAAATTTTAAAAGGTAAAGTGCATTAAAAATTATAATAAATAATTTTTAAAAAATCTTTCCATCCCCTCTCCCACTCCCCCCTGCCCCAAATAGCATGATACGTCATTCCTACCCTTTCCCCACCCCCTCCAGAATATCTACCTTGAATATATGACCTTCCCTCCCAACACCCACCCCGCAAAGTTTAGAACCTTTTACCTTTACCACTTCCCATCACTCCCTAGACCAATCAAGTAAGTTTGACCCCACTCCTGCAGTGATAAACTTCCCTCCGCCCCACAGATGCCGCACCTCATTTCCCCAGATGGGAATTCAAAGGCGTGGCAGTGCCGTCCGCTTGGATTAATATCGCGGCGGTACTTCAGGAGGCGATGGGAGCTTCATTTTTTCAGGTGTTAATTTATTTACATATTTAAATTGAGGTCCAACTGCCAAGCAGCGGGGTGCGGGGGGCAGGCGACGGGGCCACCACGAGGCCTCGCCGCTGCCACGATTGGGATGGGCCCTGCCGGCATCGAGGTTGGTAGCGGGCCTCATCAGGAGCGATCTTCATGTCACCCCTGCTACTGTTCCCGACGTCGAGGGCTCTATAAAATTCAGCCCATTGAATATAATCGAATACTGCTAACCTTGGTTCAGTACTACCATTTTCACCTTGGTATCAAAAGGTTGTGGGTTCAAGGCCCACTCCAAGACTTAAGCACATAATCGCGACTGATACCCAAGTGTAGCACTGAGAGAGCTCTGCACTGTCAGAGGTGCTCTATTGCAGATGAAATGTCAAACCAAGGCTCTAGTTTCCCTCTTGGAAGAATGTAAAGATTTCATAACACTATTTAAAAAAAAAGTGGAGTTCTGGTTTCCTGCCTAACATTTATATCTCAACCAATACCACTACCCATTTATCACACTGCTGTTAGTGACATCTTACTGTGTGCAAACTGGCTGATGCATTTCCCTACATTGTGGTAATGACTATACTTCAAAATACTTAATTGGCTGTGAAGTGCTTTGGGATGTCCTGAAATCTTGCAAGCCTCTTTATAAAGTAAGTTTGTTCTTTCTTGCTAGAAATTCTACTCAGGAACATAATTATAATCAGAGCCTCAACTCAAATACCTAACCAATTGCTCTCAAAGTCAACACTGCAAATCAGTAGCTAGCAGGATTACTGGTTTAGAGTGAAAATGAGTGCATTATCTTCCAGAATATCTGTTGAACTTTTACATTCGGGTATCTATTGCTACAGTTTGTAAAATGTGTATATAAGAAGCTGCTTACGTGTACGGCTAGAATTCAGTGTACTTCACAAGTGTTGAAACATGTCCACTGGATGACTCAAAAAAAGGAATCTCTACTTTCAGTCTTTCATTACACTGCTTTCCTTCAACAGGGATTATCCAAACTGCAACTGTTTCCATTGTCACCATCTCTGAATCATTCTGCTAACCTAATGTTTAATATAGAGAGGAAAGAAAAATTTCTCTTCAAAGATAGGTGGCATCAGGGTTAAACAAAATCCCAAAGAGTTACTTCCCAGCTTTGGAAAGTTGAAAAACGAAGTAGTTCAATCATTTTGAAGTAATATAATTGTTTCATTGCTCCAACTTCAGCCTTTAAAGCACTCTTGCACTGACTTGTTTTGTAGCACTGTGCTGCTTTTCCTCACTGCCTGACTAGCTTCTGGAAATCCCATGAGCAATTACACTACTATTGTGCAGTGTAGTCACTCAATTAAAATCAGTTAAATTTATCCAATGTTGAAAAATAATTAAAAAGTAACTTAAAGGCTATGATTTGAATTTCTAGTCAGTATGCGCTCTGCTGCTTAACTGAGACAAAAACAGACCAAATGCAGTAGGAACCCAAAGTAGAACAGACAGCCAGTAAAACTTTGAAAAGCCATTATGAAGCGGAGAAGAGAGGCAGAATTCTGTTGCCGTTCAGTAAAATTTGATTATGTTTATATAGTTAGGCACAACATGCACACCTTTATCTCTGCCAAGAGACATTAATTTTGCTACTTGACCTTCCTGGAACATCTAGCAAGTTAGTGACAACTTTGAAAAAGGAGTTGGTGGGACAATTTAACTTCCATACTTAAAATTAGTGCTGTCACCAGGATTTGAATGAAGTGCGTTTTGAGTCATAGACTTGTAAACGTTATGTCACCTTAATATTGTCACTGGTGATGGCTGGTATCCACATACTAAACAAATGAAGCAAAAAAAAAATGAAATGTACAGGTAATAGTTCAGACTACAAGAAGTAAATTTACAGGCCTCATTGCACTAAATTAGTCAACAGGATCTATGCTTGTTATTCTACTAACCTCCTAATTTTAAGAAAACTTTCCAGGGACCTGGCAGTAACTGAAAGATTCAATCCCCAGAGAGTTACACATTTTATTATATATTTTGTTTAAAAAAAAACTGGAGGCAGTTTCAATTGTGGCTTTCAAAAGGCAATTGGATAAGCACCTGGAGGGAAAAAATTTGCAGGGCTTGGTGTAAAGGGCAGGGGAGTTCGACTAGCGAGACTTCTCTTGCACAGGCTCAACGGGCCAACTGGCCTCCTCTGTGCTGTAACCATTCTATGAAATGTTTTGGAATAATGATTACTTTCCTGGAATAGAAGCAAAAATACATGTGCCACTTGTAGTCAGTAATGGTACTACAGTGGTAGTAAAATACTGGTGCATTCCACGGGATATCTGTAATACAGTGGCAGTATCAGTACTTAAACTGTAAATCTCCAGTCAGTCAAGGTCTAATATTGCTCTTCTATACCCTTCTCAGACCATTGAACTCTGATCAGATTTTGAAATACTGATCCCTGCAGCTGCTGACTGGAATTTTACTGCAGATTCTACAACCAATCAGAAAAGATGCATAATTTTGAACAATTTTACTATCTTACTAGATATATAGAAACAAAATATTCAAAAATTATCAGAAGCAACTGACCCAATTACTTTTACAGTAAACAGGTTTGAATACTGAAATGTATTTATAAAACAGCATTAGAAGTCCACACTTAACCTTCCACATAATCTTCCCACAGAATGTATAAAAGTACGTTTTTTTCGATTTGTTCCAAAAATAAGAGTTCTGTTTCAATTTGGAGCAATAGATGGTAAAGACAAGCTAGTAAGTGCTTGTCATACTGAATATTCTATTACAGTACAGTGTTACTTAAAGCAATTAGGGTGCACCTCTAAAACCTGGAATATTAGAATGTAATAATTGCAACAATTGGAATACTAATAGAAGTTTTAGAACAACAACAAATTGAATTTATATAGTGACTTTAACTTAGGAAAAGCATCTCACCTTGTTCAACGTCTCTCATTCCAAATCATTGTTCTCTACCGCCCTCCTAAGTACAATAAAAATTTTCTCACCAAGATATCTTCACTGCTTTCCTCCATCAGTCTCTGTACCGAAGACTTATCATCCTCAGTGATTTTAACATCCAGCTTAAGCCATCATGTTCTTTCTCTGGAGTTCACTGCCTCTTATTCTCCCTAAATCTCTCCCTCCTTGTAAATTCCCAAACCCTATTCACGGCCACCCCTTGACCATGCCATCTCACGTGGTCTTTCTTGCTAGCCCTACCCTATCAATTACAGATAAGGCCATCTCTGATCACTTCCTTGTATCACTCTCCACCCACACCCCCGTTCCACCCCCGAACCCTACCTCCTTCTGTATCTGTTCCTGGAACAAACTATCCAATTCACTTACAACTGTACTTTCAAAATCTCTCACTTGCACCTTTGATGCCCTAATCCCCAATAAAACAATTACACACTCTCACCCAGGCTGTTCCCCATGGTACAGCCCTCACCTCCACTCCCTTAAGTCCAAGGGACATAGACTTGAAAGGATATGGTGAATAACTGGTTTAGTCATCCACGGCCAGATCTGGCTGGACCACATAAAACGCTATTGGGTCCTGCTCTCGTTTGCTAAAACTGCTCACTTTTTCAGGATGATCCTGAAAAAAAGATAACCCCTGGCTTCTTCTTCTCAGCTGCAAACTGTCTCCCTAAACTCCTCTTGCCACCCCCTCCATCCTCACCTCTAACAAAAAGTGCGAGGAGCTCATGGACTTCATTGTCACCAAGATCGAGAACATCTGATCATTTGCCTCTGCCACGTCCCTCCCACCGAGCCAAACTTTCTACAATGCTCCCCGTGCCCTAGCCCTGAACTCGCATCTTTCTTTAGTTTCTCTCCTCTCATGCCCTCTCTGAGCTCATCTTCTCCACGAGATCCACCTCCTGCTTCCTTAACCCTATTCCTACTGAACTGCTGACCACTCAACTATTGCCCACGTTAGCCGATATTGTTAACGCTTCTCTCTCTTCAAGTGTTGCCAGTCTCTCCTTTAAACCTGCTGTCATTACCCCTCACTTCAAAAAAAACAACCCTTGACCCCACCGTCTTTGTAAGCTACTGTCCCATCTCCAACCTCACTTTCCTTTCCAAAGTCCTTGACTGTGTTGTCGCCTCACAAATCCGTTCCCATCTTTCCCGGAACTCCATGTTTGAATCCCTCTAATCAGATTTCTGCCCCTGCCAAAGTACCAAAACAGCTCTTACCAAAATAACAAATGACATCCTATATGACTGTGACAAAGGTAAACTTTCCCTCCTCATACTTTGCGACTCGTCACAACCTTTGACACAGCTGACCACACCATCCTCCTCCAATGCCTCTCCACTGTCATCAGCTGGTGGGGCTGCTCTCACCTGGTTCCATTCTTATCTATCTAATTGTAACCAGAGCATCACTTGCAATGGCTTCTCTTCCTGCTCCCGCACTGTTACCTCTGGTGTCCCCCAAGGATCTATCCTTGGCCCCCTCCTATTTCTCAACTACATGCTACCCTTCGGTGACATCTTTCAAAAGCACAGCATTAGTTTTCACGTACGCCAACGACACCCAGCTCTACTTCACCACCACTCCTGACTCCTCCACTGTTCCTAAATTATCAGACTAACTATCCGTCATCCAGTACTGGATGAGCAGAAATTACCTCCAATTAAATATAGGGAAGACTGAAACCATCGTTTTTGGTCCCCGCTCCAATCTCTGTTCCCCAGCTATCAACTCCAACCCTCTCCCGGCAACAGTCTGAGATTAAACCATTCTGTTTGAAATCTTGGTGTCGCATTTCACCCTGAGCTGAGCTTCTGACCATATATTTGTGCCGTCATTAAGACTGCCTATTTCCACCTTTGTAATAAATCACTCAACTTTGTCCCTGTCTCAGCTCTTGCTTTCGTTGCTGTTAGACTTGACTATTCCAATGCATTCCTGGCTGGTCTCCCATATTTTACCCTCCATAAACTTGAGGTCTTCCAAAACTCTGCTGTCAATGTCTTAACGCGCCATCCCATTCACCTATCACCTCCTGTGCTCACTGTCCTACATTGGCTCGCGGTCAAGCAATGTCTTGATTTTAAAATGCTCATCCTCATTTTCAAAACCTTCCATGGCCTCACCCTCCCTATCTCTAATCTCATTCAGCCTCACAATCCGCCAAGATATCTATGCTCATGTAACTCTGGCTACTTGAGCATCCCCAATTTTAATTGCTCCACCACTGGTGATTGCGGCTTCAGTTGCTTAGGCCCAAAGCTCTGGAATACTCTCTCTATACTTATTCGCCTCTCTACCTCTCTCTTCTCCTTTAAGACACTCCTTAAAAATCTACCTCTTGTATCAACCTTTTGGCCATCTGACCTAATATCTCATGTGGCTCAATGTCATATTTTGTTTTATAATGTTCCTGTGAAGCACCTTGAGACGTTTTATTATGTTAAAGGTGTAATATAAATTGTTGTTGAAAACATCCCAAGGCACTTCACAGAAGCATAAACAGATATGCCGAGAGGGTTGAAAGTACAGCCACCAATACGGGAACAAAGTGGATGGTAGGGGTTGGGGGGAAACAGTTAAGAGGCCAGTCACGGGAACACAAAAGTTCTTGAAGGGTTGTAGGATTGGAGAGGGTTACAGTGACGGGGAAGGTCAAAGAAGCCATGGATGGATGCAAGCATGAGTATGAGAATTTTAAATTGGAGTTGTTAAGAGACCAGGAACTAATGTAGGTCAGTGAGGGCAGGGCTGCTGAATGCTGAAGGATGAGATAAGAGCAACAGAGTTTTAGATGAGCTGCTGTTTACAGAGGGTGGATGATGGAAGGAGGCCACTGGAGTAGTCAAGTCTGGAAATGGTAATGGTGTGGATGAGGATTTTCACTGGGAGATGGACTGAGGCTGGGTGGATCGGGCAATGTTATGGAGGAGGAAACTTTCAGAATGATGGAGCAAACAATTATATACTTACATAGAAATAAAAAGTGAAACCCTTCACTTTATTCACAATTAGCTTTAATATGACTATACATAGAGAATATTACAGTCCAAAAATGGACTGTTTTAATTAGCTGTAAATCTTTCATTCTGGGCTAGGATCTGAATATACTACAGTACACTGAAAACCATTTGCAGCCAGTTACATTACATAATGTAAGGGGCGGCGCAGTGGTTAGCACCGCAGCCTCACAGCTCCAGGGACCCAGGTTCGATTCTGGGTACTGCCTGTGTGGAGTTTGCAAGTTCTCCCTGTGTCTGCGTGGGTTTCCTCCGGGTGCTCCGGTTTCCTCCCACATGCCAAAGACTTGCAGGTTGATAGGTTAATTGGCCATTATAAATTGCCCCTAGTATAGGTAGGTTGTAGGGAATTAGAGGGACAGGTGGGGATGTAGTAGGAATATGGGATTAGTGTAGGATTAGTATAAATGGGTGGTTGATGGTCGGCACAAACTCGGTGGGCCGAATGGCCTGTTTCAGTGCTGTATCTCTAAACTAAACTTAAAACAAAGATAAGAGTGAAAAGTTCTATACCCTCACCACTTTGCTCCTACTTGGGAGTCTGATTGTTGCCCTTACAAATAACCCATTGTAAATTAATGTAAATAACTACCCTGCCAATCGCTTGCAAATATTCCTTCAATTAATGCTACTAGAAGTCCAAATTGGCTGGTCGCTTGTCTCGTTATTGCTTGCAGCATGTTACTGGCACATGCTGCTGTTGATTTTGGTTATTTGAGTTATTGTACTTAAAAAGAATTTCATCGTCTGAAAGCGCTTTGATTTCATGTAATCGGAAATATAAATACATGCATCTTGAAGAGAAGAATTTTCCCAATGTCTTGGCCAACATTTATCCCTCAAACATGACAAACAGAATTTTTTGGTAATTTATTTCATTGCTGTTGGTGGGTCCTTGCTGTGCACAAACTGACTGCCACATTTTCCTACACTACAACTGTGACTACACTACAAATTTATTTAAGTAGCTGTGAAACACTCAGGTTATAATATGCAAGTTCTTTCATTCCCAACTCCATTCATAATATAAAGCAATATGAAGTTAGAATGATCCAAGATGATGAAAGGCAAGATCACCTTACTCTTACTTGGGACATCCTTAACCTTTGACCTTCAGAGGCCAGTCAGACTGGGTAGAATGGGTGAACGCAGCAAACAACCATTTATAATTAGTCACAATCCTCTTAGGTACATAGAGAAGACCACTTTCTGTGGGAGCACAAAGCGATTAATGCATCCTCAGCACCTAATTAGATCATTTAAATATAATCTATTAAATGCCTCTTTAGGTCTCATCAACATCACTAAGATCATTACATCATCACTCAAAGTTTGAATTTTGTACTATTCAGTGGCCTGTTTCAAAGGTCAACCAAAATAGAGAGCTCTCTATTCTATATATGGCTAAAACCTGTCAAGTCTCAATCCTTTGATGTATTTTATCCTGCAATATAAACAACTCCCCAAGTTTAAATATCTTTGCAATCTGCCTTACTTATGATCATAAATCTCACTCCAAACAATTCCCTTAAATTGACAGTTCTGTATATCTATCTCTTAATACCAACACTTCTGCATGAACAGTCCAAAACAAAGCAAACATTTCAGGTTAAATGATTAGGACTCTTTTCCCCATCCACATATCAGCAACTTACTTTTTCTTTTTCATGAGGAAGATGAGTAACTGGTAGAAGAGATGAAGGGGAAGAATTATTGTATTTTGCTGCTCCCCTATCTCTTGTATTCCCATAATTCACTCTGTAAAGAGGCCCATCCTTTAATATTCTCCCATTATTCACAGCACGCTTGGTAGCTAGTCTAAGCCTCTGTTGAAATGTGGAACTGCTCGTAATAGTAGCCAAATCACTTTGGCTTCTCAAGTATTTCTCGATGTTCTTTAGCGAGGAACCATTTGGTTCTGCCAATCCTTCGACTGCTCTCTTGAGTATCTTATTCCAGTCCACATTACTAATATCAATGCAGTTTCTAGATGTACACCCTTCTGTGGATTTTGAAAGACTGCAAGGCTTAATGGGTGTAAAACGTCCAGGTTTCTCTGGATCCTTGTAGGATGAAAGCCCTTTGTTTGTAACTTTAAGTATCGTGCCATCTTTCACACTAAGTTCCAACTGTTCTAGAACAGTCTTCCTATCTAATCCATGTGAAGAGGATACTGCATGGCAAATTCTTTCCTCCGATGGCCTTTGCTTTTGCTTTTTCACCTTCTGAATAGCTTCTAGAATCCATTCAGTGTACAGTGGGTTTGCAAGCTTTACCATGGTTGACCATTCATATATTGTTCAATCACGATGTTAGGCATAGAAGTTACTCCTTCTCCCTGTGCTCGATCAATCCCATGCCAGGAACTAAAAGGCTTTCCTGAGAAAATAAACAATTCACTGCAGTGAGGACCATAACATGCCTTGCCACCAGCACCTGTAACATGTTTGCTACTCAAAAATATCCATCAAAACAGTACTGAGCCTAATTAGCCTCACAAGACAGTGGATAAACAGGATAATCTTCTGAAGATTCAACCAACAGGTTTCCAAAAGACTCCCAATGGACTAGTTGCAAATGTGAGAACAGGTCCTGTAAGGCAAAGGGTAAACAATGTTAATATGTCCTCTGCAAAATACAGTGGAATCAGAAACAGCCCACTAAATTGGCAACTTATTCTCTATATAACATGCAGCATATCTGCATGTTATGATCAGTTTGTAAGATTGACAATTTCAAATCCCTCATGTTTACATCAGAATGTCACCACTATAAATACACGTGCACTGCAGCAAGTTCTTCCAATCTCGCTCTAAATCCCAGCGTAAATACATAGGGCGTGATGTCACACCCCTTCTAAAACAAAAATCAATAAAGTAGGAAAACTCGGTTGCATCACGTCTCAGTTGTAGATATTTAGGTGAGCAACTTTCGCACGGGTGTCTTCTAAGGTATTCGCATTCAAATTTATCTTAGTGACTTTAACTCACGCAGCGTTTCTTGCTTTCTTCTTCTAAGGTGCAATAACAAAAAAATGCAGATAAAATAGTGACCAACAAATGTACAATCCGCTGGTGACCAGTGCTCTGCAATCATTTAAAGTCCTCAACCTGCTGGCAGCAGAATCCTGTCGATGTGAATCGGTCTGAATACCGCATCATCAGTATTCAGGGTCACACCAGGAATTGCTCGAGAACCATTGCATTAAAGCCCAATGAAGATCCTTTTAAAGACATCTCATCATTAACCATAATCACGGCAATCGATAGCCTTCCGCATATTCTCTTCAGGTGGCACACCAATGCGGAGTCTCCTTGTTTATAAAGGTTTTCTTCGAAACAAAACAGATTTGAAAAAACAAATCACGCACCTTGCTTCACACTTGAGCGCAGAATCGGCTAATACCTAGCAGAGCAGACGCCATTTTGTTCCAATGTTTGAACACCGGAGTTTACATGAAAGCGACATGACACTGATTACAGCCGAATGGAGTCCCATTATACCCCAGCGCGCAACCTAACTCCAGCCTGGAAGTCCCGCCTCCGCTCCTCCCTCACTGGCTGCAGGCCCCCACCACCACTCGCACACTCCCAAGCAGCTCGCACCACGGCGCTTCATCATTGGCCGGCTGTCGTGTCAATCAACGTTACGTCCCCCCTCATCCTCACGCCCCCCTTTTTACTCAGGTTCGGTTGGCCTGCAGTATTTATGTCATTTGCGCACTGACCAAAGCTAAATTTTAAGTTTAACGCGCTGCCTCCCACGTTTATTTTGTTCATATGGCTCCCGTCAATTATTTTTCTAAAGCAGTTACAGTAACCAAGTAGCTGTTGTGAAATGTCAAGTTTAGAAAAATGGTGTCAGAAATTAAAACTGTTTTTGAGGCTTTAATGGTTGTTCTCGTTCCTCAAGGTTTTTACTCTGAAAGTATCCTTTAAGGCAATATTTCAAGAACAAGCGTTTTCAACATCCCCTTCCAAAGCTATTATTTTCGAATGAAAACCCGTTAAACTATAGATTGATTCTGAAAGACCCATTTAGATCAGTGTCTAATGCAGTGCTGCCCTCACTGATACCAGCAACCACCCACTATCGCTTAATGCAAAAAAAACCCAAAGTGGACCATTTCACAATTTCGCCCCCTCCCTTTCCCTTGCAAATTAATATTTATCAGAATGTTCTGGGAGGTTTGTCGGGGTCTCTGCTCGCGCTGTTTTTGAAAATTCAAATAGATTCTGAGCGTCCGTTGAGCTGCACGAGCGGCAAAGAAAACTCAGAATGAAGAAAAAAAATGGCGCTTAATTTCATGTAAATATAAACCACCCCGGAAGTGGCAAGTTTTTAATCCATCTCTTATCTGCCTTCACTTTTCCCCGTTTTTAAAAAAAATCTTATATAGGGTATCTGACACACAGTTGGAAGGTGTTGGGTTTTAAAAGCGAGACCCCTTCCCGGTTGAGTAATGATCACCAAACATTCACTCGCAGGCGGCGCGAGCCCAACAGGGACACTCGCGACGGCGGCTGCTAACCGCGGCTCACGAGACTCGGTTTCCTGCAGCCGCCTGATCACCACCAACTCCGAAAGGTTAATAATCTGCGTGCGCGCAACACAAGCTAGTGCCTGCTGCCACCCAGCCAACGCTTCCCGCTCAGCGCCTGCGGGCCTCTTGTTTGTCAGAGAGACTGGGTACTGTCCTCCTCAGCAGTCTGCCACTTGGACCAGACCCCTGCTCCAGCTTTTTTTTTACTCTCGAAGTCGACTATCATTTTTTTTTTAAAAAAAAAGTTTATTTATCTTCTTTTTTTCCTCTTGGAACGATTTAAATAACCTCCCAACAGGGGTAGGCTTGAGACCTGGTTGCTTATTGGCTCAGATCTTGTGCTGGATGCCAGCTGTCTCAATTCCTTACGCAGGGTAACAGATGGCACACACACCACACAGGCAAAAAGTACTGTAAACGCACAAAATAGCACATCATTAATTCCGAGGGCACTTCTTCCAACCCTGTTCTTGTTTTAACTGTATTTGAGGTCTGTTTTGTGTACACTTGCATTATATTTTGATATTAATTAGTGGACAATTTTTCTTGCTGGTTGACCAGTTAGAAATTACCTCCCTCTAAATATTCTCTAATTATTGCAAAAATATGTTTTGCAAACTTAGTGGTGAACTAACCTTGATAAATTGTAATTTATGGATATTCTTCAGCGTCATTTTACAAATGTCAGACTGTTGTGAAGAAGATAATACTTAGAATGGAATTCCAAATCAAATGGATAAAATGGTCAAGTGTGCACAAATGTTAATAGTATATCTGAACAATAAGGATTCGGGGTAGTTCGGAGAGTCTAAACTGTACGTGAGTGAACTGTGAGATGTTAAACAATAGTTCCAATATACTTTCGCAAGGATAGCCCAGTTCAAAAATATGGTTCAAATTTACTAATCAAAAGTCACATGAAAAATACTATATAATTTTGTGTAGTTGGTACCAGCTTTTTCATATTTTAATCAGGTTCATGAACCCGAGTGCTTGTTAAATGCAATTGACTATTTCCTTGAAACACTGAGTTCAGTCATACAGAATCCTTTTTATACGAGGCTTGTAAGACACAGCGGAATCTCAATATGTGAAGTGGAGTAATAGAATATGACTATCTGAAATGTGTTCCAAATTAACCATGATAGGAGCATAAAGAATGAATGAAACTGGAACAATGCTTGGTCATTGGACTGTGTTCCATTTTATATTAGAATGGAATCCGTAAGGTAATTTTTCAGAGAATACAGCAGATAAATAAACACGGTGAGTACTTTCTAACTACATATTGGCTAAAACAATGATTTAAGTAGCAGGGTATTGAAGAATAGAGCAGTTTTATTACATGAACCTTAGCTCTCTTACTGTTATGTCCTTTCTGTCGTACATGAATGTTCTTTCCGCATCATTTAATTCATATTTACTCCAATTTTTTGTTAATTTGGAAGCTGTACACTTCAAGGTTTGTACATTAACCATACCCTTTCCAATTCAAATTCGTAACACGACTTTTCAAAACAGCTCTGCACATAGCACCATGATTGTAATCATTTCATTTTCTCCAAGCATACCTGGTGCCCATCACTCTCAGTCCCTACGGTACGTGTGGAATACTTCACCTAAGCATTTAATAAAGTTTTGTAGCCCTATTCTTGGATATAGATATTGCATTATGATGTGAATAGTTCTCACTTAAGTGAGGATAGTAATTTATTCTACATATATATGTGAAAATCATTAAAAACTACTTTCTGAAGAGCCATCAGCAGTTGAAACAAATTCAAACAGCTGTTAGTGACGAACCATCAGCAAGTGCACAGCTGTATACACTGGAATTTGTGCTGAATAATGATAGCAGTGCCCAAGAAACACATCAGATTAAAACCCCAGTAGTAAAAGGCAATTATAATTTTTTGAAGATGGATCACTTACATTACGCCAATAAAATCCTACATAGAGAACTGAATGTAATATTTATTCAATAAATGAAGGGAACCGCGAGAATACAAATTGAGAGATTTACTTTACTGTAGAATTAATGCTGTACTCTAGAACTGTTGATAAAATATCCTCTAACTTTTTGTAACTGTCACCAAAGACTTCAATTAAAAAGTTAAAAACAGTGCAGATATAGAATTTGTGTCAGACTTTTTCATAAATTTTAAAGGAAATCTTCGGAGAAATTTCAATATAAACTGGGAATATAGGGACAGAAGGAGGCCATTCAGCCCCTCAAGCCTGTTCCACCATTCAGTTAGATCATAGCTGATCTGCACCTCAACTTCATTTACCCACCTTAGTTCCATCTCCCTTGATACCCTCACCTAATAAAAATCTATCAAGCTCAGTCTCAGTCTTGAACACTCAAATTGTCCCAGCATCCACAGCTTTACAGGGGGGATGGGGGAGAATTCCAAACCAATTTTTGTTTCTGGACAGACCCAAAGGTACTTCAGTGACTTGGACCACAAGAGTAGCCTACATGAGTCCTACAGAGGCTACATTCCTTTATCAATAAATGAAGAATGTACCCATTCATCTCTTTTTTTTAACCAGAAGCAATTTTACTGGCAATAAGAGGGCTGAATGCAGAGTCCTGTATGTGCATTTCAGCCTCCAGAGAGTTCAACTTTTTTGCACAAGCAAAAGGAATTGTGCTATTAACAGGTAGTATTATTTATGGCTGCTTGCTCATATTGCGGTTAAACATGCTCTCTATTATGGCATCAAGATATTTTCCTTGAGCTAAATTCTGTATTCAATAGTTCCCCAGACTATTCGCATTGTAAAATGCATTTTATGTATTGAAACTGGAAAAAATATCTACAAATGGTATATGTAGAGTATATTATCACACATACATGTACATTTGTAATAAAAAATCAGTCTGTACAATCACTCATGTTGAAAATTACCTTTTTATAAGTTTGTAAACTTCAGAGACCTTCTACAGCTTCGTAAGTTTATTTGCATTGCCATGATCAAAACTAGTATTATTTTCTCTGTATTCAACATCATGCCTTCAAAGTAAATGATTGAACACAAAAATAGTTAGTTGTATTTATCAACTAAAATGCCAATAAACAACTGTGGTTAGAATGGGAAGGAATAGGATGAAAAAACAACAATCAGGATAAAAATCTATCACTACCTACTTATCACTGAGTGTTATTTCAAAACCTCTTGAAATGCTTTTATGTACCAGCAACTGTTTTAATGAGATTATTATGACAATGCAATCAATACTCGTCCATCAAGATAGTCAATACCAGTTAACTCAGGGACTATGTGCTGCTATTTAATAACTTCAACAGGTACAGAAGATCTCAATTTTCGACCTATTTTCCAATGCGTTATGAAAGTTGTGTAAAATATTTAAATGATTTAAGAAAATTTTGTTTGATCACATAAATTGGATTCTTTCTGAAATATAAAGGCCAACATAGAACCTGTAGATTGTAAAACAGATTGGGATTCAACAATTATGTTGTGGCAAATATTGGAAACATTAAAACATTTTTACACAGAATTTACAGCACAGGAATAGGCCATTGGGGCCAAGTGTTTTGTGCTGGTGTTTATGATCCACACCAGCCTCCTCCCACCCTACTTTGTCTAACCTTATTTGCATATTGTCCTATTCTTTTCTCCCTCATTTATTTGTCTCACTGCCTCTAACAGGCATCTATACTATTTGCCTGAACAATTTCATGTAGCAAGTTCCACTCCCTTGGTAAAAAAGGTTTCTCGAATTCTTTATTGCATTTATTAGAGACTATCTTATATTTATGGTCCCTGGTTTTGGACTTCTCTATGTTTATCCTATCAAAATCAAATAATTAATTTTGAAGACATCTATTAGGTCACCCCTCTTTTTTTTAAAAAGAGAAAAAAAGCCCCAGCCTATTAAGTTTTTCCTGATAGTTATAACCTTTCAGTTCAGGCATCATCCTTGTAAGTTTTTTTGCACCTTCTCTGGTGCCTCTATATCCTTTTTGTAATATGGAGACCAGAACTGTTCGCAGTACTCCAAGTGCGGTCTAACCAAGGTTCTATGCAAGTTTAACATGACTTCCGTGTTTTTTAATTCTATTCTTTGAGAAATGAATCCCAGTGCTTGGTTCATGTTTTTAATGGCCTCAACTTGCATTGCTACTTTTAATGATTTGTGTATCTGTACTCCTAGTTCCCTTTGCTCCTGTACCCCACTTAGATTATTTTCCAAGGAGTATGCAGCCTCCTTTATCCCCTTACCAAAATGCAACACTTCGCACTTATTCCCATTGAAATTTATTTGCCATTTATACCCCATTCTGCAAGTTCATTAAAATCTTCTTGTATTTTGTCCGTCTCCCTCTGGTGTCGTCTGCAGATTTTGAAATTTTATTTCCGATTCCTAAGTCCAAATTGTTTATATAAATGGTGAACAGCAGTGGTCTCAGCACTGATCCCCCATGGAACAGCACTTCCCCCCTCCCCCCGCTGCCAGTCTAAGTAACTACCTTTTTGCTTTGAAGCCAGCTTGCTATTCATTTTGCTACTTGTCCCCCGACTCCACAAGCTCTGACCTTAGTCGGAAGTACCTTAGCAAAGGGTCTTTGAAAATCCAAATACATTACATCTGCTATATTGTCTTCGTATACGCTTTCTGTCATTTCTTAAAAGAATTCAACAAGGTTGATCGAACATGACCGTCCCTTTTGAAATCATTATAATATTTTTGGTTTCTGGATGATTTTCCACTACATCTTTGAGTAAAGTTTCCAATATCTTTCCTATCATCGACCAATATCCCCTCTAGTTTTTCTTTCGTTGTGTGTGACCTATTCATTTAAGTGCATGGAACATTTAAATTGTTTTGCCGTGCACACATGGTAACTTAAAAGGGCCAACTTATGCTCAGCCTGTACGGGAAGTTCCCAGTTACTGCGCAGCTTAGAGGAAACACTGCCACTTACGTTGTTATCTAGTCCATTGTCCTCTGGACGTGTTCTATCTCCAGTTTTAAATACAAGCATACCAATAGCTGTTCTACAGTCCTCTGGCACTATCCCATTTTCTAATGAATTTTTACAATTATCTCATAGTGCCTCCATTATCTTTTTCTCAACCGCTTTTAAAAAACACGCACAAACGCAGGGTTTTATCCTAACTTTAACTACTTTATAAATTATCTCCCCTCTTCCCTATCTTGGCGGTCTTGACATCTTTTTTGATCATTTCTTCTAATGCCAAGTCCCATCAGTCTCCATAGTAAAAGCTGAGGCAAAGTAGTTATTCAATAATTTCGCTATCATTACCTGAGAGTTTATCTTGTGCATCCCTTAATGGCCCTATCATGATTTTCCATTTGAAATCAGAATCGTTTATTTAAAACACATTTTTTCTATTTCAACATATTTCAAAATTATAACTATGATCACTGAATTGCTTGTCATGAGGGAAGCAACTAATTTTCCAGATTGATTATTCAAATGCATAATTGTGCTAACTGTTTTGCTAGTCATTGCTGACATTAAATGGGAAGTTGATAAATGCTTGTACCATTTTAATTTTTTTTTTAAAAGTTGAGCAGGAAAGATTTATAAATCAACTTTATAGAACCTCATATCAATATAATCAAAGTGATTGCAAAAATTGATAGAATGTAAAAATTATAATTGAAATTTTGAACATTTCAGAACTTTGGAAAACAATTTTAAAATCATTTTTGAGTGTTCTTTTTAGTTAAGCTTTTAAACTGGTATTTTAGTAGTGTGCCAGTATGATTAAAGTAGTATTCTTATCCAAATTTTTCCCCCTCATTGGCCTGGGTTTTTATTTGGGTTTTCACCTCTCCTAAGAGATTACATAGCTCTGAGTGGGTGGGGAGTGTCTGTGTTGTAATGTACGATGCATGACAACTATATAGACCAGTGCGTCTTTTCCTGTCCATTTTTGTATGTTCCTATCAGAGATATTAATATTCTAAATTGCTAAATAGAAAACTGGATGATAACAGTGCACTTTACCTCTGAACTGTTAATGAACTTCAATTCAGGTCATAAAATCTGCATGGGTTGTCATTATTTTAGTCACCTAAGGTCTATTAAGTGATAGATAAATTGAAATAGAACTGACTTTGTTTTAACGAAAGGCACTTTTGAAATCAGAATTGTAGTGTAATACTGAAGAAATATTTAGAACAGCAGGAGGCAGCCAATGCTATACTAACCTGAATGTCTGATGCTATTAGTGGGCACAAGATACATTACCTAGTACTCTCACCTTTCAACCCAAAACTGAACAATAACCAAGAGCCATAAAAGACTGCAGATGCAGTCCAACTTTGTTACAGATTTATAGAGACAAGCAAAGAATTTTTTGTGATGGGTTGATTTTATGAAGATTTTTTAAAGCTGTCTTATTGCCCATAATAGAGACCCCGCCCTGACTAGGGGAAGTTGATTTGGAGAGGTTTAAGGTGAGATTTCAATGAACATTGTCTTTAAAAGTAGTATGCTGCTTCTTGTTCTGTCCTCTAATTATCTTAAGTTAATGATTACTTCCTGCACAATGAAAACTCAGAATTTAGTCAAAGTCGCAAAATGAACCCACTGTAGCTAGAGACTCAAGTAGCATTTAAAATGCTAATAATGTCCAACAAACATGTAACTATATTTAATTTCCTGAAAGAAAAATAACTAAAGGCAAGGAAACATTTACGAGAATCATCTTTGTTTATTGTCAATATCAAATTATAAAGAAAAGAATGTTGTCATAACCATGTATAACCGACTTTGAACATTACAGGTGTCCAAATAACTACAGAGCATCAGGATTTTAAAAACTGTGCGTTTGCAGATTTGATTTGGTATTTCACAGCAAGATTTGCCTGCTTAAATATTTCTGTGCCTCACTTTATTTTATTCTCACTATATAAGTTTACTTTTCTGAATAAACTCAAAAACAGAAGATACTGAGGTAATTTGCTAAACTGAAACCATTTCATGATGATATGATGGATGCACCACTTTTCAAATGACAAATCACTTGAGATCAATTACAACCCTCACTTTGGGCTGAGTTTAAAAACTCACCGTCAGAGTAAACAAGTTATGCAATTTGAAGTCATCTCCAGAAAATAGGCAACATAGTTTTCACTTCATGTTTTCGTTCATTACCAATGCCATAATTACTGTCAGGTGGATGGATAATTAAAATGAACTACCAAAACATTCATCGCCAAAATCAACACTTCATGGTTTCATCTAGAGATGTAACTAAAAATCACGAAAAGACAATCAAGGTGATAGTTTTTGACTATCAACTTGATCAAAACATTTTCAAGGCCTGTCATCTACTCTTAAGGTGTTCACATTTTCTAAATATTAATTTTTAGTAGCTGATTGACAAAACTAAATAAAAAGCTAAGTACAGAATTCTTATGCAGGGTGTGGGAAGAAAAGAGAGAAAGGTTATTTATTTTTAAATGGACAGCAGTTCCTGTTCTTAGAGTTAACAAAGGACTTTTTGATCCCACTTATTTTTGTATTAATGAAAACATCAATGAAAGTCTGGCACTTCTGGGAATGTGCAACCTGAACGCCTAATGATGACATTTGCTGCATAATGACCAGCATGGATGCATTTTTCAAGAGGTTGATCATAAACCAGCTGTGACAGAAAACCTACAAAGAAAAATAGTAAAAATTAACTGCAGGCAAGAGCATTAAAGACGTTTTAAGTTTGCAACTAAACACACACATTATCTATGCCCCTTCAAAACTAGTCTGAATTTTGTACCTTTAACTGCATTGGAATCAAAGACACATGGATTTCACAGGTCATGGATCCGTGCGAGATTCTTGATTATATTTTACATTGATAAAATCAGCTGTTTGTGCCCAGCTTCTCCCTTTGGGTAGAGGCCAGATTATCAAGGGCAGAAGTACTAAGAAATTACAATCTTTTCATAACTTTAATATTGATTTGTTTCTGTTTTAAGAATAACTTTTGAGCCAATGAGATGCAGTGTGACATACTTTGAAGCTCGATATTTCAAGGTGTGAAGATGCATGTCAAAAATAAGTCAAAAGGTCCCCTCACTTCCTTGATGCTCAATGGATAAATGGATCACATCGCATAGTAATGAGACACAAAAACCAGAACATTCACTAATTTGATCTCCTGGTCTGTGCTGAATTAGCAAATCTTAGGTGGCAATGGATTCACTTATAGTTAGCCTTAGTGTACCCAGACAAGCGTGGTGGTGCAGGAGAGGTTAGGACAGAAATGCATGGTGATGTCTCCCACAATTCAACAGTTTTCCAACATTCACTGTATTGAAGATTGCTCACTTGGGCAAGAAGCAAGAAACCTGCAATACCAGGTCCACACATGCTTGGCGGAGAGGAAAACGAGGACAAAAATAACATGGTTTTCTATATTTTGAAAGACAAGATAAAATAACTGCAATTTTGAATGGCACATGGGATTTCTCTTCAAATGTAGGGACAGCTTTTCCCCCTGTTCCATATCTTGCTAAACCTGCTTCCAACCATTATCATTAATCTGGCCAACCATGAAGGCATTTTTAATTCCAAATTAGCTTTTAATGATTTGGTTCGGGTAAGAATGAACTACAAGTATGTTTAAGTTATAAGTAATCGCAGAGTTAATAGAAGTTTTTCTTCAAATATTCAAGTCACAAATATATATAGTAAATCAATTTTCATTGAGGAAGATAATTAAATGAAGTACTAATTAGGATAAGAGGCAAATCATTTTTCATCACATCTTCCGATAAAAGCGAAGAAATATGTTCAAAGGCCAGATTTTCAATGTTTATATTTTTGAAACATCATTTGGCACCCTTTTTCTTTCTTGAATAAGTATAGCCAAGACATGATGAAATGAAAAACTGCAGCTAAATTTATCTGCTCTGACACACTGCTGAGTACCAGGTTCCCTCTCTTGCAGTTAAATCAATAGTGTTTGAGTAAACACAGTTAAAGCTTTATTAGAGTGGTCTGCTTGTTCTGTAACAACTACTTGATGTTTTGGCTACAAATCAGCCCAACACACACAACTGAATGGAGTTAAAAGGCAAAAAAAATCAGGTGTTACTGAACCAAAGTACCCAGAAACTGGAGGAGTACTGAAACAATGAACCTAAATGGACAATTCTTGCAAGCAATTAGATGAACATGCAGAATTGAAAATAATGGTGACAGAAATGTGGACTACTAACAAAAGGCACTGAACCACCAACATATTAGGAAATAAAACTATACTTAATTGCACTTTAAACATATAGGTGTTAGCTGGAGGCAATTTATAAAATGCCAGTACAAGATGATATATACCTGGCAGCACAGTGAGCACCTTCGCATTGAAAAGTATATTATACATCTCACCAACCACACACAGTTGTTGATGAATACAATAAACCAGCATTAACTTTATGCCCTTGCGCTGTTATCCTTAAATTACATATCTTTCATGCAGATAATCCCATATCTTAGTTGCACTTTAATGACAAACTGGGAACACCTTTCTAACAGGCGAGAGTAGGAGCAAAGAAGAGGAGAAGGCAGCAATTTGTATAATGTCACTTTGGCCTCCAAAATGGACATGGACATAGCAAAAAAAAAAAGTTGATATTAAATTTGCAAACAATAGAAGTTATATTACTTTAGAAAAAGAGTAAAATCAAAGACATAGAAAGGGGGATGAGAGAAGAAATAGAATAAAGACGGAGAATGTGAGGAAAAAAGAGATGGCAAGATACAAAGCAATATTTATATTTTTATTTGAATTGTGCTTTACACGTTTATTTTAGCATAAAAGATTTCATTGCACTATTTGAAGAGGAGAGTTCTGACCAACGTTTATCTGTCAATCAACACCACCTAAACAGAATAACTGGGGGTCCCTTTCATTTCTGGTTGTGGGATTTTGATGCATGCAAATTGTCTGCCGTGTTCTGCTAGATAACAACAGTGACTACACTTCAAACAGTATTCATTGGCTTTGGGACAACTTGAGGGCAACAAAGGTTCTATTATTAATGTAAAGTTTTTTTGATGAATAAACTGGTTTATTACTATCTTCCTATTATTTCAAAATGACTGTGCTTAAACTGAATAAAATTACAAAACCAGTTGAGCCAGGATATTACCCGAACCTGCTTGCAGTTTAATGATCAACTTTCCACAGTTTTTGTAATGAACTTAATAATTTTGTATCCTGAGACATAAATGTGGTAAAAACTTGCAATGCGGCTACATTTTCCATTCATCTAGTTATTTACTGTAATCCTACATGGAAATTAATTCAGCATAATGAATACAAATCTTTTCACTTTATGATGTTGATTTCACATGGAACAAAACTAAAATGTAAAATAAGTGATTTTTGTTCTTTAATTTTTCCTCATAGTCCTCAGCTACTTCTCCCAATTCAAGTTTTTTCCATTGCACTGAGTTTGTACTTACAGGAGTTCTGAACTTTTATTTGACGAATGTGACATTTACATTCACCCATGACACCTTGCTTTCCATGCCTATTGTACTTTTTGGATTTTATAAATAATATCACCTAAAGGTGTCAATATGAGCATCGCATTGATAATATTAAAAGGCTGTTAAGAAATTTCAGCTCAATCAAATCACTATGAATATACAAATCCCCTTAAGGAATAAAAACACCAGAAGTAAACTGGCCCAACTGTGAACTATAGGAGAAGTTAAAGATAGTATCAAATTAAAGGAAGAGGCTTATAATTTAGAGGCTTATAATGTCAACAAAAAGAGTTTTAAGTCTGAGGATTGGAAGGATTTTAGAATTCTGCAAAAGGAGGACCATGAAGTTGATTGAGAAAATAGAAACAGATTATAAAAGCTTCTATAGATATGCAAAAAGAAAGAGATTAGCAAAAGTAAATGTGAGTCCCTTACAGTCAGAGACAGGAGATATTTCAATGGGGTATAAGGAAAAGAATAATTTGCATCTGTCTTCATGACAGAAGACACAAAAAACATTCCAGAAATAGCAGAGAACCAAGGTTCTAGAGTGAATGAGGGAATTTAAAGAAATAGTACTGGAGAAATTAATGGGACTAAAAGTTGACAAATCCCATGGACCTGATGGCTTATATCTAGGGTTTTAAAGGAGGTGGCTACAGAGAGAGTGAATGCATTGGTTTAGATCATCTAGAATTCCCGAGATTTTAGAATGGTCCCTACAGATTGGAAGGTAGCAAATGTTATCCTGTTTTTCCAGAAAGGAGGCAGAGAAAAAACTGAGAACATTAGGCCAACTGGCCTGATATCAACAGCAGGGAAAATGCTAGAATCTATTATTAGGAATGTAGTAAAGGGCACTTAGAAAATTGTAATATGATTGAACACAGTCAAATCAGATTTATGAAAGGGAAATTGTGTTTGACAAATTCCATTAAGAGTTTTTTGACGTAACCAATCGGGTAGATAAGGGGAGTCAGTGGATGTAGAGTATTTGGATTTTCAGAAAGCATTCAATAAGGTGCAACACAAAAGGTTATTACACAAAATTTGGGCTCATGGGATTGGGGGTAATATATTAGCATGGATAGAGGATTGGTTAATGGACAGAAAATGGTAGGAATAAATGAGTCATTCTCAGGTTAGCAGGTTGTAACTAGTGGAGTGCCGCAAAGATCAGCGCTTGGGCTTCAGCTATTTACAATCCATATCAATGACTTAGATGAGGCAACCAAGTGTAAAGTATCCAAGTTTGCTAACGATACAAAACTAGGTTGGAAAGTAAGCTGTGAGGAAGTTACAAAGAGCGGCAAAGGGATATAGGCAGGTTAAGTGAGGGGGCAAGAACGTGGCAAATGGAATATAATGCGGAGAAATATCAAGTTATCCACTTTGGTAGAAAAAGATAGAAAAGCAGAATATTTTTAAAAGGTGAGAGACTGGGAAATGTTGGTATTCAGCAGGACCCGGATGTCTTGTACACCAATCACAGAAAGTTAACAAGCAGGTACAGCAAGCAATTATGAAAGCAAATAGTATGTTAGCGTTCATTGCAAAGGGATTTGGGAATAAGAGTAAAGAGGTCTTACTGCAATTATATAGGGCCTTGCTAAGACTGTACATGGGGTTGTGTGTATAAGTTTTGGTCTCCTTACCCAAGGAAGGATATATTTGCCTTAAAGGGCATGCAACAAATATTCACTGGACCAATTCATGGGATGAGGAGATTGTCCTTTTGGGAAATATTAAGTAAACTAGGTCTATTTCACTAGAGTCTAGTAGAATTTTTTAATTTTTTCACAGGACGTAGGCATTGCTGGGCTAGGGCAGCATTTATTGCCCATCCCTAATTTCCCTTAAGGAGGTGGCGGTGAGCCACCTTCTTGAACCGCTGCAGCCTTTGGGTGTAGATACACCCACAGTCCTGTTAGGAAGAGAGTTCCAGGATTTTGACCTAGCGACAGTGAAGGAACAGCAATATAGTTCCAAGTGAGTATGGTCTGTGGCTTGGAGAAGAACTTTCAGGTGGCGGTGTTCCCTTACATCTGCTGCCCTGGTCCTTCTAGGTGGTAGAGGACATGGGTTTGGAAGGAGCTGTCGAAGGAGTCTCGTCTGAGTTGCTGCAGTGCATCTTGTAGATGGTACACACTGCTGCCACTGTTTGTCAGTGCTGGAGGGAGTGAATGTTGAAGGTGATGGATGGGGTGCAAATCAAGTGGGATGCTTTGTTCTGGATGGAATGAGAGGTGATCTCAATGAAATATATAACATTCTTAAGGGGCTTGACAGGGTAGATGGGATGATGGTTCCTTGGCTGGGGAAGTCTAGGACTTGGGGTCACAATCTCAGATTAAGGGGTCGTCCATTTAGGACTGAGATGAGGAGAAACTTCTTGAAAGGATTGTGAATCTTGGTTATTCTCTATCCCAGAGGGCTGTGGCTACTCAGTCATTGAGTATATTCAAGACATGGGGATAGTGCGGAAAGGTGGAGTTGAGATTGAAGATTAGCCATGATCTTAATGAATGGCTGAGCAGGCTCAAAGGGCTGAATGGCCTACTCCTGTTCCTATTTCTTATGTTGTGTTTCAAATACATTGGTTATCAGCTAAACCTTTGGTGAAGGACCTCAATGATACAATGTGCTAACAGTTTAAAATGCTGCACCATGGATTAGCAGGTTGTGCATTTACATTGCAACCCGCAATTCACCACACAGTAAGCTTGTGTTCTCAGGATGATTGGGAAGTTTCAGAGTCTGAGAAATGGAACCGACAATCGAAAAGTAAGTCATCACAGACTTGTCCTACAATGGTAAACTTGAAACAGCAGTCAGGGGATCATGAAACAAATCATCCACCTACCCTCTTGATTGGGGAATTTAGAGCACAGAACCACAACATTTGGCCCAACTGGTCTATGCCAGTGTTTACATTCCTCCTTCCACTATAATTACTCCTTCCCATCCTGCCCCCATATCTCTCTAATCCCTTTTCCCTCACATATGCATCAAGATTCCCTTAAATGCTTCAACGTCTCCAGATGACAGCAAGTTACACACTCACTAAAAATAAATTCCTCCTAAACTCTATTTGGTCTGTTATATTATATTAATGCCCTCTGTTTTGGACACTTACAGGTGGAAACTATTTATCCATGTCCACGTTATCAAGTCCCTTCATCACTTTAAATACCTCTATAAGGCCTCCATCTTATTCTTTTTCCAGAGAACAGAGCTCTAGCCTGCTCAATCTTTCCTGATAACATCCTTGTAAATCTTTTCTGCACTACCTCCAGTGCTTCAATGTCCTTTTTGTAGTATGGAGACCAGAACTGTACATTGTACTCCAAAGTACAATTTATCATTCTGTTTCTCTAAAAATGAACCCCACCACTTTCCTTGCACTCTTTATGGCCTCATCAACTCGTGTTACTAC
This sequence comes from Heterodontus francisci, assembly GCF_036365525.1. Taxonomy (NCBI): domain Eukaryota; kingdom Metazoa; phylum Chordata; class Chondrichthyes; order Heterodontiformes; family Heterodontidae; genus Heterodontus; species Heterodontus francisci. The sequence goes on along the minus strand of NC_090412.1, from coordinate 15,424,199 downwards.
TTTTAGCAATTTATTCATCTGTATTTGCAGATCTCTGCTCTTTTACCAATTGTTTCTCATCTTCCAGGAATAAGTAACTTCCTTATTCCTCCTACAAAAATGAACCACTTCACACTTTGCTATTTTGACTTTGATATGCCATACACACACCCAGTCAGAAAGCTTATTTATGTCTTCCTCTATATTGGTGCAGTCCCTACATGATGAGTGATAACCACCACCACCCCCAGTAACAACCTGCTGCAATTTGGCATCATTTGCAAATTTCAACACCACATCTCCAATTCCTGAATTAAAATTATTTATGTATGTGCTCAACATGGCCTTTTTAAGTAATGCAATTCTAACACAAATGTGTACTAGTGTACAGACATTTTGTATATCTGTATCAAAAAATTAAATGCCAGGTTAAATATTTCCAGTTACAATTTTGGCACAAACCAGATTTATCCTGTTTATTGGAGTAATGGTCTCTGATAACTTAAATTGCCTCTGTACTGGTTTGAATAATAGGAAGGTAATAAACAAGTCAATACTGCATCTTCCACAAAATTACATTATTTTGCATCTAATTTATATATTACTAGTAATATTTACCTCCAACAAAGGCATCACCAGCTCCATTTGTATCGACAATTTCATCTTGTTTAATACTTAGGACAGGGAAGACCGTTACATTATCAGCTGTGAGAAAGAAGAAAAATGATGTAAATAGATTAGACATTATAATGAAAAATAGTAATTAAATCATAATACGTTATGATAAAATTAATCATAATTTTAAAATGTTAGTTTTACCAATGCATATGCAATAGTGTAAAGTATTTTAAAATTAACATTAACTTATTCTTAATAGTTTTCTGAAGCTCTGCTATAACTGTCTCCTCTTTGGAGTCTGGGCAGCAAGCAATCTGTTCTCAAGTCCACATTAATGCTGCTCTTTTTTGAGGAAGTGCTGGAACAATGGAAGTGGACTTGATCTGAACCTTTTTTTAGACTTATTACGCACTTCATTAACCTAAGCAAAATTAAAGATTATTAATCAGCTAAAAACACCTATTAGTTCTCCACTAAAAGCCCACTGACTCCCACAGCTACCTTGATTACACTGCCTCCCAACCCACTTCTGAAAGGACTCTCTTCCATTCTCCCAGTTTCATCTGTTCTAATGTTGCCACCTTCCATACCAGTGTTTCCCATATGTTTTTTTGCCTCAACCAAGGATTCCCTTCCACCTTGATTGACAGGACCCTTGAACGTGTCTGTTCCATTTCACACACTTCCATTCTCACCACTTTCCCTCCCACCCAAAAACACGATAGGGTTCCTTATCCTCACCTTCAAACCCACCAGCCTCCACTTCACCATTTCTGCCACCACCAGAATGATTCCACCACCAAAAATGAAATACTTTTGAAGTATAGCATAAGTTGTAATGCAGGGAAACACAAGAATCAATTTTATACACAGTAACGTTTCAAAAGTAGAAATGAGACAAATGACAAGATACCCATTTCTGAAAGTGTTGGCTGAGAGTTGGGATAAATGGGTCATTTTCAGGATGGCAAACTGTAACTAGTGGAGTGCCATAGGGATCAATGCTATATTAATGACTTGGATGAAACGACCAACTGGATGGTAGCCAAATTTGCTGACGATACGAAGGTAGGTAGGAAAGTAAGTTGTGAGGAAGATACGAAGAGTCTGCAAAGGGATATGGATAGGTTAACTGAGTGGGCAAAACTTGGCAGATGGCATATAATGTGGGAAAATGTGAGGTTGTCCACTTTTGCAGGAAGAACAGAAAAGCAGATTATTTACATGGAGAGACACTGCAGAATGCTGCAGCACAGAGGGACCTGGGTGTCCTTGTACAGGAATCCCAAAAAGTCAGCATGCAGGTACAGTAAGTAATTAGGAAGGAAAATTGAACGTTGGCTTTTATTGCAAGGGGAATGGAGTATAAAAGTAGGGAAGCCTTGCTAAAACTGTACAAGGCACTGGTGAGACCGCACCTAAAGTACTGTGTACCGTTTTGGTCACCTTATTTGAGGAACATACTTTCATTAGAAACAGTTCAGAGATGCTTCCCTAGACTGATTCCTGGGATGAGGGGTTTGTTTTATGAAGAAAGGTTGAGCAGGTTGGGCCTATACTGATTGGAGTTTAGAAGATTGAGAGGTGATCTTATTGAAACATATCAGATTCTGAGAGAGCTTGACAGGGTAGATACTGAGAGGACGTTTTCCCTTGTGGGGGAATCTACAACTAGGGGGCACATTTTCAAATTAAGGAGTCTCCCATTTAATGCAGAGATGAGGAGGAACTTCTTCTCTCAGAGGGCTGTTAGTGTTTGGAATTCTCTTCCCCAGTGAGCACTGGAGGCTAGGTCATTGAATATATTCAAAGCTGAGTTAGACAGATTTTTGATTGACAAGTGAGTCAAGGGTTATGGGTGGCAGGCAGTAGAGTTAAAGCCACAATCAGATCAGCCATGATCTTAGTGAATGGTGGAGCAGGCTCAAGGGACCGAATGGCCTACTCCTGCTCCACTGATCCCTGCAGCACTCCATTAGTTACAATTTGCGAACCTGGAAATGGCCCATTTATCCCGACACTCTGTTTCCTGTTAGTCAGCCAATCCTCTATCCATGTTAATACATTACCCCCAACACCATAAGCTCTTATCTTGTGTAGTAACCTTTTATGTGGCACCTTATCGAATGCCTTTTGGAAATCCAAATACACTACATCTACTGATTCCCCTTTATCTCCCCTGCTTATTAACATCCTCAAAGAACTCTAATAAATTTGTCAAACATGATTTCCCTTACACAAAACCCACCTTTTAAGATAAAATTTATTATGTAACTTGTCTTTGAAACCTACAAGTATTTAGTGCAGCTGTATTTCACAGAAAACTGCATCTGAAGAATAAATGGTCCCCTCTTCCCTCCCAATATCATAATCATAATACATAAAATTCATTTATTTAAAGTAGTAACTGTTTATGCTAACCTGCTCGTCATTAGGTGGAATACCTATTGGACGTCTATAAACAATTTACAACTACAAGGCCTGAATGGGAAGCCAGAGTTAATCTGCTGTTCTCTGTGCAATAGGCAAATCTTGTTTGCCTATAAGTTTCTGACATCAGTGAGATTTTCGATCACAGGAAAGAGCTGACAAGACAGCTCTTTTCAATCATTCAAAATTTTAAAATGACACAGCAGGCCACCTAAGTTTTAAAATTTAAGTTGGCTATAGTTGACAGCAGCATGAATGGTGCAAGATAACTGATTTCAAGTGTACTTGCTACTGGAACCAGATTAGAAACTGGCAGCACTCTGCTACACATTTGATGTTGATACGATGACAAAGATTATGCTGTACTGATGCCAAATGGGCAGTATAACAGAGGCAATTTTTTTTTTTTAAACATGTTTCTCCTTTAAGTTACGAAGATGTATGTACAGTAACACAAGCCTTACATCAAGTATTACACCACTGCACTGGTCACAAAGAAGCATAATTACTCCCTTTGCCTACGTCATGTTTTTGAAAACTGTCTATAATTTGAAATACAACATAATTTGGAACAAAAACACACTACAGGCAAAGAACAATGCAATTTTGAGTAGAATTGGAATGTAAATCATTTCCTCTCAGTGAAGATTCAGTATGGTTTCAATCATATGTAATTTTTGGTCTCATCAACATTATTCAGCACTGTTAACCAGTAAAATATTTGGCATGTTTCAATTTTGGACTTTTAAAGCGATTTCTCACAGAACATTTCAGCAGTGGTTCCTGAAAATGTATCTTCTCCCTACAGTCCAGAAATTGTACATTTTCTACCATGGGAAAAATATGCATGGCTATGGGGAAAAGAGCAGGGACAGGCATGATGGGCTGAGTGGCTTCCTTCTGTTGTATCAATCTATGATTTCAACTTTTCCCCAACAATCTTGAGGGATGAACAATTACACTACTTGCAATCATCTACTTATTAGACTTTACAGATTTACCAAACTTCCTTTGAAAAATCAGAGTGACAAACTAGATTTACAGACTATAGCAACGACCACTGATAGATTCCTACCCAGTTTTAATGGTATGCATCCTCCAGACTTTGAGTACATCCAAATTGATACTAGGGAAACCTGTACTGAGCTCACCCATGGAAATGGTGGCATGATTGCAGGCAAGAAGTGCCGCATGAAGTTTCCTAAGCTCACAAACCCTCATAGGATGAGACGACTTAGCTCAGAGAAATCTACTGATTCATGCTGAGATATTTTGCAAACTGTACATGTACAGACTACAGAGGTGTGGTTGGTAAATCCATTCAATTCTTCTTGGAAAAACAAAGCCACAGTTTTTAAGACAGGTTTAGGCCTTGAAGTAAAAAAAATGATTTAAAAGGCAAAAAGAGAATCCAATTGATAAATTTGATATTAGTGAATTTTTAAAATGTTTTTACTTTATTTAAAACCTTATTTTAGGCATCACATATTACAGTTATTCAGGAAAAAAAGGTAGACAAAATCTTTTACAAAAAGCTGTTTCAGTGATTCCATTGGTTCGCCTGTTCATCTATTAATGGTAGGTTCCCTTGACTGGTTAATCAGGATTCCCTAGTAATTTTCTAATGTCAGTTTCCTAGTTGCTTTCCCCATTTTTGATTTGCACATTCTCCACCTCTTCTGTTGTTTTATTTTGAGCTAATCAAAGTGTGAAGTGGAAAATGTTACCAGAAGTGCATAACACACACATCTGTAATATGTCAAGCAACTTTTGGAAGAGCATCTTAAGACGGAGAATAGAAGTCCTGGTAGATTTTTGTAAATGTAGCCCTAGTTTTTGGCACAACAAACTCAGTTTTGTAAAACTTTTTGAATCAATATTGCATTGTAACATGATATAGCACAGGAGGCGGCCATTTGGCCCATCGCACCTGTCTCAGCTCTTTGAAAGAGCTATTCAAATTGCCACATTCCCCTGCCCTTTCTGCATAGCCCTGCAAATGTTTTTCCCTTCAAGTATTTATCCAATTTCCCATTGAAAGTTATTATTGAATCTGCTTTATACCATCCTTGCAGGCAGTGCATCGCCTTCAGGCAGGGAGTTACAAGTGAATCATCACCAAATTACCAAAATTGCTCTTGTTTTGCAATCTCTTGCTTTGGTGTTCAAATCCCACTCTTCCTACATTTTAACAATGACAACAGCGAAACATATGATGAGACAACAAAGCACATTCTGGAAGATGGTCAAATACTTCGCACATATTTGCCATACTCATTCTATTGTATTGACTTATAAGTTGTTTCAGTTCAAAGTTCATTAATAAACCCATGTTTGGCTTGATCAAAATATACTGTCTGATCTTTACGTACATATAAGAAGAAATTCAACCCTTGCAAAGAGAAATTAATTTTAAAAAGATACCAAACTTTTATTCTGTTCCCAATGTTCCAAGGTATATTGTCAACTTTATTTAATAAATTTCAAAAGAATTATAAATTCAGTCAGTTTAAAATCACAATGGGAATACAGGGTTTTTATAGTAAATTCAAAGGAAGAAAACAAGTGATCACGAAGTCTGCACATTGTTGGCAATTCTGAATTCAAATCCTTTTTGATCAAATTTTGTTAATTTAATTTTAGTACTTCTTCATAATCCTTAGCATGATGTTTCAAGTTACAACCATTTCAAATATTGTTAGCCAGCTTTGCTTAAAAATGAAAATAATCTGCCTAGGAGCAAGCAGAAGAACAGCCAATTTTAGTCAGAACTTCGGTGAAGATAATTTGAGTACATTAACAGGGAGTACATTAACAGCCCCCAACCACTATTGCCAGTGCTGCAGCTGTGTATTTGGTTGAAAGAGGTAGGAGGATACATGGGGCAAGTTCAATTAAGGCATTTTTTGGCCTTATTCAAGCTAAATCCACTTACTCAAGTACCATCAGAACTTGAAATCACCAAAGATGTGAACCTTGTTTCATTATTATAACTACAGTGCATGGAGACAGAAATAGAATATGGAATATACCACGACAGGTGGCACAAAACATTGTTTATTTAGCAAACATAATTTTGTCACTAAATATTCTTTTATTAATTCCTGTACATGTTGAATTTTAAGTTACTGAGATGATATCAGCCTTTAAGTTACGATTTGCAATTTATATCAAATTTTTGCAAGAACTGTATATCACTTTATGTATACACATTCTGCTTGAATGCGGGACCCCAAATCATTGTGGCTAATACAGAATATGAAAATTTCAGTCAATGTGCCATATTTCATATCCAGCATCTTGTACCATATTTATATTACAACAATGACTCCAGCAGTATGAATCTGCACCTCATGAGATCTCTTCTCATCATCTTCTACAAATGTAACAGCTCTTTTTTTCTAGCTTCATGTCAGTCCATCCAGACCAGCAGCATTGCTTTTGGATCCCTAGCCTTTACAGATTTTCCCAACAGGATGTGTAGCTAGAAATGTAAAAGTCATGACTGTGACTTTTCAGCAACTATTCACATACAGTGTTTCCTCCTTAGTCTGAATGGGTCTGATAATATGACACAATGGGCTGAATTTTACCAGCCCCTCGACGTCAGGGGTCATGGTGGGGGGTCCTGTAAAATTCTACCGTAAGAGGCTTGCCTCAACCCCTGATGTCGAGAAAACCCCGCCGCATATTACCGGGGGCGGGGGGACCTCAGTGCAGCCCCACCACCGCTTGGCGGTGGGACCCCAAATACCATATGTAAAGCGCTACTTACCCCTCCTGATTATGCATCCTGCCACCTCTCACTCCACACTTCCACATTTTACGTTGTACGGACTGCCGTCACGTGCGATCCCATTCACGAACATAAAAGCCAATGGGACATCAGAAGCAGGAGTACTCGACAGTGAAGATAAGTCCTGATCTACAGGGTCTGACCTCTGCATACTTGAAGGGGGGGGGGGGGGGAATTACAGGGGTCTGAACTCTGCAAGTTGAAGGGAGGAGGGAGAGGGGTTTACAGGTGTCTGAACTCTGCATACGAAGGGACGGGGGAATTACAGGGGTCTTAGATAAGGAGACCAAAACAATACACAGTATTCCAAGTGCAGTCTGATCAAGGCCCTACATAATTGCAGTAAGACTTCTGTATTCTTATACTACAATCACTTTGTAATAAAGGATAACATACCAATTGTCTGTAATACAAAGGCAAAATACTATGAATGCTGGAAATCTGAAATAAAAACAAAATGCTGGAAATAGCAGGTCAGACATCATTCCATTCTGATGAAAGGTCATTAAACTGAAACGTTAACTCTGTTTCTCTCTCCATAGATGCTACCTGACCTGAGTATTCCCAGCAATTTCTGTTTTTATACCATTTGCCTTCCTAATTGCTTGTTGTATCTGCAAATTAACATCGTGATTTGTGTATAAGGACACTCAAATCCCTCTGTATGCCAACATTTACTAATCTCTCAACTTTAAAAAAAAATATTCTGCTTTTCTATTTTTCCTACTCAAGTGGATAACTTGCACCTGCCACATTCTTGCCCACTCACTTGTATATATCCCTCCGCTGTGTAACTGTTCTAACTTCTGGCTGCAAGGTATTTCTTGCATATGTTTGAAGACCAATGCAGGAGTAGTGAGGAAATCTGTGCTGTCACAGACCTGAAAGTTAACTCTACTTCTCTCTCCACAGATGCTGCCTGACCCGCCAAGTTTCTCCAGTACTTTCTGCTTTGCTGCCAGATTGACAGCAGCCTCACTCTTCAACAGTGAGGTAAGTATTTCTTTGGTGACTGTCAGGAAGCAGGTGCTGGGATGCTTTAAATATGGCCCCAGTACCTGCTACACAGCTGTCAAAAGGTCCCTCACTGCGCTGGATGTCCCGCCTCTCCCCGTGTAATATGGGGGGGGGGGGTGATGGCACGTCGCAGTGATGCTAATGAGCTCCCGCACGAAGTATCGCGGGGGCTCGGCAGCGGCACTTCCTCACGCGAAGGCCGCCGACTTCAAAGTGCGCCTCTGCAATTTGCAGTGCACCAGTAAAATCTAGCCCATTGATTCTAGAACAGTGCACTTGTAACATTTTTCCTCCACGATATAAATGATGCAATCATTTGATATCATAAATGATATCTATTGCAATACACCACAGATTCTCTTTTAAACAGATCACCATAGAATCGAGGGATTAAATTGCTGCCCCTTGTTTCATTTATATCTAATTTAAATGATTAATCCCACAAATACAGTTTGTGTAATTATTCAAGAAAGGAGGGAGAGAGCAAACAGTGAATTACAGGCCAGTTAACCTGACACCAGTAGGAGGGAAAATGCTAGAATCTATTGGGTGCATGGTAACAGGACACTTAGAAAATCATAATATGACTGGACAGTGTCAGCACGATTTTATGAAAGAGAAATCATGTTTGATAAATCCATTAAGATCTTTTTGAGGGTGTAACTGGCAGGGTAGCTAAGGGGGAACCATTGGTATAGCAGATGTGGATTTTCAAAAGGCATTCCATAAGGTGCCAAACAAGAGGCTGTGACACAAGATTAGGACTCTTGGGATTAGGGGAAATATGTTAGCTTGGATTGAAGATCAGTTAACAGACAGAAGAGTGTAGAAATAAACGGGTGACAATTGGCAGATTGTAACTAGTAGTGTGCCGTAAGGATCAGTGCTTGACCACAGCTATTTTCAATCTATATCAATGACTTAGATCATAAGATCAAGTTTACTGACAATACAAAGCTAGGTGGGAAAGTAAACTGTGAGGAGGTTGCAAAGGGATATATACAAGTGAGTAGGCAAGAATGTGGCAGGTGCAAGTTATCCACTTGAGTAGGAAAAATAGAAAAGCAGAATGTTTTTAAAAGTTGAGAGATTAGTAAGTGTTAGCGTACAGAGGGATGAGTGTCCTTGTACACAAATCACTATGTTAATTTGCAGATACAACAAGCAATTAGGAAGGCAAAAGGTATAAAAACAGAAAATGCTGGAAATACTCAGGTCAGGTAGCATCTATGTAGAGAGAAACAGAGTTAACTTTTCAGTTTAATGACCTTTCATCAGAACTAAATGATGTCTGACCTGCTATTTCCAGCATTTTGTTTTATTTCAGATTTCCAGCATCCATAGTATTTTGCCTTTGTATTAGACAAATGATATGTTATCCTTTATTACAAAGTGATTGTAGTATAATACAGAAGTCTTACTGCAATTTTATAGGGCCTTGATAAGACTGCACTTGGAATACTGTGTATTGTTTTGGTCTCCTTATCTAAGAAAGGGTGTACATGCCTTAGAGGATATGCAACAAAGGTTCACTAGATAGATTCCTGGGTTGAGAGGGTTGTCCTCTGGGGAGGGATTAAGTAGACTAGGACTATATTTCCTACAGTTTCGAAGAGTGAGAGGTGATCTCGTTGAAACATATAAAATTTTTTAAGGAGCTTGACAGGGCAGATGGTTCCATTGTTACGACCAAGGTGGGAGCAATGCACTGTCAATTCAGTCTCATCACTCCACCGTTCACTGCATATTATTAACGTTTTTCCACCCAACTGGGAAACAGCCAAATTAAACACTCTAGAAACCCCCAGAATAAAACAGACCAAACCAGGTATCTTTACTGAACCACAAATTAACTATTTATCAAAACTAAATCTTAAACACTATTAAAATAACCCTTTGTCGAAAGGCCTTATAACTTATTTTAACCAAACTCCCCCCCATTCACACACATACACTCAAAAATCAACGGTTAACCGATTTTGAAAAAATGTTTTAAAAATTAGCTATTTAATAAAATAAATAAATAATTGGGTTATAAGTCTTTGCGGGTTACGTTCCTGATGGGTGAGGTATCCTAGTGTAAAAAAGAAATCAGATGCCACTCGAAGTCTCCACGCAGATTTGATGAAACAGTCTTTGCTTGATCGGTATTCAAAGTACTTCGGCTGCAGCAGGCATCAAACAGTTCTTTCAACACGGGGTATAATGACAGTTCTATGTTTGGATTTTAAAATTGGTAGATTTCAGTAGAAGTTTTACTGCGAATTCCAGAAAACACAATCAGTCAAGAGAGATTCAATCTTGAAGCAAAGACTCTTTAGATTGGAAGTAAAAAATAAGGAATGTTGCTACCTCCAGCAATATGAATGTTCTTTTCAAAAGGGATATTTTTCTCAGGCAATTAACACAGCCTGTGGCTCATTACAGAATTTCTGCTGAGAGAATTCTCTTCTTTCAAGGCAAGCACGCTTTCCTTGTCTCTCTCAAAACTGGTTCAAGAGTCAAAATTGAAATATTGCACCAAGTGACCTCTTTCTCTTGCTGCTGCCTAGGTAACAGGTGCAGCTGTGGCACACTGTGCCTCTTAGTCTTTAAAGACACATTGTTTTTAAACAGAGTCTTAAAGGCATACTGCGTTTTATTTTATTCATTCATGGGATGTGGGCATCGCTGGCCAGGCCAGCATTTATTGCCCATCCCTAATTCCCCTTGAGGTGGTGGTGATGGTGAGCTGCCTTCTTGAACCGCTGCAGTCAATGTGAGATAGGTACACCCACAGTGCTGTTAGGGAGTTCCAGGATTGTGACCCAGCGTCAGTGAAGGAACGGCGATATAGTTCCAAGTCAGGATGGTGTGTGACTTGGAGGGGCATGGGTTTGGAAGGTGCTGTCTAAGGAGCCTTGGTGCATCTTGTAGATGGTACACACTGCTGCCACTGTGTGTCGGTGGTGGAGGGAGTGAATGTTTGTGGATGGTGTGCCAATCAAGCGGGCTGCTTTGTCCTGGATGGTGTCGAGCTTCTTGAGTGTTGTTGGAGCTGCACCCATCCAGGCAAGTTGAGAGTATTTCATCACACTCCTGACTTGTGCCTTGTAGATGGTGGATAGGCTTTGGGGAGATAGGAGGTGAGTTACTTGTCGCAGGATTCCTAGCCTCTTACCTGCTCTTGTAGCCAATGCTCCAGTTCAGTTTCTGGTCAATGGCAACCCCTAGGATGTTGATAGTGGGGGATTCAGCGATCGTAATGCCAATGAATGTCAAGGGGAGATGGTTAGATTCTCTCTTGTTGGAGATGGTCATTGGATCAGAGGAGAAACAGAACAGTTCTGTGACACCATGGCTGGAGAGTCTAGAATGATGGATCATAGTCTCAGGATAAGGGTTGACCATTTAGGACTAAGATGAGAAATCTTTCACTCAGAGGTTTGTGAATCGTTGGAATTCTCAACCTCAGAGGGCTGTGGATGGTCAGTCGTTGAGTATATTCAAGATGGAGATCGATAGATTTTTGGACACTAAGGGAATCAAGGGAAATAGGGATAGGGCATGAAAGTGCATTTGAGGTAGAAGACTAGCCATGATTTTACTAAATGGCAGAGCAGGCTCAAAGTGCTGTATGGTCTACTCCTGCTCCTGTTATGTTTTGAGTTAACTAGATTTTGGGTGTCCTGGTACATAAATCATGAAAAGTTAGTGCACAGGTTCAAAACGTAATTTGATATGCTACTCAATCAGTGGCCTTTATTTCAAGGGGGTTGCAATTCAAAACAGAGGAAATGATGCTTCAGTTGCATGGTGCCTCATCAGACCCTATCTAGAGTATTGCATTCAGTTACCTCAGGGAAGATGCATTGGCCTTGAAAGGCCTACAGTGCCAGGGCTGATACCAGGGCTTGAAGAATAAGCAGAAATGAAACAAAAGCAAAATACTGCAGATGCTGGAAATCTGAAATAAAAACAAGAAATGCTGGAAATACTCAGCAGGTCTGACAGCAGAAATTAAATGCTTCCTCTTCTCTTTAGCAGAAACCTTATAAATATGTATCAAATATATAAAATATACATCTTCCCTGAGGTAACTAAACATAGTACTCCAGATGGAGTTTGACCAGGTTCTTTGCAACTGAAGCATCATTTCCTCTGCTTTGAATTGCAACCCTCTTGAAATGAAGGCCACCATCTGAATAGCCTTTCTGATTACTTTTTGTACCTGAGCACTAACCATTCATGGTTTATATACACCCAAATCTTAGTTAACTCAAAACATAATCTGTATCATTTCAGCTTCAGATATCAACTTGACTTTCACCTTCATTACGCTGTAGGTACCTGGATCCAAACAGTTCATTTTTTAAATGAACAGCAGTATTACAAAGGATTACTTACAGAGTGTTTCAGGGGACCAGGGTAGGAACTTCACCTCACTACAGAGCACAGGCAAGCATGAGATTTCATACATGGGGCACAAGCATGCAGGGGATTTCATATCTGGCTCTAACAGCACAAAAGGACAAACTAGCTAGGTTTCTAGTTAACAGCAGTTAAGCCAACTGCATATGAATACACACCTGGCTGATTCCCCATGTACAAGTACACTGTGTTTTTCTCACATTTAAATTTAACTTCAACAATGCTTTAAGTTGCAAGTCTTGGCAAGTGCAAGTTGTAACTAGCAGCAGAAACAGAAATATGGCAATTAGGAGGACTGTTTCAAATTTTGCAAGTGTCACAACAGAGGTACAAGGCAGCCACAGCTGGCAGTCAGGCTATATGAGTACTACTACAGTAGTGAATCAAAGCAACAATTTTGGTTTTCCCCAGCAGCACAAAAATGCTTTGTGCAATTCTCTCTCTTATTACTTCAAAATAGGGAATATGCATAAAAATGTTCACATAAGCAGTAAACCTGAGCAAACTTCCAAAATTGGCCACAGTTCAAAGTAACAAACATAAAAAGTTTTGTAGGAAAAGTATTCACATATTTCCATCTGTTGCTGTATATGGGGTTGGACCATACAGGATTTCTCACTGGACAACTTCCTCACCTCTGTTGGTCAGCCTGGGGATGTGATTCCACAGAGAGGGAGGGAAAAACAAAATCAGAGGGTAGGTCGAACTGCACCATTCTCACACATTTAATAACTAGTTCAAGCACAGGACAGGTGCACACCTGAGAATACATTGTCTGCCCTAGAGCATGGCTACCCGACCTGAACCCAACATGTGTCGGGTTTGGGTCGGGTCGCCCTTTGGGTCGGGTCGGACACGGTGACAGCCAGGACATCAAGGCGGGAAACACTCCGCACTAGCCTGCAGTGAGCAATTCCACTGAAGGTAGAGCACAACCTGTTTAATATAATCAACTTGATTCCAGTGGTCGGGTCGGGTGCAGGAAAAAATGAAAGGACTCGGGCAGGGTCGGGTTTCATTTGCAGACACGAGCAGGCCTTTAGTCTGCCCATCTTGCCCATCACAGTATAGAAAAGAAAGAAAAGTAACTTGTCCATATTAAGATAAAATAAAAAACACAGTAAATACAAATGGACTTGCAATCTATGGCTTTCATGTTTAATGATGCATAATGCCCTGGGTGGCTCTCATAACATCGCATGGTGTTCTGCAGGCTGCTTTCAGTGACATGATTAACAATAAAAATATGGAAACAGCTGTGCCAAGTGGTGTGGCACTGCTTTCAGATATACCAACTACTGGAAAGAAAGCATTTTTTAGACTATAAAAATATACTCTGTGCTCTGGATCTATGCCATTCATAGACAAACTGGTTAAAATTCTACACAGTAACAAACTTTGGGTTGGTTCATTCTCTTTTATGGTCATTGTGCATCGTTTCCTCTCAATTATAGATTCCATTAAGAGAAAATCTTCATATACCAGCGAAAAGGAACCCGATTCTTATGCGCTGATGCTTCCTTTGATTAATACTGAAACATCTTCTCTACTCTCAAACGGTACCTATATTTAATAATGCAATCTTCACTTAAAAATAAAGCCTGCACAAATGTATTTTTCTCTATTTTCAGCTCAGAAAACATAATTCCTCATGGTATATGATCTCCTTCTGAGCTTCTGATAATATCATTCTGTAGCTATATGCTATTAGAAACAATGTCCAACATAGTTAGACCATACATACATTCATGGCTGATTAGCTGTGACAGTGATTTTTATAAATACATTTTTTCCCTATTACTGTAAAAAGATTTTTGAACTGTTTTCTAAAATATTGCTGTGCCATTTTGCATTCAAATACACTTCTGTCAATACAGGAGTTAATTTATGCAGTAATTGAGTAATTGTTTGGACTGGCTTTATAAATTAACTACTTGTAACCTAATGGCACAGACAAGGAATAAATACTTAACAGAAAATTTGAATTCATGGAGCATTTTAATCCTATTCCATAACTACTATCTTAACTATATCAAAGCAAACATTAAAAAACATATTTTAATTAATTTGCTATGGAATAGATTTATGCATTGGGTGACATATGCTGGAGTTCACTAACAATATTTCAGGCAATAACACTGTATTCAGCAGTCATGTGCTGACATTACAATGAACAATCCCCAGCTCCAAATATTCGACCAATTATCACAAACATTCAGTTTGATAAAAACACTAGCAGTTAACAGTCTCATATTTAAGCCAAAAAGTCAATTTATGACAAAACACTTTTCATAAACACATGTGCGTTATTAAAAGCAAAAATCAGAAATAACATGCCAGCTGGCAAAACAATGTGCTCTGCAAGACACTAACATAATGAGATGTTTAGGAGGTAAAGTATCATTTCGCAGTAGCATACAGACGGTGTGCTTGTTCTACCACTACTAGTCTCTCTCATATGCCAGAAGAAGTTGAATGCAGGTGCAATGTAGTTTTGTGGAATGGCAGATTTTTTTTTTATTAAACTGCTTCTGTGGAATACTTATTCTTTGGCCTCCTTACTCGAGAGACAATGGATAAGTGCCTGGAGGTGGTCGTGGAATACTATGCCATAGTTATTTATTTATTTAGAGATCCAACACTGAAACAGGCCCTTCTGCCCACCGAATCTATGCTGACCAGCAACCACCCATTTATACTAATCCTACATTAACCCGATATTCCCTACCACATCCCCACCATTCTCCTACCAACTACCTACACCAGGGGCAATTTACAATGGCCAATTTACCTATCAACTTGCAAGTCTTTGGCGGTGGGAGGAAACCGGAGCACCCGGCGGAAACCCACGCGGTCACAGGGAGAACTTGCAAACTCCGCACAGGCAGTACCCAGAACTGAACCCAGGTCGCTGGAGCTGTGAGGCTGCGGTGCTAACCACTGCGCCGCATTGTAATGTTATTTTGAACTCCAAACTAGAGGAAAAGAACCTTCAAAATACAGGCCAATTTATGCATTCAAAAGCAGAGTCAATATAAACCAGACACAGGCAGTTTTGTACTTACACCAATTTGGCTTTCAGTAGGACATAAAGAGATTAAACCACCTCCCATTGCTCTGCCTACAATACTGGCAAACTCAATATTTTATTCCCCATATTACGACCTGCAGCTAGCCTATCTCTCCTACTGCGAGAAACTGGGTTCAGAAGTTTTTTTATTCATTCATGGGATGTAGGCGTCACTGGCTATGCCAGCATTTATTGCCCATCCTTAATTGCCCTTGAGAAGGTGGTGGTGAGCTGCCTTCTTGAACCACTGCAGTCCATGTGAGGTAGGTACATCCACAGTGCTGTTAGGAAAGGATTTCCAGGAATTTTACCCAGCGACAGTGAAGGAACGGCGATATAGTTCCAAGTCAGATGGTGTGTGACTTGGACGGGAACTTGCCGGTGGTCATGTTCCCATGCATCGGTTCTCTTGTCCTTCGAGGTGGTAGAGATCGCGGGTTTGGAAGGTGCTGTCTAAGGAGCCTTGGTGCGTTGCTGCAGTGTATCTTGTAGATGGTACACACTGCTTTCACTGTGCGTGAGTGGTGGAGGGAGTGAATATTTGTAGATGGTGTGCCAATCAAGCGGGCTGTTTTGTTCTGGATGGTGTCGAGCTTCGAGTGTTGTTGGAGCTGCACCATCCAGGCAAGTGGAGAGTATTCCATCATACTCCTGACTTGTGCCTTGTAGATGGTGGATAGGCTTTGGGGAATCAGGAGGTGAGTTACTCGCCGCAGGATTCCTTGCCTCTGACATGCTCTTGTAGCCATGGTATTTATATGGCTACTCCAGTTCAGTTTCTGGTTAATGTTAGCCCTAGGATGTTGATAGTGGGGGATTCAGCGATGGTAATGCCATTGAATGTTAAGGGGAGATGGTTAGATTCTCTCTTGTTGGAGACGGTCATTGCCTGGCACTTGTGTGGCACAAATGTTACTTGAAACTTATCAGCCCAAGCCTGGATATTGTCCAGGTCTTGCTGCATTTCTACACGGACTGCTTCAGTATTTGAGGAGTCGCGGATGGTGCTGAACATTGTGCAATCATCAGCAAACATCCCCACTTCTGACCTTATGATTGAAGGAAGGTCATTGATGAAGCAGCTGAAGATGGATGGGCCTAGGACACTACCCTGAGGAACTCCTGCAGTGATGTCCTGGAGCTCAGATGATTGACCTCCAACAACCACAGCCATCTTCCTTTGCGCAAGGTATGACTCCAACAAGCAGAGGGTTTCCCCCCTGATTCCCATTGACCTCAGTTTTGCTAGGGCTCCTTGATGCCATACTCGGTCAAATGCTGCCTTGATGTCAAGGGCAGTCACTCTCACCTCTCAAAAATTTGTATATCAATATGTACAAACACAACATTTCAGGTCTGTTACCTGAAACGTTAGCTGCTTTTCTCTCCACAGATGCTGCTTGACCCAAGTATTTCCAGCATTTTCGGTTTTTGCTTCAGATTTCCAGCATCCACAGTTTTTTGCTGTTGTGTCAATATACAAAATGTCCATGTATGCAAAAATATACATACACACACTTCTGGTTTGAAGATTCCCCAATTATAACCTGTATTCAATAATCGGGGAGCTCAATCCAATCCACTTTTGCAGAATCCATGTGCTGCGCTAATACGCCTGGAAGTCTTGGTATGAATACAGCAATATCATCTATATTCCATATGATGGAGACCACATTTTTAGACTTAAAGGATACAACTACAATATAATGGGCCCTGTTAGCATTTCCCACAATTGCCTCTCATTTGACCGATTCAAGATCAGTATTTGTTAAGGTCAAATACATGAATATTTCTTAATGCTAAGGCTGGAATCAGTCTATGTCCAATATCAGTTCTCAATTCCTCCCCTTTCTTTTCCCAGTTCAGGTTCAGAAAACAGATCATACGACTTCTCAAGCATTTTGATCAAACAACTAATTTTCCCTCATTAATTTCTGTGCTGCTAAATTCCCAGCGGCATAAATAATTGTGTCCTTTTATTCTGTGTTCCAAGTTCCAACCTAAAAAAACTATTGGTAAATGCTTTTACATCTACAAGATCCATCAAAGCAAAAGTTAAGGAAAATTTATTTCCTTCTTCTGTAAAACTACTTTATAGTTATTTGGAGAAGTACCAGAATTGCAGTGGTGCTTGGAATAATGGGCTTTCTTTTTAATGTCATAGGAACAAAATCTCAACTGCTCACATATTAAGTGTGCTATCTCTAAAGATATTAATAATTTAAGCAATGTTACATATATTTAAAAATTGTCTTCAGATAATTTGTTTCAATTTAACAGTATGCAATCTCTAAGAAACTGCATACCTCCTTAATACATTTCAAACAGAATACCAGACAAAAATCATCATAGAAAATCAAAAATCATTACTGCCATTAAGTGCATAAAAAAAACTTCATATTCTCCTAAATATGGGAAGCTGGGAAACAAAAAAAAACTTAAATAATTGCAAAGGTTAATTCCTTTTGTCTATTTTGAGCAATGAGGTGACTGCACCAATTTTTGAATGATGTGATTGATCCACAGGAACAACATGGCAAAATTCTCTCATCTGACATTGGTCTGTACTAATTACTGCTCATTGATCCCTGGTGATGATGCTTTAAGTAGCAACTATGGCTCCTTACTGTGAGCACTGCACACAGTGGCCTCGGAGAAAATGTGACTGAAAATTTTCATTTTAATTGGTGCATGATAACCACTGAGCACAGGACAGATCCAGCATAGAGCTCTGTGAAATTGCATATCAAGATTTTACTAAGTCCCGTTAAGTACTCTCTGTTTACGCAGTTTCAGTCAACTTCTGATCTTGAGGCATCGACATTTATAGCTTATAAGGCTAGTAGCTGGCCCATTGTAATTTTGTCAATGCTAGGTCGCCAACTGAAGCTGTCAACTTGAATCCTATTGCGTTGTTTCTTCCTTTTCAAATATTTATCCACTACTCTTTAAAATATGCTACAGATAAAACATTCCATGTTCTAATTAATCTTGAAAAGTCTTCCAACGTCCATCTTGCTGGGCATCAATTGCACTATTAACTTTGAAAAGTATATAAAAATGTGCATGGTTTAGTAATATGGTGGCCCATAAGATGATTGATAAGTTGTGAACAAGCTTAGAATGGCATGTGTGTTTCAATGTGGATAAATGGTGCATTATGCATATAGATCAGGCAAATGAAGGAACATCCATGAATGGGTTCCCATTAAAAATCTGAGGGTAATTATTGACCATTCACTAAATGTTCAAATAGGGTTCCTGGAAGTACTGCTAGACTAATGGAGTACAAAATTAAGAGCAGGATACCTATATTTCATAAGGCTGGCTCATCTGCACCTGTGGTATTGTGACCTATTTTGGCCCCTAGATCTGGTGATGGATATGGTGTGCAGAAAAAAAGCAACTAGGATGATACCTAAACTTAGAACTCTTGATTACTGACTATTCATTTTGGAGAAATGGGGATACAAGTGATTTTTTAAAATCACGGCAAGCATTGGACCTAGATTAGTTTTAGTTTTTTTTAGTTTTAGTTTTAGAGCTACAGCACTGAAACAGGCCCTTCGGCCCACCGAGTCTGTGCCGACCATCAACCACCCATTTATACTAACCCTACACTAATCCCATATTCCTACCACATCCCCACCTGTCCCTATATTTCCCTACCACCTACCTATACTAGGGGCAATTTTTTATAATGGCCAATTTACCTATCAACCTGCAAGTCTTTTGGCTTGTGGGAGGAAACTGGAGCACCTGGAGGAAACCCACGTAGACACAGGGAGAACTTGCAAACTCCACACAGGCAGTACCCAGAACTGAACCCGGGTCGCTGGAGCTGTGAGGCTGCGGTGCTAACCACTGCGCCACTGTGTTCAAAATAAATAGTTTTAACAGGACATGAGGATAATACATGGGCAGAAAAGACTGGTTGCATTCCTGGAGATATTTCTTTTCTCAGATGGTTCTCATGATCTGCAATGACTGACTGGTGGATGTGGCCCGCACACTACAGTCCGTCAAAAAAGAACTTGACAAGTTCCTGATGATAGATGATATTGGGGGGTGGTGTTTGTGGATTAGGTACATTCAACTAGTGATATGTCATAGCAACCAATATCTCCTGCTCAATTGTCTTGTGAAATTAGAGAAAAATTTCCCTAAGGTCATTCCCTGAAAGATTAATTCCTCTAAAGTTGCATTACCAGAGGCCTTGGAGTGCGGTGGATAAGACTGCACCATCTAGTGGATAGGGTGAGCATTAACAAACCAGATGTTCTGTTCTCACCCTTGTTTCCAGATGTGCAGATGTTTTGTATAGATTGCACTACCTTTTAATTTGACCTAATAACCCATTTGGGACTGCTTATTTAGCTTACACTTGGGGGTACATTCTCCTTGCATATCCAACATTGCAATTAGTCCTGAAACAAAGCTCATCCCAAATTCCTCTTTAGTGTCTCTTCTTAAAAATTATGGGCCTTTTTCCTGATCCTTAAATGGTGCTGATTACCAGATAATCTTGGATTAAGTCATATTGTGGTCTTTGATCCAGAGATATTTCACTTATTTGTATGGATGGTAACCTGTTCACGAGCGAGAACCAGATCTAAATGAGTTACCCCTCTACCAGTATCTTTTAGATATCGGGGTTGAAATTGTGCAGCGAAACATTAATAAAAACGCACCAACAAATGATATTTTTCTGCTTTATTTTAACAAAACTGGTTAAAGTAGACGTTGCGGAAGACAGTGGAAAAAAGTTTCTTTGTTTTTCCAAATGTCTTACCGCATTTGTTACCAGAATCACACAGCAATATTCCAATTGTATTGAGTGAAAATGCAATCTCGTACAACATTCAGTAATTCTGATTCTGAAGCCTCACTTCCATTAAGGAATTTGCAGTTTATATTTCACTGATTTAAAGTCACTCATTATGACACCATTATTATTCCTGCATATCATATTTAATCTCATCTCATCTATGTTATCATCTTTATCTTGCTCAGGAGGACTATGGCAGTTTTCTATTGTTAATCCTGTCCTCCACTTGCTTGTTATCTCAAATCAAACTCCTTAATTTTGTGTCTTTCTTAGGAATATCAACTTGCCTTCGTGAATGTCCAAATTCTACTGAATATATGAAGCTGCCCATCTATTTTCTGATTTTTTTTGATCCTCTGACCTATTATACCCTTTGCATATCAAATTCATTCCCTTCTTCTAGGCCAAGCTATGCTTCTGTGATTCCTATATTGTAACTTCCTTCTCAAACATCTCATTCTAATATTTCCCCAATACCCTTAGGCTTTTGAAGGGAAAACCGGGCAACATTCCTGCTTTTGATCCAACAACTCCTACTAGAAATGCACATTTGCAACACTAGGTGAGAACGTGATTTGGCTCCGTTTGATTCCCGTGCCGTTGGACAGCTTGTCAAGGCTCACTGTTATGGCTCACACGTGAATAATCAAGGCGTGAACAAGATACCTGATGACAACTAATACCTGTGAAATGATATCCCAAGCAAGAGGTCATTGTCTTCAGGAGAATTATTATAATATCTGGCAAATGGGATCTTGGATCCAGTGACATTTAATGCAATTTAATGCAGTAACTATTTGCCACCTACATTTCAATTTAAATGTTAACATTAAAATATTAAAATCCTGTACACTCTCCTTTCTCTAAATGTCCACATTTATACATCATTATTATGCATTTTCTGTAAAAGGGGAAGGTGAAAGTCAATCCCCTAAGCACTATTGGTTTTATTAAAATAACAGGCAGAAAAAAAATAATTTTCAATGTTCCCTAAACTCCTGTACACTTTTTCTCCTACAATTTTACCTTTCCAAACCTGAAAACATTGACTCCCTTTAATGGTATGTAGGTATGGTCATACAGGCAACAGTTGCCCTCAAGGTTTGCTCAAGTAGTGACTATTCATATGTGAGCCTGACAGCGAGTGCCGTCAGGTCATGTTAACCATGGAAGACACAACACTGTACCCTCTATGTTCTCATCCAAAGTCTAAACACACACACTTCAAATACCACTGGATGGTAATAATGGACACACTTCCCTTTCTTACTTCAGCAGTACTGTGCAAATTTTAATGCCCTCACTATTTCTCCAGCACAGAATAGAACTGAGTGAGTGTTTCCAATTGTGGGGAAAAGAAAAACTAGAGGCCAATACAAGATAGCAAACGAGAAATCAAACAGGGAATTCAAAAGAAACTTCTTTACCCAGAGAGTAGTAAGAACGTGGAACTCGCTACCACAGGGAGTGGTTGAGACAGATCATGTAGTTGCATTTAAGAGAAACATACAAGGGAGACCTGAATAGAGGGATATGCTGACAGAGTTGGGTGAGGCTAGCTGTGCTATTTATCCTACCTAAGAGTTAATTCAAAACAGCCTAAGATTGAAGTTCGACCATCCTGGTTTGTCTGGCTCAGGGACAGTATATTTACCTTTGTCATCACAGTGAAAAATACTGATAATTGAATATATTTTACTATCAATTACTGTTAGTTACTAGTACAAAATGTGGTTAATCAGGAAACCTATTTCAATGTAGAAGGGAAAAAAATAACAATCATATGTACATTTGTGACTGTCAAATAGACCAAAAACACTACGATGCTGGAAAAAACATTTGGTGTCTTGACTTCCACCAAATATCCAACACTTGTGCTCTATTTGGATGAATCTTTATTACCCTAACATATCACACAACCACCATTTCAAAATTATGTTCATGTACTTCAACAATAAGGCACAAATAGCATATTATTGAGATTTAATTGCTTGGGGTTGTTAAACAAAAAAAAAGAGATCTATAGCTTCATACACATGGCTGTATAAATCCTGCAACGTAACCAGTGATCATTTATTAGCCATCCACAATGTAAGGTTCAGAGCACAATGAGCCTAATTAGTGGTTTAATAAGTGTGTTAGTGTGGTTCTGTGGTGTCACTGGATTCTAAATTAAAGACAACTCTCTTCTTCTTGTGTTCATTAAACGGTTTAAAGCCAGCAGGCAAGGAAGTCTGAACTAAAATGTAAAAAAAAAACTAATAAATTGGCATCTCTTTTGAGATTTGCCCTATGGGCCAAACATTTTTATGTCCTTAATCATTATTAAATGACTCAACATGACACTTCGAGCCAAGAGAATGATTGCACCCCTATGCATGTATGAATTACAGACAAAATGAAGGATCACGCAGTATTAGAAAGGTGCCTTTGGGAAAAGAAAATCTCTAATTCCATTTTATTATTGACATCCATTTTGCTGTTGTGAATTAAAAAAAGATTGAAGCAATAGAATTCCAGTTCTATTCAAAAACAAAGCTTCTCCTGAGGCACTGCAATTCTTTAAACATTAATCATTTCTGTTTTTGTTACTTTGTGTTTGATACTGCCATGTTCCTGCTTCTCTCCACTTCACATTTAATATTCTTGTAACAGGAGGTTAACCCAAAAGTAAAACTTCTTGCTCAGGAACAAATGAAAGTAGAAGAAGAATTACTATTTACCACCATCAAGCTTACCTGTGGCCACAATGGTGTCCTCTTTGCCTTGCGTAAAAACTACAATACGTTGTCGCTTTTCATTCACTTTTGGCAAACCCTGAACTTTCTTGGCAATTTCTTTAATATCTTCTGTCTGATGGCAACAAAGCAAATAGAGTCATGTAGTCATTTTATTTAAGCACATTTAGACTAATTTAGGAACTTAATCCAGTCACTGTACATTATAATGGCTAGTATAAATACTGTAAGTATGGGTCATATTGATGGTGTACATTATTGTGGTATCTAATAGACTAAGAATACATACTGTTTGCATACAATACAAGATTACATGAATTAATAACTCACAATTCACTAGCTTTTTTAAAAAAGTCAATTGTCTTGCTTGGAGAATTTAGTGAATACTATTTTATCGCCAAGTGACAGGTTGCCCAATTAACCACCAACCATGAATCATTTGTTATATATTTAAAATATTTCTCTGCTCTCCTCTTCCATGTTAAAGCATCCTTTTCCAGAAGATATGTCTAAAATGAGAACCACTGGCCCTAAAGCACCAAAATCTTGTTGGCTGCAGCCCATATCCTGTGTCAAACAAACTAGCAGACATGCTTTTTAGGGCAGGATCATTCACTCCGACTTTTTTTCTCCTACCAGAAGGAAGTGCTCTCATTTCACAAAGTCTCCTCAATGTGAATGTCAAATTCAAATAGTAATTGAAGGAAGATTCAAACTTTGGCCCTAATGACTGATACACAGGGAGAATTCTAAATATTTACTGTTGTTGAAATTGTTAAAACTGAAGTTGCAAAGATTTGCTATTGAGGAATGCAACTTGTTAAAAATATCTGCACTTTTACATCACCATAATCACTCCAGCAGTAATAAATGTGATGCATGAATCAATAACACTACCAAACAATAATTTCCTTGACTGTGACCTTGAATTAGAGTTATGTGCTTATATATAATTTTATGAGCTAATTTTCAGCAGACAAGCATCATAGTTATCTGGGTACTGCCTGTGTGGAGTTTGCAAGTACTCCCTGTGACCGCGTGGGTTTTCGCCGGGTGCTCCGGTTTCCTCCCACCTCCAAAGACTTGCAGGTGATAGGTAAATTGGCCGTTGTAAATTGCCCCTAGTGTAGGTAGGTGGTAGGGAATATGGGATTCCTGTAGGGTTAGTATAAATGGGTGGTTCTTGGTCGGCACAGACTCGGTGGGCTGAAGGGCCTGTTTCAGTGCTGTATCTCTAAATAAAATAAATAAATAACATTACAAGAGAACTGTCCCCTAGTCTTTTATCCCCTAGTCTTTTACCCCCCTGAAGTTGATCACTCCAGCCAACTAGTGTTTGACACTATAATAATAGCAAAACTTGTACTTTTGCGTGGAATTTTATTTTGTTGAAAGGCTGTGGATTTAAATACACATCATGGAGCAAGGAAGAGTTGACATTTTAGGTGTCATGCTCTCATGCATAACCCCAAATGTTTCAACCCGTGTACATATGGCAATAGTAATAATGTGGTAAACACACTACTCTTTCACTGTAATATTCAGTAATGCAACGTACACTAGACAGAGAAGCCACATAAACACACTTTTCTTTGTGTGAGATTCCAAAAGGCAGACTTAAAGAGAGGAACCATTGTATATTAAAGTTATAAAATATTTCCCAGACACACATGTTTATAATTAGGGCAACGTATATCAGGAACGTGATTGTAAGTGGCATTTTATTTAAAGTGGCAGCTAGTGCATAAACAATGTGGCTTCAGTTTTTAAAAAGATAAAATATGATAGTTGAATACATTTCAGACATGATATTTTCAGAACAGTAGTTTATCAACTTAAAATCAGTGTTCATCCGTGATCCAGTTCTGTTAACGGAATATATCTGCAGTTATGGTACACTGTTAAATTATTTCCAGTCCTTTTCTCAATCATGAGCAATAGTAATTTATCACAGGGCCACTGATCATTTTATTGCTCATCTTACATTCAGCCCCAAGCTAACCAAATTCATTGCTGCATATGTTTTGTTACCTGTGGTTGAATGTACCAATGATCAGGACTTTATGCAGACTAATGCCCAAAATAAGCGTCAACTATAATTCACACTAGTGAATAATTACACCCTAAATAAAATCAAAAAGGCATCGGTCTCACTTTACAACATTATGCCTTGAAAATTCTTTCGTGCATTAAGAGAACCACTCTCAGCCTTTCAGGCTTCTTTCATGTAGCAAGTGAGTCATTAGTATCAAATTTCTTCCACTGTAGTCTGCAAATTGCTCTGCCTGCAAAAGAACCTTCACACAATAAAATTAACTGCAAGATGTTGCTATTTAATAGTTGAAATGACAGACACCTTATCTGCAAAAGAAGCCTTAGCCGCTGCCCAACCTCAACTTCCCATGAGCCTTTTCAAAATTCAATGTATAACATCTGTAAGAGATGTTGGGTGCAGGCCTCGCATAGTGCGTCATACATCATGCTGGCAGAACAAAGAAACCAGGATGACTGCCAGGTAACCATAGTAACAACTGCAAGGACTGGAGAGTATAATAGCACATCAATCACTGTCTAAAGAACTTCATTATCAGCAAAATCCTTTAGGATCTGTTTAGTGTGCAATTGAGGGTCAACTCACCTCAAAGCCTTGCTCTCTAGCAAAAGTGGCAGCCTCCTGCAAAAGAAATGAGCAGTTAATTATAAAGTGCTGTCAAGACTGGTGAAAATAACACTACAATCTAGGTATACTGAGGCACTGTTTATTGAAGCCAATTAACTTAACAAGTGCTCCACTGCTCAGATACAGTAAAGGTTTGTTCCTCCTGCTTTAAATATTCAATTTCTTTACAAAAAACTGTTTAAAAAGTAGCAAAATACTGGATTACATCATGAAACCAGAACATGAATTTTTTTTTGCAACAAATATAGTTCCCTCAGGCCACACTGACTCGTATATAAGCTTGACCAGGTTGGCATATGTCAATGTTTACACAAAGACTCAACTGGGTATAATGTTGAAGCCATGATTGAGGTTCGCTGTTCTGACAACTAATTCCCAACACATTCTCTTTTTGTAATTCCTGTGTTTTGGTGCCTATGGAATACTGAGAGATAAGGATCAAGGCTTTTGCTCTTGAAATAAGTGAAAAATACTGCTGTGAAATATCACTACAAAATCTAAACTTAAACAAAAAATCTCTGAAATATTTAGAAGATTTAAAAAATGTTACCACACATTAGGAAGTAGAAAGTGTGGATGTTGTCCTAAGGTTGGAAGAGGACAAAATGGTCTGTGTGGTCTCAACAAGAGCCCAAATGAAAAAGCCAATTAACATGAACACATCAGGCATTTTTCCTTGTGCCAGATGTAAAGTTTTCAACTATATAGATTTAATATAATTGTTTTTAAAGCACATGCCCTTTATTCTCCAAATTAGTAATGAATATTTATTACTTATCTAATTTTTACCAATTAAACAGTATTATTTTTTTATGCAATTACATATAAAACAATTCAACACTGATTTGATGGTAGAACACATTAGAAAATAGTTCTGATCACTGCTTGAATGTGGATTTGAATCCACCCAGGCCAATAAGATGAAAGCCTTTGCTGGCAGTTAAATGTCCTAAATAGGTTTGAGCACACATGGAGCTGGCAAAACATTGGCTGTAGGGTGGCGAGTCTCACACATTGGCAACCTCAGAGATGACAGCAACAGATGAGCAATGAAAATATGTCACACTGGTATCACAGGGGCTGCTCTTAGACTCGGGTTAAAACACACTTTTGGAGCAGGTTACAGGGAAATTTGGTTTGCAACTGGCAATAGAACAATGATGTCAACATTAGGCAATGAAAGCAGGAAAAGATTGTTCCACTTCGGAGCATTGGCTTTCCTTGCTCAGATGAATTTTTGTGCCAACTTAAAAAAAAAATTCAAAAAATATGTAGACCAAAAGGTTAAGGACTGAGATTACAAGTAGACTAAACAGTCACATGCATCATAAATTGCGATAGCTGGCAACACTGGTAGTTAAAAAATTTTCCTGCGATTTCTGGCTTATAAAAAGCTTAATTTACAGTATATGAAAATTGAAGCCACATTTCTTTGGAAAGTTTACTGTGCATCTTATAAACCCAATGAGTGGCCTAATCGATCCAGAACGTACTGTATCATGGAAAAGCAATTGCTCATTTAATAAAGGTATTTACTGTTGTTAAAGGCAACAATCTTTATTCTATCACTGCCAGACCTGAAAGCTATATTTAGCATTATTTTAGCCAAGGATCCTACTTAAGAAACTTGCAAGGGATATCAAGATTAACAGAAAAAGCTTTTATGATATTAGAAAAAAAAAGTAGTCAAGGGTTCCTTAAAAACATATGTGGGTAATATTGCAAATGAAAATAAGGAAATGGAAGAGTTGTTGAATAAATACTTTATTCCAGTCTCCACAGTAAAGGAATATAATAATATACCTGACGTTCTAGGGAAACTAATAATGAATCAAGGAATGGAACTTACTTAAGGCAAGTAAGAAAACAGTATTAAAAAAACTAATGGCAGTAAAGATTGATAAATCCTAGGGTTTTAAAGGAAGTAGTTGAGGATATTGCAGATGCTTTAGTCATAATCTTTCAAAATTTTCTCAATTCAGGAATTGTCCCTTTAGTTTGGAAAATTGCAAATGCAACTTCATTATTAAAGAAAGCTGAGAGAGAGAAACCAGGAAATTGTAGACACGTTCGTCTAACATCTGTTGTGGGGAAGTCATTGGAATCTAAAATTAAGGACAGAATGATTGAGCACTTCGAAAAATTTGAGCTGATTAGAGAACGAATGTGGATTTGTAAAGAGTAGGTCATGTCTAATGAACCTAATTAGATTTTTTGAGGAAGTGACCAAAGTAGTAGACAGAGGATTGTCTATGGATGCTTTTATTTAGTTATTCTTGGGATTTGAGGATTATCGGCAAAACCAGTACTTAACGCCCATTCCGAAATGCCCTCCAGAAAGTGGTGGCAGGCCACCTTCTTGAACTGCTGCAGTTGGTGTGGAGAAGGTACTGTATTAGATAGGGAGTTCCAGAATTTTGAGTCAGTGACGATGAAGGAATGGTGATATATTTCCAAGTCAAGATGATGTGTGACTTGAAAGGGAACTTGGAGGTGGTGTATGTAGTCTACATGGAGTTCCAGAAGGTATTTGATATGATTCCACGTAAGAAACAGTTAGCCAAAATTAAAGCTCATAGAATTAAAGGCAAATTATGGGCCTGGTTAGGAGATTGATTAGGTGGTAGAACACAGAAAATAAGCATAACAGGTGTGTTCTCGAATTGGAAGCGGTATCCCACAAGGATCTGTGCTGCGGCCTCAACTGTTCACTATATTTATTAAAGGCACAAATAACATAATAGAGAGCCATATATCCAAGTTTGCCAATGACACAAAGATTGGTGGCATAGTAAGTAGCGTAGACAGAAACATAAAACTACAAAGAGACATTGGTAGGTTAAGTGAGTGGGGAAAACTGTGGCAGAAGGATTTCAATGCAGGTTAAGTGTCAGGCCGTCATTTTGGACAGAAAAAGTGTAGATCCAAGTATTATTTAAATGGTGAACATCTAGGAACACTGAAGGTCCAAACAGCTTTAAGTGTCTGTGTACATAATCACTAAAATGTAGTGGTCAGGTACCAAAAATAATAATGGAATGTTTGACTTTATGTCTAGAGGACTCGAATACGAGAGACAGGAAGTTTTGCTACAGCTATACAAAGCCCTGGTTAGACTACATATGGAGTACTGTGCACAATTCTGGGCACTGTACCTTGGAAATGATATACTGGCCTTGGAAGGATTGCAGTGCCTATTCACCAGTATGTTACTAAGGCACCAAGTGTTAAATTATGAGATCTACATAAACTAGGCTTGTATTCCTGGGAATTATGATGGTTAAGGGTGATAAGATGGAGTTTTTTGGATTTTGAAAGGTAATTATAGCATAGAGAGAAAGAATTTCTGTTGGTGGATGGTCTGGGACAAGAGGACATAACCTTAAAATCAAGCCAGGCCATTCAGGAGAGAAATTAGGAAACACTTCTTTCCACAAAGGGTGGCAGAAGTGTGGAACTCTCTTCCACAAAACACAGTAGATGCTAGCTCAATTAATAATTTTAAATTAGAGATTGATACACTTTTGCTGGACAAGGGTATTAAGAGGTATGGAGTTAAGGCGGGTAAATGGAGTTAGGATACAGATCAACCACGATCTCACTGTAAGACAGAACAAGGTCAAGCAGCTGAATAGCCTACTCCTGTTCCTATGTGCCAAAGGTCACCAATAGAAAAACTATTAGAATTCAAGAAAACTAAATGCAACCATATTTCTTTAATTCCTGAACTACTTGAACATTTATGTGGTTTAAAACCTATACACCCAAGGAAACAGCTCTAAATTTGCAATATGAGTGACAGCAGTATAGTTCAGGGCTAAAGTCCGAACGGAGAGGTAGAGAAATATCTTGCTTACTGGACAGAATACTCTTGCCACATCACGATGTTGATAAACACATGATGGCATATGCTTGTCTCTTACGGAATCAATATTTATTTTCTACTCAATCCTTGTACTGCAACTCCATAAACACAATTCAGTTACATTAAGCGTATGGAGTTGCAGTACAAGGATTGAGTAGAAAATACGTATAACATTACTGAATTGTGTTTATGGAGTTGCAGTACAAATATTGAGTGAAAAATAAAAATCTGAAATTAAGTCTTGCTTTCTAAAAAGTGAGGTCGGATGGTTGAAAGGCCTGCTTTTATTCCCAATGCTCCTATAAACCTGAGAGCAAAATTGCCTGCCGCTATCTCAACCAGGGAAAGTGTTTGGCACAGGAAAGGAGAAATTTGGAACAAAAAGACCTTATCCTTAAAACATACTTTATTCAAAGCTATATGATATTCAATTACATACATGATGCATCTATCAACACCCACTGTTCTATATTTAATAACAGTGTTTGGCTGAACTACTAGCTGAACACTGTACATTCAAGCTTGCTAAGTCTGAGAGTCTTCATCAAAAATATGCTCGAAGTTAATTGGTGTCAATTAGTCCCTCTTAATCTTGGTCAGTGAGGTTCAAGGAATCTCCATCACTTATTCATTATGCACAGACGATCTTTAATGTGCACTTAAGATTTCACTTGAAGTTGCAATCCAGAAATTGTACAACAGAACCCAAACTGCAGCCCTCAGTTCCTCTACAACCAGTTTTGAACAGTCACAAATGCGACCGATAATCAGGGCTCGGTTATACATACTTTTTAACACACCTGTGATGTTTAATTTAAAAAAAACTGTTTCCTCACGTACCACTATCTTGCACGTGACTTCATTGGGTGGTCATTTAATTGGTAACAATGAACTCGGACTGATGGAAATGAGCCCACAAGGAAATATGGAATTAGAAACAAGTTTTCAGCCATCAAGACTTCCTTCCATTGACTGCACAACCTGTCTCATCATGAACCTAATTTAATTTCCTGAAGAAAGATTCGACAACACATCTTCCTCCTTCCCCAAAACTGAATTGTACATTACACCTCGTAGACCAATCACCTTCCTTGTGCCACAGCAGAATGGGAGAAACAAAGTTTTACATTGTACCACATATATTTTTTCTTTCAACATTCAATCCAATACCTTACAAAATAAACTTTGATTTGTTTTTGCTAAAAGCATTTTCAACACATCATTAACTGCTTTAGCTAGAAGTCCAATTTGGCATGAGGCTTATTTTATATTCTATGCAAGAAAAATCATATTTAAGCCAATACACTATTATGCAATGATCGTAATTCATCATCTGAAATTCTTCTCACTAAGTGTTAAAAAGGTGGATTTGCTTTTTCCATATAGATCTCAAGTTTCAAAACAGAATCTAAAATTGTCATTTATGTCAAGTAAATGTGATTCGCAGTTTAAGTGGGTACAGTATAGAATTTAACATATTCACCTTTAAACTTTAATGAATCTGAATGATATTAGAATCTATTTTACATATCCACTACCAAGTTGGTAACCAAATCTCTCCCATCCCAAATCTTGTTTGAAGTTTGTTAATGTTTTATATGTCTTTTTCCATGTTCTGTTACTCCACATTGGAGAAATGAATTATTTAAGCAGAAGAATATTTTCCATGGCAATTCTAGAATTTTAAATAATTTCAAGTGACCATTATAATATCCTAAGAAATACACTTAAATACATTCCTTCTTCAATGTCAGGTTATTCAATTCTACTGCACAGAAAAATAAAGTGCAGTGTTGCGTAATGAAGACTAACAATGATGTCATTGATGTCTTGTAAAGATGTGAAGTGCATGGAAGTGCATGTGAAGGCAATTCCAAGCATTATTTGCTGTATATTATTACAATGAATCACAGTGGTGCCTATTTGATGAATACGCTTCAATTTATTTTAGCAATCTGTGACTGTCCTGGGCAAAAACTAGCTATTAAATAAGTCACTGCTGACTATCATTCTCTCAACGGTACTATGAGCAATTCTATTTTTTTCAGTTAAACTAGTGATTTACTTGTATTAAACTAGTGATTTACTTGTATATCTATTATCCTGCATTGCACATATATTCATTGCAGTGAATAGGCCAGTATACTATATAGCCAGCATCGTGGTGAATGGAGTCAAATTTGCAACAACACAAATTCTACAATGTAATTTGAGTGCAAAATCATCCAAAGTGCACTTCAGCAGGATCACCTCTAATCTAATTTTGCTTTGACTTCCTGCCCCGCTACCGTAGAACTACAGATCTGATGCGGTTAGTTGGACTTTGGAATTTTATTTATCAATATTAACAAAGGGAATGGGACAGCTGGCTCGCTCAACATTAAAAATGAATTGGTATTCAGTTGGCAGTGAATGGAATTCAAAACAAGTAGTAATTTTATCACAGTACTGTCTCAAATGAACAATTTTGCAGATCATATTGCTAACCAACATATCTCTCGCCAGACATCTTAAATTTGATACTCTGGATGAACCTAACCTTAAAACTCCCTGCTTGCAACAATCGATTTTCTTTCCTGATGAATCTCTTATTAAGTACATTGTTGAATCAAATGATGACTCACATTGCAGATTATTAATCCCTGCAGGAACCCTTGTACAATATCAAGCCATGTCAAGAAAACCCTTTTGCGAATAACAGATTT
Organism: Heterodontus francisci; assembly: GCF_036365525.1. NCBI lineage: Eukaryota > Metazoa > Chordata > Chondrichthyes > Heterodontiformes > Heterodontidae > Heterodontus > Heterodontus francisci. Next base: position 15,392,063 of record NC_090412.1, on the reverse strand, counting down.
ATGATTTGGATCACGAGTAACTAAATAAACAGCATACAGGTTTGTTATTCTTTGCATGTAGTCCAGTCATTATTCACCACATCAAGTTTCACAAATGCTAACTATTTTGATCTAGCTCCTTTGAACTTTGACACTAAACTATTTTAAAACACAGTGAACCTTTAATAATGGCCTAGTGATACACTGCATTGGTGAACCAGCATACTAGGCCATAGAATGGTAGGTTGATATATATATATATTTTTTTTTATTCATTCACGGGATGTGGGCGTCGCTGGCCAGGCCAGCATTTATTGCCCATCCCTAATTGCCCTTGAGAAGGTGGTGGTGAGCTGCCTTCTTGAACCGCTGCAGTCCATGTGGGGTAGGTATACCCACAGTGCTGTTAGGAAGGGAGTTCCAGGATTTTGACCCAGCGACAGTGAAGGAACGGCGATATAGTTCCAAGTCAGGGTGGTGTGTGACTTGGAGGGGAACTTGCAGGTGGTGGTGTTCCCATGTATTTGCTGCCCTTGTCCTTCTAGTTGGTAGAGGTCGCGGGTTTGGAAGGTGCTGTCGAAGGAGCCTTGGTGCATTGCTGGAGTGCATCTTGTAGATGGTACACACTGCTGCCACTGTGCGTCGGTGGTGGAGGGAGGGAATGTTTGTAGATGGGGTGCCAATCAAGCAGGCCACTTTGTCCTGGATGGTGTCGAGCTTCTTGAGTGTTGTTGGAGCTGCACCCATCCAGGCAAGTGGAGAGTATTCCATCACACTCCTGACTTGTGCCCTGTAGATGGTGGATAGGCTTTGGGGAGATAGGAGGTGAGTTACTCGCCTCAGGATTCCTAGCCTCTGACCTGCTCTTGTAGCCATGGTATTTATATGGCTACTCCAGTTCAGTTTTCGGTCAATGGTAGCCCTAGGATGTTGATAGTGAGGGATTCAGCGATGGTAATGCCATTGAACATCAAGGGGAGATGGTTAGATTCTCTCTTGTTGGAGATGGTCATTGCATGGCACTTGTGTGGCTCGAATGTTACTTGCCACTTATCAGCCCAAGCCTGGATATTGTCCAGGTCTTGCTGCATTTCTACACAGACTGCTTCAGTATCTGAGGAGTTGCGAATGGTGCTGAACATTGTGCAATCATCAGCGAACATCCCCACTTCTGACCTTATGATTGAAGGAAGGAATATATGATTCCATACTGCAACTTCTTGAGCTTAGCTGGGGTTTCAAGAGGAGACATTTTGAAAAAGCTAATGGGGACGATCAATTAAAAGTAAAATAAAATTACACTATCATGTACCTCCCAATAGACTGCTCAAGAGTACCAATTGACAGAGTCTGGGAAACAGCACCTGTCTGGTCTCTTGGCTATGGGATGGTTTTGGGGTTCACTGACCTAAGGGATATTTAAGTAATAATGGAATAAATTGTTGGCAACTGTGAAACAGTTCGAATGCATCCAGACACAGAAAGCAAAAAAACTAGTGTTTGAATTTCAGTTAAGAATAACTTGAAAAGCATAAAAAGTATCTGCAATATATTAGAGGGTTAATTCTACAATTTTAGCAGGGAAGTTCTGCTCAAAGAGCACACAGGTCAACAGTAGAGCTAAAGTATTCTAATCCTAATTTGTAGTGCCCCAAAACAGGACACAATGCAGAAGACTGAATGACAGGATTTTGTTCTTTGAGGACAATTGCCCAACAAGATTTTTCAGTAATAGAACATCTGCAATCTCCTTCAATGAGAAATTCAGTTTTGTGGAAAAAACGTCGCTCACCTAAATTTGTTTTCTCATTCTAATCAGCCTACTAACGTGATTTGGTGAGCAAAAGGAATTTCAAATTTGGTCATCTCAACATGTTAGGACGACATGTCAGAGCAACAGTTGTAAGCTCAACGTACTTATTTAACAAAACAAATTCTCGGGGTAACTAACTGAAGTTGAGATTGTTGCAAAAGTTGCAGCTGGGGAAATGACAACTGAATTAAAACTACAAAGAACTGATGTGATAAGTGTTCCTGCAATTTTCCTATAAAAAATGGGAAATAACGTTATGAACATATCATGAGCAGTTTGCTGAAAACATTCTGCCTTTAACATTGTGGCTAATCTTACCAACAAAGTAATTCCTATATACTGCCAATCTCTTGCATTGTTATTTTATTCCAAGTGTTTTTAAATGCCTGAAAACGTTATTAATTGTCATTGCCACATCTTGCAAAAGGCGTGCATAGATATGTACATCATTTTCTTGTCACATAAGTAAGATAGCAAATGTATGCATCACCGTCTAATTGTCAGTGAAATCAAAGTCCCCATAAAACTGAAGCAGCAGCTAATGTTAACAGTGACACTTTATAATTTCACAGCAATCTCATCACTAAAGCATTCAGCTTTAATATTTCTCAACACTGCTTTAAACTGAATTCAGATCCTGTTACTACCATCGTATGCTTATCACCACATTTATGGTCATCGAAATGAAAGTGACAATCATATTGGTGTACTAAGATCTAAACGATCAATAAAGAATTTATTTTAATTTCCTGTCAATCGTCCAATAGCCCAGGAAATGTGCCAATGTCTGAGGCACCAATACTTCATAAAATAGTATTGTTTTGCATATTTGAAATGTTTGTGATTATGTTAATACTACATGATAGCCATCTAGAAAAATTGTTAATACAAAATGAAAATAAAACGGTGTAATGTTGCCATTCTGCTAATGGATATTATTGGACTATTTAATAACTTCAGCATGTTATATATACCAAGTGAACTGAATTAACTAAATTTAGTGATTGACAGGAAATTTTGACAAACAGCAAAAAAGTACTGTAAAAGACTTTAGGAAAATATACATTATTGGAAAAGGCAAATACAAATTAGTGTGGATATATTTGAGGCAGTATGTTTTGGGAGGAAAAACTAGGAATTGGAGCACACACTCAGTGGAAAGATACTGAAGGGTATGGATGAAAAAAACATAGGATTCAAATACATAATACACAAAGTGCAGGTAGATAATACCATACAAAAGACTAACACTAGCTTGGGTTTTAAAAACAAGGACAGAGTATAAGAGAAAATAAATAACGATAAATGTGCACAAAACACTGGCTAGGCCTGTTAGAATATTGTTTGCATTCTGATCCCCCATTATTGAAAAGGCTTCAAAACCATTGGTTGATAAGCATGATGCCAGGTTGGGAAACTATAGTTATGAGCAAAGACTTGAGGTGCTGGGACTATTTCAACTGGAGCAGGAAGGAATAGGGTAAGGCTATTTCCTCTAATTGAGGTGACAGTGACAAGGAGTCATCCATTTAATATAGTCATAAAGTGAGTGGTTAAACTTGTTTAAATGTGCATTGTTGGGAACATGGAACACTTTGGTGAAGGTGGAGACCACTGCAACTTTTAAATAAAAATGTAATAAATATTTGAAGCATGGAAAGATCAGGTGTTATGGAGAAAAAGTGCGCCTGTGGGATTGGTTTTGAATTGCTCTCGCAAAGAACTGGCTAGGTCACCGTATACTGGACATCCTTCTTCTGTGCTGTAAACCTGTATAGTTCTATGACTTAGGCAGTCTGATATTGTACTCCGAAAGAATAAAATAACTCCCAGAATTAAGAGTTTAAACATGAAACATTAAAGGAAAATCTTGTTTTCAAATCTTTCCACGGCCATGCCCCTTTATATGTCTGTAGCCTCCTCCAGGCCTACAACCCTCTGATGGATCTGCACTGCTTCAATTCTTGCCTCTTGTGCACCTCCGATTTTACTCACTCCATCACTCGCAGCTGAGCCTTCAGTTTCCAAGGCTCTAAGCTCTGGAATTCTCTCCCTAAGCCTCTCTACCTCGCTTTCCTTCTTCAAGATGCTCCTTAAAACCTTACTCTTTGACCGAGCTTTGATTATCTACCCTAATATCTTATGTGTCTTAGTGTCAAATTTTGTTTGATGTTCCAGTGAAATGTCTTGGAACATTTTACTACATTAAAGGCATTTTATAAATGCAAGTTGTGACTGTTGTAACCACATAACAGCTCTACTCAGTATGAAGTTGGCAAAGAAAGCATGACTGTCTTTTGTCAATGTAACGTGCGCTGACTTTCAAATTAACCGGCACTAACTCTGATGTAAAATTCCCATTACATGTGTTTTAAAAAAACAAACCGTCTCATTTCCAAACAGGATATCAACGTAGGGGATAATTTTCATCAAGTCCTCCTTAAAAAACTGAGAGATGAATGGAGCCGATAGATTTAGACCCAAGATCTTATTGTTTTCAGACACATGAGTTGCCACTTTCAGAATGGATTCTGTTGACACTGTAATAAAGAATCCCTAGAAGAGAACAAAAGTTACACAATGTTACTGGCTGTAGTGGAACTCATTTGAAACAAGAGAACTTTTATGCAGGAAACTATAATGAACCCAACAGTTAATATCAGACAATTTATTAATGGCTTGAGTACCAATAACTTCATTTTAACACAGTTAGCCTGGATTTTTGAAATAACAATGGCAAGGCTATCAGCCCTCGCCATTCTTCTTCTTTTCTTTTGGCCTCCTTATCTCGAGAGACAATGGGTAAGCGCCTGGAGGTGGTCAGTGGTGTGTGGAGCAGCGCCTGGAGTGGCTATAAAGGCCGATTCTAGAGTGACAGGCTCTTCCACAGGTGCTGCAGAAAAATTTGTTTGTTGGGGCTGTTACACAGTTGGCTCTTCCCTTGCGTTTTTGTCTTTTTTCCTGCCAACTGCTAAGTCTCTTCGACTCGCCACACTTTAGCCCCGCCTTTATGGCTGCCCGCCAGCTCTGGCGAACACTGGCAACTGACTCCCACGACTTGTGATCAATGTCACAGGACTTCATGTCACGTTTGCAGATGTCTTTAAAGCGGAGACATGGACGGCCGGTGGGTCTGATACCAGTGGCGAGCTCGCTGTACATTGGACAGCAACTTCTGGCATTCGCAAAGACGCAGTTAAATGAGGAAATCCAACAGCTGAACAACCTCTCTGGTCCTGAAAAAATAATTTTACAAGTGTGGAGTCTCATTACCTCAGAAGAAAATTTTAAAGATTTAAAAAAAATAAAGTAAATTTTTAAATGTTTTTCCTTTATCTCTTAATCCTATCTGTATTTCCCATTTTTTTGCTTCCTGTGCATTATTTAAATGTAATGTATATTTCCTGTTTTCCACTTCCTAATTTAGACTCTGTGCGGCACAAAGATTCTTCAATCCAATTGGTTGAAAAGCCTCTATTACTTTTCCTGCCTCTAGATGCCAAAGATCCCCTTCAGGGCCACTCTACTGATGCAGATGCCGGATTCACAGAAATCTCAGCTGACAAGCCTGCATAAATTCTTTAAGCAATTGTACGCGAGGTGAATGGCAAAAGCGGTTCCTTCTCCAGTGAGAGGAAAATCTGGGCCACTGTTTTGATATTAAGTCATAGAACATGCTAATACAAAAGCAATATATTCAGGTCAGTTTTAAGTACAGTAACAAGTACGTAATATTTTTCATAGCAATTCATAATCAATTCATTCACCAAAAATACAATTCAGGAACAATTCAGTGGTTTATTTATCTTGATAATCAACATCAGCAATGGCTTTAATTTTGAAAAAGCTGACAATAACAAGAATGCACTTTACATATGCTTTTGAAAGACATACACTATATTTGCAATACTGCTCCAACACAAATGTGCACTTTCATTCAAAATGTATGTTACGATGCAGTTGCACCGCAGGAATTGTTTGAGTGGTACCTCTAGTGAGAGCTCTGTGAACAGGCTGCACAAATCATGTTGCCTTCTCTGCATCAGATAGAGGAAAGAGGAGAATACATGCATACTCAAGCGCTTGAATGCCAGAGAATTTCCTTATTACAAATGAACAGCAAGTATGGTAGCACAGCGGTTATGCTACTGGACTAATCTAGAGACACGAGTTCAAATCCCACCATGGTAGCTGGGGCAATTTAAATTCAGTTAATGAATAAATCTATAATTAAAATTGTAAAAACCTAACTGGTTTACCATAGTCCTTTAGGGAAATTAACCTGGTATGCTTACCTGGTCTGGCCTATATATGACTCCAGACCCATAGCAATGTGGTTGATTCCTAATTGCCCTCTGAAATAGCCTAGCAAGCGACTCAGTTGCATTTAAAAAAAATCAACAATGGTTGTGAAGCTAGAGATGAGACATGTATTGAAGCCAAATCTTTGATCCCAAGTATCATGAACATTTTGCACTGTTGCAGGACTGTGCAGTGTGCAGTATGCCTGATGTATTCGTCAGTACACAAACTAGGCAAGAGAATATTCAAGATTTCTTGTCAATTTGGCTCAGTGGCAGGATGCTCCCCTCTGAGTCGGAAGATTGTGGGTTTATGTCCTACTTCAGGCCTCGAGTACAATCAAGACCAACACTGAATGCAATACCTTAGAAGTGCTGCATCATTATAAATGTCATCTTGCAGATGTATCAGTTAACCCTGTCTAGCTGTTCAGGTGGACATAAAAGATCCATGACAATATTAAAAGAACATTTATCACTCAACCAACGCTAGCAAAAGAAAGTTACAGCTCATTATTTACAGGACCTTTCTGTGTGCACATTTGCTGTTACATTTGCCAACTTAACAACAGCGACTGGACTTCAAGAGTAATTCAATGGCCATAACGCTCTTTGGACTGTCCTGTAAGCTTTTCTCTATGATTTGTACATGTTTTTTCCCAATTTCATTCATGAGGTTAAAACCTCTCAACTTCTTTTAATTGTGCTATATATCGACAGCACCTGAGATATATGTCCTCCCTTCCTTCCACCACTGTGACCCTGGCTAGCCAAATGGTTTTTGAGAAAAATCCTGAGATTCAGCCTCTCATTTGCAATCCCACAAATGAAGAACGTCAAACCTTCACTTGGCACCTCACCACATAAAGCATGATCATCTTTTTAAAGCCAATAAATTTAAATGTAAAATAATTCTGTCCATTCAGGAATACTTTGCACTGAGTGTTGGTCTAGATTGTACTCAAGGGCCTGGAGTAGGTCTTGACCCACAGTGTTCCGACTCAGAGGCAAGCATCCTTCCACTGAGTGAGAGGAGTGGCAGTATTGATTAAGGACAGCATTGTAGTGCTCAAGAGAAAGGATGTCCCAGAGGTGTCGAGGACAGAATCAATTTGGCTACAGCTTAGGAACAAAAAAGGTGTGGTTATATTGCTCGGTGTTGTCGATAGGCCACCAGCTAGTGGGAAGAATGTGCAGGAACAAATTTGCAAGGTAATTACAGAGAGGTGCAAAAATTATAGGGTAGTTATAATGGGGGACTTTAACTATCCAAACATAGACTGGGAAAATAGTAGTGTAAAGGGCAGTGAGGGGCAAGAGTTCCTAGAGTGTGTTCAGGAAAATTTTCTACAAACATACGTTGCTAGTCCAATGAGAAAGTAAGCACTGCTAGACCTGGTTCTTGGGAATAAGGTGGGCCAAGTGGATCAAGTATCAGTAGCGGAGCATTTAGGGGATAGTGATCATTGTTTCATAAGGTTTAGGCTGACTATGGAGAAGGACAAAGAGCAATCCAGGGTAAGAATAATTAACTGGGGGAAGGCCAACTTCAACGGGCTAAGAATGGAGCTGGGGCAAATAAATTGGAGTCAAAAGCCGGCAGAAAAACCGGTAGATGAGCAATGGGCTACCTTCAAAGAGATAGTTCAGACAGTCAAGGTAGGTTCCCTTGAAGGGGAAAAGGGCAAACAAATCCAGAGCTCCCTGGATGACAAAAGAGGTAGAGATTATTCTAAGGAAGAAAAAGTGTGTTTATGACAGATGCCAGGTAGAAAATATTGAGAACCAGGCTGAATACAGAAGGTCAAGAGGGGAAGTGAAAAAGCAAATGAGAAGCAAGGAGAGAGCATGAAAAGAGACTGGCAGCTAGCATTAAAGAAAATCCCAAAGTTTTCGACAGGCATATAAATAGTAAAAGGATGGTAAAAGGAGGAGTGGGGCCGATTAGGCATCAGGTCAACATGGTCAAGGAAACCTCCTGCTGATTACCACCTACCGCCCTCCCTCAGCTGATGAGTCAGTACTCCTCCATGTTGAACACATCTTGGAGGAAGCACTGCGGGTGGCAAGGGCACAGCATGTACCCTGTGTAGGGAACTTCAATGTCCATCACCAAGAGGGGCTCGGTAGCACCACTACTGACTGAGCTGGCCGAGTCCTAAAGGACATAGCTGCTAGACTGGGTCTGCGGCAGGTGGCGAAGGAACCAACAAGAGGGAAAAACATACTTGACCTCGTCCTCACCAATCTGCCTGCCGCAGATGCATCTGTCCATGACAGAACTGGTAGGAGTGACCACCGCACAGTCCTTGTGGAGACGAAGTCCCGCCTTCACATTGAGGATACCGTCCTTTGTGTTCTGTGGCATTACCACCGTGCTAAATGGGATAGATTTTGAACATATCTAGCAATGCAAAACTGGGCATCCATGAGGCGCTGTGGGCCATCAGCAGCAGCAGAATTGTACTCAACCACAATCTGTGACCTCATGGCCCGGCATGTCCCCACTCTACCATTACCATCAAGCCAGGAGACCAACCCTGGTTCAATGAAGAGTGCAGGAGGGCATGTCACGAGCAGCACCAGGCATACCTCAAAATGAGGTGTCAATCTGGTGAAGCTACAACAGAGGACTACTTGCGTGCCAAACTGCGTAAGCAACATGCGATAGACAGAGCAAAGCGATCCCATAACCAACAGATCAGATCTAAGCTCAAATCCTGCCACATCCAGCCATGAATGGTGGTGGACAATAAAACAACTAAGTGGAGGAGGTGACTCCACAAATATCCCCATCCTCAATGATGGGACAGCCCAGCACATCAGTGCGAAAGATAAGGCAGAAGCATTTGCAACAATCTTCAGCCAGAAGTGGCAAGTGGATGATCCATCTCGGCCTCCTCCTGAAGTCCCCAGCAACGCAGATGCCAGACTTCAACCAATTCGATTCACTCTGCGTGATATCAAGAAACGACTGAAGGCACTGGATACTGCAAAGGCTATGGGCCCTGACAACATTCCAGCAATAGTACTGAAGACCTGTGCTCCAGAACTTGCCGCGCGCCCCTAGCCAAGCTGTTCCAGTACAGCTACAACACTGGCATTTACCCGGCAATGTGGAAAATTGCCCAGGTATGTCCTGTACACAAAAAGCAGGACAAGTCCAACCCGCCCAATTACCGCCCCATCAGTCTACTCTCAATCATCAGTAGAGTGATGGAAGGTGTCATCAACAGTGCCATCAAGCAGCACTTGTTTAGCAATAACCTGCTCAGTGATGTTCACTTTGGGTTCCACCAGGGCCACTCAGCTCCTGACCTCATTACAACCTTGGTTCAAACATGGACAAAAGAGCTGAACTCAAGAGGAGAGGTGAGGTGAGAGTGACTGCCTTTGACATCAAGGCAGCATTTGACCAAGTATGCCATCAAGGAGCCCATGCAAAACTGAAGTCAATGGGAATCAGGGGGAAAACTCTCTGCTGGTTGGAGTCATACCCAGCAGAAAGGAAGATGGTTTTGGTTGTTGGAGGTCAATCTTCTGAGCTCCAAGACATCACTGCAGGAGTTCCTCAGGATTGTGTCCTAGGCCCAACCATCTTCAGCTGTTTCATCAATGACCTTCCTACAATCATTAGGTTAGAAGTGGGAATGTTCGCTGATGATTGCACAGTGTTCAGCACCATTCACGACCCTTCAGACACTAAAGCAGTCAGTGTAGAAATGCAGCAAGACCTGGAAAATATCCAGGCTTGGGCTGATAAGTGGCAAGCAACATTCGCGCCACACAAGTGGCAGGAAATGACCATCTCCAACAAGAGAGAATCTAACCATCTCCTCTTGTCATTCAATGGTATTACCATCGCTGAATCCCCCACTATCAACATCCTAGGGGCTACCATTGACCAGAAACTGAACTGGAGTAGTCATATGAACATACTCTTGTCATTCAATGGTATTACCATCGCTGAATCTCCCACTATCAACATCCTAGGGGCTACCATTGACCAGAAACTGAACTGGAGTAGTCATATGAACATACTTGACCTCGTCCTCACCAATCTGCCTGCCGCAGATGCATCTGTCCATGACAGAACTGGTAGGAGTGACCACCGCACAGTCCTTGTGGAGACGAAGTCCCGCCTTCACATTGAGGATACCGTCCTTTGTGTTCTGTGGCATTACCACCGTGCTAAATGGGATAGATTTTGAACATATCTAGCAATGCAAAACTGGGCATCCATGAGGCGCTGTGGGCCATCAGCAGCAGCAGAATTGTACTCAACCACAATCTGTGACCTCATGGCTCGGCATGTCCCCACTCTACCATTACCATCAAGCCAGGAGACCAACCCTGGTTCAATGAAGAGTGCAGGAGGGCATGTCACGAGCAGCACCAGGCATACCTCAAAATGAGGTGTCAATCTGGTGAAGCTACAACAGAGGACTACTTGCGTGCCAAACTGCGTAAGCAACATGCGATAGACAGAGCAAAGCGATCCCATAACCTGGGATCATAACCTACAAGAGCAGGTCAGAGGCTAGGAATCCTGCAGCGAGTAACACATCTCCTGACTCCCCAAAGCCTGTTCACCATCTACAAGGCACAAGTCAGGAGTGTGATGGAATACTCTCCACTTGCCTGGATGGGTGCAGCTCCAACAACACTCAAGAAGCTCGACACCATCCAGGACAAAGCAGCCAGCTTGTTTGGCACCCCATCCACCACCTTCAACATTTACTCCCTCCACCACTGACGCACAGTGGCAGCAGTGTGTACCATCTACAAGATGCACCGCAACAACGCACCAAGGCTCCTTAGACAGCACCTTCGCAACCTCTACCAACTAGAAGGACAAGAGCAGCAAATGCATGGGAACACCACCACCGGCAAGTTCCCCTCCAAGTCACACCATCCTGTCTTGGAACTACATCGCCGTTCCTTCACTGTCGCTGGGTCAAAATCCAGGAACTCCCTTCCTAACAGCACTGTGGGTGTACCTAACTCACACGGACTGCAGTGGTTCAAGAAGGCAGCTCACCACCACCTTCTCAAGGGCAATTAGGGATGGGCAATAAATGGTGGCCTAGCCACCGATGCCCACATCCCAAGAAAGAATAAAAAAGATTAGGGACCAGAAAGGGGATCTAAACATGGAGGCAGAGGGCATAGCTGAGGTATTAAATGAATACTTTGCATCTGTCTTTACCAAGGAAGATGATGCAACCCAGGCAATGTTGAAAGAGGAGGTAAGTCAGACATTAGAGGGGTTTAAAATTGATAAAGAAGTATTTGATAGGCTGTCTGTACTTAAAGTGGATAAAGCACCAGGACCAGATGAGAAGCATCCAAGGATACAGAGGGAAGTGAGGGTGGAAATCGCAAAGGCACTGGCCATAATTTTTCAGTCTTCCTTAGACTTGGCGAAGGTGCCAGAGGACTGGAGAATTGCAAACATTACACCCTTGTTCAAAATTGGTGTAAAGATATGCCCAGCAACTACAGGCCAGTCAGTTTAACTCCGGTGGTGGGAAAACTTCTAGAAAACATAATTCGGGACATAATCAATACTCACATGGACAAATGCGAGCTAATTAAGGAAAGCCAGCATGGATTTCTTAAGGGAAAATCAGGTTTAACTAACTTGGAGTTTTTTGAGGAGTTAACAGAGAGGATTGATGAGGGCAATGCTGCTGATGTGGTGTACATGGACTTTCAAAAGGTGTTTGATACAATGCCACATAACAGACATGAGAGCAAACTTGTAGCTCATGGAATAAAAGGGATGGTAGCAACATGGATACAAAATTGGCTGAGTGACAGGAAACAAAGACTAGCGGTTAATGGATGTTTTTCAGGCTGGAGGAAGGTTTGTAGTGGAATTCCATGGGGATCAGTGTTGGGACCCTAGCTTTTCCTGATATATATTAATGACCTAGACCTTGGTGTACAGGGCACAATTTCAAAGTATACAGATGCTACGAAACTTGTAAGCATTGTGAACTGTGAGAAGGATAGTGTAGAATTTCAAAAGACAAACAAGTTGATGGAATGGGCAGACAGGTGGCAGATGAAGTTCAATGCAGAGAAATGTGGAGAGATTCATTTTGGTAGGAAGAACATGGAGAGACAATATAGAATAAAGGGTACAATTTTAAAGGGGGTGCAGACCAGAGGGACCAAGGCATATATGTGCATACGTCATTGAAGGTGGCAGGACAGGTTGAGAGTGTGGTTAATAAAGAATACAGTATCCTGGGCTTTATTAATAGCGGCATAGAGTACAAGAGCAAGGAAATTATGTTGAACTTGTATAAGACACTAGTTCGGCCTCAGCTGGAGTACTGTATCCAATTCTGGGCGACGAGCTTGAGGAAAGACGTGAGGGCATTGGAGAGAGTACAGAAAAGATTCACGAGAATGGTTCCAGGGATGAGGAATTTCAGTTATTCAGATAGAATGGAGAAGTTAGGACTGTTTTCCTTGGAGAAGAGAAGGTTGAGAGGTGATCTGATGGAGGTATTCAAAATCATGAGGGGTCTGGACAGAGTAGATGGAGAGAAACTGTTCCCACTCGTGAAAGGAATGAGAATGAGAGGGCACAGATTTAAAGTATTTGGTAAGAGAAGCAAAAGTGACATGAGGAAAAACTTTTTCACGCAGCGAGTGGTTAAGGTCTGGAATGCACTGCCTGAGAATGTGGTGGAGGCAGGTTCAATTGAAGCATTCAAAAGGGAAGTATACAATTATATGAAAAGGAAGAATGTGCAGGGTTATGGGGAGAAGGCAAGGGAATGGAACTGAGGGAAGTGCTCTTTTGGAGAGCCAGTGTGGGCACAATGGGCCGAATGGCCTCATTCTGCACTGTAATGATTCTGTGAGCCAAGCTGACAAGAAATTTTGAATAAAAACAGAACAAAAACAAAGTGCTGGAAATACTCAGCAGGTCCGGCAGCATCTGCAGAGAGAGAAGCAGAGTCATGTTTCAGGTCTGTGACCTTTCATCAGAACTCAAAGTGCTATATAAATGTAAGTTTTTTTTCTATGATTTGCACGATGAAAGGTCACAGATCTGAAATGTTAACTCTACTTCTCTCTCCACAGATGCTGCCTGACCTGCTGAGTGTTTCCAGCACTTTGTTTTTTTTTTATAAAAGATTTCCAGCATCTGCAGTACTTTGCTTTTATTTAAGAAATCTTGAATATTCTCTTGCCTAGGTCGTTTACTGGCAAATACATCAGATTTACTGCACGGATGGATATTCCATGACTTGAATAATTTTCAACGACAAAATGTTTTTGTGATATACTTCACTTTCTACACACTTCTGAGATTACTTGCAGGATCCTTTCCAGTTTATCAGGTTGTCAATCTTATCTTAATGTGTATGTAAAACAGCACTTCAGCTCTGTTTATCCTAATATTCAGATTAAATTCAATCCAAATTGATTTTCCCACATCTTGCATAAAAATAACTTCTTCAAAAGTACTTGAAAAGCTCATTCAAATTTGCTAAATATGTAAGTGGTACAACAGACACAAATGAAACCTGGGACAACAAAGGCACGATTATACTGTAACCATTAACTGCATACAGTGCAGGCCAAAACAGCCTTCCAAAGGTCATCAACCTGAAATGTCAACTCTGTTTCTCTTTCCTCAGACGCTGCCAGACCTGCATGAGTATTTCCAGCACTTTGTTTTTATTACAGATTTCCAGCATCCACAGGATTTTGCTTTTATTCCAAAGGTTTATGTTTGGATTGACTCAGATTTAGTTCAATTTCCATATGACGACTGAACTTCAAATAAAACCAACATTGCATTACTATTATGTAATATAAACAGCTGAAGTGGACAGTGGAATTCCCTTGTGCTGTTCTAAAAAGACCCATAATCCTCACGCCCTTGTAACTCACAGGGCCTTAAACACACGTACTGATGCACTGATACATTTCCTCTAGCACCTCATCAACACAATCAAGGGAAATTTTTGCTATTCACCAAAACAATAAGTATTTCTACAGTGTGAGAAGTGGCACTTCCAGAACACAAGCAACCCTTCTGAACTTCAGCTACAGTATTTCAAAATACTTGTAAATGGAGCTTTAAAATGTGGCACAATATGCAACTTACTATAATACTTCCCATTTGTAATTTAATAACTTTCAGTATGATGCCTACTGAAAAACTGTTTTTTTTTAAATTTCAATGTTAGCAATGGTGAAGCTATGGGAGTTCTAGTTCAAGTCAGGGGAGATATTGCGAGACCCAAATAGATTAAGGATTGAAGTTAAACCATCAGGTCTAAAAGATGCTAGCTGGTGATTGGATTTATGAGAGGAATGAAGAGGCTCTCTTTCAGAACTGATTTACACTGTTCCAATGAAACTATGGCAGTCAAGGAGCAGTGATTTAATCACTGCAGAGCAAAAGAAATGAAGGATTGGTGGACTTCAGGAATACTAGGGTGCATACTTATAATTGCAGAGCATTAGCAATGGAATTATATGTGTGAAAAGAGCAGGAAACAGAGAACAGAAGGAACAATGGCAACTGGGAGTGGAAGAAACAATGCTTTCTAGATAGTGAGAACAGGCTTAAGACAGAAAATGCATTAAACAGAAAAAATATTGAAGAGCAGGAAATACAGTGCTACCTCACAGTAGGTCTGGTTTGGATTACAACTCTTTTAAATTACTTCTATTGTGGTGGCAAAAATTGTGATGTGTATAGTTTCTGTTCCCCTCTGACTAACATGAATGCTTCAGTCATAAAGGAAATGATGTAGCAGGTGACACATGAACAGAGTTTCAAAACAATCCAGTACAAATAATCCATCAACATATACAATGGGGAATACTGAAATATCTAGTTTATTCCTGCATGAAGACGACCTTCACAGTTCACTCATAGAACAAACCAAGTAATTCACCATTCCCAAGCGTGTATCATCTATATGCTAATGCTTAAAGTCCATTTCCTCAGTTTGTCGTGTTGAGATCTTGCACACACAGATGTAGTTCAAGTGATACTGTCAACCTATTTATAAGAACACACAACTGATTGCTATCAAAAATTTTCTACAACAGTCTGGAGTTAACCAGCTCCTAGATTTGCTGATATGATGTAACACATGACTTTGTATCTAAATTCAACCTCTGCCACGGTATAGAGAATAACAATGCACTTAGTGGTTCTCATTCCAGATTTCTGATTCTTGGTATGCAGTTCAGTAATTATATTTCATTAACAGTTTCTTGTAAAAAGAGAAAAAATTCCCATTATCTTTAGCACCTGATTTTCTTTAATTTTTGATGTTGACAATTGTCTGCAAGTGGCAAATTAATATTTTCAACACTGCAAAGGAAATCAGATAATCAAAGTTTTACTAATTACTGCCATTTAGATTCTGCAAATCTGAATATATAAAAGATTTCAATGTGCACAATTGAATTTTGTTTGATTGCTCACCAAATTGCTCTATACAGCAAAGTACATGGCTTTTGATTCAGCATACAATTAAAAATACTAAAAGACCCCTTGCCATGCATTATGAAGTTGCTTCAACAAATGTATTCTGAATTATATGGCATCTGCATAAGATATCTCTGCAGCTCTGCTATGTCATCATAATGTTTTTCATCCCTGTAGCATACTTGGGGTGTATTTGTCTACAACAATATTAAAATCCTTTTGATGAATATTATATTTACAATAGTTTGAGGATTCATTATGACTAATCTCATATTAATGCAATTGACTGGAAGTTTAGCATAATAGAACAGCTCAGCCAACAAATTTCTGTCATTTACAAAACAGTTGTCAGTCCTTAAATCAATGGTTAAAAATAATCTACCAGGAAATCATGAACAATTATAAATTTATAATAGATCAGCTGAACCCTCTTTTTAATCTATTTTATTGCTGACAAATTTGTTCTGTGGCTATTAGCGCGACTAACGGCAATCTCTTTTTCTCTGCATGACATAACTGACAATTTAATCATTGGTTTTCCAATTTATTTTTCAGCTTGTCATTTTCATAGTATTTTCATTTTAAAGTACTGCTACGTTTATTCATCCAGGTTGTTATACTGATATGAAATGTAACTTTTTCCTTTGATCGATCAATTATGCCTAATTCTAAAATGGAAGCTCATCACAAGCTGAGTAAGCTAATGATTAGACAGTCTATAAATCAAATGTTATATGAATAAAATAGATTATCTAGCAACAAGACTAAAATCACAATGTGTAGACTAAAAAAGCAAGAGTTACATTGTGGTCAAAAACAAAATTAGCCTTAGAGAAAATAGGATGAACTAATTTTTACGACACTGTCATCATGCCACAATATATAAAGCTGTGCTTCTCATCCAGTACAACATAAATTCTTTATTTTACATGAGTCCACTGTTCATTGTTGTAACATTTTTTAAAATCAAGATTCTTTACAAACTAAAAACTAACACAAGTATAACCATATTTTTGAAAGAGGTCTGCTTTCTATTATTTTCAACAGTTTCCACAAATTTGAGAGTTATGAAATCACAAATATCTCAAAAGTCTCATTTCAGGTAGTATAATTGACAAGAACAACCTACAAGTTATCTCCCAATGTTCATCTTACTATAATCTATAGGGAGACTTTCACCATCCCCCATTGCCTTAATTTTAAAGTTCTTGCGCTTGTTCAATTCCCTTCAATGCCTCAACTCTCCTTTCTCTGTAACTCCAGCTCTACAACCTCCCTGAAAATGCTATTACTCTAATACTGGCCCCTTGTGCATCCTCCGTCCCTTTGCCTCACTGGTGGCCATGCTTTCAGCTGCCTAGGCCCTACGCTCAAATTCTCTCCCTACAACAGTTTGTATTATATATTGCACCTTTAACTTAATAAAACATCCCAAGGAGCTTTGCAGGAGCGTTGCCAAACAATATTAGGGCAGATGGCCAAAAAGTTGGTTAAACAGGCTGGTTTTAAGGAGCACCTTCAAGGAGGAAAGAGAGGCTGAGGGGTTTAGGGAGGGAATTTCAGAGCTTAGGGCCTTGGCAGCTGAAAGCACGGCTGTCAATGGTGGAGCGATTAAAATCCGGGATGCTCAAGAGGTCAGAATTAGAGAAGTGCTGATATCTCAAAGGGCTGGAGAAGGTTATAGAGATAAGGAGATGTGGCCATGGAAAGATTTGAAAATAAGGCTCAGATTTTTAAAATCAAGGCATTTCTGAACTGAGAACAAATGTAGGTCAGCAAACACAGGGTAAACGGGACTTGGTCAGAGTTAGGATACAGGCAGCAGAGTTTTGGATGGCCTCAAGTTTACAGAAAGTAGAAAGTAGGAAGCCAGCCAGGAATGCATTGGAACAGTCAAGTCTAGGGGTAACAAAGGCATGGATGAGGGTTCCAGCAGCAGATGAGCTAAGGCGGGGCGAAGTTGGGTGATGTTGTGGAGGTGGCAATATGCAGTCTTAGTGATGGCACGGATATGTGGTCAGAACCTCATCTTGAGGTGGCAGCACAGTGGTATACAGTCGGGAGGGAGTTGCCCTGGGAGTCCTCAACATTGATTCTGGTGTCCATGAAGTTTCATGGCATCAAGTCAAACACGGGCGAGGAAACCTCCTGCTGATTACCACCTACTGCCCCCACCCCCCCCCCCCTCCCCCCCAACAGCTGATGAATCAGTGCTTCTGCATGTTGAACCAATTGGATGTCCTGAGGGTAGCAAGGGCACAAAATGTACTCTGGGTGGAAGACTTCAATATCCATCACCAAGAGTGGCTCGGTAGCACCACTACCGACCGAACTGGACAATTCCTAAAGGACGCAGCTGCTAGACTAGGTCTGTGGCAGGTGGTGAGGGAACCAACAATAGGGAAAAACCTACTTGACCTGATAGTCACCAATCTACCCATCGCAGATACATCTGTCCATGACAGCATTGGTAGGAGTGACCACCACACAGTCCTGTCTGTCTTCACATTGAGGATACCCACCATCGTGTTGTGTGGCACTACCACCGTGCTAAATGGGATAGATTTCAAACAGATTTAGCAATTCAAAACCGGGCACCGATGAGGCACTGTGGGCCATCAGCAGCAGAATAGTATTCAACCACAATCTATAACCTCATGGCCCGGCATATCCTGCACTCTACCATTACCATCAAGCCGGGGGACCAAGCCTGGTTCAATGAAGAGTGTAGGAGGGCATGCCAGGAGCAGCACCAGGCATACCTAAAATGAGGTGTCTGCCTGGTGAAGTTACAACCCAGGACTACTTGCATGCCAAACAGCATAAGCAGCATGCAATAGACAGGGCTAATCAATTCCACAACCAATGAATCAGATCTAAGCTCTGCAGTCCTGCCACATCCAGTCATGAATGGTGGTGGACAATTAAACAACTGACTGGAGGAGGCAGCTCCATAAATATCCCCATTCTCAATGTTGGGGGAGCCCAGCACATCAGTGCAAAAGACAAGGCTGAAGCATTTGCATCCATCTGCAGCCAGAAGTGCCGAGTGGATGATCCATCTCGGCCTCCCCCTGAAGTCCCCAGCAGCATAGATGTCAGTCTTCAGCCAATCTGATTCACTCCACGTGATATCAAGAAAAGGCTGAAGACACTGGATACTGCAAAGGTTATGGGCCCTGACAACATTCCGGCAATAGTACTGAAGACTTATGCTCCAGAATTAGTCGCGCCCCTAGCCAAGCTGTTCCAGTACAGCTACAACACTGGCATCTGCCCGATAATGTGGAAAATTGTCCAGATATGTCCTATGCACAAAAAGCAGGACAAATCCAACCTGGCCAATTATTTCCCCATCAGTCTACTCCCGATCATCAGCAAAGTGTTGCAAGGGGTCGTTGAGTGTGCTATCAAGTGGAACTTGCTCAGCAATAATCTGCTCACTGATGCTCAGTTTAGGTTCCGCGAGGGCCACTCAGTACCTGACCTCATTTCAGCCTTGGTCCAAACATGGACAAAAGAGTTGAAAGCCAGAGGTGACTGTCCTCGACATCAAGGCAGCATTTGAGAGAGTTTGGCATTAAGGAACCCCAGCAAAACTGGAGTCAATGGGAATCAGGGGGAGAACTATCCGCTGGTTGGAGTCATACCTAGCACAAAGGAAGATGGCTGTGCTTGTTGGAGGTCAATCATCTCAGTCCCAGGACATCACTGCAGGAGTTCCTCAGGGTAGTGTCCTAGGCCCAACCATCTTCAGCCTCTTCATAAATGACCAACCCTCTCAAACAAGAGAGAATCTAACTCCATCCACCACTTTCAACATTCACTCCCTCCATCACCGACACTCAGTGGCAGCAGTGTGCACCATTTACAAGATGCACTGCAGCAACTCACCAAGGTTCCTTGTACAGCACCTTCCAAACCCACGACATCTACCACCGAGAAGGACAAGGGCAGCAGATGCATGGGAATGCCACCACCTGCAAGTTCCCCTCCAAGCCACACACCATCCTGACTTGGAACTATATCACCATTCCTTCACTGTTGCTGGGATAAGATCCTGGAACTCCCTTCCTGACAGCACTGTTGGTGTACCTACACCCCAAAGACTGCAGCGGTTCAAGGCAGCAGCTCACCACCACCTTCTCAAGGGCAATTAGGGATGGACAATAAATGCAGGCCTAGCCAGTGACGCCCACATCCCACAAACGAATAAAACAAAAAAGTTATATATGACACAAAAGGTTGTTAACAGTCGGGTTCAACTTCAGACATTTGCCAGGGAGAGAGATGGAATCAGTGGCTAGAGAATGGAGTTGGAAGACAATGGCTTTGCTCTTCCCAATATTTACTTGGAGAAAATTTGTGCTGATCCAGTACTGGATGTCGGACAAGCAGTGACACAATTTGGAGCCGCTTGGTCTCTCCAACTCTTCCTGATCCTTTAAGACCCTTCCAAAAATCCACTTCTTTGACCAAGCTTTTGGTCGTCCTTCGTCATATCTCATTTGTTGGCTCGGTCCTTTTTTTGATTATCCCTCTATGAAGTGCCTTGAGACAGTTTTCCATGTTAAAGATACTACATAAATGCAAGTTGTTATTGGTCAGCAGATAAAATGCAACATCACTACAGGAAATGGTTCTTCAACATGGAAGCAACAGAAGATCACCACTATTGCCAATAATGGCAGAAGAAAATTACAGCAAAATATTAGATACAAGCATTTCAGAAAATACTCATGAAATGCAACTGCAGAACTTGGTGTGATAGAGGTAGATTTACGAAGCTGACAGACCTGTAAATGTGGCACTTTATCCGCACACTACTTCCAATCAAATAAAATTTCCTACCATAATGCATTCGGAACTGTAATAAATGCCCTTAAATCATAAAGAACACACTGTACTGATAGAACAGTCTGAAACCCATAAAATCATGTTTTTATTAAGAAAACCACAGAAACCTAAACTTATTTGACTGCCAGCAGCTCTCACTACTTGCTTTAAAGAGCATTCATCTTCTGCCAACCACTGGCCTGCAATGATTTCTTTGTTTTCTCCATTCTTTATGAATAGTTCTAAATGTTAACTATGATTAAATATTTCCTGTAATGCAAAGATAAACCTAATTGCAATTCCAATTATGGATTGTAATTTATTCTATGATTCCGTTAATTTTTCTTGATTGTTTTTCTTTCATTTTTATAGCTAGGTATACACTTCAACATTATTTTTCTGCTGGTGTATGCAATGTTATCATATCACTATTCTGCTCTATGCTACCAGTTTTATATAGACAACACTTTGTTAGCAAATAACCAGTACTTGAAATTTCAGTTCTTTTCAGTGCGACAGTACACCAAAATAGATCTTGTGTCTTACATAACCTTACTTTGCAATGAGAGTAGTTTCTTCCCACATTGAAGACTCATGTGGCAAAACATTCCACTAAACATACTTTGCTGGTTGCTTAAGTTCAATTATTGTGAAACTTGTGTGGAAGTGCTAATCACCCCAGCAAGAATTACTGATAGGCCTAGAATCAGACCAAGGCCTTGCTTGCTCATCCTGTGTTGCTTAAACAAATGTATTCAGGCTGATTCTATCAGAAATCACACATAAAAAAGACAAAGGGGAAGAAAGAAAGAAGTGAAAAGAATCTGAAGAGTCATAGAAAAGAACTGATTATAAATTAAATCAAGATTATTTTAACCCTGTATTATACATTTAGTGCATCATGTGCAGTTTTCAAAAGAGCATTGAACTTTTGGAGAAGCGTAGCAGATTTCATTTGTGGGCTAATTTTTCTAAGTTGCAGAGATTCCAAACTTGACCTTGTTTTCAAAAATACTGATGAGTTAGGTCTTACGAAACGAAGACTGAAATGGATACATGTAACCAAGTTACTTGGTTTTTGGTTACAAAACTATGGAAGCCCAAGTATGACTCCGCATGACCACCACTAGCACGTATATGCACATAGATGCAGGCACACAAACAGTAGCGTATATGTAGAACAGACTTCAAACAAAAAGTCATGCTTATGCGATCTCTTAAGAAAGGTATAAATATCTTTACAAGTTTTAAAGGGTTAAAATCACAAGCTAAATCCAGATGAGGAAAACCATTCAGCCCATATTCGTTCATCCATCTTAAAAGGTTCTATAGTTTCCCCATTGTGACATCCAATTGTTTCGTAAATAATTTCAAGTTTTTCACCTCCATTACTCTACCAAAAGTCCATTCATATATAGATCACTGCTGACTTGTCTCTCCCAGTGTCTGCCTGATAGTGCCCAGGCAGTCTAACTGTTAAATCCCTTGGAGCAGCATCTACAGGTGGGAATTGGGAGTAGCAATGAGGGGAAAATAAAAAAGACTGATTCTTTGAACTGGAGGAGAGGGATAAGGGAATATATCAGAGAGAACAATGCCAGTGTGAAAAGGGCTAATGGGGAAGATTCCAACCTAAACCAAGAACTGAAAAGTGTCAGCTGGGGTGGGGAGAAGAGCACCAGAATGACTGAACAGCTCCATTTTATCAACAGTAGCAATGCATAACCAAAATAGCCCTCAACTTCACTAAGTAGTGAGGGAAAATCCCTGCAATTTTTGCCCCAACCATATGCAATTTTTCAAATGCACTGTACGCAAGTACCTTGGAATAGATGGCTTTACGGTTGGGTTGACACTCAGGAAATTTTGCTTGATTATCTTTAGGGACAAGGAGAAATTTCACCAATCTTTATATTTTGAGGTTGGCACTCAGTAGACATCTTAGCAAGCTAAACTCTATCTGGTATGTGGAGGGAATAAGCATGAAGTACTGAATAGTCTTTTCTCATTTGATACTTATGCTTTTATAAAACTGAGTAAAATACGTAAAAGTGACAAAAACTGTAAGCAGAAACATAAAAATGGCTGTGTAGATTTTGGGTTGGTGGCGACAGTATTTATCAAAATAAAACAGAAAAACATGCTGAGACAATTTTACAAGCTTTTAACCAAGTTTTCTGTGAAATTCTAGATTAATGTCCTATTAAGTTCTATTGTTCTAGCCAGCTATTCATTACCTTTTGTTTTCAAATTTTGTGCTCACAGTGCTGAGGGAGAAATCACTTCCCATCTCAGGCACTCAGTGTCAGCACAGAAGAACTAAGAAATAGAAGCAGCAGTAGGCCATTCGGCCCCTCAAGCCTGCCCCACAATTCAATAAGATCATGACTGATCTGCCCCAGACCTCAACTCCTATTTCATGCCAGCTCCCCATAGTCCTCAACTCCCCGATATTTAAAAAATCTATCTACCTCTCTTTAAATACTTTGTGATCTAGCCTCCACAACTCTCTGGGGTACAGAATTCCAGACATTCACTACCCTCAGAGAAGAAATTCCATCGCATCTCAGTTTTAAATGAGTGTCCCCTTATTCTGTAACTATATTCCATAGTTCGAGATTCCCCCACTAGTGGAAACATTATCTCAACATTTACCCCATCAAGCCCCCTCAGAATCTTGTACGTTTCAATAAGAGCATCCCTCATTCTTCTAAACTCTAATGAATAAAGGCCTAGCCTGTTTAACTGTTCTTGATAAGTCAACCCCTTCATCCCAGGATTCAGCCTAGTGAATGTCTTTTGAACTACCTCCAATGCCAATATATCCTTTCTTATATATGTGGACTCAATATACAGTACTCTAGGTGCAGACTCACCAACACCTTGTACAGTTATAACAAGACTTCCCTATTTTTAAACTTCAACCCCCTAGCAGCAAAAATACCCAAAGATCTGCCTGACAATGTGCCTCAATTTCAAGAGCACATTGCCAACTCCAAAAGTGCGAATTTTTCCATACCAGCCATCCTATGGCCTCTTTAATTCTCAATAAGAGTTAATTATGACCCATGCTCAATTAGAAGTGTGGTCAAGACTGCCCAAACTTGTTTTACATAGTTCCTTACAACCAGTAGATAGAGGACACTTTCATCACGCATCACTAAATGTATTTTAATTTAATTTTTTTCTAACTATGATGACCCAATATAGATGTAAATTCAGTCATGCAGCATGATCTGTATTACAGGAAAGTTCCAACAAAAATATTTCATGGCAGTAGGGTGAGGTATGGAAGCTGTTCAGTAAAATAACAGATCATATAGGATCTTAATTAGATCAACTCCTGCTAGAAATTTTAAATGATAAAATAAAGCAAGATGTGGTGGCCAGGTTCAAAGGAATAACATCCGGCATATTTCCTTTTCACCAGAGGATCATACATTATTTTGCAGAAGTGTAAATCCTGGTTGCTGAAAAAGTGCATTGGAGAAATCATGTGTGCTTATATTATCAAGAATATCTCTATTAAGAACCTGATAACTTTAAGAACTCAGTGCTCAGTGTTATGCACCGTATTCATATTTGACATACAATGTATAACAAAATAATTAAAAGCAAGTCTGTTTAAGTTGGATTGCCAATAAAGTGGAATTTACAGACTGCAGATTAGCACAAGAACTGTCATAGCTGTAAATTTTGTAAAACACAAGTAAAATATTTAACAAGAGAAATTGGATTGACTACCTGCTTTTAGCAGTGATATTTCAGTTGTGAAAGCCTTATGCATTTGTAAAACAACTGTGGGCTGTAGTACTGAAAATAACATTTTCTAATTTTAACAGACCATTTTAAAAGTGCTGTCTCATGGTTTTTTGAATCAATAAACCAAGGAATGGTTTTCTTTGGGTGCACTTACGTACATACAAGCCCGATGGAAAATTTATATGTATATTTATATGTAATATGTTATATGTAATAGAGCTTTTGGCTTTGTCAGGTTGTAGAAAAAAAATCAGTTCGAAAAACATGCAAATGTTTTAGCCAAAATGAAGCACATTTTCAGAACAGCCAGCCAGTAAATTAACACATTTGTTTACATATTTACAAAATTACAGTTTGTAATTTATATTTCGAGCAATCAATTTGACTACCAAACATCAAACCTCAAGAGATCTTGTTCGGAAAGACTGTTTGAACTTGGTAGTGTTATGACCGAGGCGGGAGGAGTGCACGGTTTATTCCAGTCCCACTTCTCCACAGGTCACAACATATACAAAAAATTTTTCCCACTCACCAATATGGTCAATCATAGACTCCATTTTTATCCCAGAATAAAACACACCAACCACGTTTCTTTAATAGACAACAAAATTATCAGTTTATTATAAAACAAGTCTTAACCAGTAATGAAGTAAAGCATAAACACACAAATTAGCCCCACACACACGTGCACATTGTTACGAACCTCAGAATTAGGTGCAGTAGGCCACTCGGCCCTTCGAGCCTGCTCCGCCATTCAATAAGTTCACGGTTGAACTGATAATTCCACATTTCCACCTATCCCCGATAACCTTCCACCCCCTTGCTTATCAAGAATCTATCTACCTCTACCTTAAAAATAATCAAACACTCTGCTTCCACCACCTTTTGAGGAAGAGAATTCCAAAGACTCACGACCCTCTGAGGGAAACAATTTCTCATCTGTCTCAAATGGGCGACCCTTTATTTTTAAACAGTGACCCCTAGTTCTAGATTCTCCCACAATAGGAAACATCCTTTCCACATCCCCCTTGTCAAGACCCCTCAGGATCGTATATGTTTCAATCAAGTTGCCTGTTACTCTTCTAAATTCCAGCGGATACAAGCCTCGCCTGTCCAATCTTTCCTCGTAAAACAGCCCGCCCATTCCAGGTATTAGTCTAGCGACCAGGTGAGCAGGGGGTCACAGGCTCCTCTTTTGCCCCTTCTCTTGTTTGACTGCATCAGGGATGATCTTTTTTTAACACAGTGATTGAACTTACCACCTCAGTGAACACTTGCTCCGGTTCCTCTAATATAATTGCAAATGAACCAAGCACACAGGCTTTCTTGAGATTAAATAAGATGTAAGTTTATTATCCTTATCACTCTAAACTGGTTAAAATTACTAAAATATGCGACTCATCCACACCCACATTAACACAAGAGTCACACACACGCAGATTAGAGGAAAAAACGAGTTGGGAGATTAGAGTCTGTAATAAATGGAATTGAAATACATTTCAGTAGTCTCAGTCTTTAATTGAAATTGTAGTCCTGAAGTCCTCGCTGGGCCACATGCACGGTTGCTGACTTGTATCCGAGTTGTTGCTTGTAGGGGTCTGTAGACTTGGTTTTACCAGTTGCTGCTTGAAGCTTCTCTGGAGAGAGGGAAAACGCAATTCCAGTTACAGTCTGCCTTCTGAGTCATCGCTCACAATCTCCCAGAGTTGCACAAGTAGTCATGTGATATGACCACCTCTGTGTTTTAATGAGAAGCTTCTGGAATTTTCTCTAAAATTCATGATTCTCCTCTCAGGCTGTCCACACATACTTCGGGGGGGGGGGGGGGGGGATGGGGGTGGTGGTTGACTCTTTCAAAGTCAATGGGTGTTGATGGCTTTTGACGACCACATTGACAAGGCTATCTCAGGAAATTGAATCACAGAGCATCCCATTGTTCTGGCTAGGCTGACCCAATTATGTTTGTCTCCAGTCTAATCCTTTGGTGTTCCAAAATGCAAATCGTGGCCATCTTGGCTGCTAGCTGTTCTTTTTTTTTTATTAAGAGTCATAGAGAGATACAGCACTGAAACAGGCCCTTCAGCCCACTGAGTCTGTGCATTTAAAAAAGTTATTCGTAACAATTTCTAATACAAGTCTCAGGTAAAGTTACAATCGATGAAATTAATGTTTCCCATTTAGCATATGGGTTTTCATAACATATACACCAGTTAACCAGAAAAATAAAGAGATTTTTGTTTTTAGAGCTCTATTACAGACAAAAAACACAGGCTGAATACTTGCTCATTCTTGAAGCAACAGATGAGCTATGTTGCATTGCAAAATTGGCACACAGTCTGGCCTTTAAGTACACACAGACAGGTCACTGGGATCTTTTAGAACAGTTCTTTTCAGGTAGCGTTGAGAATTAATTTAGCAGGCTTTTCTTCAAAGACAGGAGACGAGATGAGTTGACACAGGGGACTTCTCAGGGTCTTTTAGCGTGGTGCTGGAAAACTGAGCTGGGTTATGGTCTTCTCTCCTTCCTTGGAAGCTCTCTCCCTTTTTATACAGTTCAGCCCTAACTCAAAACAATTCAAAAGCGAAACCGACAACAGGAAGTCAACCTTTTGACCTCCATCAATCTTGACCTGTCACTTCTTTGTAAACAACTTCTCCAGGTGTCCAAAGTTCTCTGTTGCTTATTGAGCTGCAATTCAGGTGGCTTCCTGGAAAGGCATGTTTTCCACATAAGATCTCTCAGCGCCCTTTTAAAAAACATTTCCAGAGACTGTTTTTCAAAGTCAAGTGGCCTTTACATGACCCCCACTGAAAACCAATAGTAGTGTTTAACATTTCTTCAATCTTTCAAAAATGAATCCTCAAAAAACACTTAACAAAAGAGGCAATTTCATAACAGTAGTGTATACAATCTCTACCAAAATCATTCCAACCCTCATCTTCTCCGACTTTAAGCATGGCCTGAAATTGCACATGTTGCATAACTGTGTCAATATCAATTTTCTGTAACATTGCCTAAGACTCTCAAAGCTGTGGACTTTATGTGGTTTATATTGCACAGGAGATTTTGCAGTTCCAGGTCAATTTATTGACACTTATTTCAACATTCGGGTTCACATTTTGTTTCTATCTACTTCATCTTTTCCAATGACAAAGTATGCATAAGCAAGTGCAAAACAAAACCTGGCCTGTTCAGATAGACTGAACTGTTCAACTGTTAGCAGAGCAGCTTTTAATAGCTGCAAGGACTAGATTTTACAACAAAGACTTCAGAGTGAAGTTACTAAACTCCTGCATCTCCCCTCACCGCCACCCCCGATTTTTCAGAAACCAATGCAGCTGAATGAAAATAACCTCCCTGATTAGGACAATGAAGTAGTATTGCTCCTAATTAAGAGAAAGGGTCAATATCCATACAAAAGCAAAATACTGTGGATGCTTGAAACCTGAAAACAGAAAATGCTGGAAATACTTTTTTTCAGGTTCATATCCACATTCCCTTCCACAACAACAAAGTTGGGATTCACCTCATTATGGATGCTGATGTGCAAATATTAGCTAAGAGTGGGATTCAAACTCTAAACTAAGCAGTCCAATGCTCCTGTATTGAGTAATCCAGGATCACCTTAAGTTCATTACATTTTAAATTTATAAAAATCAAAGAAATAATTGAGAAATGATTTTAACTGCAGAAAATAGCAAACATATATAGAGCAAGAAGTGAAATTGGTTTTGGGTAATTAAAACTAAATGCAGTATAAGATTTATTTTGAAGGCTAGCTCAAGAAGATAGGACAGCTACTAAATTCCACTACCTGCTACTCTCTTTGGCTACACAACCCGATTCTCAAGAGTGCAATATTACTGAGGATGTACAACTGTGGCGCCACTTACTGAATAATTCTGAATGCTTCCACCATTACAATATATCCAAAATATACACAGCAAATAATATGCAAGGTAAAATTTGAAATAGTAAGAAAGTATACAATATAAAATTTATGTAATTATAAGTAGAATATCTGGAAGAGAGGCCTTGCAATACTGTTTGCAGAAGGGGTGCTTCTGGAAGGTAGGACAGATTGACAAATTGTACTGCCACAAAGCACTCCATCTGGTGGCTTATTTAAGAACTATCCAAGTTCACTCAAGAGGAGCAAATCAGTTGAGGGAAGAATTACAACTGGCAGTGTTCTGGGTTATCAATTCAATTTGCTACGAGGCTTCAGCAATTCTAATTCACTAAAACCTTACAAATTCTAAGGCTCAGTACTGTCCATACATTTTGAAATGAATCATAGTACAATCATATCTACTGAACTCCCATTGTGCCTTATTTTGAAAACACATTCATTTGGATTGCTTGTTATAGGTTCTCCAATTATCTTCTCAAACAAATAATGGCCCAGATTTTGTGGTGGTAATAATGGTGAAGCCAGCAAATTTTGGCGTTCGCACATCAATAGTTAAACATGGAAATCGAGAAGTTGCTGTCAGAGATACACAGCCCCTTCAGAGTGCGCTGATGCAGTCCTCACTGAGACCTGACACTGAAATGACTGCAATGGTGTGAACTTGCTGGACTTGCCCATTAGTTCCCCAGCAAAGATGGCTCAAAAAGTTAGGGCTGGTGTATTCAGGAGCAAGTACATTTTTAACAGTGTGATAACTGATAATTACTGCTGAACAACCTCTCCTGGCCCCAAAAAGTAAATTTTACATGCTTGGAGTCTCATTCCTTCAGAAGAAAATTAGTGTTCAGATTTTTAAAAAATTGTTTTTACTTTTCTCTCTCTCCCTTTTATCTCTCTCGCTTAATCCTATCTGTATTACCCATTTTTTTTTTTGCTTTCTGTAGATCGTTTAAATGTTTCCTGCTTTATACTTTCTGATTTAGACTGAATGGCTCAGTCAGGATTCTCCAAACTGATTGGCTGAAGAGCTGTGCAGTTTCTTGCTCTGCTCACAATGCCATAAATGCACTGTAGAGTGTGCCACACTGGAGCAGATACCACATTGGAGTATGTCAGCGCTTGAAAACTTTGTGGGCAGCTGTTAGTAATTTGAACAAGCATTGTTCCTTGGCCACTGACTGCAAAATCCAAGCCATTTAATAAAATTTGGAGTTACGTGAAATTTTGTCTACCCACTAAGAAATTGAAAAAATTCTTCCAGACTCAAAACAGGCAACTGGCTTCATAGTAAGAGATTACCAATGTCAAACTAATTCCACCTAGTAATTTGGTAGTCTGGATTTAAATGTGAAATAGTGTGCAATTAGCATACCAGGACACACATGAACTGGAAAAGCACTTGGTGCAAGTAATTTTTATCAACATAGATGTAGACGCATGATCCACAGAAAATAATTACATAATTGTTTTTGCAAGTTATTTTTGATAAGCAAGGGGGTGAAAGGTTATCGGGGGCAGACGGCAAAGTGGAGTTGAGGTTACAATCAGATCAGCCACGATCGTATTGAATAGTGAAGTAGGCACGAGGGGCTGAGTGGCCTACTCCTGCTCCATATGTCCGTATGAAACATTTAATATGTACTGACGCAGACACAGCAGAATGATGCAGTTCATTACTAGGTTGGTGCTAAATTAGTTGATCTCACTTGAGCTAATAGGAGGGGCGATATAATTGGCCAGAACACTCATGGGAACGTGAGTGGGGTAATCAGACAAAATGTCATTAACTTGACTGTTCCCAATTTAAAAGTATGTGCAATAACATGATTGTGCTTAGCTGTAATATGTCATATACTCAAATAGTCTACTAATATTCACAGGGTAAGCTTATACACGAAGAGGAGCCACTGAGAACACCTGAGAAGGGTTGCAAACAGCCATGGAACTATCCCCTGGCAAGAAATATCACCTTCAGAAAAAGAGGGCAGAGAATCCATGCAGCATTATGCATTTTCAGAACATTTAATAATCGTGGTCAGCTTGAGTTCCCTTTATTGGCTACAAGCAGTTCAATAAAATATTAGCTTAAAGTGAAACCTAACATTGCACTCTACGTTCAATGATGTTTGACTGTTGAGTTTATCAAATGCTAACTGCGTACAAGGGTTACGATTACTCATTGCAACTATTAGTGAAAGGTGCCCATACCAAAAAAAAATCAACTTGTAGATTATTTATTACTATGTTTCATCTTGCTTAAATAAATGAACATTAAGGTTATTAAACACTAACTGATTATTGTAAAATCTGTTGCATTTAGAAAATTCAGACTGCTTGTCTGACATCAATGTCTTGGATGAGCTGCAAATTCATACAGCTAAACAATTAGAGAACTGAAGCCATTGTCTTTGGCGCCAACCACAAATTCTGTCCCCTTAACACCAACTCCAACCCTCTCCCTGATCACAGTACTGGGCTAAACCAGATTGTTTGAAACTTGGATGTTGTACTCAACTTCCATCACAATAACTTCCAAATCTATACCATAACTTACCTACACCCCCTACCTCAACCCATCTATTAAAATAAATGTGCATTCCCTTGTCACCTCAACTCGACTATTCTAAAGCTCTTCTGACCGACTGCCTATGTCACATTGATAAGTGCTTCTCCAAAAGACTTCTTTCTTCAAACTATCGTACACGTTTTATTTATTTAACTGATCAAAATGTACTAACCATGATACACAAGAAAGTCCTTCAAGTTAAAATGCATCATGGTATGGATTATTCCAAGTGTGACAGCAAATAATGTATATAATGAGTGCTAAGTATTCAGCTTTGAGTCCACAATTTCCCATAAGGCAAGTGTTTGACCCCAACTGTTGTAGTGAACAGTACCACGTTTCCTCCTCCATCTCTATAAGGAAGTATCACCTGGAGACTCATTTGAGCTACCATACAATAACTGATGAAATTAATAGGCAGTGGGCAGACAGCACGTAATGGAGGGAAAATATGCTGAATTTTTGAAAAAAAAAAGTTTCCTCCCACCTCTCTGCATCTAACTCGGTCAGCATATCTTTCAATTCCTTTCTCCCTTGTAATTTTTAAACAAGAAACATAATTGATTGCTTCATGTGTATTATGTATTTGTATAACATGGGGTGGAAACTCAAACCTCAATGCTGATATTCAGCGTATGCATTTATTGGCCACCGCTAATTGCCCCCGAGAATGTTTTAATAAGCTGTCACCTTGAATATAACTGATTTGCGAGGCCATTTCAGAGGGCAGGTGAAAGTCAACCACATTGCCGTGGGTCTGGAGTCACAGATAGGCCAGAATGGGTAAGGATGGCAGGTTTCCTTCCCTAAATAACATTATGAACCACATGAGTTTTTACAACAATCCAGTAGTTTCATGGTCACCATTACTGATACTAGCTTTTTATTCCATACTTTAATTAACGAATTGAATATAAATTTGAACTCATGTCTCCAGATTGTTCCAGGCCTCTGGAATACAAGTCCAGTAGTATAACCACTGTGCTACCGTGCCCACAATGCAAGCTAATGACATCCAGCTCTACTCTTCCATTTCATCTGTGTTGTCAAACTGCTGGTCTGACTCTCAGTCCTGGAGAAGCTGCAAGTTCCTCCAGTTAAACATTGGAGTGAAGCCATCTTCCTCGTACCCTAGCCATAGTTTCTGTTTCCCTCCCGATCCAGTCTCTGAACCAGAATGTTCACAGCTGCAGCATTCAATTCAGCTCCAAGTGAGAGTTATTTCCAATGTCTTGGTTAAAATTCTCATCCTTGTGTTAAATCGTTTCATGGCTTTGCGCTCCCCCCAACCTCTAACCTCCTCCAGCCCTATAATTTCCTCCCACTACCCACCACACTCTCACGCTAACTCTGGCATTTTGCACATAGCCCCAACCCTTCAAATGCCAAAATCGGCCATCATTTCTTTGCTGTCAAGGCCCCATACACCGGAATATCCTGTCCAAGTCCCAATACTCCATCCCCCTCTCCTCCTTTAAGTCCCTCCATACAACTCTACCATTTTTACCAAGTGTTTGGCTTGGATCCTGTTTATTTCGGAATACCTTATGGGATTTCTTTCTATGTTAAAGGTGTTATATAAAGGCAAGCTGTTGTTGTTGAACTAAGTGTCTGACTACCTCTCCTCATGGTTCAGGTGGACAGAAAAGATCACATGGCACTTTGTGAAAAACAGGGAGTTCTCCAAGTGGCTTTGCCAGCATGCCTCCTTCAGAGAATGCCACAGAAACACAAATCTACTCATTACACATTTCATGCCTGCTTGTGGTGTGTTACAAGCACACAATAGCTGTTGCTACATAATAGCTACGATAATTCACAAGTAATTAATTGTATGTGAAGCCCTTGAGACTTTGATGTAAAGTAATTATTTATTAATGAAGAATCACGCTATTTTCAGTACTTACAACCAGATAGCATGCAACAGGTGGAGTTATTGCACGGATTGTCAGAACAATGACAAGACTTGAAGCCCCAACCATAAATCATATTGATTTTCTAATAGGTTGACGTAAACGATTGCTCTTCACATATAAAGTAAAATAAACATAAATAGTAGACGCACAAATCTGATACCAAATATAAATTATTTGACATTTTATTTCATTTCATACTATTTGACATTTCATAATTTATTCAAGCAGAGTCTGAAGCAACTTCTTCAGTCCGCTCAGTTGCCAGAATTACCTGAAAACATTCTACTTCATTATTTGGCACAAGGCCACTGTAAGTTCCTATCCACAATAGCAGTGTGACATTTCTAAGAATATGAAAATTAAATAAGTACGTACTTGAAGGGTGGACAGTGTAAAAGTACTGCAGGTGTGGTAGTAAGCAGTAAATCCCAAGCAGTTCCTAGTTTGATTGCTGATCTATGTTGAGTTAATGATCTTAATTGGGGATGCAATAGGGTACTACACTTAACTGCAGTATCTCTTGGCTTGGGGCAGGGGGAAAGGGGAAATCAGCCAAAGTTCATTGTTTTCTTTGGGCTCTATATATGCTAATTAATAGAATCCAAAGCAAACTTTCCTCAATTCCTCAAAACATTTATTGGCATGCATGGATTTATTAAAAGATACCCCATCTCAAAGCATGTTGGGAAAGTTGACATGTTGATCTTCTGTAACCCTGCTGCAATATTCCTGGGGAAATTTTCAAGCTTAGAGTGAATTTTGAAAATGTTAAACAATTCAGGCACGAATCACAGCTATGCAAAATAATTTAATGCCATGACGTATATTTCTTTCGTGGATGACTACATATGCTTAATGAAGATATCAGATTCTCAGAAGCTTCTGCTAACTGCTAGTATACTGCATGATTTTTATGCAAATATATTTCCATTCTTTATGGGAACTGCTGTTTTTTTAAAAAAAAATCTACTGGCGTTTTTCTTTCATATGTGCATTAATGAAACATTTCCTTAGCAATCATACTGTTAGCAAAGATATAAACACTAAGCAATTAAAACAATCTTCATATTGTTAAGAAAGTACTTGAATTCTTTGTTAAATTTTGAGGTCTTAAGTTTTAAAACTGAAAAAAGGATTCCATAGATGCTGGACTTTGTGTTTTTTTTTTAAAGAGGGCATCATAAGGTCTTTTGGACTTGGTTTGTAAACAGCCCTTACTGGAAGTCACCTGTCTTCAGATAATTACCCAGCAGGGGTTTTTTGACTTGGAGAAGATGTTTACCGAGAAGTGACAGATCGAGGTTTATAGGGGTCAAGAGGCTTGACTCTTGAGACTGTCCAAAGTGAAACCAAAACAGTCAGTTGGAGTTTAAAAAAAAAATCAACCTGGACAAAACCCCAGCTCAGCCTATTCCATCGTTTTGAAAAGTCTGCCAGTTTTTTCCATCTCTTTGAGAAGCTCTTAGAAGCGAGTGTAAGAAACATAGAAATTGATGATGCAGTCCTCCTGAAAGGCCTGCCTGAAACCCCAGTTGCCGCATTTCTCCTGAGATGTTGGAAAAACTTGACAAATAAATCCTTGACGCCGCCTGAACGAATTGCTTCAGAGGAAGATCCCACTGACAGCCATCTATGCGTATTTGGGCACTAAACCAAAAAAGGGACAATTAACATTTTTCCATATCTTCCTCTTTTTTGCTTCAAGAATTAGCAAGTATTTGGCCAAAATATTTTTTTTTTTGTAACACAGCTAAAAAGAAAATCTCTATCATTTTGCAGTTAATCGGTGTGGGGGGGGGGGGCGAAGGTAAAAGGGAGCTTTCACATTTCAATCTGTGTATTAACGCTTTGCTTCATCACTGGTTATGTCTTGTTTTATAATAAACTGATAATTTTGTTGTTTATTAAAGAAACCTGGCTGGTGTATTTTATTCTGGGATAAAGAGTAGTCTATGGTTGACCGTATTGGTAACTGGGTAAACATTTAAATATATGTTGTGACCTGTGGAGAAGTGGAACTAGAAAAGACAGTGCACTCCTCCCACCTCGGTCCTAACAATATTCAGACTAAATACAGAAAGAATATTTTTGTTGCTTTGAAACTACATCACATCTTCTGTGTACTCCATTACTCTAACGTGCATTAAATCCACTCTTACTCCCTTTACTGACCTCTTGTGAGAAGAGAGATGGACAATAAATGTGGCTTTGTCAGCATTGTCCTCATCCAAGAACAAAGAATAAATCATTTTCTGTTCATATGCACAATATCTGCTTTCAATGATGATTGCAATACCAATATTAAGGGGTATAGGTGAAATTTAGCTCGAGAGAGTAACAGAAGTAGATGTTACATATTGGAATTATGTTTGAATTCCTAACATTGCTAGATATACCACTGCCTCTGAAACATGCATTTATAATTTTCACAATAGGAAATCTAAATAAGGCATATCTTTACAACATGCAAGATATTTTCTGCATGTTCTACATATTAAAAAGCTGCAGTTCCAGATTAAACTTGAATTACAGCAAACGTTTAGAACTATAACACCATCAAAGAATACAACATGCACTTTAAATTATGTTATATACAAAGTCTGGGAACTAGACAAAACTAGTTCAGTACATTGTATTTGACATAGAATCTACCTCTCCAGAAACATTATTTATGTCTCTGTGTGGTGGTAAGGGTCCCAAGTAACATGTATTTGGGTAATCATGGCTCAATTTGTAAAGAGCACAAGTTAACACATGGAACTCCGATAATATCTCATCCTTGTTTCACGCAAAGTTGGCTGGTGTGGGAGACAGAAATGTCTCTCATCCAATAGTGGGTCCTCGAGGTTGGAATGGAAGCAGTTTTATTCTGCAGCTGACTGCAATAGAATTTGAGAGGATGCTAACACAAAAAGGCCTGAACACAATATTCACCAAAACTTAATATCTATAGCTCTTTTTCAGACATATCAATCCAAAAACAGTCAATTCTGAAGTGAACCTTATCAGCACTATTAGCCTAATAGGAGACAGTACTGAGAGAGTAGAAAGGTTTTTTACCAGAACTTCCTGTATAGATTGGTGTAAAGGCGGCAAATGGATGACCGCTCCCAAACCAATGTCTATCCCGCTCTGTCACTAGTCTGGAGGCATGCAACAGAGATCCAGTGATGACTTCTGTTCCAAATGTCCTCTGGAAAAAATTAACCTTCTTCCACTTGGACTCTTCTCAAATGGGTAACTAAGTGAAATGGGTAAGCAAATCTTCCGTGGTAATGTGTGCTGGTCTTTAAGATTCAGCACTACTACCCAATAGTGTTCTTTCAAGTTTGAGAAACAAGCATTTAGACAGACTTGCATCTGTAACTCCCCCAGGTCGTGAGCTGCTGATCTGAGCCTGACTATTGTGGGAATAAATTCAGTGGAAGCTACATACCTGCCCAGAGGGAATGTGTTGCAAGCAGAGACACAATTATTCTTGGCCACATTTCCACAACTCCTTACAGCTAATTCAAAGCAGTTGAATACAGTGGTTTATGAAGACCAGAGAATGAGAGAACACGAGGTGGATGGGAAATTATAAAAAGGTTGGTTATGTAGCACAGTTGACAAAATATATTTAGCAATAATTTTAACTGGTGTAATTTGCATGCTTTAACATAATTCCCTGCTCCATACACTACTGAATACACTATGGCTCACACAACTGGAGGAAAAAACCTGATTGTAAGATGCCAAAATCTGGCATGCAGTTTTTTTTTAAGGTTGAAAAGGACAAATGAAACTATAATGCTTTAAGCATCCTGATGGGTGAATTATATCCTGCAGTCACCGAAATCTTTACCTGGGTATATCACGTGACTCTGTTCATGTCATTCAGTGATAGCTTAATTAGCTGGACACATTCTGCTGTGGCTTGCATATTGCTTTTTAGAAGTATATGCACTTCTTTGTCTATTAAAAAGATCACTGACGCTGGCCCAAAAATGAAACTGGAATATATTAATTTTCTACCAAAGAATTATATATTAATTTTAAGAGTGTTCATTTTCCTGTGTGAATTAAAGACAAAGTAACCCTTTAAGACTGCTTTATACAAATAATTAGTTTAAAATATTTTTGAACATATATTTCAAAACACACTTTCATACTAAAAAAAAATCAAACGTGACAATCAAATTCTATATTTTTAGGGCAATGTTCTTTTCAATCAGGAAATTAAAATATTTACCTCTATTATTAAAAGGAAATAGCCTGCCAATCAATACATTATAAGTTTAAAAAAAAATTACGGTAACAACCAATGCTTACCTAGAAAAGCAAGTGTAATTTGGGAAAGGGGCATTTATATTTTTGAGGTTTCTTTGTGCTCATGAAAATGAGGAATGAATGTTATTGCTGGTAAATAAAAAGCTATTTTTCTCTCCTTTTGTTACCTGGCATCAGCATTAAGCACTTACAGGTCTGGTAAAGTGAGGATAATAGTCCCCCCCATCTGACAATGTGCTTTAACCACATTTTACGAACAAACCCTACTTTATTAATGTTAATTTTGCATTTCCAACTCCAGCTATCCATACTGCTAAGTATGACAGTCAATTTAGTGCTAAATTAGTAGTTTTTTTTTTGCAGTGGCCCTGCACCCACTGTCAACACTTATTTCAAACAGGATCTTTATAGCAAATGAATTTTCATCCATTCTGTCCAGGTTCATGTTTGAGCTCCAACAGTGAAAACGTGTGCTAAACCAGTATTCCATGACAGAACCTTGAATTTTAAAGGGAAGGTATTTAAATAAGGATCTAGAGTAAAGGCCTGCTCGGGTCTGCAAATAAACCCCGACCCGAGCCCGACCCAACACAACCACCAGAATCAAGTTGGTTATATTAAAGTGGTTGTACCCTACCTTTGATGGAATCACTCACTGTAGACTAATGCGGAGTGTTTCCTGCCTTGCGTCCTGGCTGTCACTGTGTCTGACCCGGCCCGACCGAGCCTGAATGCTGGAACTGGAAGAGTGACCCGACCCGAACCTGACACGTCGTCAGGTCCCGTCGGGTTCGGGTCGGGTAGCCATGCTCTAATCTAGAGTCCCAACCCCATCTTGGAGGTGGTATACTTCATGTAAAAAAAAAATTGTCTTCTATTTGCCAATTGCTAATTTTTCAGCCAGCTGTGGCGTAAACTGTAAAGATTAATATGTAAACTTTTGATGTGTTTCAGAACATAAAGCATCACAACTGTACAGACCAAGCTGGGTGGACTAATAGGCCTTTACCTGGCCATCATTTTTCATTATGAACATAAAGTAGAACTATTCCCTTCAGTAGCCTGAACACCAAATCAAACCCTGATAAGCTAACACAATCATGGATACCAGTGACCAAGTCAAATTCGACTTCTATTACATTGATTCTGGGGTTTTTCAGGAATTTTACTACTGTTTCTGGAATCTCATTCTGTAATTCCATTCATTTTCAGTTGAGGTTCACATTTTGTGCATCTGTCTACTTACAATTAGGGTTATTGGCTTATAGTAGCTGAATAACACATATTCCTTCTTTAATACACGGCTTACAGGATTTTCCCTGGTGGTTTTAGCAATTAAATGCCATACTTCCAGCCATTTTTCTGTGGAAATTGTAATTCCATTGACTTACTCATTAGCAATGTTCTAAGAGATCAAAATATTACCTTTATTGTCATAGTCAACCTAGGCTATATTCTCTAATCCAACAGGTTCATGTATAATTTGTACCTCATTGTGAGACTATCACCGATGTGACCTCATCCACTCAGGAAGGAATTTTTAGCACGTGATAAGACAATGGTTAGTGCTATCCGATAGCTTCTCAAGCACTGGTCCTTTTCTTGCACCAACAGCCTTTGCTGCTTTAATGTAAACTTTTCGAAGTCAAATTGTAGAAAGCTTGGTTAGTTACAGTGCACTTAACAGTTGCCTCAAAGTACCTGATATTCAGTACAACAGACAGCTACTGCAATCAAGACTTTACCATTCACTAGATGATGAATTTGATTCTACAGGTTAATGAGGCTGACATCAGTTGCATTTGAATGTCCAGGGTCTCTTCCTGTTCACTACAAAGAAACAGGCACATTTTTTAACTTTCGATCCAGCCAGTCCCCTGGCAATGCTGCATGATTAGCCAAAAGTCCTGGTCTTTTTGGGGGAAAAAACAAAAGGAACTCATTCTTATGCCTTCTGGCACCATCTCCAGAGCTCCGAAGCAAATAAGTCTTACATCAATTCTTGCACCTGCTCAACTTCTAATTACAACAACCCAGTTATTTCACTCAATTATGGAACAGAACTCCATTGTCTAAGTTATCTTTTCCCCCATGCTGTTAAGCCCACTTAAGGCTCAGGGATATTCCAAGTCACTGTTGTCAGTAATGCATCCTTTCCTTGTTGCCTTCAACTGTGTGACATTCCTGACGACAATAAAGCAAAATTCTTGGAATCATAGCTGCTAATGATTCTGCCATAGCATAGTTCCTCACAAGGATCTATTGATTCTTAAATAATGAAACAGAATTGCTTCATGACTGCCTTTCATGCCATCTAACAGGTATTCAGTATCAAGAGCCAGGTTATTCACCTCCGATGTAAAACCTGCACCATGTTAGAAGTATGATGTGTCAGACATCACACAAATTGTTTGTCAAACACATGCTCTTGCAGGATGATGACGATGGGGCAGAACAGAAAACAGCCAAAGCAGAGAGAGACTAGTTCTTAAAAAAAAAGAAAATGCTCTGGTATCTATTTTATCCCACCAAATCTCTTGCAGTGAATCACAGTAAAAAAAAAATGTATGCAAGAATTTGGGACCTAAAAGGTTAATTCAAAGTGGCAGAACAGAAAATGCATCTGTCAGCCAGTATCAAATTACAAGGCTTACTCCTGGATGGTTGTGAAAAGGGCCTGGAGCACAGCACAGATTATGTGCATACATGGTGATGGGGGGAGGAAGACATTCTGACAGAAGATGAATCACAACCTGACCTCCCAAAAACGCAATTGTAAAATTGGCCATTTTAATGAATATATTGTACTTATGATATCAATAATGTAAACTGTTCCTGAAAACATGCAATTTTGTCCCCTTTTTTATCACTAGTTTTTTCATTAATTGCTTCAGACTACAGTTCCCTGGCAACAGCCTGCCACTGCATTTTTGGCTCCAGTTCAACATTTTTTTCTTGAAAAACAGCATAGCTGCTGCCTGCGCTATTGCTAGATTGGCTAAGTGTTCTAATAATGCAGTTTCTGCAATCACATGATATAGGAGCAGGCACCAAGAGCGTGGCTGTCAAGCAGCATAAATCATCTGCCTAAAGCAGTTTATTCTGTAAGCAGATCTGAAGACTAAAAACCAAGGTGGTTGCATTCTTTCACTGATATAGCAAAACATTAACAAACAATTCTGGAGGTAACACTATTTATTCCAGCACAATTGCAAATACAAAATGTGTATGTTCACATGATTTGATACTATACAGAAAATAAGTCAGTCCAGGGGTTTTAAAATGGTTGTTGCAGTATGGGTGACAAGTTGCA
Source organism: Heterodontus francisci (assembly GCF_036365525.1). Lineage (NCBI taxonomy): Eukaryota > Metazoa > Chordata > Chondrichthyes > Heterodontiformes > Heterodontidae > Heterodontus > Heterodontus francisci. Next base: position 15,351,916 of record NC_090412.1, on the reverse strand, counting down.
GATTGAAGAGGAAAATGATCTACATTAATGCTTTATCAGCACACTGAACTGTTTTTATCTTCCAATATATTAAATCCCATTTTATTCCAAATTGTGTTATAACAGAAGTTTCAAACAATCTGATTATCTGTGTGCCTAAATGGTTACAGTCTTAAGTACATTAATTAAGGGTTGCCAATGTATGTAGGACATTCTGATTTTTTGATAAATATTTGACAGTTTTGAAGTGCCAATCTTTTTTTCCTCTTGACACCAGGATCGATTAAGGTTGTCCAGAACACAGCAGTGAGCACTAACAGGCTCCAGGCAGTAGAAAACATTAACACTGTGGTCTTCTAGCTGAAAGAAACTGAAACATTATTTTCAATGAACTCACTACCTGTATAATCAATTGTCACACTTAGCACCAGCTGCTCTATCCTCAATGATCAAGTAGCTCTGCTGCAGTGAAGGAACACAAGAGCATACAATCAAAAAGACCAGCTTCAAAACTATAACCACTCACTCTCTGTATTTGCCAGATGTGTCAGAGACTCTACCTTTAGATCATGCAGATACACTCATGACACTTGAGGTTATATATAATTCTCCATGACTGCACTTTACATTATTGAGCCACAGTAGCTCCCACAGCCTGACGTCATGTGACAGTACCATGCAAAAACAGGATTTGAAGCAGATGTTACCAACATACTCTACAAGATAATTAGAATATGCCTGGAAGGAAAGGAGAGCACAGGATGCCAACCTTCCACAGTATTTTCATATCAAAATTAATGCTTTGGAGAAGCAAATAATTGAAAAATAGCAGTTTAGTGTGGTCTATTTCTTTCAATAGGAAAGTAGCTTTCTTACCCCTTAAATTCTTGGCATTAACCCCTTGGAGCACCACTGACAAAAGAACTAGTTTCAGCAATTAACAAATGCCTGCATTCCCAACAGGTTACCACTCAGTTGCTTTGACAGTTTTGGGCTACTGAATGTTGGCATAATTTTCATCTCCCAGCTTGACTAGGTTACTCCAATGTGCCTTTGGAGCTTTTCATTTAAGCAGAAAAGGGACTGGGTCAAAGATATAGGAGCAACACAGGGGCGCTAGCCTGATCTAAAACAAAAAAGATGGAGCAGGTAGTGAAAGATAGTTGATCTAAAGTAAAAAGTTCAAATATAAAAGTTGAATTGGCATGTGAAGCATTTTTGCCCATCGTCCTGCATAAGCTTCGCTGCTAACTCATTTAATTTCTCCACGTAACTGGCACAAAATATCTTGAGGACATATTCAAGATTTCACGTAATGGTATCTTTGAAACCCTTTCAATTACTTATTAACTGAAATATTTTTCTTCCAACTGACTTGAAATCTTGGTTTGTGGTTAAGAGGAAATATTCAGATTCCTTTCTTTTCACTTTTCTGGCTCCCTCCAACACGAACCATTCCTCAGTTGTAAGTTTACTCTTGGATGCCTGACAAATGACAACCAACCAGTATGAAGTACACCAAAATGGAAAAAAAAAATGGCCTATTGTTTTCTTCCCCTTCCTAGGGGAAAGCACCTGCCTCCACTCAGCACCTCACCAAGAACATAGACATCTGTATGGGGAAATTGCTGCCATCCTGCACTAGAATTATTGCATTTTCCATCGACTGGTTTGAGAAAATGGAGATCTAATTTATTGCACATACTTATAGTTCTTGTGACAAGCTAGAGTCAAAAGCTGGGAATGTGTTTCAGCAATGTGAACAAGGAAGTCCGAAAACAGATTATGTGCCTCTGAAAATCTAACAGAGCTAGTAGTACAGCAGCATGCATGAAAGTACTCAAAGAATGGTGTCAGATGTGCAAACACATACTTGAATTCATCTAGCAACTGACCAAATTATGGCGTAACCAAAATTTCTGCTGCTTTCCAACAGGTAGTTCTTTTTTTCAAAATAAAACCATCCTAAGTGAGGAGCAGCAAAGACGGAGCTGTATGAGTGAAGGGCACTTTTCAAAAAGCAGGAATTAACATAACAGGTTGCCCATCACCCTTCCATTCTGCCACAAATTTGTATGCAATTATTGGTCTGCCAAAGATGCACCCGGGGCATACTGGCCCTCAAGAATATTAACAGAACAGATATCTTTCTTATGAAGTAGTTCAGCCAAGATAACGTGGGCAAGATTCCCTGTCAAGAACAACTTATTCTTACCCTTAGATCCTGTGTAAAGACAGAAATGGTTAGCATGTTCCCTGATACAAATAGGTTTGTGAATAGGCAGCAATATTTCCTGTACTTTCTGGAAAATAACTCTATAAAACCTCCATTTTAAGAATAGCAAAAGGTTTCAGGTAACTGAGATGGTTGAGTGCATCCTACTTTGACCAGATGCTTTGAGGTACGAAGCAACTTGAGTGGGTTTTCTAATTGTCCAGGCAGATTCTTGAGAGCACAGTGACAGAAAATTGATCAAGGTCAATTTGAAGAACAGCACAAAGACTCAGACAGGTGACTGTATAATTTCTGAAAAGACATGACTTTCTGGCTCAAGCAGACCAAAACAGATGGCAGCTAAACATTTAGCACGTGAAATTCATCCACAAAGAGATATAGCTGGATACTGCAAATATTACGACAGGCAGTTAAATTAATAACAGCACTAACTGCTGACTCGATGAACAATGTGGCTGATCTTTCACTGGAAAATTAGGTCAGACAATCCACTCTTTGGAAATTCTGCCTTGTGTGGCAGTATATTGACAGATTTTCTGAACAAATATTATTAGTGACAAGTTGTTAAAGGATTACTTAGTAACCCAATGCTATCAGCAAGAGGGGAAGGGGTCTTCCTTGCAAACATATTTTACTGAGGCTACTTGTCTGAATAAAGTAATACTGGGATGTACTGCCTAAAGCAAACAGAATGAGCTTCATGGAACTCATGATTATTCTCGAGGGACATCAACAAAGTCCCTAGGAGTTGTCAAGTAATGAGAATAATATCCTGAAAAATACAATTGTCCCTGCACTACAATGCTTCAAAAACAGCCTCTTTGATCCATCATGTTATAAAACCATAAAACGTGGTTCAGATGATCTGGAACACATACTTCCCAGGAACCAACTAAACAGGTGAGCAAGATTTGCATGGAAAGGGGAGCAGCATCGTTGGCAACAAACTGATTTACTTTCTGTTTCTCTTGATGTCACTCTTTCAGCTGCAAATGCAATGTAGCTATTGGTACTCAGTATTTCAGAACTGACCTCAGTAACAAGCATCGAAAGAAATCTACCGGTCCCTGTTTCAGGATATTGTACACAGAGGTGACATTGCTGGGCGGAGTCATTGAATATCAAACTCCATGAACAAGTCTAGACCTGAGAAAAGGCGTTCAATATTGGGAAAGCTGAAGCAATTGCAACCATACTATGCCTTACAGTAACTCAGACAAGGTAACTAGCAAACTCCTTTATTATGATGGGCAATTCAACTCTCTTTGCAGAGAGCAGTCAAGTTGGATTTTTTTTTCATATTTCCATGTGAGTGTTGAATTTAAGATCTGCATTTTACAGACCTCAAGAAAGCATTTCAAGGAAGCAACTATACTTTGTAAAAACATAAACAACTGTTTTTTAAAATTCATTCATGGGATGTGAGCGTCACTGGCAAGGCCAGCATTTATTACCCATCCCTAATTGCACTTGAGAAGGTGGTGGCGAACTGCCTTCTTGAACCGCTGTAGTACTTCGGGTATAGGGAGTTCCAGGATTTTTGACCCGACAGTGAAGGAACGGCAGCATAGTTCCAAGTCAGGATGGTGTGTGGCTTGGAAGGGAACTTGCAGGTGGTGGTGTTCCCATGCATCTGCTGCCCTTGTCCTTCTAGGCGGTACAGGTCGAGGGTTTGGAAGGTGCTGTCAAAGCAGACTTGGTGAATTGCTGCAGTGCACCTTGTATATGGTAGACACTGCTGCCACTGTACGTCAGTGGTGAAGGGAGTGAATGTTGAAGGTGGTGGATGGGGTGCCAATCAAGCGGGTTGTTTTGTCCTGAATGGTGTTGAGCTTCTTGAGTGTTGTTGGAGCTGCACCCATCCAGGCAGGTGGAGAGTATTCCATCACACTCCAGACTTGTGCCTTGTAGATGGTGGACAGGCTTTGAGGAGTCAGGTGAGTTACTCGCCGCAGGATTCTTAGCCTCTGACCTGCTCTTGTAGCCACAGTATATGTGGCTAGTCTAGTTCAGTTTCTGGTCAAGGGTAACCACCAGGATGCTGATAGTGGGGGATTCAGTGATGGTAATGCTTTTGAATGTCAAGAGGAGATGGTTAGATTCTCTCTTGTGGAAAATGGTTATTGCCTGGCACTGGCATGGCGTGAATGTAACTTGCCACTTATCAGCGTAAAGACTAAATCTAGATGTACGAGGGCAGAAAACAAAGGATAAACAAACTGAACTAAAATAGATGAAAGACAAAAAATAAAATCTAGGAATTAATATCACATACATGATGAAATAGTCTGTTAGAAGAGACGCAGATTAAACAGCAAATGAAGAATCTGATACAAATCAAATTTAGACAAAGGATTTAAAACTTAATCGCAACAGTAAGCAAATGGAAATTTCATTCCAGATCACTGTCCTGGCCAATATTTGTCCCTCAATCAATACTAAAATCAAATTATCTGGTTATCACATTGCTCTTTGTGGGAGCTGGCTGTGTGCAAATTGGCTGCCACGTTGTGTACATTACAACAGTCCCTACACTTTAAAAATACTTCAATGCCTGTAGAGGGCTTTGGAGCATCCTGAGGTCATGAAAGATGCTTGAAAATGCAAGTCTTCCTTGTTTTTCTTTACTGTTTGACTGTTGGGTTATTTTGCCAACTTGCAAATAAATGGTTTGTTATCAAGGAAAGCAGACATCAAAATTTATGCAGTATTACACTAAATTGTGAATCCGAAGTGGCAAAATTGTAGCTCCATATGTGAAAACTTTTGGCAGGTACTTCAAATGCTGAAATAACGCCTTAATCCTGAACTGTGGCCATTGTGCATTAATTCCTCTCTGACCTCTTTGCAGCTGTTGAAATGGTTGGCCACTCTATCCTCCTCCAACATCTCTCATCTGTTCTCCAGCTCAGTGGGCTACCCTCACTAGTTCCACTCTTACCTATCAGATCATAACAGGGCATCTCTACTACTGGTACCTTTCCCACCACCACACCATCACCATGGGAGTCAGTCAAGGACACATCCATGATCCCTTCCCCCTCTTTATCTATATGCTGCTCTTCAGCAATCTCATCCACAAACATGGCCAGCTTTCAAATGTACACTTATGACGCCTAACTCTACCCTATGACCCTGCCACTGCCTGTGTATGCTGAGACAATGTCCAGTATTGTCCAATGTCCAGTATTGAATGTGTCACAATTTCCTTGTTAAACAGTGGGAAGACCAAAGACATCATCTTTGGGCAACCACAAAGTCCTTATCCTTGCCACCAATTCAATCCCTAGTCACTATCTCAGACAGGACCAGACTGGTTGCAAGTTCAACATCCCATTCAAACCTGATCCGAGATTCCAACCTTATATGCCCTCCACCACAAAGAATGTCTACGCCATTCCATTTGCCCAACCTTACTTATCCATAAAGGCTTTCAGGCAGCCATTCATATTTAAAATATTCATCCTCGTGGTTAAACTCTCCCTGGTTTGTCTCCCTCTAGGTCTATAACTTACTCCAGTAACACAACCACAATTGCATAAAATATCTGGTTGATGTGCAGTAATTTTGAAAGCAACTGCCATTGTTACACCAAGTCACATTTCCAAATAGGTATATAAAATCTTTAATAAAAACAGAAAGTGCTGGAAATACTCAGTAGGTCAGGCAGTATCTGTGGAGAGAGAAGCAGAGTTAACGTTTCAGGTCTGTGACCTTTCATTAGAACACAATTTTATTTTATATAAAATCTTTACATTGTCAGAAAGTACTACTGGTAGCTGGGCAAGAACGGCCTTTACTTGATGTAACAACTCAAAAGCTGTTTATGTATTTCCTTCCATAATAACAGTCATCACATTCCTAAGGCATTTCATTGCACAAAGTACTTTGAGGTCTTTTAATATGAAATTTATTTTTCACTTTATTTCCAAATAGCACACAAGAGAACTTACCATGGAAAATAAACAATGCAAAAGAAATCATTGATAATTTCATTAATCAAGGAGCTTTACATAATTAGCTTTAATGCCCCTAAGTGAGAGAGCAGGCATAGTAATATAAATGAATTTTTATGGCATATTTTGTAAGAGTTTCCCAAGTTGCAATTGTACAAGGTATCTGGATCTGTTCCGGTTACAACTATCATGAAAAATATAAGTAAGGCTGATGAGCAGGGTTTGCTGTCCGATTTGATTCTTCGAACTGCATAATACATGTTGGATACGAATAGAATTTCCTTACGTCGGTCAGTGGATTAAGAACTGGCTGCATTTCCATAAGCAGGTACTCATTATTAATTGTTGTAGATTTGTGCAGAGGTTGGATACGAATGATGCCCTGCAGGGATGAGTGTTGGCAGTTGCTTTTACTACCTTCATTAATGACCTGGAGGTAGCTGCTGGGGGAATGGTCCATAAATTTGAGAATACAAACATTTTTGCAAGTGTTAGGATTGTGGATGCAAATATACAGCTGCATGTGGGTCTTGATGCAATGGCCAATGGGCGTTTCACAAATGGTATTTAATTTAGTTAAACATAGTGTCACACATGTGCGCAGGACCAACACCAAGTATACTTATACCCTTCAGGGTACAGAACTGAAGTCTTTTGTGAAAGAAAGATCTCACAAAATTCTCTAAAGGTTCACAAACAATTGTGCAGTGATAGCCAAAGCAAACAGGGTATTAGGTTGTCTTGTCAGGACAATTTAATACAAATCAAAAATAAAACACATCATTATGTCCTTGTACATGGCTTTGGTTAGCGATCACTTAAGATTACTCAAAGGACTTGAGGCCCTTCACTAACCTGAAGTCCGGGGTCGGCAGCAGCAGATTCTCTGACTGTTTCTGCGCGCACTCTGTCTGGATTTAGTGTAAAAAAAATGAACAGTGACATCACTGAAATTCTGTGTGCTGATTGGTCAGTGGGCAGCAGCTGTTATTGCTTGGGGATAACTGAGATTGTTTAGAGTTTAAAAAAAAAGGTTCCTTTTAAATTAAAGGCATAGGATAGCTACCTGTAATTTTTTAGTATTTACTGGCTATACTAGTGCTGTTTGAATGGAATGAGGCTGTAAGTTAAGTGTGGGTATTTTCGTTGGCTGGGGGCAGTGGAAGGTGCTCTTCGGTCTTTTTCTTTCTCAGCCTCAAAAGGTACAGGGGATAAAAATTGATTGCAAATAGCTGGTAAGTTATTACACTAACAAGTTTTTTTTTCATTGTAAAAGTAAGTAATGGCGGGGCAGCTTGACCAAGCAGAATGTACCTTCTGTGCAATGTGGACGTGCCATGTAACCTTGGTGAACATGTCTGCAGAAAGTGTCTCCGGTTGCAGAAGCTTGAGCTTCGGGTTTCGGAGCTTGAGCGGTGGCTGGAGTCACTGTGGCACATCCGCGAAGTGGAGGACGACGTGGATAGCACGTTTCAAGAGGTAGTCAAGCCAGTGCCTAGGCGAGCACAATCGGGGGGTGACTGGGTGACTGCTGGACGGACAAAGAAGTCAGGGCAGGTAGTGCAGGAGTCCCCAGAGGACATCCCACTTTCTAACAGTTACCAATGAGAGAGGGGGTTCCTCTGGAGAATGCACCAAGAGTCATGACCGGAATGTCATGGCTGACTCAGCGGTACTGGGATGGAGAAAAAGGGACAAGAGGGCAATAGCGGTAGGGATTCTATGGTTAGAGGAACAGATAGGCAGTTCTGTGGTCGCAGACGTGATTCCAGGATGGTATGCTGCCTCCCTGGTGCAAGGGTCTTGGATATTACTGAGTGGTTACAAAGTATTCTGGAAGGTGAGGGTGCACAACCGGAGGTCGTGGTCCACATTGGTACCAATGACATAGGTAGAAAGAGGGATGAGGTCCTGCAAAAACAATTTAGCGGGCTAGGCAGATTAAAAAGTAGGACCTCAAAGGTTGTAATCTCTGGGTTTCTTCGGGTGCCAAGGGCTAGTGAGTATATGAATAGGAGGTTAGAGCAGATGAATACATGGTTGGGGAGATAGTGCAGGAGGGAGGGCTTTAGATTCTTGGGTCATTGGGCCTGTTTCTGGCAAAGGTGGGATCTGTATAAGATGGACGGGTTGCACCTGAACCAGCATCCTTGCTGGCAGGTTTACTAGTGCTGTTGGGCAGGGGGAGGGGGGTTTGAACTAATTTGGCAGGAGGATGGGGTACAGAGTGGAAGCACAGTAGAGGGTGATGTACAAATATAAATATGAAGCTAAGTCAGTCCAGAGGACAGAGTAAATGTAGACCTGTTAAGGATCAGGCAAATAATGCAAGGCTGGATTGTATCTATTTTAATGCAAGGAGTCCTACTAGTAAGGCAGATGAATTGAGGGCGTTGATTAACATATGGGAATATGATATCATTACTATCACTGAGACATGGTTGAGGGAAGGGCAGGACTGGCAGCTTAATATCCCAGGGTATAGAATCTTCAGATGTGTTAGGGGAGGGGGTAAAAGAGGAGGTGGCATTGCACTGTTGATTAAAGAGACAATTACTGCAGTAAGGAGGGATAATATCTTAGAAGGCTCCTCTAATGAGGCCATATGGGTAGAACTTAAAAACAAAAAAGGGGCTATTACTTGGCTGGGAGTGTACTACAGGCCTCCAAACAGTTAGGAAGAGATAGAGGAGCAGATTTGTAGGCAAATCTCAGAGAGGTGCAAAAATAATAGGGTGATAACAGTAGGGGATTTCAACTTCCCCTATATTAGAGGGGTTAGTATTAGTGCAAAAAGCTTAAAATGGCCGGAATTCTTCAAGTGCATTCAGGAGAGCTTTTTGAGCCAGCACGTAGAGAGTCCTACAAGAGGAGGGGCGGTACTGGACTTAATCCTAGGGAATGAAGCTGGACAATTGGTAGAAGTGGCAGTGGGGGAGCAATTCAGGGAGGGTGACCATAACTCTAAGATTTAAGGTTGTTATGGAAAAAGACATAGAGGAATCGGAAATAAGAGTACTGAATTGGGGGAAGGCAGATTTCAATATGATAAAACAGGGTCTGGCCAAAGTGAACTGGGAGCAGCTTCTTATAGGGAAGTCTACATCAGACCAGTGGGAGTCATTTAGAAGGGAAATTGTGAGGGTTCAGGTGCAGCATGTTCCTGTAAAGGTGAAGAGTAGAACCAACAGGTCAAGGGAACCCTGGATGTCAAGGGATATAGAGGATTGGATGAGGGAAAAAAAGGAGGCGTATGGCAGATTCAGAATGCTGAAAACAGCGGAGGCCCTAGAGGAGTATAGAAAGTGTAGGGGAGTACTTCAAAAATTAGAAGAGCGAAGAGGGGGCATGAAAAATCACTGGCAGACAAGATAAAGGAAAATCCCAAGGCGTTTTCTAAGTATGTTAGGGGCAAGAGGATAACCAGGGAAAAAGTGGGGCCCATTAGGGATCAAAGAGGCAATCTGTGTGTGGAGCCAGAGGGCATAAGTGAGGTTCTGAATGATTAATTTTCATCTGTGTACACTATGGAGAAGGACGACATAGATGTAGTGATCAGGGAGGGGGATTGTCATATACTTGATCAAATTAGCATTGAAAAGGAGCAAGTATTAGCTGTATTAGCGGGCCGAAAGGTGGATAAATCCCCAAGCCCAGATGAGATGTATCCCAGGCTGCTATGTGAGGCAGGAGAGGAGATAGCGGGGGCTCTGATACAAATTTTCAGATCCTCTCTGGCCACAGAGGTACCAGAGGATTGGAGGACAGCAAATGTGGTACCATTATTCAAGAAGGGTAGCAGGGATAAACCAGATAATTACAGGCTGGTGAACCTAACACATCAGTGGTAGAAAAATTATTGGAAAAGATTCTGAGAGACAGGATTAATCTCCACTTGGAGAGGCAGTGATTAATCAGGGATAGTCAGCATGGCTTTGTCAGGGGGAGATCGTGTGTAACAAATTTGATTGAATCTTTCGAGGTGGTGACTAGAGGTGTAGATGAGGGTAAAGCAGTTGATGTAGTCTACATGGACTTCAGTAAGGCTTTTGATAAGGTCCTTGCCTTTATCAGCCAAGGCATAGAATATAAGAGCAGGGAGGTTATTATGGAGCAGTATAAAATGCTGGTTAGGCCACAGCTGGAGTACTGTGTCCAGTTCTGGTCACCACACTATAGGAAGGATGTGATTGCACTGGAGAGGGTGCAGAGGAGATTTCCCAAGAAGTTGCCTGGGCTGGAGCATTTCAGTTATGAAGACAGACTGGATAGGCTGGGGTTGTTTTCCTTGGAGCGGAGAAGGCTGAGGGGGGACCTGATTGAGGTATACAAAATTATGAGGGGCATTGATAGGATAGATAGGAAGAAACTTTTTCCCTTGATGGAGAGGTCAATAACTATGGGGCACAGATTTAAGGTAAGGAGCAGGACGCTTAGAGGGGAGTTGAGGAAGGATTTTTTCACCTGGAGGATGGTTGGAATCTGGAACACACTGCCTGAAGGGGTGGTTGAGCCAGGAACATTCACGACCTTCAAGAAGTATTTAGATGAGCACTTGAAACGCCATAACATACAAGGCTACGGGCCAAGTGCGGGGAAATGGGATTAGTCACGACGGGTGCTTCATGGTCGGCGCAGGCGTGTTGGGCCGAAGGGCCTGTTTCTGTGCTGTAAAACTCTATGACTATGTGTGGTTTCTAGTTCCCTCTCATGGTAGGTGTTGTAGAGGCACTGGAAAAAGTTCAAAGAGGGGTCACAAACAAGAATGATACCCATTTTACAACAGCTTACTTAGTCAGAGAGGCTGTGTCTTTTTTACTTTAAAGATACATCGGCTCTTAGGCGACCTGATAGAGATACTTAAATAGCAAAGGGAAGAGACAGTGTTTACATTACAGATCATTTCAATAAAACAGGTTAGGGAGGACCAGGGTGATGCGTATAAGCTAAGCAAGGTAAGAACTAAGTCAGGTGCATCTGAAGGTTCTTCTTTTCCCACAGGATAGTTGACTGAGGAACAAGTTTCTGGCTCATGTGGTGTGTGTTGATTTGCTGAACACCTTCAAAAAAAAGAGCGCTGGAGCAGTTCCTGGTTACGACGGATAACACAGCACATAAAATCTAGGTGGAATTCCAAGTAATAAGAATCATGTAAATACGATTGCCTAGACTAAATTAGATCACATAAGCGAGGGCGGGGGGGGGTGGTCAGAGAGGAATTTTCCACATCTTTTCCTCCTAAATTGATCTTGCTTTTGAAATTTTTTTTTTCCTCTCCCAGGAGACTGATTGGCGGCTGGTGGGTGTGGGATGTTTTGAAACATGATGCTTAACAGGCTTCACGATTGTGTGGGGCAGGCTGGACGGAGCAGTTGGTCTTTTCCTCTCCATCATTTGGCATTCTCATATGGAACTGCTTGGTTATCAAGAAACCTTAGATAAACATCTTTGTTCCTTATTTAGCTGTTGGAACCACTGTCTGAAAATGTAGTGCACTTATACTTTCCAATGCTTGATTTTAGTTTATAGTGAAATTCAGATACATGGGATAAAAATGTCAGGTGAAGCGTGCCATTTTAATTCAAGAATGTCCATCTTTTGAGATAAAAACTTATGACAATTATGAAAAGCATACTTACTGCAATATAATATACTTTGGCCTTTTCCACCAATTGCCAGTTTTCCTTCTGGTCCAGATGTCTCTCCTTTTTGTAACAATTTGCTGCTGCTAAGTTAGCGACAAGAGACCTAAAATAGCCAAATGAAATTAGTTTGTTAATTACTTGTCATACTTTAAACAGAACAAAACATGTTATCCCTTCTAGAGAATATGAAATATCCAATAACGCAAGCAGAATTTTATTTCGCTGACATGCAACAGTACAGATAGCTGTTGAGTGATTTACAATGATCTTTAATTCTGCCCAAAGACATAAGTAACAGCTCATAAAGCAGTTTGCTCAGCTGGCACAAAGGACTGACTCAGTGGCAGACTGGTTCCCCTGAAAGGGTATGGGATTCTTACAGAAAAGGAGGGTGGGGGGAGGACACAATTAACACAACACTATGGAATAATTCATGGGGCACTTGCAAAATCTTCCAATTGGCATATGGCCAGTCTGCATCTGGGATAAAAGTTTTGTTATACGTGTAAATGTACTGATGGAAATTGAATGAAATGTTTTGAGAATTCTAATTTACTCAACTTATAAGTTTATATGCTTTCAGTAAGTTGCTGCGATTTACGCCCCCCTTCCCGAGTGTCATAACTTACATTATGAAATGGTTCCAGTGATGTTACCAGTCCCTAGTACTTTGTACAAGTGCCGAGGCAATGAGTGACAGCAGGTTATATTCATTTTGGGGACCAACAGTATTGAGTTACTTAAATAAAAGCAAAATACTACAGAGGCTAAAAATCCGAAATATAAACAAGAAATGTTGGAAATACTCAGCAGGTCTGGCAGCATCTGTGGAGAGGGAAACTGCGTTAACGTTTCAGGTCAGTGACCCTTCATCAGAACTGGCAAATATTAGAAAGGTAATAGGTTTTAAGCAAATGAAGCGGGGGTGGGACAAGAGATAACCAAAGAGGAGGTGTTGATAAGACAAGGTCACAGAGAATAACTGACCAGAAGGTCATGGAGCAAAGGCAAACGGTATGTTAATGGTGTGGTGAAAGACAAAGTGTTAGTACAGAGAGGGTGTTAATTGACAGAAACATGAACCGCCTGGCCCCCAAGCACAAACATGTAAAAAAAAAAGTGGGTAGGCACAATAGAAACAAACTAAAATAAAATAATAAAATAAAAAGCTCTGAAATTATTGAACTCAATGTTCAGTTTGTTTGTTTCTACTGTGCCAACCCACTGTTTTGTTTTTCATGTTTGTGCTTGGGGCCAGGCGGTTCACTTTTCTGTCAATTAACACCCTCTCTGCACTAAAGCTTTGTCTTTCACCATACCATTAGCCTTTGCTCCATGACCTTCTGGTCAGTTATTCTTTGTGACCTTATCCCATCAACACCTTCACTTTGGTTACCTCTTGCCCCACTCCCGCTTTATTTGTTTAAAACCTGTTATATTTCTAATATTTGCCAGTTCTTACGAAGGGCCACTGACCTGAAACATTAACTCTGCTTCCCTCTTCAGAGATGCTGCCAGACCTGCTGAGTATTTCCAGCATTCCTCGTTTCCATTACTTACTTACCAGTTTCCCATGTATATGCACTTCCTACCATGCTCAAAGACACTGATTAGGAATATTGAATGATATTTCCCCTTCCGAATCCCAGGACAATAAAGCCAACTGTGTACATCTGCTGCTACTCTAGCGGAGATCAGCTAACTCAGCACAGACCAGAGATGGAATCTTAATAATTACTATGACTTTGTGTACACCCCATGGTGTGCTTAGCCACTCTAAGCCATCAGAGAAGCTTCAAACTATTTTCTTTTCATTCTGCTAATCATTTTAATTATTTCTCCAAATGTTTGTTTCTTTAAGAAACCTCATTCATCTCAGTGTATTATGAATTAATTACAAATTTCTTGAAAAGCATTTTGTCCTATGTCAAAAATATTGAAACCTAATTAATTGTAGAACTCAGTAATTTTACAAACATTTGATCAAAAATCTTTAATATTTACCTAAGAAAAGATAATGCACAAATAGCTTAAATACATTCTGGTACTTCCAAATCGATTTAACAACATATTCCAATTATTCAACAAAAAGAACACAGACTAGCAAAGTCAGGTCAACATTTAAGGCTGTATTTACAGATAAAACTATTTCCATTACTATGCAAGAGGGAAATTCTACCACATATAAGATTAACAGCAGCATTGTAATCCTTTAATGTGTCACTGTGCGCAATTCATTTTCTCTTACATTGTACTCTCAATAGCAAGCAAAGCCAGGAGGATGGCAACTGGCAATTTTTTTTTTTTTGAGAGAAAGCAAGACGAAGAAACATTTATCCTGCCCCCTGCATCCCTTCCTGGTTCCAAACAATAAATCATTGCCATTCCAAGTTATTTTTGGATCCCTTCTCCCTTCTTGAGTCGGATATGTAGCTTTTCCAATCAGATTTTCTTTAAACCTTCACATCCAAAATTACCTATCCTAGGGTATGGTAAAAAGCATAAGCTATGCAAATGTTTCCACTGCCGCCATTTGTATACACAAGTTAGCATTCAGACAAGTTCTGTCCAAATACAAAAGCCAGTTTGCCATCAGAATAATTGGGTTATTTTATGGGTACATTAGTAAATAGGTAAAGATGGGAAAAGAGGAGTACAGGTGAAAAGTATAAACATAGAGTTACATTAATGTTGATTAATTCCGACCAATAGCTCAATGGTCAACTATGTGGCATGCCACTGAGGGTAGAAAGGTTTCAAATGTAATCTGTAGTGCTGAGCTGGAAAATCTCAAATGGGGTGCCAACTGCTACAACGAACTTCGTTGCCGAGGCTTTGTGGAGCAAATAGACCTATAGACCCGATTTTAACTCCCACTGTCTGGCGGAAACCAGATGGGGCATTTAAATTGAGGGCTGTCACAACCCCCTCTGATCCCGCTGTTTTCCTGCCATGTCCCACTGTTAACCTGCTCATTCGAGCAGGCAAGTGGGACACCCACAAGAAGGCAGTGGTCCTTCAGCACCCAACTGCAATATTTGTTGAAGTTTTGATGTGAGTAGTGATGCTCACCCCATCATGCCAGACCTGCCAGGAGTCAGATTGTGGGCCAGAGGACACCCAGGCAGCTAAGTTTAAAGTTTAATTTTAGGATTCCTGTAGTGCCAGCAGCAGCTCTGGGCCTCACATGAAAGCCCTTGGGCTTCCCTTGCTACTCCATCCTGTTAATCTGTTAATTGTGTATCAATTGTTTGATTATATGCAGGTGGAGGTTGTTAATTGGGGTCTTACTTGAGCACTTATAAGCAAACACTGACTGAGACTGGTAGAGGGTTTTGAGTGAGGAGCTACATGTTTGCAATCCTTTTACTACATACACACAAACATAAAAATTAGGAGTAGGAGTCGGCCACTCGGCCCTTAGAGCCTGCTCCACCATTCAATAAGGTCATGGCTGAACTGATTGATTACTTCACATTTCCACCTACCCCCGATAACCTTTCACCTCCTTGCTTATTAAGAATCTATCTACCTCTGCCTTAAAAATATTCAAAGTCTCTTTTTCCACCGCCTTTTGAGGAAGATAATTCCAAAGACTCACAACCCTCTGAGAAAAAATTTCTCTTCATCTCTGTCTTAAATGGGAGACCCCTTATTTTTAAACAGTGACCCCTAGTTCTAGATTGTCCTACAAGGGGAAACATCCTTTCCACATCCACCCTGTCAAGACCCCACAGGATCTTATATGTTTCAATCAGGTCGCCTCTTACTCTTCTAAACTCCAGCAGATACAAGCCAGCGTAAGACAGCCCGTCCATTCCAGGTATTAGTCTAGTAAACCTTCGCTGTACTGCCTCCAACGCATTTACATCCTTCCTTAAATAAGGAGACCAGTACAGTACACAGTACTCCAGACGTCGTCTCACCAATGCCCTGTATAGCTGAAGCATAACCTACTTTTGTATTCAATTCCCCTTGCGATAAACAATAACATTCTATTAGCTTTCCTAATTACGTGCTGTACCTGCATACTAACCTTTTGCGACTCATGCACGAGGACAACCAGGTCCCTCTGCATCTCAGAGCTCTGCAATCTCTCACCACTTAGATAATATATTCTTTTTCATTCTTCCTGCCAAAATGGACAATTTCACATTTTCCCCAATTATACTCCATTTGCCAGGTCTTTGCCCACTCACTTAACCTATCTATATCCCGTTGTAGCCCCTTTATGTCCTCTTCACAAGTTACTTTCCGACATATCTTTGTCTCATCAGCAAATTTAGCAATCATACCTTCCGTCCTTTCATCTAAGTCAGTTATATGAACTGTAAAAAGTTGATACCCCAGCACAGATCCCTGTGACACACCACTCGTTACATCTTGCTAACCAGAAAATGACCCATTTATGCCTACTCTCTGTTTCTTGGTAGCTAGCCAATCCTCTATCCACGCCAATATGTTACCCCCTATATCATGAGCATTTATTTTCTACAATAACATTTGATGTGGCACCTTATCAAATGCCTTCTGGAAATCCAAGTACAATACATTCACCGGTTTCCCTTCATCCACAGCACATGTAACTCTCTCAAAGAACTCTGTACAATAAATGTGAAACGGAGTAAAGATAGGCTCCCGCATTATCCTTCCATAACAAGCTTTCCGGAGTTTAACACAGCCCCCACACTGACTGCTTCCAGAGCCCCCCCCTCCACCCCGCTCAACTGAGGGGACTGTTACTCTCCATGGCCCTCAGGTAGTTGAAAACTACATCAGGTTGGGTTAGGGTGGTTCTTCTTCATCTTTGGTCTCCTTGTCTCAACAGGAAATGGGTAAGCACCTGGAGGTGGTCAGTGGTGTGTGGAGCAGCGCCTGGAGTGGCTATAAAGGCCAATTCTAGAGTCACAGACTCTTCCACAGGTGCTGCAGATAAATTTGGTTGTCGGGGATGTTACACAGTTGGCTCTCCCCTTGCGCTTCTGTCTTTTTTCCTGCCAACTGCTAAGTCTCTTCGACTCGCCACACTTTAGCCCTGCCTTTATGGCTGTCCGCCAGCTCTGGCGATCGCTGGCAACTGACTCCCACGACTTGTGATCAATGTCACAGGACTTCATGTCGCGTTTGCAGACGTCTTTAAAGTGGAGACGTGGACAGCCGGTGGGTCTGATACCAGTGATGAGCTCGCTGTACAATGTGTCCTTGGGGATCCCTGCCATCTTCTATGAGGCTCACATGGCCAAGCCATCTCAAGCGCCGCTGGCTCAGTAGGGTGTATATGCTGGGGATGTTGGCCGCCTCGAGGACTTCTGTGTTGGAGATACAGTCCTGCCACCTGATGCCAAGGATTCTCCGGAGGCAGCGAAGATGGAATGAATTGAGACGTCGCTCTTGGCTGACATACGTTGTCCAGGTCTCGCTGCCATAGAGCAAGGTACTGAGAACACAGGCTTGATACACTCGGACTTTTGTGTTCCGTGTCAGTGCGCCATTTTCCCACACTCTCTTGGCCAGTCTGGAGATAGCAGTGGAAGCCTTTCCCATGCGCTTGTTGATTTCTGCATCGAGAGACAGGTTACTGGTGATAGTTGAGCCTAGGTAGGTGAACTCTTGAACCACTTCCAGAGCGTGGTCACCGATATTGATGGAGCATTTCTGACGTCCTGTCCCATGTTTGTTTTCTTGAGGCTGATGGTTAGGCCAAATTTGTTGCAGTCAGCCGCAATCCTGTCGATGAGTCTCTGCAGACACTCTTCAATGTGAGATGTTAATGCAGCATCGTCAGCAGACGTGGTCTCTTCAGACTACTAGAAAAGATTGGATGTCCACCAAAGCTACTAAGTATTATCACCTCATTCCATGACAATATGCAGCATAGCGGCGCCTCATCAGACTCCTTTCCTATCCTGAGTGGCGTGAAACAGGGCTGTGTTCTCGCACCTACACTGTTTGGGATCCTCTTCTCCCTCCTGCTCTCACATGCATTCAAGTCTTCAGAAGAAGGAATTTTCCTCCACACAAGATCAGGTGGCAGGTTGTTCAACCTTGCCTGTCTAAGAGCGAAGACCAAAGTACGGAAAGTCCTCATCAGGGAACTCCTCTTTGCTGACAATGCTGCATTAACATCTCACACTGAAGAGTGTCTGCAGAGACTCATCGACAGGTTAGGGTGGTACTCTGGGAAAATCTATGCCATTACTATCGGGCTTGTGCACACCATTTCCCAAGCACATCACCGAAGGTTCAGCTCGACACCATCAATGGGCTAATTTCAGCTAATTGATGAGGGATCAACCTAGGGTAAAGTGGATTCAAAGACTGACAGGCAGAAATGTAATGGAGCAATGGGCAGCCTTTTAAGAGATGGATTGAGAACAGTCTAGGTACATTCCCACAAGGAGGAAAGCAAGGGTAACCAAAGCTCCTTGAATGATGTTGGAGTTAGAGGGTAGCATGAGGCAGAGAAAGAGGGCATATGACAGATGTCAGCTTGATAGTACAAGGGAGAATCAGGCTGACCGTAAAATGTACAGAGAAATGAAAAGAAAATAAGAAAGGCAAAGAGACAGTACAAGAATAGATTGGCATAAAATGAAATCCAAAGGTTATTTATAGGCATATTAGCAAATAAAGGGTTGTTAGAGGAGCGATGAGGGCCGATTAGGGACCAATATGGAGATCTATTTGCGGGGTCACTAGGCATGGCTGAAGTACTAAATGAGTACTTTGCATCAGTGTTTACCGAAGGAAACTTTTCCAATGCTACAGTAAACAAGGAAGTTCTCAGGATAGTGGATGAGATAAAAATAGAAAAAGAGGAGGTACTAGAAAGCTTAGTAGTACATCAAAGTGAGTAAGTCACCTGGGCTGACTGGGGTAAATCCTAGCGTTCTGAGGGAAGTAAAGGTAGAAATTGCAGGCGTGCTGGCCACCATCTTCCAATCTTCCTTAGATACAGGGATAGTGTCAGAGGACTGGAGGAATATAATTGCTATACCCTTGTTCAAAAAATGTGAGAACGATAAACCTGTCAATTACAGGCCAGTCGGTTTAACATCAGTGGTGGAAAACTTTCAGGAACAATAACTCGGGAGAAACTCAACAGACACTTGGGACAGTTATGGACCAATAACAGAGCCAGCATGGATTTTTTTTTTTAAAGGGCAAATGCTATTTGAATAACTTGATTGGGGTTTTCTGATGAGGTGACAGAAAGGATGGGTGAAGGCAGTGAGTTGATGTTGTGGAGATGGAATTTCAAAAGGCATTTTGATAAAGTACCACATAATAGGCTTGTTAACAAAATTGAAGCCCATCGGATAACAAAATTGACTAAGGGTTGGAAAACAGAGAATTGTGCTGAAAAGCAGGGTGTACAGTGGTGTTCAGGAATCAGTACTAGGACCACTGCTGTTTTTAATATGGACTTGGGGGTAGAGGAATTTGCAGATAGCACAAAATTTAATGAGTGTAGGAAGCAGTGAGGAAGATAGTAATAGACGTTAAGAGAGCATAAACAGGCTCGTGGAATGGGCAGACATATGACCGATCAAGAAAATTCAATGCAGAAAAGTGTGAGGCGATGCATTTTGATAGGAAGAACGAGGAGAGATAATATAAGATCAATGGTAAAACTTCAGAGTACAAAAGCCAGGAAGTTATGCTAAACCTATATGAACTAGTTCAGCTCCAGCTGGAGTACGATGTCCAATTTTGGGCATCACACTTCAGGAAGGACATGAGGTTTTGAGAGGGTATAGAAAAGATTTACTAGAATGATTGCAGGGATGAGGGATTACAGTTGCATGAATAGACTGGAGAAGCTGTCCTTAGAACAGAGAGGGCTCAGAGGAGATTTAATAAGTGTTTAAAATCATGAAGGGTTTAGATAGAGTAAATAAAGAGAAACTGTTTCCAATGGCTGAAGTGTCAATAACCAGAGGGCACAGATTTAAGGTTATTGGTAAAAAGAACCAGAGTGACATAAGGAAAAACATTTTTACACAAAGTGCTTGACAGGGAGGTGGAATCAGATTCAACCGTAGCTTTTAAAAGGGAATTGGATAAATACTTGAAGGAAAAAAAATCTGCAGGTATAGGGAGAAAGGCAGGGGAGTGGGACTAACTGGAATGCTCTTCAAAAAAGGCAGTGCAGACTCAATGGGCCTAGTGGTTCCCTTTTGTGCAGTACTATTCTATGATTTTATGTATGGCAAACTGGGACTCTCCCATCAGAGTAAGGAACTGGAAAAGGTTTGAAAATGATGTACTCCGGAGGTCATTGCTGATCCACCTTTAAACTCTAAGGAATACAGACAGTTTAAGGGACTTGATAGACAGAGAAGCGAAAAGGAGATTTTTTTTTTTTTAAAAAGAGGTTTTTAAAACCAGAAATGGATTTGATAAGAATTAACAGGGAAAGATGATTTCCTCTGCTCAGGAAATTACTGACATACAGGTTACCAATTAAAAAAGGCCATGATCACAGTACAGAGAAGAGTTCGAAGAAATTTCTTTACTTTGCAGATTTTTGAACTATGGAACGTTGTGCCATTGTGGGGAGCAGTTGTGGTAGAGATCACTGTATCTGTTAAGAGAAAGCTGAATAAATATTTGAAGCAGAAAAAGGATGCGGGGGGGAGGGGGGGGAGGAGATAGCCGGGGAGGTGGAATCAACAGAATTAGTTTTGGATTACTCTAGCAAAGAGCCATAACAAACACAATGGGCTGAAGTGGCACCTCCTGCGCAACAAACTTTTATGGTTCTGAGACAGTGATCTAACTAAGATACAAGAACCAAAATAATGCAGTTATTCAAATATAAGATCAGAATGATTTTCTCAGCTGCTACTCAACAAGGAAAGCAGTACTTGACCTGGTCCTCCATAATGAAACAGAGCAAATAGGTAAACTAAAAAGATGTGCATTTGGGAAACAGGTACCATGACTGGAAAAAAAGATCAATGCAAGATCAAAAGGGAGAAAAGATTTGCATATACAATCATAGATCAGTAATGGGAGATGATTAAACAAAAGACAGTAAAGTAAAAATTAAGTACATCCCAGAACCGAAGGGGAAAAAATGTAATTCCCCCTTCAAAAAAAACAGGATAAGCTAGGAAATTACAGCCCAATTAATCATCTTCTACAGTCTAAAACAAGGAATGAGGTTGCAAACAATGTAGAGAAACACGAGCTAATCAATGAAGTCAGCACAGGTTTCTAAAGTGCTGTTTATACTTGACTAACCATAGAATCCTTGGAAGAAATAATAGAGGTGATAAATGAAGGAAATCATTTGTCAAATAATTTTGACACCAAGCCATAGGAGGAGAAATCAGGAAAGATGTCCAAAGCCTAATCAAAGAGGGAAGCTTTTAGGAGCATCTTAAAAGAGGAGAGGTAGAGAAACAGAGAGGTTTAGGCAGGGAATTCCGGAACTTAGGTCATAGTCGCCAACGGTTTAATCAGGTACCACATAAAAGACTTAAGGAAAAGATAACGGCACAATGAATTAAAGGGAACTTGGCCACAAGTATAGATATGTAGCTGGAGGGCAGAAAGCAAAGCGAAACATAAAAGGAAGTTTCTCAGCCTGGAAATACGTTGTGTGTTGTTTCAGTGTCTGTTTGGGGCTGCTGTTATTTCTACATACTTAATGATCTGGTCTTCGAAACTGATAGAATATCAAAATTTGCTGATCACACCAAATCAGGAGGTAAATCAAATTGTGAGGAGGACAATGAAAGACTGCAGGGAGAGAAGAATGGCAAATGCAGTTTAATGCAGATAAAGCAATAAGTTTTGTAAGTTAAAAACAATGAAAGGAATTGCACCTTAAATGGTAAGATTTTAAATAGAGGAGCAGAAAGACCTTGGTGCATGGACACGAGTAATTAAAGGCTGCACAAGTAGATGAGGCTATAAAAAGTCAAACAGAATCCTTGGTATTGTTCTGGAAGCACACAAAAGCATGGACCCAGAGGGAGTATTGTGCACGGCCTTAAGTATCCTATTTTAGGAAGGATATAAAAGCAATGGAAAAGCTGCAGCATAGATTAAGTAGGATGATGCCAAAAATCAAAGATATAAAGACTTCAGGAGTTTGGGCTTTTTTTCCACGTGAGCAGAGAAGGCTGAGGCGTGACTTGATAAATCAAGATCTTAACATAGAATGATGCGGTACAAAAGGAGGCCATTCAGACCATTGCGTCGGCTCTTTGAAAAAGCTATTCTAGAATTTAACTTGTATTTGATTTATTCAATAAAAACCAGTATTCTAACCTCAAACTAAGTTTCTTGAAAGGAGTCGCTGACCTGTTGTCACCAGTGATGCAGGCAGCACAACTGCCCGTTGGCTGTTCATTTTGTTCATAGTAATGGGCATCAACATGGGCTTCTTCAGCTTTCTTCTTCAAGATGTCACCAAATTTATCTTTTCCAATGCACCCAAAGAAAGTCGCTACTTTATGAGGCTGCTGAATCATCCACTGCAATTAAAAAAGGGAAATTTATCTAAAATTGTATTTCAAAATTCAAAATAAAACAGCTGGTTCAAGACAGTCTGTAAACACGCCGTCACCTCCAAATCCTCTCTCTTCTGTCGTTCAGCTCAGTTAGACAACCCTTGCTTCGTTCCACTCCTACCTTATTGTAACCAGACTATTTCCAGCTTCTCTTTCCAGCCCTGCACCATTGCCTTCAGAATCCCTCAAGGTTCGATCCTTGGGCCCCTCCTCTCCCTCATCTACATGCTGTCCTTTCACGATATCATCCAAAGACATGTTAAGTTAAGCTCAGCTCAGTTCCACCTCTCCACTGCCCCTCTCAAAACCTGCCCTACCTCTGTTGCCAGATGACTTATCTGACATGCTGCCTTGGAGTTGCCACAATTTTCTTCAGTTAAACAGTGGAAAGAAAAAAGCCATCATTTCCAGACCCACCACAATTTCTGTACCATTGCTACCAATTCCATTCACCTCCCCAGCCACTGTCTCAATCTGAACCAGGTTGCTCGAAACCTCTATGTCCTATTCAACCCTGAGCCATGTTTCCGACCTTGAATGTTCTTCATCACAAAGACTGCACACTTCCACCACTGTAGCATTGCTTGCTACTGTCTCACCTCATCGGCCACTGAAACTTTCATCCGTACGTTTGTCATTTCTAAACTCAACTATTCTAATGCTTTAATAAAAGTAAAATATGGCGGATGCTGGAAATCTGAAATATAAACAAGAAATGCTGGAAATACTCAACAGGTCTAGCAGCATCTGTGGAGAGAGAAGCAGAGTTAACGTTTCAGGGTCACTGACCTGAAACGTTAACTCTGCTTCTCTCTCCACTGATGCTGTTAGACCTGCTGAGTATTTCCAGCATTTCTTGTTTTTATTCTAATGTTTTCCCAGCCAGACTCCCATCTTACCCCCCACTCCATAAACATTAGCTTGTCCAAAATTGTGCTGCCCATATCCTATCCCACACTAGGTTCCTCTTTCCCACTCACCCATCGCCCCCGTCTTCGCTGCCCTGCACTGGCTTCGCGTCCTCAAATTTAAAATTCTCACGCTTGCGTTTAAATCCCTTCATGGCCTTGCCCCTCCCCATCGCTGTAACATTCTCCCAACCTGCCCCACTCCCCCAATTCTCTCAGACTCTAGCCTCTTGTGCATTCACCCCTCTCTTCGCCCCAACATTGGCACTGTCCCTTCAGCTATCTGGGCACACGCTCTGGAATTCCTTTGCCTTTCACTTTCCCCTGCTCTTTTACAATAATCCTTAAACCCCATCTCTTCAGCCAATCTTTTGACCATCCTTCACAAAAACTCCTTCATTGGCTTGGCATTAATTTTTTCCTTATGCCTCTGTTTAATGCCTTGCGTTTTTTTCTATGTCAAAGGCGGCATTAAAATGCAAGTAGTAGTTGATGACAGCAAAATGTGTCAACTGTTAAAGGGGGTCAGGGTTAGTAACTATCCTTTTTTGCAAGGCATGATCTCTTCCAAAACTAGAAAAGTACCATGAAAAGCGCCTGCCCTTTTACCTCCTCACGATCCAAGGCCCTAAACACTCCTTTCATGTGAAGCGGCGATTTACTTGTACTTCTTTCAATGTAGTATACTGTATTCGCTGCTCACAATGTGGTCTCCTCTACACTGGGGAGACCAAACACAGACCGAGTGACTGCTTTGCGGAACACCTCCGCTCAGTCCATCCAGTTTCCAGTTGCTTACCATTTCAACACATCCCCCTGCTCTCATGCCCACATCTCTGTCCTGGGCTTGCTGTCGTGTTCCAGTGAACATCAACGCAAGCTAAAGGAACAGCATCTCATTTACCGATTAGGGACGCTACAGCCTGCCGGACTGAACACTGAGTTCATAATTTCAGAGCAAGATGGGCATGCTTTTTTATTTTTAGTTATTTTTTTTTCCTTTTTTTTTTATTTGTTTCTTTTATTTTAGTTTGTTTCATCATTCATTTTTTTACCATGTGCCTACCCATTTTTATTTCATGTTTGTGCTTTGGGCCCGGGCTGTTCATTTTTCTGCCAATTAACACCCTCTCTGCTTTGTCTTTCAACACACCATTAACATACCGTTTGCCTTTGCTCCATGACCTTTTGGTCAGTTATTCTCTGTGACCCTCTGTCCTATCAACACCTTGCCTTTTGTTATCTCTTGCCCCACCCCCGCTTTATTTGCTTAAAACCTATTACCTTTCTAACATTTGCCAGTTCTGATGGAGGGTCACTGAAACGTTAACTCTGCTTCTCTCTCCACAGATGCTGCCAGACCTGCTGAGCATTTCCGGCATTTGTCTTTATTTCAGATTTCCAGCATCTGCAATATTTTGATTTTATTATACCATGAAAAGCAATATTATCTTAAGTATCTTCGTAACTTTTACACTGATTCCTCCAAAATCTTGATTTTTTTCACTGAAGACTATTAAATCATGAAACAGCTCTGAATCTTTTTTGTACCTTGAACTACTAACAGACTATATTTTTCAGGCTTGATACTTCAAGTTTGTGATACTTTGATACTTGATACTTTGCGCTTGTTTGAAATGAGAACAGCCAATCATCCAAATCTTCCAGACCAGCTGTAATTAAATATGCAAAGAGAGCCCATAGTCTGAATCAGTTTTGATAGCCATTCTGAAAGTTCCTGTTGAGCAACTGAAGTACCTCGAAAAGCAAATGTAGGGATCGAAAAGTTATTGGCAAGTCTGTGACCTTGACTCACTGGTAGGCTCATCTCAATGCTGCAAGCTGGTTGCTGGTGTCCTTGCAGGAAATGGCTACACACTGGCTCAGAGCCTGCGGAGCACTTGTGCCCAGTCTTTGCTAGGTAGGTATTCTCAGACCTACAGATACAGCTCATGGCTCTGATAGCTGCAGAGAGCACAACTTTGGATCAGCTGATCTCCCTGGCATCCTTTATCCATATCACTTCAGTTACAAAATACTGCTCTTGTGTTGCTTTAGGAACAAACCCCATATTTAATTTTAACCCGACTTGCCTGCCAACACAGAACACTATAGCTTGTAGTTGGAAAGCTTGCAGTGAAAGTTTGTACTGCAAGAACCTCCCCTTCCATTTTATGACTTTCCTGATCTTCCATACTCTTGTAAATGCTTCAATTATTGTTGGTTTTCTGGTGACTTTAGAGACAATATTAATTTGTTTTTGTTTCCATATAAACATTTTCTTTATGTTCTAATGCCAAAAATACAAAAGATCAAAAAAGCAGTGGAAAACAATAAAAATCAGCCATAAAAATGTTTACTCCTTTGCAAACCCCTTTTTGCTCACTTCACCAATAGGAAATTGTACCGTGGCCTCTGAACACCATATCACATTATGAAGCTTTTATATTTCAAGACTTCCCAGCCCTTGCGCACACATTCCATGCCAGCAGGACCAAGCACACTGCTGTGAAAATATTGCTGAAAAGGCAACATTTGTTTGCAAGCAACTCGCCAAATACTCAGGGTTATGAAATCATTTGGCTCTACTTAAACAATTCCTTCATATTCTGATGCCAAGGAAAGAACAGAAGTCAAAAAACAGCTCTTAAAAAAAACACTGGAGGAGTAAAGGGATTAAAAAAACTACAGACCAAAAAGCCTCTGCACCTTTAAGAACCCCTTTGTGCATGGGGCATATTGCCCACTTCACAGATGGAAAATTGCATCCAGGGCCATTAACATCCAATATCATTGTAAAATGAAGCTTTTATACTCAAAATTTCCCAGCTGCTGCACACACATTCTAGAGGTGATAAAGCGTAAATATGGCAGGACAGAGGGTAGTCATAAAAGTAGGTTGTCAATTTAAACACTACTTTTTTTTGAAAGCCTGACATTGAGTGTATTTGAGTTGCAAAATAAGTGTCTAGGTTCCAGGAATTCGGACGTGTCTATTTTTGGGCGCCTTATCGGCAGAATATTAACAGCTTGCACTCAAAAGGGAGGTCTGAGGCGCTCATCACAATGCAGATGTTGCTGTGGTAGGAGCCTGCAGAGGTTAGGGTTCCAATTTCCAGCTAAGTGATGGGGTTGGATCGTAGGGGGTCTGGAGGAGTAATAGATGGGCCTCAGAGTCCATGATTGGGATTTGATAGAGGATTGGATAGGAAGATCGCACGCCTTGGGAGTACTGTCGGAGGGTTGGAAGTGCTGTCAAGGATTGGGTAGAAAGATCGTAGACCTTAGCAGTACTGTTGCAGGGTGGCATCGGGCGGGGCCAAGAGCTCAGAAGGGACACCAATTACGGTAAGCACTGGTGCTGGCTGCCTTAGGGCAGCAGAGACCAGAAGCAGGCTTTAGAATCCTTATTTGATATCTAAATGGACAAACATCAGCTTCAAATGGGGGTAAAGAGCACCTCTTGTTTGTCATTTACCAAGATGACTCCTATTTTTCTATGTTTCTATGTAATGGGAGGAAGAAGGTATTGCAGTGATTTTTCTTTTACATTGTAAACTGAGATAAGGCTTCAATCCAACAATTAGAAATGTAAGTATATTTATAATTTCAATTTAAAAGAACATTAAGGAATTTGGTACAAATACTGTAACTTATCGAAGTACCTTGGTACAACTTCTTAGTATCTTGTGTTTCAGGATTATAGAGCCATAACATAGATCAAAACTTCAAAACCACCACACATCATTCTGAAAGATATTCTCTAAAGCAATTGATTCAATCACATCAGACGCAATTTAATCACGTTATGTAACGAGATTCAAGCAATTTTATATACAATATAAATGAGCTTCTTTCCCCAATTCTGGTGCTTCCTTCCCTCATCACCTACCCTCTGAGAATTTTCTTTGCTTCACTGCATTTTCTGAAGGCCCTGTCACAACTGATAAATTATTTTTGAAGTGCAGTCACTTGTTATGTAGATAAACATACCAGCCAATTTACATACTGGATCCCATAAATGAGATGAATGACAAGTTAATTTTCTTTTTGGTGGTTATTTGTTACGGGTGAAATGTTGGCCAAGACACCAAAAGAATACTCTACTCTTCTTGAAATAGTGGTTTCTTTTAAGTTCACCTGAAGTATACGAACGGGCAGGTGGGTCCTTGGTTTATCATTTTCGAAAAAGGCCACTTCCAACAATGAAGCACTCCCTCAGTACTGCACTAAAGTGTCAGCTTAAGTTTTGTGCTCAAGTTCAAAAGTGAGTTTGTAAGCCACAATCTACTAACTGGACCAAGTTGATCCTATTTTTGCAATTTGAACCAGCAACATTTTTGCCAATTTCTTGACAGGACAAGGGATTAATAAAACAAAGGAAATACAATTTACAAGGCTAATCAGACCAAGCACATTTTTGGAAAGAATGACACGTCTAACAAAATCCACGTCCATCTGACAGACCATTTTCACAAGAACATCAAGAACTAGAGGAGTGGCTCTATTTAAAAAATAGTAAAATAGCATTTCTTAACCATAAATGTAGCTCAAATTAAACATCAAAGACTTTTAAATGCATCGCAGATTTTTGGAAAACCAGATACAAAAGGAGTTTTGAAGGTGCGACATGGATTTAGATCTTTGCAGTTATCATTTGCATTCTCAAATGCATCAACAAAATTAAAAGAGTTATGATAGGCTTTTGCAAATGATCTTCAGTGATTTTTGTTAACCTGTACAGTGGAAATCAAAAACAAAGATTTTATTTTTAAAGCAGCTGATTAAGGAAAAGGATAAGCTATTTTCAAATACAACTGAACGACATCTACCATTACTGCAATTTCATACACAGTTAGTAATGGTACAGTTATGTGCTCCTTTCCATAAGGGCTGCACATATGGCTGTTAATACAGTTCGAATAAATTAATTCCAGCTTATGATCCACAACTGTTTCAGTTTGTATGGTATCTTGAATAGGTCTGTGCTGATGGCTATCTGCCGTCTATGCCTCCTGTTCCATTAGTGCAACAAATTATCATACCAGATCTCTCAGTGCAAGGAACGAGAGTCAGATTCTGCGACAAAGTAGCCACTGGCAACGAACTTCCGATTGTACTCACTAAGTATTCTAAAATAGACTTGCAAATCTAGACAGCTCCACACTTTTAAGGCAATCAATTATCAATTAAAAAAACAGGCACATATATTGTGATGGTGCTTCTAGATTTTTTGTTAAGTTTTTTTTGAGGACTCATGTATTTTAGAATTATAGACATTGTTTTATTTGGGAAAAGTGAAAAGGTTTCCATTAATTTTTTTTTTTTCACTGGGGTCATTGAAAGAAGAGATGTCTGGTTTGAAAACAACATTTACTGTCTTCAGATAAATACCCAGCAGGAGCTTTTTGATGAAGGTGGGGGGGATGTTTACAGAGAAGTGACAGGTCAAGATTTATAGGGGTCAGGAGGCTTGACTCTTGTGATATTGTTTTTGGTTTTGCTTTGGACAATGTGCTGGGGCATGAACTGCTTTGAAGACAGTTGGAGAATACCAGCCAAGAGAGCAGTCACAATCAGCTCACCCTCTTCCATCTCTGAGAACTTCCTGAGAATCAAGTGCAAGAAATAAAGAAACTGATGCTGCATTTCTCCTGAAAAGCCTGCCAGAAACCCCAATTGTCACATCTCTCCTGGAAAGCCTGCCAAACTGATCTTCAACATCGCCTGAAAAATACTGGTCTAGAAAAATCCCAGTGACAGCCGTCTTGGCGTAATTGAGATGCCAAACCAAAAAGGGACAACTGATATCTTTCCATTATCTTCTCTTTATTTCTTCAAGAATTATCAAGTATTTGGCCAAAGTATTCTTTTTTGTCTTTTCGTTGTAACAGAACTCTAACGTGAAAATCTCTTTTGCAGTTAACCAGCGTGCGTGCGCGAGGGGCTAAGGTAAAAGGGAACTTCATATTTCAATCTGTGTGTTAATGCTTTGCTTCATTACTGGTTATGTCTTGTTTAATAATAAACTGATAATTTTGTTGTTTAATAAAGAAACCTGGTTGGTGCATTTTATTCTGAGATAAAGGCCGGAATTTTTTGGCGGAGGAGTTGGGAGTGTAACTGCCGAGGTGACCAACTGATTGGAAAGTCAAGAAGTGAAGGAAGACTGACAGTGCCCAGGGGCAGGAAAGGAGAAAAGATTTGCAGAAGAAATACAGATTGATGGTGAGAAGAAGGTTCACCACAGCCCCAGATTCTCAGAAGAATCTCTGCCGGTCCTCCTCCAGGTGGTGGAGGCGAGGCATGATATCTTATTCAACGCTGACGGACCGAAGAAGGCCCGCAGATGTAACCGAGGGCCTGGATGGAGGTCGCCGAGGTGGTCAGCAGCCACCGTGTGGTTACATGGACATGGCTCCAGTGCCGCAAGCGGCTCAATGACCTGCTTCACTCTGCCCGGGTAAGGGGTACTTCTTATTAATCTCATTGCGAATGTGTCAGGGAAGGGTCAGTCTGTCCTAACGATGCAAGGTGGAAACTAGCAATGAGCAGTCCTTTCCTGCTGCATTGTATTGGGACGCAAGATGGCAGGCCTGGGATGCATTGTCATCCATGTGTGTTCAAATTGGGCACTGCATTGCTGTTGCGATGAAATGCAACAACAAACTCAATGGGCGAGGGTGTGAGATACTAAATCATATCTAAATTAGGCGTGCTTGCTCAAATAGGAGAAGAGGGCACACAATGCCCGAGAGGGGTCCCTGACCGGGGGTGGCCATGGCAATCAGGCATACCTGACGAGTATGCAGCAGGATGCCTTGATGTTGGCGGGGGAGAACAGAGGATGTGCTGTAGCAGATGGAGAGGTTGGCGGCCCTGGCCGTCTGACTGAGTGATCTATAATGTAGTGGGAGGGTGTGGGGGGGGAAGCAATTGAAGTGGCAAACTGATCAATCTGATATTCCCTGCAGGTGAAATACATCAGCGTCCAGGAGGGTTCCTGGGGTCTCAACAATCCACCTCTGAGGATGAGGAGATCGCCTCAGAGGGTGCACCATTACATCATCGTACCTCACCATGTGTCAGCGCACAGACTGCCACCACAGTTGGGATTACTGTCTCTGTGGAAACGATGCCACTTACGGGTGTTAGCACAGCACAGTCGCCGGACCAGCCATCAGAGGCAAAACTGACCGATGCCTCACACACTCGGAGGTGTGTGGGACGCCAGGCTAGTACAGAGGCGCAAGCTGATGACGCGCCTCTGAGAACATCCATTTGGCGGGAGATGTTACAGGTCCAACATGTGGTGAATGAACATCTAGTGGAGTTGCCAGAGGTGCTGCGAGCCATAGCACATACTCTGGAAATGTCCATCCAGAACATGTCAGCTGCAAACTCAGGCATTTGTCCATCTGGCATCCTCCGTGGACAGATTGGTGGCTGTCGCGGAGGGGCCAGTACTGGAAGCCATCAGAGATCTCGGGGTGGGGGGGGGGGGTGTAGCCACCCTGGACCAGGCCATCAGAGCACAACTCAGACGCGCATGCGGCAGGTCAAGGCTGCTCATCCCTCTGAGGTCAGCTTTGAGGACCAATCAAGCCTCAGGAGCGCACAGGGGCAGCAGCCGATAGCACATGGGAGCTCCTCTCAGGGTGCTCCAGATGCATCATACAGCCCCTTGTTCCCTCCGCTAGTGACATGTCAACCGCAAACTCCCAGGGTGTTAGAGGGTGCTCCTAATATTTCTTATGAGCACCCCAACATGCCGTGGCCTGCACGGCAGCGAGCAGGCAGAGGACATCCACCAAAGTCATCAAGAACAGGGCGGCAGCCTGATCAGCCACTTGCCTCTGGTGAGTCTGTTGGCGAGGGATCGTCCACACGCAAGAGCACCTGCAAACGTTTTAAGAAATCACTGTTACATCACTTCTTGTTCAATGAGTTACCTTCTGATTATTTATTTGAATTTGACATTAGATCACTGTAAATAAGTTTGTGCTTTGAACATTTAACTTTGCATATGTCATCCATGAGGTTGCATCAGACATCGTTGCATTGCTCAAGCTGTTATATATGAGATGTCACACACTTGGATTGGGTTCATCGTGACATGGTGTTGTTTTTCATCAGATCATCGCTTCCCTTGGATGTACATGTCCTTCCCCTCTCGGAATCCCACAATGGCTCATTGCATGCTACAATGTGATATCTTTGCACGTAGCAATCCCCTCAAGAAAAACGCCTGCCGATGAGGGCATCCCAGGTCTCTCTCATTCTTAATTCCAGAGAACATTCTGCTTCCTCTCCCCTGCCATCATGTGGGTGGTGCCCATCGCCCTCATCAGAGTCTCCATCTTCATCTGATGATGCCTCACAGTTACCTGGAACCTCCTCAATGGCGTCTCCCCTTTCCATCGCAAGGTTGTGCAAGGTACAGCAAATGACAATAATCCTGGAGACCCGTGCTGGCACGTACTGCAGTGCTCCACCTGAGCGGTCCAGGCACCTAAATCTCATTTTGAGTAGGCCAATCGTTTGTTCGATTGTCATTCTGGTGGCCGCATGGCTCTCATTGAAGTGTTCCTCAGCATGACCCCTTGGGATTCTCACAGGTGTCATCAGCCAGGTCTTCAAAGGATAACCCCTGTCCACAAGTATCCAACCTTCCCAGTCTATCGTGGCAGCTGAAAAGAACAGGCACCTGGGAGTTTGAGAATGTATGCATCTTGGTAACTCCCTGGGTACCGTGCACAAACTTGGATGATTCTCTTCCAATGATCGCATACAAGCTGAACGTTCAATGAGCGGAAGCCTTTTCAATTAATGAATGCCCTTGAATAGCCTGCTGGTGATCTAATTGCCACGTGTATAGTCTATCACGCCCTGAACCACTGGGAACCCAGCTATTGCGCTGAATCCTCTTGATCCTTCAGCCTGGCTGGTGTTGTCCGTTTTGAAACAAATGAAACTGTTAGCACGTTTGAACAAAGCATCAGTCACAACCTTTATGCAGTGGTGCGCAGCTGCTTGGGAGACTCTGCACAAGTCTGCCGTCGAAGTCTGGAAAGAGACACACGCATAAAAGTTAAGGGCGGTCACTTTTAGAGTGGCCGGTATTGTATGGCCACCGAGGCAGTTTGAGGCTGCATCCGCTGTTTGCTGATGATGCCGCCCTGGCATCCCATACTGAAGTTTACTTGCAACAGCTTGAAGATTGGTTCTTCCGGGCCTGCAAGGAGTTTGGACTGACAATCAGCATCAGGAAGACCAAAGTTATGGGCCAGGATATAGAGACTCCACCCTCCATCAACATTGACCACCTCTCTGGAGGTCATCGACAGCTTCACATACTTTGGATAAATGCTCACCAGCAGCCTTGTCCTTGATGCCGAAATCAGCACCAGGATTGCCAAGGCTGCGGCAGTCATGTCAAAGTTGATAAGCTGAGTGCGGACCAACAGCAAACTAACTGAACATACAAAGTTGTGTGTGCCAGGCTTGTGTTCTCAGCACTCTTCTTTACAGTAACGAAGCATGGACAACTTATGCAAGCTAGGAAAAGCAGCCGAACAGCTTCCATCTCTGCTGTCTCAAATATTGGGCATCTCCTGGCAAGACAGACTGCCAAATACAGAAGTACACGAGTGCGCCAGCGTGTTTGCCCTCGAGTCAGTGGTGACTCCGTCGACTGGGTCATGTGAGCCGAATGGATGAAGGCCGCATCCCCAAAGACATGCTCTATGGCAAGCTTTCTATCGGCACAAGACCAACAGGTTGCCTACGCTTGCAATACAAGGATGTCTGCAAGCGAGATCTCAAGTTGATTGGGATTGGAATTGATACATGGGAAGTCCTTACTGCTGACTGAAGTGCCTAGAGACAAGCAGTCAGGGTGTAGAGAAAGCAGAGGGCAAAAGAAATGACCAGACGGCGGAAGAGAGAGCCCAACTGAAAGAAAAAAATCGGTCGACTTCGGGCCAACACTATTCATCTATGCCAGCTACAGAAGGGATGGGGCTCACGAGTCGGCCTCTACAGCCACAACAGATGATGTTCAATCCAGATGTGACATACACGCTGGGCATAGCCCATCGTCTCCCGAGATGGACAGATGCCATCATATCAAATGCACTACCCTCATCAACCCTGCTCATTACCTCTTCAAAAAATTCAACCACATTGGTCAGACATGACCTTCCCTTAACAAATCTATACTGATTGTCTTTGATTAATAATCTGTGTCTTTCTAAATGAAAAATTATCCTGTCACTCAATTTTTTCCAATAGTATTCCCACCACTGAGGTTAGGCTGACTGGCCTATAATTACTTGCTCTATCACTTTTTCCTTTTTCAAACAATGGTACAATGTTAGCTATCCTCCAGTCCTCTAGCACCGTGCCTGTAGCCACACAGGATTGGAAAATGATGGTCAGAGCATCCACCATTTCTACTCTTGCTTCTGTTAACAGCTGAGGATACTTTTCATGTAGGCCTTGGGAATTATCCACTTTCAAAAGGTGTTAAATCCCTTAAATACTTCCTCTCTCACTAAGTTAACTTCATCTAATATTTCACACTCCTCCTCCCCGATTGCAACGCCTGTATCGTCCCACTCTTTTGTGAAAACAGGCGCAAAATATTCATTAACATACCCACATTCTCCGCCTCCACACACAGGTTGCCCCTATGGTCTCTAATAGGTCTTACTCTTTCTTTAGTTATCGTCTTGCTCTTTTATGTATTTATAAAAAATCTTTGGGTTTTCATAGAATCATAGGAAATAGGAGTAAGGGTAGGCCATTCAGCCCATCGTGCCTGCTCCACCATTCAAACAGATCGTGGCCTGTCATCTACATCTATGCCATTTTCCACCACTATTTCCATATCCCTTGATGTTGTTAGTATTCAGAAATCTATTGATTTCTGTCTTGAACATGCTCAATGATTGAGCTTCCACAGCCCTCTGGGGTAGAGAATTCCACAGGTTTAGCACCCTCTGAGTAAAGAAATTCCTCCTCATCTGAGTCTTAGATGGCCTGTCTTTTTCTGAGACTGTGTTCTAGACTCAGCAGCCAGAGGAAACATGCTATCTACATCCACCCTGTCACGCCCTGTAAGAATTTTGCAAGTTTCAATGAGATCACCTCTCATTCTTCGAAACTCTAGATAATACAGGCCCAGTTTCTGCAATCTCTCCACATAGGACAATCCTGCCATCCCAGGGATTAGTCTGGTGAACCTTCGTTGCACTCCCTCTAAGGCAAGTATATCCTTCCTTAGATAAGGAGACCAAAACTGTACACAATACTCCAAGTGCAATCTCACCAATGCTTTGTACAATTGAAGCAATACATCTTTACTCCTTTACTTTCCTTGATTTTACTTGCCAATATTTTTCATGCTGTCTCTTTGCTTTCCTATTTTCTTTTGTAATTTCTCCTACACTTTTTATACTCCGAAGTTTCCTGTAGTACTGAGCCCTCGGTATCTATCATTAGCTTCCCTTTTTTTCCCTTTATCCTCTCCTTTAACCCATTGACATACGGGGGCTCTGGATTTGTTAGTCCCATCCTTTTGTTTTAAGGAAACATACTTGCTCTCAACCCTCACTATCTCTTCCTTGAATGCCTCCTACTGATCTGGCATCGATTTACCTTCAAGTAGCTGTTCCAGTCCACTTTAGCTAAATCACATCTCAGCTTAGTAAAATTAGCTTTTCCCCAATTGAGAACTTTTATTCCTGTTCCATGTTTGTTCTTTTACATAACGACCCTAAATCTAACGGAATTATAATCACTTCCACCAAAGTGCTCCCCAAATGATACCCCTTCCACCTACCCAGCTTCGTTCCCATGAGCTCCAGAACCAGAACTGCCCCCTCTCTTGTTGGGCTTGCTACATACTGGCTAGAAATGTTCTCTGAATGCATTTAGAGAATTCTGCTCCCTCTGTGTCTTTCACACTAATTCTATCCGAGTTAATGTTAGGGTAGTTGAAATCCCCCATTATTACTGCCCGATTGTTTTTGCACTTCTCAGAGATTTGCCTACTTATTTGCCCTTGTATCTCCCGCTGTCTTTTTGCAGATCTCTAGTACAATCCCAGAAGAGTGATTACCTCCTTTTTACTCTTCAGTTCAACCCATATGGCTGCATTTGATATCCTTCTATCATATTAATCCTCCCCACAGTTATAATTGTTTTCGTAATCAATATTGCGACCCTCCTTCCTCTGTTAATCCTCCTCTCTATCTGGTCTGAGGAACTTGTAACCAGGAATGTTGAGCTGCAATTCCTTCCCTTCTTTCAGCCATGTCTCAGTAATAGCTATAATATCTTACTGCCAATCTGTGCTCTCAGCTCATCTGCCTTATTCCCTAGACTTCTTGCATTGAAGTATATATACCATTTTGCAATGCGAAACTCCCTTCTTGTCTATTCTTTAACCTTTATTTCCTCTGGATTTCACTGAAGGCATTAGTTGTTGTTGATTCTGTTTAGTTATTTCTGGTGCTCTGCTGATGCTCAAATATGTAAATATCTTCAATAGTTACCACTTTGTTCAAAGAAAATCTTTGAATGATTTGTATTTTCATTGATGTAATATAATGCTGGACATTGTGGAAGTAAATGT
The DNA here is from genome assembly GCF_036365525.1 of Heterodontus francisci. NCBI lineage: Eukaryota > Metazoa > Chordata > Chondrichthyes > Heterodontiformes > Heterodontidae > Heterodontus > Heterodontus francisci. The sequence goes on along the minus strand of NC_090412.1, from coordinate 15,316,026 downwards.
GCTCACAGGCAAACAAACCTTTAATTCAACAACCTTTCCGTGCAAGACTGACTTCATTTAGCTGCTTTTACATTGACGTGTAGTTCCGATTGCTCAAGTTTCCGACAACCAGCAGCTGGATGAAGGTAAAACTCCTAAACTTAATTCAACCTTAGCTAGGAAGCCCTATTTTTGACAGGGTCTTAATTGCTGCCTCCAGGGTAACTCTGACCATTAAAGTACCACATGGGCAGCAGCAAGATCCAGGAACATTTTAGGTGTACCACCTGCTGACAATACATTTGTAGTAATTTCAATGACACAATTACTAGTAGGCATGCCGGGGTATTGCTTTTGAAATTTGTCCAGTAGTGGCACAAAGTTGTGACCCTTCCCCCATAAATATCTACTGGCACTGACATATACAAGTCAAGATGAGTTAACAGGGGGTGCCTTGAATTCGCGAAGTCATACCTCAGGTTTTATGTTAGAAAGGAAGAAAGCAGGAAAAAAAATACATACACAAGTATAGTTTAAAAAAACTTCAATTCTATGATGCTTATAAGACACACCAGTTCGTGCCCTTACATATTAAGTACCCACCCCAAAAATTTATATGTCCAGATTTGAACCCAAGACTGTCATTTCTGTACATTTCATAACTTAAAACTATTAACTAGCAGGCTAAGTAAACTATGATTGATGTTGGATCCAGAGAATAAGTTGAGTTGACACACTCAATTAATGTCTATGCGTATTAATGAATCACAGAGAAGATGTGGATCCCGCCTCCAACAATTTCACTGTACTGCACCAAAGTATCAGCCTAGCTTTCTTGAGCAATGGTGCACAACCTGATCCCACAGCTTCGTGTCTCAGGAGGAGGACTGGTACCAAATGAGCCAAGTTGAGCAGTGATGAAAGAATTTGTGGGGATAACAAAGGGGTTGAACATCCCAACTTCCAACAAACAAGGATGCAGGCAGTTTTGGCACACTGTTTAAAATATTCAGCATTCAAAGTAAGTCAGCAACTTTAACACTTTGCCCAAAAACTAGAACTACAACTATTTTCAAAATTCATTCAACACTCAAAAAACAGTTTCTCAACTTTTATTTTTCCATTTCACAAGATCCGTTGCAATTGTAAAATTCTACTTTGCATCATTCAGTTGTTATTGAAGACAACTTCAGCCAGAAGTGCCGAGTTGATGATCCATCTCGGCCTCCTCCTGAAGTCCCCAGCATCACAGATGCCAGACTTCAGCCAATTCGATTCACTCCACGTGTGATCAAGAAACGAATGAAGGCACTGAATATTGCAAAAGCTATGGGCCTTGACAATATTCCGGCAATAATACTGAAGACCTATGCTCCAGACCGCACCCCTAGCCAAGCTGTTCCAGTACAGCTACAACACTGGCATCTACCCGGCAATGTGGAAAATTGCCCAGGTATGACCTGTACACCAAAAGCAGGACACGTCCAACCCAGCCAATTACCACCCCATCAGCCTACTCTCAATCATCAGTAAAGTGATGGAAGGTGTTGTCAACAGTGCCATCAAGCGGCACTTGCTTAGCAATAACCTGCTCAGTGATGCTCAGTTTGGGTTCCGCCAGGACCACTCAGCTCCTGACCTCATTACAGCCTTGGTTCAAACATCGACAAAAGAGCTGAACTCAAGAGGTGAGGTGAGAGTGACTGCCCTTGACATCAAGGCAGCATTTGACAGAGTATGGCCTCAAGGAGCCCAAACAAAACTGAAGTCAATGGGAATCGGGGAAAACACTCTGCTGGCTGGAATCATATCTATCTCAAAGGAAGATGGTTGTGGTTGTTGGAGGTCAATCATCTGAGCTCCAGGACATCACTGCAGGAGTTCCTCAGGGTGGTGTCCTAGACCCAACCATCTTCACTGCTTCATCAATGACCTTCCTTTAATCATAAGGTCAGAAGTGGGAATGTTTACTGATGGTTGCACAATGTTCAGCACAATTCGTGACTCCTCAGATACTGAAGCAGTCCGTGTAGAAATGCAGCAAGACCTGGACAATATCCAGGCTTGGGCTGATAAGTGGCAAGTAACACTCGCGCCACACAAGTGCCAGTCAATGGCCATCTCCAACAAGAGAGAATCTAACCATCTCCCCTTGACATTCAACAGCATTACCATCGCTGAATCTCCCACTATCAACATCCTAGGGGCTACCATTGACCAGAAACTGAACTGGAGTAGCCATATAAATACCGTGGCTAGAAGAGCAGGTCAGAGGCTAGCAATCCTGAGGCGAGTAACTAACCTCCTGACTCCCCAAAGCCTGTCCACCATCTACAAGGCACAAGTCTGGAGTGTGATGGAATACTCTCCACTTGCCTGGATGGGTGCAGCTCCAACAACACTCAAGAAGCTCGACACCATCCAGGACAAAGCAGCCCGCTTAATTGGCACCCCATCTACAAACATTCACTCCCTCTACCACCGACGCACAGTGGCAGCAGTGTGAACCATCTCGAAGATGCAATGCAGCAATGCACCAAGGCTCCTTCGACAGCACCTTCCAAATCTGCGAACTCTACCAACTAGAAGGACAAGGGCAGCAAATGCATGGGAACACCACCACCTGCAAGTTCCCCTCCAAGTCACACACCATCCTGACTTGGAACTGTATCGCCGTTCCTTCACCGTTGCTGGGTCAAAATCCTGGAACTCCCTTCCTAACAGCACTGTGGGTATACCTACCCCAAATGGACTGCAGCGGTTCAAGAAGGCAGCTTACCACCACCTTCTCAAGGGCAATTAGGGATGGGCAATAAATGCTGGCCTGGCCAGCGACGCCCACATCCCATGAATGAATTTTTAAAAAACTGAGTAGCTGGGATTGTTCACCTTAAAGAGAAGGTTGAGAGAAGATTTGAAAAAGGTGTTCAAAATCATGAGGGGTCTGGACAGAGTAGATATAGAGAAATAATTCCCACTGGCAGAAGGGACGAGAACCAGAGGACACCGATGTAAGATAATTAGCAAAAAAAATCAATGATATGAGCAAAAGCCTTTTTACGCAGCAAATGGTTAGGATCTGGAATGCATTACCCGAGTGCTTGGGGGAGGCAGATTCAATCAAGGCTTTCAAAAGGGAATCGGATAAATGGCTGAAAATATTTGCAGGGCTGCGGGGAAAGGGCAGGGTAGTCGGACTAGCTGAGTTGCTCATAGAGAGCTGGCACAGACTCGATGGGCCAAATACCCTCCTTCTGTACTATAGCCAGTTTACAATTCCATGAATGTCTACAACAGAACTGCAATTAAATTACAGTGCAACTCAGAGAACCACAAGGTATTCTAAGATCTACAATATTTCCACATTACAAAGTAAAAGAGGCATCTATTAATGAGTTGCTCACACACACATGCACACAGTTGCTCGGCTCAACAACAATAATTTGTATATAAATATATTGCATCTTTAGTGTAGACAAATGTAGCAGAGGTGCGTCAAACAAAAATGAATGGTGAAACAAGGGAGACATTGGATGAGGTGATCAAAAGATTGGAAAAAGAGTTGGAATTTAAGAAGGGCCTTAAAGGAGAGTGAAATGGAAAGGCATAAGAGTTTAGGGGGGAATTGCAACAGTACAGATGTCTAAAGACACAGCCGAAGAAAGTGCACAAAAGGCCAGAGTCAGTAGAACAGAAAGTTCAGAGGGGAGGGGATGTGGTAGGGCTCTAAGAGTTTACTGAGATAGTAATGATCAAAGCCTTGAAAGGATTTCAACCCTTGGATGAGAATTTTAAATGGACTCAGTGGAGTATAGGTGAGCGGAACTTGGGGCAAGATAAAATAGAGGCTGAAGAGCTTTGGATGAATTCAAGTTTATAGAATGGATGATGGGAGGCTGGCCATGAGAGCATTAGATGAGTCTCGAGGTAACAAAGACATGGTTGAGAGTTTCAGCAGCAGGTGGTCTGAGGCAGGCCACGTTACGGAGGTGCAAATAGACAACCTTTCTAATACAGAATATATCAGAGGGGTGATTCAGCTTGGGGTCTAACAGGGTGCTGATACTGCAAACAGTCAGGTTCAGCCAGTGATAACAATTGGGGAGGTGAACTGAAACTGGTGAGGGTCGAAGATGATAGCTTCAGTCTTCCCAATGTTTATCTAGAGGAAACTGGCTCATCCGAGACACAGATACAGAAATTTGTTAAAAACAATTCAAGGCATTGCCTAGCAACTGAAGTTTTGAAAAGTAAGCAGAGAGTAAACCAAATTCCCTTACATATTAAGTACCCACCCCAAAAATGTATATGTCCAGATTTGAACCCAACCCTGTCATTTCTGTACATTTCATAACTCAAAACCATTAATTAGCAGGCTAAGTAAACTATGATTGATGTTGGATCCAGAGAATAAGTTGTGTATCTTACTTATGTAAACTCCATAGAAAGATCAGTTCAAAATGTCAAGTGTTTCCACTTGTTAAGCTTACACCATAATATTGCCAAAATGATTTAAGCTGAGAAAATGTTTAACCTGAGAAAATGTTTAACCCCACAATAGTTTTTTATTTTTGAATTTCTGTGGAAATATAAATATTTAATGTAACAGCATGACCAACTAAATTACGCCAAAAGAAAAAACAATTTGAACCCAACTGGCTTGAAACCTCTCCATTTAAAAAAAATCTATTTATTCAAAAGCTGTGGTCATCAACTAGTTTTGACAAAAGATATGCTTAAGCAAAAAGCTATGGTTGAGATGCATGCCAGTACTCAAATTACATCCTGAAGTCAACAGTAGTTGCCAATCTTAGAGTATGCCAAGAACACTTGGTATTCTAAACATTTCAAAAGGAATCCAAGAGAAAAGGTGTAGTTTTTGACTGCCACCTTTCTGGTGAGATGTTAAACTGAGTCCCTGTCTACCTGTTGAGGTTGAAATTAAAAGATTCCTAAGTACTACTGAAGAAAAGCAGGATATTTTTCCCAGTGTGCAGGCCAACATTTAGCCCTCGATCAACGACACTAAAAATAGACGAATCCACTGTGTGACAGAAATCACACCTGCCAAATGGAAACATATTAATTTCGTCATATGGGGCACTACTTGAAACTTTTTTACTGCACATTGCAAAGAACATGTTTTTTAAAAAAAAACAGAACTGAACAGCTGACAACATGGTTGCACATTTGCATTCTGAAAAAACCAGGACTAGCCAAGAGACAGTTGAATGGAGAGACAATGGGAGTGTTCACTGATTCAAATAGCGAGATGGGTTTTGTCTATAGTGGTGACCAAAAGACACCGACAGCTTTTGACTTTGTTAGAGACAAAACTCCAACCCCCCCCCACCGAGTATGTCTGGGAGGCTCTGAAATCCAACCACCCTCAAAGAAGTAGCTGTTTCAAAAAGAGATGGTCACGTGACCTACCTGCGGGTAAGACTGGGGCTTTTTTGAATTGTGCCGCACAGAAAGGGACAGACTGCAATTTGAACACCAAGCAGAAGATCTCTCTCTGTCTCTCTCTCCAGCAAAGTCCCAGGGAACCCAGAACTTAGACTTCAAGACTACAGAAAAAGCCCCTCTTTGGCCTTTTGGTACCAGAGAAACATGTTTGGAATTATGCACGTGGTCCCAGTGAGGACTCCCAGACCTTAACTTCAATCAAGGATATTACATCAAAGACACAAAAGACAGTACCTGTATTCCATTTATTGCCAACTCTACATCAATCACCAACTGCACCCCCCCAACTCTTTCTTCCCCTCTGTAATTGTGTGTGTGTGTGTGTGTGTGTGTGTGTGTGTGTGTGTGTGTGTGTGTGTGTGTGTGTCTCGTATGCATGCTGACGTGGTTGCGTCGCGTCAGTAATTTTAACTGGGTTAGAGTGATAAGGCTAATAAACTTGCATCTTTCTTGTTTAAACTCAAGAAAACCTGTCTAATTGTAATTGCAAATGAACCAGAGTGCAGTGAGTAAGGGCTCACTGAAGGAATAAGCTAAAATCACTGTTTTAAAAGATAAATCCTGTTAGCGCCAAACCAGGAAAGGGACAAGAGGGGAACCAGAGACCCCTTCCTCACCTGGTCGTAACAACTGGCTGTGAAGTGCTTTGGGACATCCTGGGGACATGAAAGAGACCACAGCTCATGCTTGATTCATTCATTCATTCTTAAATGTCATTTTCAGGGTCATATTTTACAAAACTAGGTTATTACCCACAAAATGAAAATTGATCAGCAATAACTGCCATAGCATAAAAGACAAGGAAACTGGTAGAAGTTTAGATTCCAAAAACGGCTTTCATTTCCCATCCTGCCATAACATTTTGCCATGTCCCAAACTACTTTTATATATTAATATAGTGAACTTTTGCATTAATTTGAGAGAATTCTAAGTGAATTTACAATAGATAACTTACATTTTTTTCACATCTATATATTTATATAGTTGAATCTGCTCTTTCTTCACACTAACACTGTAGGTCATCATGATTTATGAAGCACTCTATTTTCCTGATAATCCTCAAAAGAGCTTCAAATACAATGAATTATTCTGAAGAAACTAGATATTTAGGCAAACTATACATAGTAGAATACATAAAAGAAAGCAAGTGAAATCATCAGGTGAAAATTAGCTGTGTGTTTTCCAAGATATTGTCTCTTTCCGTGTTACTGTTAACAGGTCATGAAATCAGTGCAATTGGCATCGGCAATCACCTAAAATATTTTGATTATAGTGAAAATGTTTTCATGTAAATGTCTTCATCATCAGCCATTACAACTACATTCATGACTTCGGCAACCGCTGGTGTAATAATGCAGCAGTTCAGCCAAGAAACCAATCAAAACATGCAATTTATGCTTAATAAATGTGGCTTTACAGGCTGCAGCCAGAGACAGAGCAGCTGCCTCATGAATTTGAACCTGTTATAGTTACTAGGAACACAGGAAGACCTGGAAGCACTGCAAGTTCACCAAGCAAACACACCCAATAATTAAATGCACACTTTAACTTGTCATAAATTGTTGAGATTATAGCAGTTTAGTGAAACATTGGGCTGGATTTTACGAGAGAGGCAGGGGTCCTGCCACTGGGGCTGCCATCCCTATTCAGAATGATGGCCCACTCCCAACAGCTGCTGGCCCAATCAGAGGGCCAGCAGCTCAGCAGCACTAACGCTAGCAGTGGCCACTGCTGGGGTTGCACCTGGAGGATGAGGGTGCATTGATATTTGCATGCCCTCAAAGTCAGGTAAGTGGAGTCTGGGGGGCAGGGCAGGTGGTGCTATTACCACAAGGCAGCCATAGTGTGCTGAAAAAGGAGCCCCTCTGCTCCGCCCTGCCCCCGGTACATCCCAAAGCCCACTGGGAGGCTGCCAGTGGGCGCACCCACCGTAGCTGGTAAAATGTTAGCGGAGGCAGGAAGAGGCCCTTAATTGGCCACTTCAGTAGCTCAACTGGGTTTCAGGCGGCCAATCTGCCACTGTTCTCACTGGCAAAATATCATGCCACCCGACGCCTTCCCACTGCCACTTTGCCAGCCTTCTCACCTCCCAGCCCATTGTCAAAGGGCTGGTAAAATTCAGCCCATTAATTTTGACCCATTTCAATAGCACAGTTCTCTTTTAAAAACAGCGAAGTCTGCTTCTGTAATACTATATTCAAACTTGGTTTTCATTAGCAAATAGTAGAAATGTTAATTGAGATAAGACGCATCTCAATGTAATCGAACCTACTGTGGGATAATTATATACAAGCTTTATAATCCTTCAGCAATTACAAACTCACTTCTGTAAGAAATTACTTACACTCCGTTGTCTGGTCCTAACACACACCAAACAGCCTCACCGGATTTCCGTGTTACAACAGTCCAATTGACACAGAACATGCTGCGGCCAACCATAAACCCCATCTGCCAAATTAGCTCACTGGTTAAGCTACCCTCTCCGGTAGACATAAAAGATCCCATGGCACTACTTGAAGAGCAGGAGTTCTCCCTGGTGTCAATATCTATTCCTCAAGTAACATCACTAAATGATCTGGTCATTATTTCATTGTTGTGTGCAAATTGGCTGCCATATTTCCTACATCGCAGTGACCAAACTTTAAAAAGTACTTCATTGGCTGTAAAGCGCTTTGAGCCACACTGAGGTTGTGAAAGCAGCTTTACAACTGCAAGCTCTGCAAGTCCTGGAAGGCTCTTCTGCTTTTCAGGGGTTATAGCCACTGAAACTAAATCACATGTGTGTGTTGCCTGTGTGCCAATAAAACTCAATTTGAGTTGAATAGCTTCACACAGGAATAAGTTCCAAAGTAAGCAACTATAGTTTCCAATCTAATAATGTCATTTTTGTGCTATTATAAACTTGTACACAAATGCTGAGAATGCGACTGTGCACTAAGCAGAGGCCAAGTACCTCTCCTGAGGAAAGTGAAGAAAAGCAGAACAGCCTTCCAGGCTGGTGTTTGTTTTTGATCTGTCTCAGACTGGTTCCTTGTCACCATCTCAGGTGGGATGCTACACAGCATGGCCATTATGAGAAAGGGAGAAGGTATCTTGCAAAATTCATACCAGATACCTGAATCATTTGACATTCTGCTGTGGCATTAATTCTATAAAAAAATACTGTAACATAAATCTTCAGCACATACAAGCTCCCTTCCACCTACCCGATTTTCTATTTTATGCCTCCAGCAACTGTATCCTCCTCTATAATCTGGCAAAGCTGCTCTGACCACAAGAAGACATGAGTGCATTTCAGGACATGCACAGTGATAGATGTGGTTTCCATTATTATAGAAAGGCACCAAATGTCTGATGGAAGGTGAGCACTCAATCAACTTTGTGGAAAGTCCTATTAATTTAAAAAAAAATATTATAGAAGATATTTCATCCTTTTCAGATTCAAGAATGAGACCCATAAATATTCAACATGCCCATTTTAAAAAGAAAACCAGTAATAATTTAAGTGCCACATTTCACAGCTTGAGGCAATAAAGTACTGAGTAAAGTACACCAGAATACAAATGGCAGGTTAGAAGGCTACAAGATCATTTCTTTCTCACCTTCAATAATTATATACAAACATCTGTATTGTATATAAAATGCACAAGGAATATTGGTAATCTATTATCAATTAAATCATATAGCATAGAAAGAGGCCATTCAGCCCATTGTGCCTGCACTTTGAAACAGCTATCCAAGTAGACCCAATCCCTTGCTCTTTCCCATAGCTCTGCAATTTTCCTTTCCCGGTATATATCAAATTCTCTATTGAAAATTAGTGCTGAATTTGCTTCCACCAACCTTTCAAGCAGTGCAATCCAGATCACAACAGCTTGCTGTGTAAAATAATTTCTCATCTCCTTGGTTCTTTTGCAATGATCGTAAATTTGTGCCCTCTGGTTACTGATCCTCATGCCAATGGAAACAGTTTCTCCCTATCTAGAGTATCAAAGCACCTTACAATTTTGAACATTTCTATTAAATCGCCCCTTAACATTCTCTGCCCTAAAAAGAACAATCTCAGCTTCTCTAGTCTCTCCGCATAAATGAAGCCCTGCATCCCTGGTATCATTCCAGCAAATGTTCTCTGCAACCTCTCCAAGTCCTCAACATCCTTCCTGAAGTGGTGTCCAGAACTGGACATAACACTCCAGCTGTGAACGAACCAGTGGATTTATAAAGGCGCATAACCTCCTTGCTTTTGAACTCGATGCCTCTATTTACAAAGCCAAGGAACCAATATGCTTTTATTTAAAAAAATACACCTTAAAAGACGTGTATGTGAAGCCTCAGGTCTCTCTGTTCATGCACCCACATTGAAGTTGTACCATTCAGATTACATTGCCTTTCCTCATTTTTCTTCCAAAATTCATCATTTCATATTTCTCTGCATTAAATTTCATCTGCCATGTGACTGCCCATCATAACAACTCATTAAACCAATCAAGCAACTTTCAGGCTGTCATGAACGATCAGAATAGAGCAGTTTATATACTAGTCAAGGTTTTCTTCTGGCCTAAACTTTTATTTTTTTCCTCACTATTATACTGCTAGAATGTTAAGTGCAATTGAGGTAAAAGGGCAATAGAGGATTTGAAACTAAACCCAACTATCAGAGACTGGGTGCAGCATTAGCTTGGACACTGATTTTTCACCTCCAGAACATGGATTCAAATCCAGCTTTGAAGAGAGATAATCACCTTGACTGGGGAAAAAAGGGTGGAGAATCAAATAGGTACCCCGATATAGGGAGTGAGAAAGTTGGCAATCTGCAAACTCCTTAATAGAAAGCGGATAAATGACAAAAAAAAGATGGAGAGACATAAGGACAATAAAAGAATATGGAAGTAATTTAAGAGCTTAAAAAGTCATAGGCAAGGCCAGAAAATGGGAGAAGAAACCTGCAAATGCAACAGGTCTAAGGTAAAACAGAAAATGCTGCCAGTCCTTAAAAGAAATAGCAAGCCAACATCACAGGTGCAGAATCTGCCCACTTCTCTGGCTACCATTTGGTTCTGACAAGGGGGTTACATTCCAAAGTCAATATTTCTCTTCTCAGGAAGATAGGAGCAGGAGTAGGCCATTCAGCCCATTGAGCCTCCTCCGCTATTCAATACAATCATGGCTGATCATCCACTTCAATGCCTTTTTCCCACACTATCTCCATATCCCTTTCTTATCTTTTTTGTTTCACTCTTTAAATATAACATATGCCATGACCAATATCTTTTTTTTAACTCATTAGGGAATTAATGGATGCATTAATTTCTAGCAACAACAATGAATAACTGATGCAAGATGGAATATAGTGCACCTATATTCCAACTTTCCATCACCAGATAACAGGATGGAAGTCAAAAGGGAATGGTACATCTTAACTGGCATTATCAGTGGCGGTCACTCTGCCAGTCACAAAAATCACTACAGGGCCAAAAATTTTGATTGCTGATGGGTTAAAGGCATTACTGCTCTACATCGTTTCCAAGGTAGTATCTGGTATAGAGATAGACTTGAAAGGTTCATTGTTATTTTTGCTACTCCACCTGACCTGAAGGAAAGCAGAACAGACCAGCTTAAGACTATGGTGGACATTTGTTTTTAAATGAATAGAAGGAAATACTCTCATCTGCCTATATTTAAAAATCATACTGCTAATTTAAATAACATTTACTTAACACTTACAAACATTTGGAAGAAAGACATGTTAAGAATTTTTCTAAAATTGGCTTGTGCAAGATATTTAAGAGCACAACATTCAAACACTTTGTTGCTCTTGGCTAGGATCTTTCAAATTTTCCTCATGTTTATAGACTGTAATTGACAATCATAGTGCATATTGCATTTCTGTTTTGCAATGTATAAACAAAATGCTGGTCCCTCAAAGACCATCTTTTAATTACATAGTAAAAGTTTCTAATGCAATAAACTAAGCAAATAAATTTGAAAATGCTCTTGGCTAGAGGTTTTGGCACGGTTCATGAATCACCCTGTGCAAAATCCTACAATCAATATGGCTGTTCTGCATGCTGACCTCTGTAGCTAATGGTCAAAACTATTCAGTACAAATCACAGGAAGTCATGCCTAAACCGTAGCGTCCACACCTTGAATTCTGTGCTCAGGGAGATTTTGAAGTCTCAGACACAGTACAAAGAAAAGCCACAAGACCTTTTCCTTATAGTTATATTTTCCTCACTTCATAAACCTTACACACAAAAACGTTGAAGGACAAAATGGACCCGAGCATGAAGCAGAGGAACATTCCTTTACAGTCCTCCCTAGTTTATTACTAAAATCAGCTAAGAGAGGAAGAATATCTCAAATAAAAACAAGAAATGCTGGAAATACTCAGCAGGTCTGGCAGCATCTGTGGAGAGAGAAGCAGCGTTAATGTTTCAGGTCAGTGACCCTTCATCGGAACGTTGCTGTGGAACTACAGTACAGCATGTTTTAAGCCATAAAAGGCTACTTGCCCAACCAGCAATCATCCTGCTATTAATTCATTCAAAAACTTTGGTACTACAGTTGTTGTATCTGGACATTGAACTATTGGCCCATTTATTGATTATAAGGCATCATAAATTCTGATAAGGTTTGACTGAATACATCAAATGCAAGTACATATCAATATCTTCCACTATACTCCACTCATCTAACAACTGCACCATCTGACACATTTTGCAGGATTTCTTTGGTATCATACATTTTCTCTGCGTGGGCAATTTGAATCCAATTTATGAGTTTCCCCCTTTTAACTAAATATTTTTGAGTTCGTTCTATTAGGTGCGCAGTGTTAAAAATGTTATAAAATAGTAAATTCTCCTTATTTTAAGTTCCTGAAAGTGTAATTCTATAACTTGACTTTCTTAGTTTGATTTGCACCCTTCATTGCTCAGCCACCAGTCGAAAATAATATATCTGACTTGAACATTGTCAGATCGCCAACGTAAGCCTGATAACTTGGATTTATATTAAACAAGATAAATGGAAGTTTATCTTATTGCAATGCCTACAGAAAAGGTCTCGGAGAAAGCACTCACGGCCCCATTCTGTTTCTAGTCTTCTTCAATGGCCTAAGATATCAGAAACCTTTCCTTTGCTGGTGACGCCACCTTTTACCAAGAACTTAAACCCTTACCTGAAAGGTAAGCAACAGTAAAATAATTGCAAGCAAAAATATAATGGTAGTTGCCACGTGAATGGTGTATTAGTTTTAAAAATCTTTTGAAAAAGATCACCAAGATGTTGCTCAATCATCTCTATCCTATAAAAATGTCATGCTAAACATAAACAATAAGTTCATAACAAACCTAAAATGTAGCAGGTTATGGGTAAAGAAATGGCGAAGACGACTAGAATAGCTGTTGATAGATGACAGCATAGGAAAAACTGAATTGATGAGGATCCCTTATCCCATTTAGATTCTATTTCCTGCAACTAGATTCTCAATCCTGTAGCAGACGGTCACTGCAACACCACAGGAACCAATAAGGTTAAAGCTAGAAACATTGCAGCATTAGCCTCATGTTCAAGTAAGGATTGAATATTAATGCAAAAGCTTCATTGTTTTTCTGTACTCAAACTGTACACATCCCAATAGTTATAGGGGACCATGGAAGGTTGTAAATGGCAGGGAATGCGTCGGGGCCAGGGATGCAGAGGCCCTGCTGAATTTAACACCAAGGCCTTGTTATAATTTTTTCTTCCTTTTCCCACCTGGCAGCCAGCCAAACTGACAGGCTGACTAGTTGTCAGATTGTAAAACCAGTGACAATCGGGTGGTGGGGCAGAGCCTGCAATCGTGGCAGGAGGGAGTAATCACAATCAGCAGAGGAAAGGATGAAGATTTCCTTGAGGAGCCAGGGGAAACACTGAAACTTTCCCGAAAGCCTACTGAAGGATAAAACGAGAGCCAATCTTTACACACTTTTATAAGCATTTATTCAACAGAAATGCACATTACAAACATGAACCTCAAACTCAAACCCAGTTCCATTTTGTTCCTATTTATACCAGGAACCCCAAGTGAATCCTTGGTTATTGCCCACCACCTGCATCAAATTAAACACAATTACTATACAACTAATAAGCACTTCTGCTCCTCCTGGCCCACATGGAGTTCTACAAGAGGCACTTAATTTCTTGAGTTGGAAGCCAATGCCTCCCTTTTATTAAAAGGGAAATACTGCGGATGCTGGAAATCTGAAATAAAAACAAGAAATGCTGGAACCACTCAGCAGGTCTGGCAGCATCTGTGAAAAGAGAAGCAGAGTTAACGTTTCGGGTCAGTGACCCTTCTTCGGAATTGTTAATATGTTAATAGTGTGCTGAAAGTGTGTTCTTCGGAAGAAGGGTCACTGACCCGAAACGTTAACTCTGCCTCCCTTCTATTGCCGGGTTTCCAGCACCCTGGGAAATCTGCACAGCAACTATTACCAAGTTTAAATTAGATTCCCAATTGCACTGTGGGAGCCTGTTTTAAATATGCCAACAAAGTGTTCCAATTCTAAAAGGCAGGACACTCAGCACTGCCACTGTGTAAAATGGTGGCAGTGCATCTGCAGCAGGTTGAGGACATTCCCCGTGTTAAGTACCCCCCACATTAATATCAAGACCCATGACTTGAAATGTTGTCTTGTTTGCGAAGTTGTGCATTACTTGCTAAGCTGGTGTTGCAAAATACAACTTGTTATACAAAATTAGACATATCTTTGGCACCATAGTACAATTTCTCCATGTCTTTCTGCGCACTTAGCAATCATCAGGATCCAATTTCCAAGACGCTGATCCTCAATATGGTTTATGTAGCTGCAGGCAAGATGGAATCACCAAATTCCATAAAATAAAAGCAAACTACTGCGGATGCTGGAAATCTGAAATAAAAACGAAGTGCTGGAAATACTCAGCAGGTCTGGCAGCATCTGTGGAGAAAGCAGAGTTAATGTTTCAGGTCTGTGACCTGAAAAGGAACTGTTATATAGTACAGTGCAATGTCTGGAGAGGAAAGAAAGAATTAATGTCCATTCTTATAGAATTGGGTTATCAGAGACGCAGCACACTGGCTTGTCATTGTGGTATGGTGGGATACAACAGGGGTTCATATTTGCAATTGCCCACACTCTTGGTTCGGGAACACTGCAAGCGGGAGTGCAGAAAGTAACAAAAACTGTGGAGAATACCAATTTTATTTTTTTACAATTACGGAAAAGACAAATGAAACAAATGCATAATAATCAAAATCCTAGTATGTTCTAAAACACTGGTTCAGCTTCAACTGGAGTACTGTGGCCAATTCTAGGCACCGCACTCTAGGAAGGCTGTGAAGGCTTTAGATAGGATGCAGAAAAGACTTACAAGAATAGTTCCAGGGATGAGGGACGAGGATAGATTGGAGAAGCTAGGGTTGTTCTCATAGAAGAGAAGGTTAAGAAGAGATTTGATAGAGGTGTTCAAAATCATGAGGCGTCTAGTCAGAGTAAATAGAGAGAAACAGTTTCCTTTGGCAGAAAGGTCAAGAACCAGAGGATACATATGAACATATGAATTAGGAGCAGGAGTAGGCCACTTGGGCCTTCGAGCCTGCTCCGCCATTCAATAAGTTCATGGTTGAACTGATTACTCCACATTTCCACCTACCCCCGATAACCTTCCACCCCCTTGCTTATCAAGAATCTATCTACCTCTGCCTTAAAAATATTCAAAGACTCTGCTTCCACCGCCTTTTGAGGAAGAGAATTCCAAAGACTCACGACCCTCAGAAAAAATTTCTCTTCATCTGTCTTAAATAGGCGACCCCTTATTTTTAAACAGTGACCCCTAGTTCTAGATTCTCCCACAAGGGGAAACATCCTTTCCGTATCCACCCTGTCATGACCTCTCAGGATCTTATATTTAAGGTAGTTGGCAAAAGAACCAAAGGCAAATGAGAAAACATTCTTTTAAGCAGCGAGTGGTTAGGATCTGGAATGCACTGCCCGAGACGGTGTGGTGGAGGCAGATTCAATTGTGGCTTTCAAAAGGGAATTGGATACACAGCTGAAGATAAAAAAAATTGCAGGGTTATGGGGAAAGGGCAGGGGAGTGGGACTAGTTGAATTGCTCTTGCAAAAAGCCAGAGCTGAATCAACGGGCTGAATGGCCTCCTGTGTTATGATGATTCTATGTATCCTTCTCTCAGCTATATATTGCTAAAGAAGCTACAAACTGCCTGAATTCGTAACAGGAAAATTTGTGAACAAAATCTAAATTTACTTTGATAGACTGTAAAATGCCAGATGAAGCCTACTACCCACTTAACCCAGAACTGTACTGTCAAGCGTGTCACTAGAAGTGAAATCACGACTTTCCACCCACGCAGCTCTCAACATAGATGTGGGCTGACTGGAGAAGCACAGAACACAATTCCAATTTTATGACTAAGGCTTCTTATTCAATTGGCATTTATTATATCTTACCATTGATTTCTTTTGAACCAATATAAACTATTTTTTCCATTGTTCTTCACAATAGGAAAGGAAAATACAAAATACACATAACACAAAAATCAGGAAGGCAGCAGTCAGGCTTGCTTCTTTGGAGTGGCTACATGAGCAGACCACTCACACTTGTAGTTTCAGAAAATTGACTCTCTAATTTAGCTTTAGTTCAATTTTTCACGAAGGAATCTTTGTGGATTTAATGATAATCCAGTAGCATAAAAAGCTGGTACATTTAACACCTGGAGCCGTAAGACACTAAGCGCTCCAACAAGATCTTGAAGTATAATGGCAGCATGACTATACGCACAATGTCCAGGTTGACTGGAACCAAATGCCTAAAAAAGGACTAAACTTGACTGAAGAAGTTCTAGTATCAAACTCAAATAACTGCTCAGCAACTACATCTGTGACATTTTGAGATCTCTGACACACCAACTCTCCAGGATAAGGCTAGATGAGTAAAGAATGCTCCAGGAAAGGCTGTCACTTCACTGAGTGCGAACCTGGGACCAAATGGGGCTATTAATATTGGTAACTGACTCCCTTACATTGAGACTCAAGTTACTTTTGTTAAGTTTTCAAATCCCTCGATGTGGTTGTGCATCCTAGCCAATCAACTGGAGGAATTGCATAAATAATTTATTGGCTATTAAAATCAAGAAATTCAAAATGAAGGCATATTCTAAATATCGAAGTCCTGAATGGGTTTCAATCAGATCGTTCCCTTTGGGACTTCTAAGGAACAAGAATAAATTCCTGGGTTATTTGGTCGTCCAATGATACCTTTTCTAAGCCACAGAAAAGGTATCATTTTGCACTTCAGAGGCTAAAGGGTTTGGGGATAGAAGCAGAAGGGAAAAATGGTAAATCACTGCTAAAGCATACAGGAAGCCATAGCAGCCAGAGCTGCTTCCTTTCAATGTCCTTGCTATTGTCCTTTTTATCTTTTAATCCTTTAGGGTGAAAAAGAGCTCTGGTCTGTCTGCCATAAAGTTTATGGTACTGAGCCATACTTTGATTAAGGCAGATCTGTCTCTGTAGCTATGACCAAAATTGCCATTAGGCACACTGAAAGGAACATAGGAGCAGCAGTAGGCCATTCAGTCCATCAAGCCTGCCGCACCATTCAATATGATCATGGCTGAGCTTCCACTTCAATGCCTTTTTCCCACACTATCCTCATATCCCCTTCTGTCATTTGTATTTAAAAATCGGTCAATCTCTGCTTGAAACATACTCAATGACTGAGCTTCCACAGCCCTCTGGGGCAGAGAATTCCAAAGATTCACAATCCTCTGAGTAAAGAAATTTCTCATCTGTCCTAAGTGGCTTCTTATTTTGAAATTGCGTCCCGTGGTTCTAGCTGCCCTAACCAGGGGAAACATCTTAGCTGCATTCACCCTGTCTATTCCTTTAAACCTTTTGTAGGTTTCAATAAAGATCACCTCTCATTCTTCGAAACACCAGAGAATACAGGCCCAGTTTCCCCAATCTCTCTTCATAGGGCAGTTCACTAATGTCCTTTAGGGAAGGAAATCTGCTGTCCTACGTGTGACTCCAGACCCACAGCAATATGGTTGACTCCTAAATGCCCTCTGAAATGGCCAGCTAGCCAATCAGTTGTATCTAACTGCTATAAGGTCAATAAAAAAAGAACAAAACCGGTCAGACCACCTGGCATCAATCTAGGCACCGGAAATGACTACGGCAAATCCAGCCCTGTCGACCCTGCAAAGTCCTCCTTACTAACATCTGGAGGCTTGTGCCAAAGTTGGGTGAGCTCTCCCGCACACTAGTCAAGCAACAGCCTGACATAGTCATACTCACGAAATCATACTTTACAGACAATGTCCCAGACACTGCCATCACCATTCCCGGGTATGTCCGGTCCCACCGGCAGGACAGACCCAGCACAGGTGGCGACACAGTGGTATACAGTCGGGAGGGAGTTGCCCTGCGAGTCCTCAACATCGACTCCGGACCCCATGAAGTTTCATGGCATCAGGTCAACATGGGCATGGCAACCTCTTGCTGATCATCATCTACTACCCTCCCTCATCTGATGAAGCAGTATGCCTCCATGTTGATCATTACATGGAGGAAACACTGAGGGTGGCAAGGGCGCTGAATGTACTCTGGGTGGGGGACTTCAATGTCCATCACCAAGAGTGGCTTGGTAGCACCACTCCTGACCGAGCTGGCCGAGTCCTAAAGGACATAGCTACTAGACTGGGTATGCGGCAGATGGTGAGGGAATCAAGAGGGAAAAACATACTTGACCTCGTCCTCACCAATCTGCCTGTCGCAGATGGATCTGTCCATGACAGTACTGGTAGGAGTGACCACCGCACAGTCGTGGTGGAGATGAAGTCCCACCTTCACATTGAGGATACCCTCAATCGTGTTGTGTGGTGCTAAATGGGATAGATTTCGAACAGATCTAGCAATGCAAAACTGGGCATCCATGAAGGGCTGTGGGCCATCAGCAGCAGCAAAACTGTACTCAACCACAATCTGTAACCTCATAGCCAGGCATATTCCTCACTCTACTGTTACTATCAAGCCAGGAGACCAACCCCAGTTAGAGTGCAGGAGGGCGTGCCAGGAGCAGCACCAGGCATACCTCAAAATGAGGTGTCAACCTGGTGAAGCTACAATACAGGACTGCTTGCGCGCCAAACTACGTAAACAGCATGCGACAGAGCTAAGCAATCCCATAACCAACGGATCAGATTTAAACTCTGCAATCCTGTCACATCCAGCCGTAAATGGTGGTGTACAATTAAACAACTAACTGGAGGAGGTGGCTCCACAAATATCCCCACCCTCAATGATGGGGGAGCCGAGCCCATCAGTGCAAAAGATAAGGCTGAAGAATTTGCAACAATCTTCAGCCGGAAGTGACGAGTTGATGATCCATCTCGGCCTCCTCCTGAAGTCCCCAGCATCACAGATGCCAGACTTGAGTCAATTCGATTCACTCCGCATGATATCAAGAAACGACTGAAAGCACTGGATACTGCAAAGGCGATGGGCCCTGACAATATTCCAGCAATAGTACTGAAGATCTGTGCTCCAGAATTTGTCGCACCCCTAGCCAGTTTGTTCCAGTATAGCTACAACACTGGCATCTACCCTGCAATGTGGAAAACTGCCCAGGCATGTCCTGTACACCAAAAGCAGGACAAGTCCAACGTGACAAATTACGCCCCATCAGTCTACTCTCAATCATCAGTAAAGCGAAGGAAGGTGTCATCGACAGTGCCATCAAGCAGCACTTGCTTAGCAATAACCTGCTCAGTGACACCCAGTTTTGGTTCCGCCAGGGCCTCTCTGCTCCTGACCTCGTTATAGCCTGGTTCAAACATGGACAAAAGAGCTGAACTCAAGAGGTGAGGCGAGAGTGACTGCCCTTGACATCAAGGCAGCATTTGACCGAGTATGGCATCAAGGAGCCCTAACAAAACAGGAGTCAATGGGAATCAGAAGGAAAACTCTCTGCTGGTTGGAGTCATACCTAATGCAAAAGAAGATGGCTGTGGTTGTTGGTTATCAATCATCTCAGCTCCAGGACATCACTGTAGGAACTCCTCAGGGTAGTGTCCTAGGCCCAAACATCTTCAGCTGCTTCATGATCTTCCTTCAAGGTCAGAAGTGGGGATCTTTGCTGATGATTGCACAATGTTCAGCACCATTCGCAACTCCTCAGATACTGAAGCAATCAGTGTAGATATACAGCAAGAGCTGGACAATTTCCAGGCTTGGGCTGATAAGTGGCAAGTAATATTCGTGCCACACAAGTGCCAGGCAATGACCATCTCTAACAAGACAGATTCTAACCATCTCCCCTTGCGGCACATTAGCGCAGTGGTTAGCACGGCAGCCTCACAGCGCCAGCGACCCGGGTTTGGTTCTGGGTACTGCCTGTGCAGAGTTTGCAAGTTCTCCCTGTGACCGCGTGGGTTTCCGCCGACCACCAAAGACTTGCAGGTTGATAGGTAAATTGGCCATTGTAAATTGTCCCTAGTGTAGGTAGGTGGTAGGAGAATGGTAGGGAATATGGAATTAATGTAGGAGGGGATGTGGTAGGGCATATGGGATTAATGCAGGATTAGTATAACTGGGTGGTTGATGGTCGGCACAGACTTGGTGGGCTGAAGGGCCTGTTTCAGTGCTGTATCTCTCTATGACTCTATGACATTCAATGGCATTACAATCGCTGAATCCCCCACTATCAACATCCTAGGGGTTACCATTGACCAGAAACTGAACTGGAGTAACCATATAAATACCACGGCTACAAGAGCAGGTCAGAGGCTAGGAACTCACCTCCTGACTCCCCAAAGCTTGTCCACCATCTACAATGCACAAGTCGGAAGTGTGATGGAATACTCTCCTAGATGGGTGCAGCTCCAACAGCACTCAAGAAGCTCATTATTCTGCCATCAACACTAATACTTTGCCTTTTACTACAACTATTACCACTCTCTTTGCCTTTTACTACAACTATTACCACTCTCTTTGCCTTTTGTTCCGTGATATCTCTGTCAAATAACCTCTTCTGCCATCCGTGCTATCACACACCTTCCCTTTTGTTCTTCTTCCTCCCCTCCCCTTGCTCAAAGCCGATCACATTTCTAGCCTTTGCCATTTCTGATGAAAGGTCACAGACCGGAAGTGTTAACTCTGTTTCTCTCCCACAGATGCTGCCAGATTTGCTGAGTACTCCAGTACTTTGTTTTGATACAGTACATTTCCTTTATTAACAGTCATTTTTTCAAAGAACTCCACTGAATTTAAGAACAACTTTCCTTTTACAGATCAAACTTTAGTTAGCCCATGTCTTTGAGTATTTATGTTATCTCATATTGTGGCCTTTAGAAGCTGATCCACTGTTAGGCTGTTGGTCTATAAATAATCATTTGATTTTCCTTTTCCTCCATTGAACAGAGGTGTTACATTTGCAACCTATTAACCATCTTACTTCCCTCAGGATTCTAAGATCACGCCATCAGGCCCCAGTGCCTTTTCAACATTGAGTTCCACCAATCTTTTTCAGTACAATTTCTTTACTGATAGTTATACTAATTACTCCAGCTCCTCCTTTTATACACTTTCTTTCCCAATACTGCATTCTTCTGTTGAAACGGAGACAAAGTCCTCATTTAGTGTCTCCATCATTCCTTCACCCACCGTAAGAAAATATTCTTTTGCATCTCTAATTTTCTATGTTCTGCTTGATTTTCTTTTGTGTTATTAACTATGGTGTTCCTACTCTTCAGCACAGTAAAATGTAGTGGGGGAATGAAAGGATACAAAAGAAAGCGTTGGTCTCATTGTTTTCAAGTTGATTGGCCTTATAAAATCCAGCAGCTTTAACTAACTCGAACAGCTGAGCTTCCATCAATTTAATTAAATGATAATAACTAGCTATATTTTTGTCAGTCAGCATCAGGACCAGTAGAGGCTGAGTAGCCCGTCCTTTGCAATTGTCTGTTCTGTTGTAAGCTGATATATAATGACACAAGCACCCGGCTGACTCTTAACTGTCCTCTGAAATTGCCTAGCAAGCTGCTCAGCTGTGAAGGGCAATTAGGAATGGGCAACAAATGCTTGCCAGCGACGTCCACATCCCATGAAAGAATAAAAAAAATACAGACCATAACTTCAGTGGAGATTGGCACAACTGCCACAAAAAGGGCCATTTCTCCAGTCTGTCATCTAAGTCACAGGAGATCAGGAGAACCCCATGGAATTTCAGGGCCAGTCTATTTATCCAGATGATCAAATGAGGCGACAGCAGTCAAAACCCCACCTTAAATCCCCGCTTCTATCAAGGGAGATGCTTTGCTTGAAGCACAAGATTGCTGAATTTTCCTCTGTTAGAAATTTCTTTTTCAGCTGTGAGCGCGGGGGCGGGAGAGAGCGTGGGGGCGGGAGAGAGCGAGAAACCGGGGGAGGGATTCCAGAGAGCGAGAGCAAGGTGGGGGGGGGGGGGGGGGCAGAGAGAAAGAGCAGGGAAGGCCAGGGAGGGAGGAACGCGGGGAGGGGGGAGAGAGAGAGAGAGACAGACAGACAGACCGAGGGGGAGAGTGTGAGATCAAGATCACTCCTAACAGATGGACATCTATCTGGCATACTCTGCATTGCTACAAGTAGTATGCAGGCCAACACTGACTACTTGGGCAAGCAAAAAATTGTCAGTTATCTCACTAAATCAGTGTCCAACATAGAGAAGAGAAAGTAAGTCAATAAAAATTAAGCTTCTCATTTAAAGCTTCTTCACAAAAATGCACATTTGTTATTGTTTTGATTCATAGTAAGATAAATTTTTAATGTCTTTATCTTTCTGAAATTGTCTCACTGGTCCCCTATCTAAGACAAAAATTGTATTGTGGCCTCCCCCCACACGAAACGATTGGACAACCCTGTGATAGAGGTATTCAAAATCATGAGGGGTCTGGACAGGGTAGAGAAGGAAAAACTGTTCTCTTTGGTGGAGGGATCGAGAACAAGAGGGCTCAGATTTAAGGTAATTGGCAAAAGAAACAATAGCAAGATGAGGAAAAACTTTTTTTTATGCAGAAAGTGGTTAGGATCTGGAATGCACTATGAGTGTGGTGGAGGAAGGTTCAATCAAGGTATTCAAGAGGGTCAAGGATTGTTATCTGAAAAGGAAGAACATGCAGGGCTACAGGTAGTAAGGGGGGGGGAGTGGCACTAGGTAAACTGCTCTTTCGGAGAGCTAGCACAGACACAATAGGCTGAATGGCCTCCTTCTGTGCTGTAACAATTCTGAGATTCTGTGGTGATTGGGAGGAAATTAGTTTCTATGAAGATGGATTGCCAACATGAAACTTTTAAACACATTCCAAGCACAGAAAAATATATGAAAACTAAAAACAAAAATAGTAATAAATGGAAGGGATTCTTTTTCCAATGAAAATTTCTAACCCTACCCAATGAATTGTACTTGGGCCCTTCTAGCTTGTATGGTCTAGTACTATATCTGGTGGTACCCACAGAACAGGAAAGCCACATTACTGACCTATACAGGTAGACAAAATAAACAGCTGGAAATGCCACTGAAGCTTATGGTATGTTGCTCCAGCACTACTTCCTCTAGAGAATATAAGAAAACCAATCTGATAGATCTAGGCTCCTCACCTCATTTACCGTACTATAACACTATGGTAGATGGAGCTGTAGCACGATAAGTGCAGCATAAGCATCTTTAGCTAGAAGCAGATTATTCTTAGTTGAACAAGAATTGAAAAGAATCGAGTCAGTTCTAAGTATTGGGTAAAGACAAACCTGGGCCACTTTGACTGAATTCTGGGTAGAGCCACCAGCATGATACTCCACTTTGAACTTCTTTACAAGTTCATCAAACCTGCAAGAAAATCCAAAAAAAGAATCAGATATTGTAAAGGCTTGATTGACTAACTGGAAGCTACAAAAACATTTGAGGCATCTTGATAGCAGACAGGGTAATTCATTCTCATTAGGTGCTGAGCAAGTTGTCATCACAGAATATTTTGTAATCGTGAATAACACTGTACACACATTCAAAAGGTTAGACTAATGGCAAAAAGCATTATTGTAAACTTGTATTATTTATGTCCAGTACCATTATGATGTTCCTATTTACCTTACATCATGTTTTTTTATATGGATTTGTGTTCTACATTTGTTACATCTTGCTGTTCAAAAATTGGCTGCCTTATAACAGTAACTACACTTAATTAATTGACTGTGAATGCTTCAGGACAGTCTGTCGGATGTGAAGGCACAATATAAATGCAAGTTCTTTCTTTCATTAAATTGGGTACCAAAACAGTTTTTGAAGTTTTCCATATCGGAACAGCTTTACTTCATGATCCAACAAATATGGAAAACTTTGCAAATATATCCCATTAACAGACAAGAAGATTTCTTTGAAACAAAAAAAGCTTAAGCAAAGACAATTCCAAGTACAAAAAATCTACAGCTTTGCATGGGATTTCTACTTCGTCCAATCTTAAATGCACAAAATCAGAACAAGGTTGTGTTTATAAATTCGAGAAGCTGGTTGGTTCAAAGCTACAATACTATAAACTATAATTTATAATGTAGCCGACACACAAAGAGGAACTTGTAAGCATCGTTCAATCTTTGATTTCTCCCACTCTAAAACATTATACTTTGGGCTGAGCAGGTGTCCTTTCGTCATTTGTCTTGTGGCCTCATCAGATTTTCCCTCATCCTAAATTGCACTTTACTTGGGGAGACAAAAGGAGGAGTGAATAAAAGAATATGTAGCAAGATAGGAATTGAGCAATTTTACAAATAAGAGAGTACAATTTAAGTCTGTGTTTATACAGACATGGGGATTTTTTGGGAGTGGTAGGGAATCAGCCCAAATCTTGTCCTATCTCAATAATGTTATTTAAAAAATGAGTCATGTATGAAGTCAAGAATAGAAGGCTTACTTTCTCTGATTGTAACTGATCTCCTCTGACCTAAAGTAACTCCAAAAACACAAGAGTTTTGTACATTGGAAGGTCATGTGGCATGGCAACCAACTGCTTATTTTAATCTAACTTGATCTTTCCAGAGCTCAAACTGTGGAACTTACTCAATTTTCCTACAATCTTCAGAGTTTTGAACACTAATCTTGGCATAACTCTCTAATTTACCTCACCTTTTACTTTTAACGTTGGCAGCACAAACTGCTGTCATGGAAATTCAGACAGCTGCCATCCTGGCTCTGGAAGTCACTGTTGAAAGAGGCTTCTGGAGTGTCACACCACTTCAGTTCTCTATTCTCCAGCACAGCACAAGGAGTGCTGAGGTGTCAGACCAGTATAGAAAGAAACATGCAAGGCAGCCACTAAGAGAATGCACAAGGGTGAATAAATTTGATTTCGCATTTGGATTTGGTGTTGGTATTCATCTTTCTAGTGAAGTGAGGGCAAGACCAGTAAGTGTCTAATGAAGGAAAGCAACCTGATAGTGGCTGTAAGACAACAGGTAAGGATTGTGGAACTGTTGATGAACGGGGAATGGGAGATGTGACTGAGTTGAACCATTCCTCAATGAGTTGGTCTCCAAGAGCTTGGGCAGATAGGAGCTGTCTTGGTCGCTGCCTCTCCGCCTCATCCTGAACTTGTTGGTTTGGAAGTAGTGATTAAGGGCTGGTCCCTCATGACAGCAAAACTGTAGAGCGTGCAATATATGACCACAAATCTGGATACCCGCTCAGGGTTGTACAGCAAAACTCTTCTAAAATGTTCCAGTCAATGGAAGCATTGCTTGAGGACACCAATTGTTTGCTCTCTGCTTTGCGCGGTTTCATAACTGGAGTCATGAGCCATGTCCAGAGGTGTTACCCCTCTTCAACCAATAGTCAGCCTGTATCTTGGCAGCCTGGTTAGAATAGAGAGGACTGGCGCAAAATGAGTCATGATTGCTGCTAGGATAGTAGGCACACATTTGCAAGATGCATGCGGTTAATGGTACCTTGCAAGGGGAAGTCTGCTTTGTGACCAGAACCTCATGCTCTCTCATCCTGCTTCTCTGTCAATAGTGAAAGAGATGCAAGTGTTTCTGCACTGTAAACTGAGATGTTATTGATGACATCTGTTGCAGCCTGAAATAAGCCAGTGGCATAAAGGTCGACGGCGATGGTGATCTTGACACTCACAGGCAGTACTTTCCACGAACTGGTTTGAGATTGGAATTATGGCTGCTGAGGCTCAGTAACTTGGTAAAGCGAAGCTGCCTCATTCATTGCTCCTCTGCCAAATTGAAGTTGGAGAAATGCTCCCTGAAGACTGTCGATATGGCCTCCTGTTGAGTGCCCTCCTCTTTTCATGCTCTGTGGTATCTTCCTTGTTGTTCCCAATTGTAGTCCATACTCAAAGTCAGCATTACCAGGCCACCCCTGTATGGAGCCAGATCATTTGTGCAGAAAACAGCAGCAGCTATGGCAAAAGTCACCAAACCCCTCCCTGTGCAGACAAAGTGAACTTTGAAGAATGCTGGAACAAAGCAAAAATGGTGTCAACTCAAACAGCAACTAGCTTGTAAATATTGCACGATCTCTTTCAATAATGCTGGCGAGAAGGCCTTGATGTCAGTTCGCATCCCGTTGTGCTGAGCGGTCAGCACATGGTGGTTGAATTGTGAGGCAGTGTAATATGGTGAGCTGGTGCTACGAATGGTGAAGGATCCTCATCTGCATAAAATTATTGTTTTAAATCCTCCCAGCGAGTACTACCCCCTTCTGCCAAATTAACAAAAAGGTTCACATCTGCCAGTTTTTCGGCCATGGATTTTTTCTAATTGAAAACATATGCTGCTCATACTATTATTCTGTTACATAATGGGGAGTACTTAGAGCAGAGAGTAAATGGAAGTGAATATTCTATTCCAGAACACGTTACAGTGTAGTCTGATTAGAATCAATTGATCTATCTATTTTTATGGCTGCTCACAGATTACTAAGCAGTCTTGTTATTGCCACAAGTTTGTAATTCTTCCCCGCATATCAATTGCTTTTGATCACATTTTTCTAAAAACTTTATCCGGATATAGTAACATCCAATATTCTCCCTGCCTTTTCTGTAACCTGAAATATTGTGCACAATGAAGCTATGCAAAGAAATAACTCATGACGCTATTACTGTTGCCATGGAAAGGATCAGTTTCTGTCAAGAAAATATTGTTTTAACAATTTTTGTGCTTGCATGTACGCTCCCCTGTTTATAAAAGCCAATAGTCATGGAAAATTAAATTTGCAGCAACAAGCAGCTCAGTAGAGTGGCACTTTTAATCTTTATGCCATGACATGACAATATCATAATGGAGAAGTCCTATCCTGAGACTGACAAATGAATTTACTACTTACCCATGAAATGACCCACTAGTACTCAGCTAAGCTGTTAGGTAAAACATACTTCAAAAGTAGTCCATTTTAATTGATTTCTTTTAGACGGGCAGGCAAACAAGTGAAAGGAAACTTCCCAATACTGCACTGAATTGACCAATTCACGATAGACTTTCTAAAGGCTTTCATCAGGCAAAAAGTTGTAGTCCTTGGTGATCACTGCAAATTTTGCTGGGGAAAGCCAGACCATTTGGTACATTTCTTTCAGATAGAGGCAAGTAGCAGAATGTCCAGTGAAAATCCTTGAAAGATGCAACAGACCTATCAACTGACTCGTAAAGATGATACTAAATTAGGCACCGCTTCAGCATTGAGTGACATAACTACCTCTTCAAAAACACAATGGCAGAATCCTCAATTTCTGATTATGCCTCAAACACAATCATCTGACAGTTTCCAGAAACATACATCATAGGTGCTGATCCATCACACTTTCAATTAGGATTAGAAGCACTTTCAAATTCCAATATGCAAGGTCTCAAATGACTCTTCTGATATTTGGATAGATACATCCATGCTGTGGAACTCTAGCCCAGAATGATGAGCTTTCCCATCCTTTGCTCCATAGAAAGTCGTATGAAAATATTGTTCTTGATTGCTGACACTTTATCAGTGCACAATCTCTTCTAATGCACTTAGGTAAAGGTGGGCTTTGAAGAACATATTAAGTTCTGATCGTGACAATTCATAAGCTGATTTTGAAGAAATATTATAGTAACCTGGTTACCAGCCTTCCAGCCAAATATTTTGCGAGCTCAAGTATGAATGGCGATGAAGGGACTAGCAAGACCTCTGCTCAAACTATTCCCTGCATCTCGACTTGTACTCCTACTTTTCCTATGTATCCATCATTTTAAGCTGAATAATTTTGCAGTCTTTGCTCTTCCAGGAACGATGCAAAATTCACAAGGAACATGGTCATGCTTGAGTGAAACGTGGGCAGTGAACATCACTCTTGAATAAAGTAATTTGCTCTATTTTACACTAAATTTAAACTCAAACTAGATATAATATACAAAATGAATCCAAACTCTCAGGAAAATGAACTACTTTCTCATTTGAAGAGGATGTAAACACATGTCACAAAGTTCCTCAGGGAGTCTCCCATTCGACCACTGTGATTTTAGCAGAAATTCTGGATAAAGAGCACAATGAGGTTTCTGTCGAAGTTACGGCAGCTGGTCAAACCTCCAAGAATATTCTAGGTCTTCATCTGCTCTTGTCAATTCCAAGTTGCTTAATTGAAGTCATAGTATCAGAAGTTTTTAAATGAAAACAACATATTTAAAGGTTAGGAGAAACAATTTTTCATGCAACAAAAACACTATTTGGGTGCTTCATTATGTGTTCTTTCTCTTGTGAAGCTGGACATTACAGTAAATATAAGCTTGGAACAATGGATTTGTGTTTCCTCTTATTGTGCCGTTTTCTAATTCCTTGCTAATATGTCTGGAAGACAATTCAAAATATTTAATCAGTAACAGGTTTGGTGCTCAAAGCAAGACTATTTCAAAGTTAAAAACTGAAATGTTGAACCAAAATGTTCAGTTTTCTCTAAAATTTAAAAACTATCCCACATACGTTGGAATATATTAAATTTTAATTCAGATTTTTTAAAACCAATTTCATGTCGGTCAGCAGAGGACCACGACATTTAAATTCATTAGTTACAGTCTTATTCTGCAGCATGTTGCATGATACTGTATACATTGCTGTTTTGACACTGTCTACAAGAACTCTATGAAACACTTTACTTACTGCTCTTTCTCTATTTCTCTTCCCGTTTCAACAATCTATGAAACATTTTCAGCACTAAATATAGAAATCATCTATCACTGTTTCAAATGTCTCATTGTTAGGGATACAAATTTCCTATAAAAGCTATCTATTAATAATAAATTAAATACAGAAAGGAAAATTTGACAACAGAAGACAAAATATTTTTATCGTGACACGTCTGGTTGAAACCCATTATGTAGACACTTCATTTACTGCCCAAACTAATTTGACCTTCATCAAATCAGGAATAGAGTAAAACTTGTCAAGCTGACCTTTAGCTTAATCAAATTAACTCAAGACAATTACTATGATCTTAAAAGTATTTGAAAAATTTGCAAACCCTAGTTTTATTTTGATTTAAGATACAATGTCAATTACTTAAGTTTAGATATGAGGGAGCCCACTGAACTCACCCACAAACTAAGACAAGTTAACAAAAAAGCCTAACAAAAATCCACTATATTTTAATCAATCCTCACATGATCGCTTTCTATGTCATAAAAAAGCAATTTGTCTTGTAGTTATCTCCCATTCTTCTGATTAACTGCACTAGGCCAATAAATGAGACACTAGTAGTTTATTTCCCCACTTGAAACCACTTCAGGCCTTTTAGAATGAACACCGATATTAATGTTTCAATATAACTAATAGCAATAAAAAAGGTTTACTAACAAGTGTGCCATTCTACACTTGCCAAAGATGACCCAGTCCTAACATCACATGCAATCAATGGAAATAATGTACTGTAGCTAAACTAACAGTAAGCTCTGCTACAGTCCATATAACATATGTTTCTTTTCAGGCATGTGTGAAGAGGGTACAAGGGTGAACAAGAATCTTATACAATAAAATACAATTCAGGCAATAGCTTGCGCAGAAACTTCAATAGCGAAAAAGAAATGCATTTAGTTTCATGCTATACAAAGGATCAGTCAGCAACCAAGACCCATAATACTTCCAAACAGAATCCATGCGTATGAACAGGTTCTCTCTCCAAAGTTCAAACCTTAATTCAATGGATAACATACTTAGGTCCCAAGTTACATCTATTGATGACAATTTACCACACCCCTTTTTGAACCTGATTGAATTTTTTGAAGAGGTGACTAAAGTAGTGGTGAGGAGAATGTCTACGGATGTTATTTATATGGACTTCCAGAAGGCATTTGATAAGAGACTATTAGCTAAAGTTAAAGTTTGTAGAATTAAGGCAAGTTATTGACCTGATTAGGAATTTGGTGGAGCAGGAGACAGAGAGTAAGGCTATCGGAGAGGTTCTTTTATTGGCAGGATGTGACTCATGGTGTCCTGCAAGGATATGCTGGGGCTTCAATTCGTCACCATATTTATTGACGACTTAGATGATGGGATAGCAAGCAACATATGCAAATTGCTGATGACACAAAGATAGGGAGCATTGTAAAAGCAATGTAGATGGAAGCATAAAATTACAAGGAGATACTGATAGATCAAATGAATGGGAAAAACTGTGGCAAATGGATTTCAATGTTGGCCTTTGTGAAGTCATGCACTTTGGACCTAAAAAAGGACACGGTACTTTCTAAATGGTGAAATGCTAGAAACAATGGAGGTCAAAGAGGCTTGGGAGTCCAGATACACAGATCATTAAAATGTCATCAACACATATAGAAAATAATCAAAAAGGCTAATAGCCTTTATATCGAGAAGACTAGAATACACGGGAGCAAAAGTCATGCTTCAACTATACAAAGCCCTGGTTAACCACACCTCCAGTTCTATGAACAGTTCTGGGCACCACATCTTAGAAAGGATATATTGGCCTTCGAGAAAGTGCAGTGGTAGGTTTACCAGAACAATACCTGGACTCAGAGTTAAATTATGAAGACAGATTACTTAAACTCGGGTTGCATTCCCTGGAATTTAGAATGTTAAGGGTTGATTTGATCAAAGTTTTTCAGGTATTAAATGTTGGGTTTAGTTGTATTTGTATTCGTAGAATTGTAGGACATTCTAGAGAAAGCCGTAGGCTTTGGTAAAGGTCAACTAACAACTATTATTTACTGATACTGTATAAACTCTCCGCAAGTTACCTAAGCTAGCATCCTTTGTGCTGCAATATCTTCTTCTCGCGCCTATCTCATGTGGTTGCTCGTACAATGGGAGGGGTCACTCTCACTGTCTTTGGTAATAACCCTTTACATGGGCGGCACAGTGGCGCAGCGGTTAGCACTGCAGCCTCACAGCTCCAGGGACCCGGGTTCGATTCTGGGTACTGCCTGTGCGGAGTTTGCAAGTTCTCCCTGTGTTTGCGTGGGTTTTCGCCGGGTGCTCCGGTTTCCTCCCACATCCAAAGGCTTGCAGGTGATAGGTAAATTGGCCATTGTAAATTGCCCCTAGTGTAGGGAGATGATAGGGAATATGGGATTACTGTAGGGTTAGTATAAATGGGTGGTTCTTGGTCGGCACAGACTCAGTGGGCCTCAGGGCCTGTTTCAGTGCTGTATCTCTAAATAAAAAATAATAAAAAATCCTTATACTACATCTTCTGCCAAGTCTTAATCCAACATTTTTCCAAACATATATACATTTATGACTTCTCTACAAATTTCTCTCCCCACTTAATTGAGGTGTACAAAATTATGAGGGGCCGAGATAAAGTAGACAGGAAGGACTGTTTCCCCTAGTGGAGGGGTCAATTACCAGAGGGCATAAATTTAAGGTGAAAAATAGAAGGATCAGAGGGGACATGAGGGAAAACTTTTTCACCCAGAGGGTGGTGGGTGTCTGGAATTCACCACCCAGATCGGTGGTGGAGGCAGAAACCCTCAACTCATTAAAGAAAAAAAGGACCTGTACCTGCACCTGAAGTGCTGTAACCTGCAAGGCTTGGGACCAGGTGCTGGGATCAGATTGGGCAGCTAGTTTTTCCAGCCAGTGCAGACAGGATGAGCTGAATGGCCTCTTTTTGTGCTGTAACTTTTCTACGGTTCTATGGTTGGTTCTAAATCTCTGATTTTACAGATTCAATCTCATCGGAGGTTGACAACTCCACCCAATCTGGTTGTAATCTATCTGGAATGATCAGCAGTCTTCATAGGAAGTCTGGGTTGCTGACTTGGTTTTTCATTTCTAGGGTTGTAGCAGTCTGTTCAGTTTGGGTTTGTTCCTCTTCATCTGGATCTTGTAGATGGATTACTGGCTGTTGCTTCTGTGGAATAGAAATGATATTCCTCTGATTCCTTTGTATGTTCCCTTCATTAATTCATTCATATAACATACGGTCGCTGATAGTCCTCATGTTTATGTATTACTGTACCTTCTCATTCCAGGTCACGTATCCAAACTTTTTGACCATTGTTTAATTTGGGTAAGCTTCTTGCTCAAAACCTCTTATTGCAATTCTGGGTTTGTTTCCTTCTGTAAGAGTTTTCTCTTTGTTGAACTTTCTCGTAGTCTTCCGTCTTCAATCCAGGCATTAATTGTTGAGACAATACTGGAAGCCGTGTTCTTAACTTCCTTCCCTTTGGAAATTCTGCTGGTGATAATCCACAAAGCAGTGGCGCTGAACAATAAACTAGGAGTGAGATAGGACGATCTTCATTTTTATTGAGTAATTATTTTATGGTTCTCACACCTCAATCTGCTTCGCCATTGGACTGTGGATACCTCGGTGAGCTTGTAAGATGCTGAAAGCCCACCTTGACGGCCAACTAGGTAAAACATTCGTTCACGAGCTGTGGTTCATCGTCTGACAATATTTAATCTGGAATCCCATGTGTCACAAAGATGTCTAAGGATTCTGATAACTACCTCGGTGGTCGTACACCTGGAAGAGTAGTTGATAATGATGACATATGACTTCCTACCAATCATGAATAAATGCCAAGGTCTAATTGGAAAGTGGATAATCAACAGCAGTTTGCGCTGTTCTGGCCTCTGTACCATCCATGTCTGACAGTTGTTGATCATGGTCTCGATATCCTTAGATATCCCAGGCCACCATGCCGAAGATTGTGCCCTCGCTCGGCATTTGGTTACACCCAAATTGCCTTGGTGCAATCGATTTAAGATATCAGATCTCATTGAAGTAGGAATAACAATTCTGTCTTAGTAAACTAATAAGTTGTCAATTATGGTAAAGTATTTCCTATACTCATGGAACATCTTCATTATTCTCCCTCCTAGACTTTCTTGTGGCCACCCACGTGTACAATATTGTCTAATGCAAATGTACTCCATCATTATTCTGTGCTCATCGTATTTCTCACAACTTCTTTATGCTTTCTGCCCAACTTTGTACTGTGCGCGCAAGTATGACTCTATATCAAATACGAAATTCAAGTCTTCCTGTGATGGATGATCTACGGTTGCCCTCAACACCGCATCGGCTGATGAATGGAAAGAATTGTTTGCTTGACGTCAGCTACCTTTTCAATCAACTGCAGTTCCAAGCATGCATTCCCGCACAGTAAAGAAAATTCTTGATGGTGTATGACGTATAAAGTCTCTGCCAGTTGTCTTCCTTAATGCTGAAGAGTTGCTTAGAGTTTGCCTTTTACTTGCAGGTGTCTCCCGCCTGGACTATGCAACTGTACATCTGTCCGTTGCAGGTAACGTCTTTTCACCCAAGGCTCTTTGTCAGACAATACTGTGATGCTAGCCTGTGTCAAGTTTAAAATTCATGAAGTGTCCAGAAATCTTGGTCTGGATTACTGATTTCTCCCAAGAACTCTCCTGGTTCTTTCTCTTGTGGGTATTACTGTACTTGATTCACTGCTGTTTGCGTGAAGATCTTCTGCTTTGTACCTTTAAGCAAAGAAATTTTGCTGTGGCACATCTTTCCATAGTGTACAGTTTTTCCAACATTAAACCACTCAGCTTTACTTGCTGATTACTGCTCTCATCTGTGAGTCTTCTTGACGCCACAACATTGGCAAGGTTTCCTCTCATCTGTATATTTTTTCTGTTCCTCAGTGTTTCCCTGGCTTTGACTTAACTGGTTGGACAGGCATTGAATTCCTCCTCATCCATGGCTTGTCTTCAGCTTGTAGGATTCTGTTGGCGAACTTGAGCCTGTCTTAAAATTTGAATGATTTTTTCCAGTGTAGGTTCTTCCTTGGATTGTAATAGGTCTGACAAGGATTGATCCGCTATGCCGACAACTATGCTGTCTCTGATTAGTTCTGCCTTTAATTCGCCGTATTCACAACCTTCTGCCAATCTATACAGGTCATTAATATAGGAGTCTACAGATTTCACCAAGCATCTGCAGCCGTTTATTAAATTTGGCTCTTTCCAAGATTTTATTGGTATGGCGATTAAAATATCAAAGGCTTGGAGTAACTCTTCAAATTTATTGGTAGCTTTGTTGATCACTTGTCAGACAATTACATAATTTGCAATCGCACCTACTGAATATAGGAGGATGTTCACTTGTTCCACTTCAGATTTTGTCTGGAATTGCGAAGCAGTTCAAAACCTTAGGAACCTTTTTCTCCATGACAGTCAATTTTGAATCTGATTGGGTCCCTCTTGATTCTGGAAATTCTCAGGCATTCCCAATTTTGGATCCAGATTGCTTTCTTCCATAGACTTTTTAGGGTGTTGCCCTTTCTTTAAGAAATTATGCTTGTTTGGTTTTTTTTCAGGCTTGGACGTTTTAATGGAGGTGTCCCTGCTGTTTTTGAGAGTTGCCCTCTGTTTTAATAGGCTTTTTAAAGAGTATTCCCCTTTCTTTAATAAAGTCACTTTTTTTAGGCTTGGCTGCCTTAAAGGAGGTTTTGCCCTTGTTTTCAGGCATTTCCTATGCTTTTAAGGTGTTTCCTATGCTTTTTAGGCGTTTCCTACGCTTTTTAGATGTTTCCCGCTCTTCGCCCTTGCATTCAGCCCAAATGAAGGATTGGGTATTGCCCGTTTTTCCCCCACTTTTTCGAGCACAATGCCTTTGAGAAAATTATTGCAAGCTTTTCAAAGGCTGTTGACCCGATCCCCGACCGTCAGTATCCGAACTCACCTGATCGCTGGATTCTACGTGCAGGCCACCATGCTTCTGTTCTATGGTGCAGCCGTATTTCACCACAACTGTGGAGCTCTTCGCAGCCTCTTCTGTAGGTAAGTAGTTTTCTTACTGTACCAGACCAGTATTTATCTTTAAATTTCTCTGTTGTTCACCTGGTGTTTCTTCCAAAGGTAAGATGATCTTCAAATTCTCCTGATCACTTTCACTATCATTTTACCGCTGCCACCATATTGGGCTTGGTTGTATTTGAATTAGTAGTGTTGTAAGGCGTTCTAGAGAAAGTCTTAGACTCTGATAAAGGTTAACTAACAACTCTTCATTATTTACAGTTGCTATATACACTCTCCGCAAGCCACCTAAGCTAGCATCCTTCGTGCTGCTATACTTTCCTCTCAAGCCTAGCTCATGTGACTTGTTATATCATAGTTCACACAGTGGGAGCAGTCTCTCACTGTCTTTGGTATTAACCCTTTACATCCTTATTTTACATTAAAGGGAACAGCTAAGTTAGAGAAACTATTTCTGCTGGTTGGAGAGTCTGGGATTCAGCAACATAATCTAAAAATTAGAGCCAGAACTGTCAAGATTACAATTAGAAACACTTCTACACACAAAGGGTGGTGAAAGTTTGGAACTCTCTTCCATAAAAGGCAATTGATGCAAGATTAATTATTAATTTTAAGTTTGATTGATAAATTTTTGTTAACTAAAGGTATTAAGGGATATGGAGCAAAGGTGAGTAGATGGAGTTAGTTCACAGATCAGCCATGATCTCATTGAATGTTGAAACAGGCTGGAGGGGCTAAATGGCCTCCTCCTGTACCCATGGTCTTATGTTCCAAGGAAGTAAACATCAAAACATCATAATTGTAATAATAAAGCAAATGTTGGCGTTTTTAGTATTTTCTGATAAACAATCATTCCAGTATTACTACAGATAAGCTAGAAGAGAAATAGCTTGGAATTCTATAGGTTTAGCCAAGTCATCCTGTTGATGCTCTCTGTAATGATCAAATGAAGAATAAAAGCAAAATACTGCAGACTCTGATGAAAGGTCACAGGCCTAAAACGTTAACTCTGCTTCTCTCTCCACTGACGTTGCCAAATCTACTGAGTATTTCCAGCACTCTGTTTTTATATCAGATAATGAAGGTTGTCCAGCCTAGATGTCAATCATAATAGTAAATGCAAAAAAAATTCGTCAATGCTCAACACTATTGCATAAAAGGAGGGAGATTGCGTAAGAATGCTAGATTTAAAAAAGATTGCGGTCCATCTGGTTTGCTTCTACCATCCTGGTAGACACTTCATACAAGAATAATGAAGTTAATGGAGAATCATGACAATCAATCTCAATTAATTAATTTACAGCAGATCCAGACATGAGGAGAAAAAACCAGAGTGGTGGAAAGATTTGGGAATCATTACATTTAAAACTGAAATAGTGGCAAACAAAGTTATGCCAACTAAAATTTAGGAGTTATCTGCCAATACGTATAAGCAATTACTACCCCTGAGCATACTCTAAAGGAGGAAGATGCATACTTTCCTTTAAAACTATGAAGTAAGCTGTGGGTAAATAATCAATATTAAGTCAGATGTTTAACAAAATAAAACCAAAAATTTGATTTCTGTGTTTAAAGAAGTTAAAATTTGGTTCTGATTGGGTGGGATGCCTGAACAGCCTACACTGCAGATTAGTGGTGATCACCAAGTTAACAGGATATGAACTGCTCAAGCTGCAGTGCTTTACAGCTTTGTGTGATTGCTGCCCTCTGGTGCAGAAATCTCCTAAAGTTTTAACCTCCAATACTCAATTTAACAATTACACAAGAGCACATTTCATCTCTATTACTATAGTCACTAATAAAACCCAGACGATGCAATGAGGATACTTTTAAAAACTTACCAATTTATTGTTTCACTAAATTATCGTACAAAAAGATCACAACTGAAGCCATTTTTTCCCCATCATCTGCTTTATAAAATGACTGGGCTGACAGTTAGAAGCCTGCTCAAAGCTGGTATTTTGTCACACCTTTAACGTGACCTGCTGGATTATTGTTAGGTCATTTAAAACTTCCACCTTACAACAATGGAAAGGCTAGAAATACGATGCAATAATATACTCTTTGGCAATATCCGCTGTTTCCATAACACTCCTATGGGTGTTAATCACAATCTAGAACATTCTGACAGAATCATCCTATCCCATGAGTATTCTGCTGAGAGAATCAGGTTTCTGCGTCTTGCGCATTAATGATAGTGATCAAAAAGCTGATTGTGTCATG
Organism: Heterodontus francisci; assembly: GCF_036365525.1. Lineage (NCBI taxonomy): Eukaryota > Metazoa > Chordata > Chondrichthyes > Heterodontiformes > Heterodontidae > Heterodontus > Heterodontus francisci. The sequence goes on along the minus strand of NC_090412.1, from coordinate 15,279,059 downwards.
TTTAATTATTAACAGTAAAAGAACAATTTATCATTCAAGCTTATTGCTTTACATTCCTTTTATGATTAATCTACTGCAAAGAGAACATAGCCTGCTTGCATTGACAGTTGTATTTATTTTCTAAGCCACCTATGAATCCCTCAAAACCTTTAAAGCAAGTAATTTTTCATGTACTACAAATTGTCATCAATGAATCACCCACAAATAAATGAAGCGTTGTCAAATCAATAAAAACAGGTGAACAGATCAAAGTAATTCATGCAACATAAGAATCAAATCAGCAACGGAGTCCATTTCTCATAAATTTTAAAATGTACAATTTTTAAAGGGGGTGAAAGAAGAGCGATCTAGGGGTGCTTGTGCACAAATCTTTGAAGATGGAAGAACAGGGCTAACAACAAAGCAGTCAATAAAGCATATAAGATACTGAGCTTTATAAGTATTGGCATGGAGTACAAAAGCCAGGAAGATATGCTAAACCCATGTAAAACACTAGTTCAACCCCCCGCTGGTGTATTGTGTCCAATCTGGCACCGCACTGGAGAAGCTAGGGTTGTTCTCCCTAGAGCAGATAAGGCTAAAAGGAGATTTGATAGAGGTAATTAAAATCATGAAGCGTTTAGAGAGAAATTGTTTCCAATGGCTAAATAGTCAATAAACCAGAAGGTATGGATTTAAGACGAATGGCAAAAGAACCAGAGGCAGCATTAGGAAAAATTGTTTGAAGCAATGAGTGGTTAAGATTTGGAATGCACTGCCTGATAGTGTGTTGGATACAGATTCAATAGTAGCCTTCAAAAGGGAATTGGATAAATATCTGAAATAATGAGAAAATGCTGCAGAATATGGTGAAAAACTAACTAGATTGCTCTTTAAAAGAGTCAGTGTAGACTTGACAGGCTGAATGGCCTCCTTCTATGACTCTAAGATTCTAAATGACCTCTAAGAGTTTTAAATGACTGCCTTTCTCAATGCAGTTGATTCAACAGCCAACTGGCTCTAAAGGCCATTGAGTTACAACTCGCAAGTAAAACCCCAATATCCTTGCAACAAGATGTTTTGTGTCCATCATGTAAACGTTGTCTATGCTTAATCAGTAACAGATTAACTGGCCATTCACTTAACTGGTGTTTATGGGACCTTGCAGTCTATAAATTGACGGCCATATTTACCTATTTCAAACAGTATTTCAAAAGTAATTATTTCAATGTTGAGCATACTGTGGTTGTGAAAGGCACCACATAAATGCAAATTCTTCCTCTAGTCTTTCTATGAGACAACTATCATATCAGTCAAATTTCTTCTAACCTACATTCGTTATTCACTAATTAATAATGCACAACTTTTCTCCCCCAGTTGCATTCTTGGAACATAGAATCATACAGCCAGTCCATCATGCCTGCACCAGCTCTTTGATGGAACAACTTAATTTGTCCCATCCCCCAGCTCTCATTCCAAGTTCAGCAAATTTTTCCTTTTCAAGTATACATCCAATTCACTTTTCAAAGTCACTACTGAATCTGCTTCCACCAGTCTTCCAGACAGTGCATTCCAGATCACAACAACTCACTGCACAAAACTCTGGAGGCAAAATTCGATAGCGTGAGGATCGCAATGTGGGAACAACATGTGCCCATTTCTTCTGATGCAGGCATCATCCAAACTTCAGGGATTCCAAGTTTGTGTGAGGCTAGCGCCACTTAATACTAGCCTGCACTACTTAAAGCCAGCCTGCACCGCTTAAAGGGGAGGTGCATTCTGGCTGCAGTAAGGGCTGAGCAAGTGCAATAATAGTGAATATGGTGCTATAGTTTATACATCTGGTGCAAGCTCATAGCGCTGGCGCCACTGACCTACCCAAAAAACACCCAATGTGGTCCGCACCACAATGCGCATGTGGAGGGACGCCAATTATCTTAAATATGTGTCCTCTGGTTACCAACACTGCTGCCAATCAAAACAAATTTTCCCTATTTATTCGATCAGAACACCATGTAATTTTGAACATCCCTATTAAATCTCTCTGCCTCTGCTATAAGGAAAACAATTTGAGCTTCTCTAGTCTCTCCACATATCTGAAGTCCCTCATCCAACACAATCAATCTAGCCTCCCAGATCAGCTCAACTCTTCCGACTGATCAACAGCCACCACAGTCAGCACCACACCAGTCATGTGACCCACCTGACCCCTCACTCCTATCACTCAGCACCACACCAGTTATGTGACCCACCTGACCCCTCACTCCGATCACTCAAAGAACAAAGCAGTACAGCACAGGAACAGGCCATTCGGCCCTCCAAGCCTGCGCCGATCTTGATGCCTGCCTAAACTAACACCTTCTGCACTTCCAGGGCCCATATCCCTCTATTCCCTTCCTATTCATATATTTGTCAAGATGTCTCTTAAACGTGGCTATCGTATCTGCTTCCACCACCTCGCCTGGCAGCAAGTTCCAGGCACTCACCACCCTCTGTGTAAAAAACTTGCCTCGCACATCCCCTCTAAACTTTGCCCCTCGCACCTTAAACCTATGTCCCCTAGTAACTGACTCTTCCACCCTGGGAAAAAGCTTCTGACTATCTACTCTGTCCATGCCGCTTATAACTTTGTAAACCTCTATCCTGTCGCCCCTCCACCTCCTTCATTCCAGTGAAAACAATCCGAGTTTTTCCAACCTCTCCTCATAGCTAATGCCCTCCAGACCAGGCAACATCCTGGTAAACCTCTTCTGTACCCTCTCCAAAGCCTCCACGTCCTTCTGGTAGTGTGGCGACCAGAATTGCACGCAATATTCTAAGTGTGGCCTAACTAAGGTTCTGTACAGCTGCAACATAACTTGCCAATTTTTATACTCTATGCCCCGACCGATGAAGGCAAGCATGCCGTATGCCTTCTTGACTACCTTATCCACCTGCGTGACCACTTTCAGTGACCTGTGGACCTGTACGCCAAGATCTCTCTGCCTGTCAATACTCCTAAGGGTTCTGCCATTTACTATATACCTCCCACCTGCATTAGACCTTCCAAAATGCATTACCTCACATTTGTCCGGATTAAACTCCATCTGCCATTTCTCCGCCCAAGTCTCCAACCGATCTATATCCTGCTGTATCCTCTGACAATCCTCATCACTGTCCGCAACTCCACCAACCTTTGTGTTGTCCGCAAACTTACTAATCAGACCAGCTATATTTTCCTCCAAATCATTTATATATACTACAAACAGCAAAGGTCCCAGCACTGATCCCTGCGGAACACCACTAGTCACATCCCTCCATTCAGAAAAACACCCATCCACTGATACCTTCTGTCTTCTATGACAGAGCCAGTTCTGTATCCATCTTGCCAGCTCACCTCTGATCCCGTGTGACTTCACCTTTTGTACCAGTCTGCCATGAGGGACCTTGTCAAAGGCTTTACTAAAATCCATATAGATAATATCCACTGCCCTTCCTTCATCAATCATCTTCGTCACTTCCTCAAAAAAGTCAATCAAATTAGTAAGACACGACCTCCCCTTCACAAAACCATGCTGTCTCTCGCGAATAAGTTTGTTTGTTTCCAAATGGGAGTAAATCCTGTCCCGAAGAATCCTCTCTAATAATTTCCCTACCACTGACGTAAGGTTCACCGGCCTATAATTTCCTGGATTATCCTTGCTACCCTTCTTAAACAAAGGCACAACATTGGCTATTTTCCAGTCCTCTGGGAGCTCACCTGTAGCCAATGAGGATGCAAAGATTTCTGTCAAGGCCCCAGCAATTTCTTCCCTTGCTTCCCTCAGTATTCTAGGGTAGATCCCTAGGTCCTGGGGACTTATCTACCTTAATGCTTTGCAAGACACCCAACACCACCTCCTTTTTGATAATGAGATGACTGAGGCTATCTGTACTCCCTTCCCTAGGCTCATCATCCACCAAGTCCTTCTCTTTGGTGAATACTGATGCAAAGTACTCATTTAGCATCTCGCCCATTTCTTCTGGCTCCACACATAGATTCCCATCTCTGTCCTTGAGTGGGCCAACCCTTTCCCTGGTTACCCTCTTGCTCTTTATATATGTATAAAAAGCCTTGGGATTTTCATTAATCCTGTTCGCCAATGACTTTTCATGACCCCTTTTAGCCCTCCTCACTCCTTGCTTAAGTTCCTTCCTACTGTCTTTATATTCCTCAAGTGCTTCATCTGTTCCTAGCCTTCCAGCCCTTACAAATGCTTCCTTTTTCACTAGGCTGACAATATCCCTTGTTATCCAAGCTTCCCGAAACTTGCCAAACTTGTCTTTCTTCCTCACAGGAACATGCTGGTCCTTGATTCTAAACAGCTGACGTTTGAAAGACTCCCACATGTCAGATGTTGATTTACCTGAAATGCTCCCCCACTGAAACTTCGACCACCTGGTCGGGCTCATTCCCCAATACCAGGTCCAGAATGGCCCTATCCCTAGTTGGACTACCTACATACTGTTTCAAGAAGCCCTCCTGGATGCTCCTCACAAATTCTGCCCCATCCAAGCCCCTAGCACTAAGTGAGTCCCAGTCAATATTGGGGAAGTTAAAATCACCCACCACCAAAATCCTGTTACCTTTACATCTTTCCAAAATCTGTCTACATATCTGCTCCTCTACCTCCCGCTGGCTGTTGGGAGGCCTGTAGAAAACCCCCAACATCGTGACTGCACACTTCCTATTCCTGAGCTCCACCCATATTGCCTCGCTGCATGGCTCCTCTGAGGTGTCCTCCCACAGTACAGCTGTGATATTCTCCTTAACCAGCAATGCAACTCCCCCACCCCTTTTACATCCCCCTCTATCCCGCCTGAAGCTTCTAAATCCTGGAACATTTAGCTGCCAATCCTGCCCTTCCCTCAACCAAGTCTCTGTAATAGCAACATCATATTTCCAAGTACTAATCCAAGCTCTAAGTTCATCTGCCTTAACTGTTATACTTCTCGCATTGAAACAAATGCACTTCAGACCAGCAGTCCCGCTGTGCTCAGCAACATCTCCCTGCCTGCTCTTCCTCTTAGTCCTACTGGCCTTATTTACTATGTCCTCCTCATTTATTTCACTAGCTGTCCTACTGCTCTTGTTCGCACCCCCAGCCACACTAGTTTAAACCCTCCCGAGTGACGCTAGCAAACCTTGCAGCCAGGATATTAGTGCCCTTCCAGTTTAGATGCAACCCGTCCTTCTTGTACAGGTCCCAGCTGTCCCTGAAGAGAGCCCAATGGTCCAGATATCTGAAACCCTCCCTTCTACACCAGCTGCTCAGCCACGTGTTTAGCTGCACTATCTTCCTATTTCTAGCCTCACTGGTACGTGGCACAAGGAGTAATCCAGAGATTACAACACTAGAGGTCCTGTTTTTTTTAAACTTAACACCTAACTCCCTAAACTCCCCCTGCAGGACCTCATCACTCTTCCTGCCTATGTCATTGGTACCGATGTGTACCACAACCTCTGGAAGTTGACCCTCCCCCTTCAGAATGCCCCGTCCGTTCAGAGACATCCTTGACCCTGGCACCAGGGAGGCAACATACCATCCTGGAGTCTTTTTCACGTCCACAGAAGCGCCTATCTGTGCCCCTGACTATAGAGTCCCCTATAACTATTGCTCTTCTGCGCTTTGTCCCTCCCTGAACAGTGCCAGCCATGGTGCCACTGCTCTGGCTGCTGCTGTTGTTTTCCCCTGATAGGCCATCCCCCCCAACAGTATCCAACACAGTATACTTGTTAGAGAGGGGGATAGCCACAGGGGATTCCTGCACTGACTGCCTGCCCCTTCTAGCGGTCACCCATCTATCTGCCTGCACCTTGGGTGTAACCACTTCTCTAAAACTCCTGTCTATGACGCTTTCCGCCACCTGCATGCTCCTAAGTGCATCCAGTTGCCGCTCCAACCGATCCATGCAGTCTGTGAGGAGCTGCAACTGGGTACACTTCCTGCAGATGTAGTCGTCCAGAACGCTGGAGGCGTCACGGACCTCCCACATCTCACAGGTGAAGCACTTCACCCCTCTAACTATCATTTCTAGCACTAATTAGTTAATTAATATAAAATAAATACTTATTAAATCCTTACTAAATTATGATACACTTAACTATATGGTCCCTAGTGCTAGATTTCTATAATAAATACTAAATGCTAACTAAATACAGTAATCTCCTCCCTCTGGTTTAGTTACTCTACTCATGAGCCAACAGTTCATTTACAAGCTTCAACAATAAAACTGAACTGCCAATATTTTAATATATTTTTCGCTGTTTAGATCCAATAGCATAACATTTTATAACTGCGTGAAGATTGTTTTATTAACAGTCTCTCCCAACACCCCTCCCTCCGCCATGCTTCTGGACGGCACGAGCCGAATGATCTATTTGAATTATTGGCATGCATGAAGACAGAAGTTTCACAGTTTCGCGGGAGCACTGTTTCCGGGTATCATAATTAAGAGCTGCAAGAATGATGTGATAAGTTGAAATAAGACCTCATGTAGTTTAAAAAGATACTCAACAGGATAGGAAAAGTAAGGTAGCATAAATAAAACAAGCCAGGACACAGAAAGTAAGCCCAAAACTACTTTTTAGATATGTTAAGGCAGCAAAATAGGAGATCACAAGGTTTAGAGGCATGAAAGGCAAATTTAGGACAGACATCAGGAGATATTTCTTTATACAGAGAAAGAGCTGGAATGGGTCCCATAAAGATGATTCAAACCAGGACATAAGATTCATTGCTGTAATGCGAAGACAATGAATTTGTATTCTGGAAGGATAAGTTTTAAAGAGCTTTCATTTAAATCTATTTTACAATGTCTGAAGAAACCTCTTTTGTATCCTTTAGGCTGATGTGGCAATTTAGTTTAATAGATTTTTCCCTCAAAACTTTTTAGTGTTGCCCTATCGTGCGTCAGTTCAGTTGCAGATGGATAAAGGGACAAATACCATTTACAGGTCAAAAGTTGTATATACAATAAACACTTTACCAAAAAAACAGAAAATGCTGGAAATACTCAGCAGATGAGGCAGTATCTGTGCAGAGAAAAAAAATAACATTTCAGGCTTTAAGGGCACTCCAGGATGGTCAGTTTAACATCAGTGGCAGGTAATGTTTTAGAAACAATAATCAGAGGGAAAAAAAATCAACAGGCATTTGAAGAAGTTTGAGTTAATTAAGGATAGCCAGCATAGATTTGTAAAAGGCAGATCGTGCTTGACTAATCTAATTACATTTTTTGATGAAGTTAACAGAGAAGGTTGAAGAAGAGAATGCAATGGATGTTGTCTACATGGATTTTAAGAAAGCGTTTGACAAGGTACCACACAAAAGACATATTGGCAAAATTGAGGTTCATGGAATAGGAGGGTCAGGGTTAGCTTGGATAAAAAATTGGCTTAAGGACAGAAAACAAGGTGTAAACGGTTGCTTTTCAGACTGGAGGATGGTAGATAGTGGTGTTCCCCGAGGATCAGTGCAAGGACCACTGCTTTTTTTTTTAATCATATATATATATATATATATATATATATATATATATATATAAAAATGACTGATATTGTCGAGTAAAATTTCAAATTTTCCAATGATACCAAACTTGTAGGTGTGGCAAACAGTGAGGATCATACAAATCGACTGCAAAAGGACATAGATAGGCTCGCAAAATGGGCACACAAGTGGCAGATGGAATTTAAAACAGAGAAGTGTAAGGTGATCCATTTTGATAGAAGGGATAGGGAGAGGCAATATAGATTTAATGACACAGTTCAAAAGAGTATGCAGGGACAGAGAGACCTGGTGCTTCATGTGCATGGATCTTGAAGGTGGAAGACATATTGAGAGAGTAGTTAACAAAGCATATGGGATCTTCAGCTTCATAAATAGAGAGATTGAGTACAAAAGGAGGGAAGTTATGATGAACCTTTATAAAGCTCTGGTTAGGACACAACTAGAGTACTGCATCCAGTTCTGGTCACCACACTTTAGGGAGGATGTGAGGATCCTTGAGAGAGTGCAGAGTGGATTTACCAGACTGGTTCCAGGGATGAGAGATTTTAGCTACAAGGTTAGTTTGGAGAAGCTGGGGTGTTCTCCTTGGGACAAAGGAGATTCAGGAGAGATTTCATAGAAGTGTACAAGATTATGACAGGTTTAGATAAAGTAAACAAAGAAAAACTGTTCCCATTAGCTGATGGTACAATAAGAAGGGAACATAGATTTAAGGTTTTGGGCAAGAGATGCAGGGTGGGGTGTGAGGAAGAACTTTTTACGCAGCAAATGGTAATGACCTGGAACTCGCTGCCTTCGAGAGTGGTGGAGTGAAGATGATTAATGATTTCAAAAGGAAATTGGATGGGCACTTGAGGGAAATAAACTTAAAGGGCTACAGGGATAGAGCAAGGGAATGGGACAGACTGGATTGCTCTACAGAGAGCTGGCATAGACTCGATGGGCCGAATGGTCTCCTCCTATGCCATAATGACTCCAAATGCAGGAAGGGAGGGAAGAACAACAGGCAAAGTTCACTGCCCAAGTAAACCAGGTATCAATACAAAAGAGATCCTAATGGATTTAAAAGCATTGCTGAAGAGAAATCAATGAAATGGATATGACAGTTCATGATAACACACCAGATTGCAATGATCGGAAGAACACTGTGGAAGAACATAGAATATCAGCGATATCAGTGATTAACCATAGAATCAGAGATATCTACAGCAAGGGAAGGGGCCATTCGGCACAAACAGCCATCCAGCCCAATCCCACTTTCCAGCTCTTGGTCTGTAGCCTTACAGCATTTCAAGTGCATATCCAAGTACTTTTTAAAAATGCGATGAGGGTTTCCTCCACTACCACCCTTCAAGGCAGCAAGTTCCAGATGCCCACCACCTTCTGGGTGAAGAAAAATTCCATTCAATTCCCCTCTAACTGTTCTACCAATTACTTTAAATCTATGCCTTCTGGTTATTGACCTCTCTTCTAAGGATAACAGGTCTTTCCTACCCACTATCATTTTTTATTATTCTTGCATGGGATGTGGGCATCGCTGGCTAGTTCAGTATTTATTGCCCATCCCTAATTGCCCTTGAGAAAGTTGTGGTGAGCCACCTTCTTGAACCACTGCAGTCCATGTGGCATAAGTACACCCTCAGTGCTGTAAGGAAGAGAGTTCCAGGATTTTGACCCAGCGACAGTGAAGGAACTGCACTATAGCTCCAAGTCAGGATGGTATGTGGCTTGGAAGGGAACTGGCAGGTGGTGGTGCTCCATGCATTGGCTGCCCCTGTCCTTCTAGGTGGCAGAGGTTGTGGGTTTGGAAGGTGCTGTCAAAGGAGTCTTGGTGAATTGCTGCAGTGCATCTTGTAGATGGTACACACTGCAGCCACTGTGCATCGGTGGTGGAGGGAGTGAATGTTGAAGGTGGTGTATGGGGTGCCAATCAAGCGGGTTGCTTTGTCCTGGATGGTGTTGAGCTTCTTGAATGTTGTTGGAGCTGCAGTCATCCAGGCAAGTGACGAGTATGCCATCACACTCCTGACTTCTGCCTTGTAGATGGCAGACAGGCTTTGGGGAGTCAGAAGGTGAGTTCTTCGCCTCAGAATTCCCAGCCTCTGACCTGCTCTTGTAGCCACGGTATTTATATGGCTGGTCCAGTTCAGTTTCTGGTTAATAGTAACCCCCAGGATGTTGACAGTGGGGGATTCAGCGATGGTAATGCTGTTGAATGTCAAGGGGAGTTGGTTGGATTCTCTCTTGTTGGAGATGGTCATTGCCTGGCACTTGTGTGGTGCGAATGTAACCAGGCTGCTCAATTTTACACACTTCAATTAAATCTCCCTTCAGCCTCCTCTGTCCCAAAGAAAATAACCTCAGCTTATCCAATCTTTCCTCACAGCTAACATTCTCCAAGAAAAGAAAGAAATATGGCTGCAAAGTGGGTTTTGGAAAATAAAGTCACAAACGAACAAAAGTGACAACAATGGTGAGCAGAGCTAAGATTTTTTTTTAAATGGAGAATTTCTTACACACTGACATACTAGAGAAACATTGGCATACTGGAGAAAAAAAAAGTTAGGCTGCATATTTATTTATTTCAACAGCATACCCAGAATAGCAAAAAGTAGAGGGAAAGGAAACACATGCCACATCCTCCCCACTACTGCCAAAAACCGGCAGCTCCACTCCTTCCCACAACTGCTCCCAGAACAAAAGCACTTTTCAATAGTGATTGAAGACCAAAACCTTCAGATTCCTCCAAATGCATCTGTACAACTCCACTCCTATTTTCTACATTGCCCCAACCCTCCCCCCACCCCCCCAGGCCACCCACAACAACCAACTGCAAGCTTCTTCACTGTACCCTACTCCAAACCCTCAACGAACCAGACAACTCTGTTCCTCTGACTAAGGCCTCTGGTGCACATCCCCATCCCACCCTTTGCCCCATCATTGGCTGCCATGTCTTTAGCCACCCAGGACCCACACTCTGCAATTCCTTCTTTAAACCCACCCTCCACCACCCCTGCCTCCTTAAAGACCCTCCTTAAAATTCATTTATTTGACCGACCTCTTGATTATCCCGAACATCTTTTTTGGCACAGTGTCCATTTTATTTTCCATACATCTCATGAAGTGCTTTGAGATGTTTTTCTATGCAAAATGCAGTAAACAGCTGCAAGCTGTTTAAGTAAAGCTGTTATAACACATACAGAAGGGAGAGTTCTTTTTTTTTCTTTTTTTCTTTTGGGCCTCCTTATCTCGAGAGACAATGGATATGCGCCTGGAGGTGGTCAGTGGTTTGTGAAGCAGCGCCTGGAGTGGCTATAAAGGCCAATTCTGGAGTGACAGGCTCTTCCACAGGTGCTGCAGAGAAATTTGTTTGTTGGGGTTGTTGCACAGTTGGCTCTCCCCTTGCGCCTCTGTCTTTTTTCCTGCCAACTACTAAGTCTCTTCGACTCGCCACAATTTAGCCCTGTCTTTATGGCTGCCCGCCAGCTCTGGCGAAAGCTGGCAACTGACTCCCACGACTTGTGATCAATGTCACACGATTTCATGTCGCGTTTGCAGACGTCTTTATAACGGAGACATGGACGGCCGGTGGGTCTGATACCAGTGGCGGGCTCGCTGTACAATGTGTCTTTGGGGATCCTGCCATCTTCCATGCGGCTCACATGGCCAAGCCATCTCAAGCGCCGCTGACTCAGTAGTGTGTATAAGCTGGGGGTGTTGGCCGCTTCAAGGACTTCTGTGTTGGAGATATAGTCCTGCCACCTGATGCCAAGTATTCTCCGAAGGCAGCGAAGATGGAATGAATTGAGACGTCGCTCTTGGCTGGCATACGTTGTCCAGGCCTCGCTGCCGTAGAGCAAGGTACTGAGGACACAGGCCTGATACACTCGGACTTTTGTGTTCCGTGTCAGTGCGCCATTTTCCCACACTCTCTTGGCCAGTCTGGACATAGCAGTGGAAGCCTTACCCATGCGCTTGTTGATTTCTGCATCTAGAGACAGGTTACTGGTGATAGTTGAGCCTAGGTAGGTGAACTCTTGAACCACTTCCAGAGCGTGGTCGCCAATATTGATGGATGGAGCATTTCTGACATCCTGCCCCATGATGTTCGTTTTCTTGAGGCTGATGGTTAGGCCAAATTCATTGCAGGCAGACGCAAACCTGTCGATGAGACTCTGCAGGCATTCTTCAGTGTGAGATGTTAAAGCAGCATCGTCAGCAAAGAGGAGTTCTCTGATGAGGACTTTCCGTACTTTGGACTTCGCTCTTAGACGGGCAAGGTTGAACAACCTGCCCCCTGATCTTGTGTGGAGGAAAATTCCTTCTTCAGAGGATTTGAACGCATGTGAAAGCAGCAGGGAGAAGAAAATCCCAAAAAGTGTGGGTGATAAAAGGAGACTTACAAAAGGACAGATAAAGAATGAGAAAAAGTTGAGCATAAAAGTTACAAACAGTAGAGGTGAAAGACACACAAAAAAGATAAATAGACAGTGACAGGAAAAAGCAACAGAATAAAGTTAAAGAAAAACAGGTAATTTTACTGAAATTTAACTATCAGTGTGGCAAAAGGAGGCCTGGTCCAAATTAACTGGCAGATAAAACAGGCCAACAATGAGATATGCACCTACAAGCTGGATAAGATGCATCTTAAATGCCTTCTGACTGGAAGTAAAAAAAAAAAATGCATAAAAGGTTTAGTTTCAATGACATGTTAGAAGAAAAATGAGGTCTGAAAAGATCTAAATGCATGTGTATTTAAATATGTAAATATACATATCAAGGTTGATTTTTTAAATGAAACAATCCAGTTACTTTGTTGTACTAGTAGATTTTACTTCAATTTATAATTTCATAAAATTGTAAAGACAAACTTTGTTCAGTATTACTATTTTATGGGAATATAAACAAAGTGTGCCAATATATGTATTTTACTGTTTACAATAATTATATGGTTACCAAGCTTATGAATCCCATAAAGTAATGGGGCATTTTAACACTCTGGCAAGAGCTGAAGCATTACATTATGTCCATACAAACAACAGGAAAAGTAGTTGGGAAGTGGTTAGCACCGCAGCCTCACAGCTCCAGGGACCCGGGTTCAATTCTGGGTACTGTCTGTGTGGAGTTTGCAAGTTCTCCCTGTGACCGCGTGGGTTTTCGCCAGGTGCTCCCGTTTCCTCCCACCGCCAAAGACTTGCAGGTGATAGGTAAATTGGCCATTGCAAATTGCCCCTAGTGCAGGTAGGTGGTAGGGAATATGGGATTACTGAAGGGTTAGTATAAATGGGTGGTTCTTGGTCGGCACAGACTCGGTGGGCCGAAGGGTCTGTTTCAGTGCTGTATCTCTAAATAAGTAAAATAAATAAAAGTATAAAAGTATTTTCCACTTATTTAAGATGCATTCTGTCTTAAAGCTACATACTGCCCTAAAATTAATATAAGTACATGAATTACTTGATGGGGCATAGTAGCATAGTGGTAATGCTACTGGACTAGTAATCCAGAGGCCCAGACTAATGCTCTGGAGACAGGAGTTCAAGTCCGACCACAGCAGCTGGGGAATTTAAATTCAATTAATAAATCTAGAATAGAATGCCAGTCTCCTTAAGAATGAAACTATCTGGTTCACGAATGACCTTCAGGAGAGAAAATCTGCCATCCTTATCTGATCTGGCCTATACGTGACTCCAGATCCACAGCAATGTGGTTGACTCTTAACTGCCCTCTGAAATGGCTTCGCAAGCTATTCAGCTACATCAAACTTCTACAGATTAAGCACTATGGGTGTACCTACACCATATAAACTGGAGCAGTTCAAAAAGGAGACTTACCACCACTTTTCCAAGGGCATTTAAAGGTATGGATAATAAATGCAGGCCTTGCCAGCAATGCTCACATCCCAAGAACGAATAAAAAACATACAGCCATACCCAAGCGTTAACTTCACCTTTCTAAGCAAAGCAACATCGGATAGGCATTTGTTAGACGAGTAGGTATGTTAGAGATCATAAAAGCAAAATACTGCGGATGCTGGAAATCTGAAATAATAACCAAGTGCTGGAAAAAAGGTGGAGAGAGAAGCAGAGTTAACATTTCAGGTCAGTGACCCTTCTTCAGAACTGGCAGATACAAGAAATGTAAAAGATTTTAAGCAAGTAAAGCGGGGGTGGGGCAAGAGATAACAAAAGAGAAGGTATTGATAGGACAAGGTCACAGAATAGCTGACCAGGTGGTCATGGAGCAAAGGCAAACAATATGTTAATAGTGTGTTGAAAGACAAAGCATTAGTACAGATAGGGTGTTAATGGACTGAAAACTGAACAACCACAAGCAGAAACATGAAAAAAACAGTAGGTAGGCACAGTAGAAACAAATTGAACAAACTAAAATAAAATAAACACAAAAAATAAGAGAAAAAAGGAAAAATAACTAAAGATAAAAGTAAAATGGGGGGCCCGTCACGCTCTGAAATTATTGAACTCAATGTTCAGTCCAGCAGGCTGCAGCGTGCCTAATTGGTAAATGAGATGCTGTTCCTCGAGCTTGCCTTGATGATCATTGGAACACTGCAGCAATCCCAGGACAGAGATGTGAGCATGAGAGCAGGGGGGTCTGTAGAAATGGCCAGCAACTGGAAGCTCGGGGTCATGCTTCCGGACTGAGCGGAGGTGTTCCACAAAGCGGTCACCTAGTCTCCGCTTGATCTCCCCAATGTAGAGGAGACCACATTGTGAGCAGCAAATACAGTATACTACATTGAAAGAAATACAAGTAAATCGCTGCTTCACCTGAAAGGCGTGTTTGGGGCCTTGGATAGTGAGGAGAGAGGAGGTAAATGGGCAGGTATTACACCACCTGCAATTGCAGGGGAAGGTGCTGTGGGAAGGGGACGAAGTTGTGGGGGTAATGGAGGAGTGGACCAGGGTGTCGTGGAGGGAATGATCCCTTCAGAATGCTGACAGGGGAAGGGAGGGGAGGTGCCTTTGGTAGTGGTATCATGCTGGAGGTGGCGGAAATGACGGAGGATGATCCTTTGGATATGGAGGCTGATGGGGTGGAAAGTGAGGACAAGAGGAGCCCTGTCGCGGTTCTGAGAAGGAGGGGAAGGGGTGAGGGTAGAGATGCGGTAAATGGGCTGGACACGGTGGAGGGCCCTGTCAACCACAGCGGTGGGGGGGAAGAGAGAAGAGAGAGGAATCCTCGTATGGGGAAAAAGGAAGACATATCAGAAGCTCTGTCATGGAAGGTAGCATCATCAGAGCAGATGCGTCGGAGACGGAGAAACTGGGAGAATGGAATGGAGTCCTTACAGGAGGCAGGGTGTGAAGAAGTGCAATCGAGGTAGCTGTGGGAGTCGGTGGGCTTATAATGAATATTAGTAGACAGTCTATCCCCAGAGATGGAGACAGAGAAGTCGAGGAAGGGAAGGGAAGATTCGGAGATGGACCACATAAAGGTGAGAAAAGTGTGGAGGTTAGAAGTTGATAAAGCTTTCCAGTTCGGGGCGGGAACAGGAAACGGCACCAATACAGTCATCGGTGTACTGGCAAAAGAGTTGGGGCAGGGGGCCTGAGTAGGACTGGAACAAGGAATGTTCAACATATCCCACAAAAAGACAGGCATAACTAGGGCCCCTGTGGGTACCCATAGCAACAGCTTTTACTTGAAGGAAGTGAGTGGAGTTGAAGGAGAAGTTGTTCAATGTGAGAACAAGTTCAGCCAGGCAGAGGAGGGTGGCAGTGGATGGGGACTGGTTGGGCCACTGCTCAAGGAAGAAGCGGACAGCCCTCGGACTGTCCTGGTGGGGAATGGAGGTGTACAGAGATTGGACGTCCATAGTGAAGAGGCGGCGGTTGGGGCCGGGAAACTGGAAATTGTCAAAATGACGTGGGGCGTCAGAAGAGTCACAGATGTAGGTGGGAACAGCGGAAAAAAGATAGAGTCAAGATAGGAAAAAATAAGTTCAGTGAGGCAGGAACAAGCCGGGACGGTCCAGTTTGTGGATTTTAGGAAGGAGGTAGAAGCCGGCTATCCGGGATTGCGGGACTATGAGGTCGGAAGCTGTAGAAGGAAGATCTCCAGAGGAGATGAGGTCACTGACAGTCCTGTGGACAGTTGCTTGATGTTCAGTGGTGGGGTCATGGTCCAGGGGGAAGTAGGAAGAAGTGTCTGAGAGTTGGCGCGGAGCCTCTACAAGGTAGAGGTCGGTACGCCATACGACAACAGCACCACCCGTCTGCAGGTTTGATGACAATATCGGGGTTAGACCCGAGAATACGGAGTGCGGCAAGTTCAGAGGGAGATAGGTTAGAGTGCGTGAAGGGGGCAGAGAAATTGAGATGACCAATATCTCGCCGACAGTTTACAATGAAAAGATCAAGAGCGGGTAAGAGGCCAGAGGGAGGGGTCCACGTAGAGGGAGAATGCTGGAGGCGGGTGAAAGGGTCTGCTGATCGGCGGGGGAGGACTCCTGGTCAAAGAAGTGAGCCCGGAGGCGACGGAAGAAAAGCTCAACGTCATCCTGAGCACGAATTTCATTGAGGTGGGGGCGTAAGGGGATAAAACTGAGTCCTTTGCTGAGTACAGAGTGTTCAGCATCAGAGAGGAGAAGGGATGAGGGTATAGTGAATACACAGCAAGGTGTTAGATCAGAAGGGGTGGGGTCAGAGGGAAGTGAAGGGGAAGAAGGATCTGGAGGGGCATTAGTCCCCATCAGCTGCTGGAGTTGCGTTTCTTAATACCTGAAAGGAAGAAAAAAAGTTTTTTGTTAATGCGTCAGATGAGACGAAGGATGAAATGAAACTGTGGAGTAGAACAGCTTTGAGATAGCTTGAGGCGGTGCTTCTGGAGAGAGAGGTCCAGTGTGTACATGTAGTGGCGCATAGCACTGAGTGTGGATCTCAGGATGCGGCGAGAACAGCAGTCTGAGGAATGTTGTATTTCTCGGAGATACCTGTAATCCTGGGTGGATTCAGAACACGATGGGTGAAACTGCAGTTGGAGTCCACGTGGAATACGTCAGAGCCGAAGACAGTCACTGAGGAAGGAGATGTGGCTGTGAAAACGAGTTTTGGTAGACACTTTATCAAACACCAGGAGGGGAATTGAAATCAATGAAGGTGAACAAGGTAAAAGAGACAAACGAAAATCCTGTCTGAGAGAAGAGCAGAACTTCTTCAAGGTAGACTTTCCTGGAAGAGAAGTGGTAGTGAATTAAACACCAAAATACTGCGGATGCTGGAAATCTGAAATAAAAACAGAAATCTACCCTCACCCCTTCCCCTCCCTCCCAGAACCGTGACAGGGTTCACCTTGTCCTCACTTGCCACCTCATTAGCTTCCATATCCAAAGGATCATCCTCCGTCATTTCCACCACCTCCAGTATGATGCCACTACCGAAGGCATCTTCCCCCTCCCTTCCCGTCAGCATTCCGAAGGGATCGTTGCCTCCGCGACACCCTGGTCCACTCCTCCATTACCTCCACCACTTCGTCCCCTTCCCACAGCACCTTCCCCTGCAAGCGCAGGTGGTGTAATACCTGCCCATTTACCTCCTCTCTCCTCACTATCCAAGGCCCCAAATACTCCTTACAGGTGAAGCAGCAATTTACTTGTACTTCTTTCAATGTAGTATACTGTATTCGCTGCTCACAATGTGGTCTCCTCTACATTGGGGAGACCAAACACAGACTGGGTGACTACCTTGCGGAACACCTCCGCTCAGTCCAGAAGCATGACCCCGAGCTTCCAGTTGCTGGCCATTTCAACAGATTCCCCCCCCCCACCCTGCTCACATCTCTGTCCTGGGATTGCTGCAGTGTTCCAGTGAACATCAATGCAGGGTCGAGGAACAGCATCTCATTTACTACATTGTTAATGTTTTGTGTTTATTTTATTTTAATTTTTTCCAGTTTGTTTCTACTGTGCCTACCCACTGTGTTTTTTTCATGTTTGTGCTTGTGGCTGTTCAGTTTTCAGTCTATTAACACCCTATCTGTACTAATGCTTTGTCTTTCAGCACACTATTAACATATTAACAGTTCCGATGAAGGGTCACTGACCCGAAACGTTAACTCTGCTTCTCTTTCCACAGATGCTGCCAGACCTGCTGAGTGGTTCCAGCATTTCTTGTTTTTATTTCAGATTTCCAGCACCCGCAGCATTTTGCTTTTACACTATTAACATATTGTTCGCCTTTGCTCAATGACCTTCTGGTCAGCTATTCTGTGACCGTGTCCTATCAATACCTTCTCTTTTGTTATCTCTTGTCCCACCCCCGCTTTACTTGCTTAAAATCTTTTACATTTCTTATACCTGCCAGTTCTGAAGGGTCACTTAACTGAAATGGTAACTCTGCTTCTCTCTCCACAGATGCTGTCAGACCTGCTGAGTTTTTCCAGCATTTTCTGTATTTGTGTTAGAGATCATGCTTTTTAATATATTTACAATAATTTGATTAGCGTGGACACTTTTAAAATATATCTGTTGGAGTGCTGGGGCCCAAATTTCTAGTCTTTGCCAGGAAAAGTATATTTTTCCATAATATTAGCACAGACATGCTTTTCAGTCTGAAATTAACATTGAAAAACAGTAAAGACACGTCTGCTTATGTATAAGGTGATACTGAAGTCTACTGATTTCTGAAAGCTGACTTATAATTACAGAATTCTCAAAAGCTTTGCTATAAGTATTCAATTATCCAATGTAATTCTACTTTGCCAAGTTAGTAATTCAATAGGATTTCCTTGTACCATACATGGTATTGTGCATTAGAAGGATCACAGTGACCAGTGGATGTTCATTTATGTCAAAGCTGTTTCCAGCAAAAGCTTTACTTTGCTAAAAGTGATACAATGTACTCTAATTCCTATATTTGACAGCAGGCTCAGTTCAGTCAACAGTATTCAAGATTGCAAAACATTGGAATATTCTCATTTAGCAGATATCAAAAAAAGTTATTAAATTTTCCATTATTAGCAGTAAAGTTGATAATGTTTCGATTTAATGACCAATTGATCAAAGAAAAACACAACTACATCTTGCTGCTGTGCAAGTTTCCACTTTCCACAAGGACATACAGAACAGAATGTAACTAAACATCAATGCACACCTGTTAATTGACCAAATTTTCCCTACACATCACTCCGTAGAATAGAGTCTGCATCTGATATTCCAGCTGATTTATAGGATGGATGGATAGATGCAACTAATTGAATTAGAGGGCATATTTCCTAATATAACCTTTTAAAATTTACAGTTCAAGCAATGCCATCTCATTAATCTTGCATTTATTTAAAAAATTATGCATGCAGTTGCTTTAAATAGCAGCTAGTTGCATAATTACAGGGTAAATCAGTTTGTAATGTTCTTGGTGTACAATTGGACGAAAGAACTGAATGAATTAAAATTATCCACATTTACAATTTAATAGCAGTCGTCCATAATTTATTTTTACAAAATAAATGGCTTTTAAAAATATATACATAGTCACACTCGCATGTTCACGGCTCAGAGGTGCAAAACTGTCTCCTAGGTATTCCCTCAAACAGCACGGGTTCTCTGCAAGGGCAAAATGACCTGAATCAAGGTGGATGACTTTCAAACAAAGCAAGATGATGTAGGAAATAATTCCATGTATCACTCAGCTGACATTATTTTGGCTCAATATAGAAGTAAAGGCAGCCAACGAAACTCTCATGGACTCCAACTGTACACAAGTAGAGTTCAATTAATCACATAAGCTTCTACACTAACTGCAGGTCTGTATCTGTGCACAGAATGGACACAAGAAGAAAAAAACGCAGTTATTTGATTTACTAACTGCAACAACTGGAGACAGCCTACCTACAATATTGTTACAACCAAAGCGGGAGAAGTGTACTGTCTTTTCTAGTTCCACTTCTCCACAGCTCACAACATATATTTAAATATTTACCCAGTTACCAATGCGGTCAATCACATACTCTATTTTTTAATTCCAGAATAAAATACACTAACTGGGTTTCTTTAATAAACAGAAAATTTCAGTTTGTTATGAAACAAGACTTAAACATTAATGAAGCAAAGCGTAACACACAGATTGAAATATGGAAGCTCCCTGTTTAAATTCCCCAATTACACACTCATACTGAAAAAAATACAATTCCCTCTGCAGAGGTCTGTCACAGAAAAAAAGAGAAAACAAATACTTTGGCCAAATACTTGCTAACTCTTTGCCAAAAAAAAAAAATATGGAAGGAAGTCATTTGTCCCTTTTTTGGTCTGGCGTGTGGGTATACGAAGACGGGTCACTGGAATCGTTTCAGAAGCAGTCAATTCTGGAGATGTTGAGAATTAGTCTCGTAAGCTTTCTTGGAGAAATGTGGCATCAGGGTTTTCCAGCACACACTTGAATCGCAGGATTTTTTCAACTTCTCAGGAGCTATGCAGCACCAGGGATTTTAGCTCTTCCACACTGGATCTTTGCAGGATTTCTTCGAAGAAGTAGAGAAGGTGGTGAGTTGGGTGGTTTCCTTTTTCCCCCCGGCAGGAAAACACCAACTGTCTTCAAGCAGTTCACACCCAATTAAAGTGAAAACAATGTTCAAACCCCAGAGAGTCAACCTTCTGACCTCCATAAACATGTGGCTTCTCTGTAACCATTTTTCCCCAGGTCATCAAAGGTTCTGTTGTTCAGAGCCAAAAAAAAAGATGATTTCCAGCAGAGGTGGCTTTCAAACAACATCTCAAGTGTTCCTTTGGTGAATTTGGTGGGAAAAAAACATCCAAGAAATCTTTTCAGTTTTAACACAAGTCGTCAAAAAAGAAATTTAAGCAGAAGCACTTGCGTAACAATATCTGGAAAACATCCAAGTACTAAATACTTGATCCATCTGTGGAGATTTGGTGCTGGGGATTATCGTTGTACGATTGTTGTTCAGGATCCCAAGACTTTAATGAAGATCTAAAATCCTATACCTAATCAATCATCGTCCATATGGAGCACACACTCAAGAATGACTTGACAGCTAGAAGAAACCAAAGGATCAAGAATCAAGACAAAAGATCCACCTCATTTTCACTACAGATATGCTAACATAGAACCTGTGGAGCTGGCTTCTCTTAATATATTTAACAAATTAAACAACTTATATTTATACAGCACCTTTAACATTAATAAATCGTTCCAAGGCCCTTCAGAGGAGCATTATAAAACAAAATAGGACACCGAGCCACATAAGGAGATATTAGGTCAGATGACCAAAAACTTGGTCAAAGACAAAGGTTTTAAGGAGTGTCTTAAAGGAGGAAAGGGAGTTAGGGAGGCAGAGAGGTGTAGGGAGGGTATTCCAGAGCTAAGGGCCTAGCAGTTGAAGACATGGTTACCAATGGTGAAGCGATTAAAACTGGGGATGCACAAGAGACCAGAATAAAGTGAGTGCAGATATTTTGGAGGTTTGTGGGGCTGGAGGAGATTACAGAGATGGGGAGGAGCGAGGCCATGGAGGGATTTGAAAACAAGGCTGAGAATTTTAAAATCAAAGTCTTGCTTGACCAGGAGCCAACAGAGGTCAGTGAGCACAGGGGTGATAGATGAATGGGATTTGGTGCAAGTTAGGACACAGGCGAGTTCTGTATGACCTAAAGTTTACAAAGGGTTGAATGTGGAAGACTAGCTAGGAGTGCATTGCAACAGTCAAATCTCAATGTATCAAAGGCATGAATGAGGGTTTGAGCAGCAGATGAGTTGAGGCAAAGAAGAAGTTGGGCGATGTTACAGAGATGAAAATAGACAGTCTTAGTGATGACGCAAATATGCGGTCAGAAGCTCATTTCGGGATCAAATGTGAAATCAAGGTTGCCAACAGGCTGGTGAGTTTCAGACAGTTGCCAAGTCAGTAACTTGGGAGTGGAATTTGAAGTGGGGGCTGAAAACAATGGCTTCAGTCTTCCCAATATTGAAGGATATTTCTGCTCATCCAGTGCTGGATGTTGGTTAAACAGTCTGATAATTTAGCAACAATGGAGGCGGCAAGAGAGGTGGTGGCAAGGTAGAGCTGGGTGTCGTCAGCATATACGTGAAAACTAATGCTGTGTTTTCGGATGATGTTACCGAGGGGCAGCATGTAGATGAGAAAGAGGAGGGGGCCAAGGATAGATCCTTGGGGGACACCAGAGGTAACGGTGCACGAGCAGGAAGAGAAGCCAATTAAAGTGATACCCTAGCTCGTCTTAGATAAGAGTGGAACCAAGCGAGAGCCGTTCCATCCGGCTGGACGAGACAGTGAGCACACAAATTGGAGAAAGGAGAAATAAAGCATGATGCAGGAGCAACACCCTGGGCACAAGTCCCACATCCCTTGGCTAGAACTTCAGTCTGACAAAGAGCCTATACTAATATGTGTCAATCTGCCTCCCCTCCCACTGACAGTGACATACCCACCACGAATCACTAGTGACCCTTGTTGTAAAGAAAAGAGAGGTGCAACCAAGGACCAAATGGTTATGGAGAAGGATGAGATACCGTTCCTAAATCTTGCATTGAACAGTGTAGAAGGCTAAAGACAAAAGAAATCAGAGTGGCAATGTGAGCGTTACATGGCAAGCCACAGGGAAGCTGATATACTTGCTGACAGAACAGAGGCAGCTGGTAAATCAGTCACTTAATCAGCATTTGGTTTCCCAATGTAGGTGAGGTTGCACTGAGAGAAGCAAATACAGTATACAGAAATAGGTATCTTACAGCTGTACGGGAGGTGGTAACTGAACAGCTGTTGTATCTGCTGCATTTGCACAAGAAAGGAAGCTGGAAGTGGGGTGATGGAGGAGTGAACAAGAGTATCCTGGAAGGATGAATCCCAATCAGAAAGTAACTGAAGATAACAGGGGACTTTTGTTGCTGCCTGGCGGCAGGAAAGGCAGGTTGACATTTCGGGTATAGACCATTCAACAGAAATCATTCTGGGAGGGGGACTGCACCCTTTATTTTTCCTGAGACTGGTGGACCTACTCTTCCACGTCTTTGCACCCTCTTAATTATCTGCACATTCTTTTGTGACTTAATGAATTTCCATTGCCTCTTGGCGCCCAACAGTTTCTCTTGAGCAGTTTAGTAATCCTTGCTCTCTGATTTAGTATCTGCTTCTACCCTCTTTTTTTATCCAATTCCATCAGAATGCTTGACTGATCTGTTGCGTACTTCCAGCACTATCTTTTTTTTGAGATTTGCAGCACTAGATTGTTATTTTTTTTTATTTTTTGTTGTCTTCACAAGCAGATTGTGTACATTTGGAGGTGATTTCAATGCACACCTTCCCACAAAGGGGACAGAAGTAAAAATACTTCTGATATACAATTTAGAACTTATTCGACATACATTTTAACCAAAATTGCAATTCATAATTCAACCTAAAGGTGGCAGGATTAGCTCACCAGTTTCTGGAATTGAAATTAATACTGTGGATACTTTTCTAGCAGAGTTTGAAGGAGGAAAAGATAGTGTGTCACTGTGAGCTCTGACCTTGTCTTTTTCTTTCTCATAGATATGTTTTTTTCTTAGAAGTATTACTTTTGTGGTGATGTGTAAATCTTGCCTCTCTCACCAGTTCTGTCTTCCCAGTCTTTGTCTCCTGATGGTTTCCTTCTGTCCATGCCATAATCTCTTCCACTTTGTCAGTATCTCTCTCTGCTCCATTTCTCTTTGTATCACCACAACTCAACTTCTTTCTCTGACCCTATAAACTGTTCCCCAAACCCTCTTATATCCCTCAAATCAGTCTATCCCTCTCTCTGCTAAATGTCACATTTCAAGTTTCCTCACCATTTGACCGAGAAGGGATTTTTGGTTTAAGCTATTTTTTTTTTTCGATATGAAGTCAGATTCATGCTTTTAAGGGTTAATTCACAAAAGTCCAGCATTCCTCCAGAGTAAGGCAGGCAGGAGGCACTGAGACAAAGTGGGAAGAAGAGGTTTGTTCATGAATTCTCCCAAAAGTTACTAAGCCAGCCATTGAAAGTTATCTTTATCATATGAAGACAAATAAATAAGCAATTTGTGAACCCATTCAGACAATTCGGTGTTCACCACTGATAGGTTGAAATACTTTTCCTGTCTCCAAATTCGATGGAAGTTGTTTGCAGAACAATACTGTCCACTTTGATTGGTGGCGCTAATGGGGAACCCTTTCTGACAGGAAGGAGCTGCCAGTCAAACTGCCAACATGACCCAAATAGAATAGAAATGCACATCACTGTCATATTTTTGCTGAGTTCTGAATGCAATGTTCAGAATTGTCCACAACAAAGAACTTTTTTTTTACAAATCTTGTGGCATCAGCTGGGAGCCTCACCCAACAGAAACACAAGTTGGAGAACTGGCACTACAATGCCTTGACTGTATCTCTGGCCTATGCTTCCATCAAGTGAAGCTCCACACTGGGAGCATCTAATTTACAGTAATCTGGGGGGAGTGTCGCTCATTCAAAGGCACAGTGCCTGAACCAGGGACCCAGCATCAGGAAGGGGGAAGGGGACGCTGAAGGCCACCAACCCCCTACCCCCAGCCTACCTGAGGCCTAACTCCAGCAACGCTCCTCAGCCGCCAGGATGGTCACCTCCAGTTGCAGCCACCTCCTCCACAGTGGCGCTGCAGCTGCCGGCAGCTCTCCAAGGTTGGGACTTCCAGTGATGGGATCCTAAATCCTGTGGAAGGCGCACCACGTCCACTTGAGTTCATGACTGGCATTAAATTCGGCAGGCCTTCCAGAAAAGAGGCAATGTGGGGATCTCGGTGTCAGTTTCCCGCCGCCAGCATTAAATTCTCCCCAGAGTTAATGCTTCTGATCTCTTTCTCTCTGCACAGATGCTGCCTGACTTGCTGAGTATTTGCAGCATTTTCCGTTTATATTTCAGATTTCCGGCCTCCAATGTATTTTGTCTAACTATTACGATCTGTTTTACTTCATTTGTAAATATGATTAATGATTAAAAAAGTGTTACAGTATGTACTGTAATAAAATAATTACATTGAGAGCACATTCACCTTCATGCAGTTAAAAATTAACCCTTTTAGTTATTCTATCCTTTTAATTATTCTGTATGCATTTAGGGATAAAACAATGCATTTAATTAGAGTGGTGCTATAAGTTCTGTTAAAACCTCCAAAAACAAAATGATGTATTGCTACTTGCTCTGAAGAGATACCCATTGTTATTTATTCAAGTGTTGTTATTGGTTGGCAAGGGATGGGGTACTGCTGTAGGTGGGTTCATTTTACTCTGTCCCAATTGTGCTCCGCTATAAGGTAGCCACTCTTCTGCGACTGGTGGGCACTGGGGGAACTGGAGTGCATCACCTCCTCTGGGCACGCTATTTTAATTTGAATTAAATTTCCTTTAAAGTTTTTGTTTTTTGTTACTGTAAATTAGTGGTGCCCCTCCATTAGGGGCATTTACTCCCTCCCTTTTGGTCCAACCAAAAATGTATTAAGTTTTAAAAAGTATAAGGCAGTCACATATTTGTGATCTTTGCTCAGTTCACTTTAAGGCCAGCTGGACAGAGTTTTGTTCTGGGAGTGCTTCTGTTCATTGTATGCATCAATGATTGGCATACAGAAATAAAGGAAGAAAATATTCATACCGGAGACATAGGTATTATGACGACTAAAGGAAGCTGCAAGGGGATATCAATAAGATGGTGCAATGGCAACAAAAAGGTGAAATTAGTTGTCAGTAAATGTGAGTAAATGAGAGGATTTATAATGCATTTTTGCATGTGACCAAGTTAATATGGGAGCTTCCAATGGAATATGTGCCCCATACCCCGAATTTAATATAGAACAGAGATGGCTAAAAGAGACAGTTAACATTTCAGTTCAATGACCTTGCATCAGAACTGGCAAAAGTTAGAAATCTAACAAGTCTTAACCAAGTAAACAGGCAGGGAAAGGGGGAGGAGAGGAAAGAACAAAAGGGAAGGTCTGTGATAGGGTGGAAGGCAGGAGAGTACTGTGAAAAATGTTCAGGATCTAGAGCTGGAACTGTGCAGATTCACTAGAATGCCGCCTAGTGCGAGGAAACACAAATACAAAGTAAAACTTGAAAAACTAGGGTTGTTTTCATTACAAACGAGATGAGGGGATTTGATGTTTAAAATTATTAAGAAATAGGACAGAGTAGATAGAAACAGACTGTACCAATGCTTGAAGGGTCTAGAACGAGTGGACACAGATTATACAGAAAAAGGCCATTCGGGCCAAGCAGTCCATGCTGGTTTTTATACTCTACTCAAGCCCTCTCCCATCTTTCCTCATATAATTCTATCAGCACAACCCTTTATTCACTTCTCTCATGTTTATCTAGCTTCCCCTTAAATTCAGCTATGCTATATGCCTCAAATACTCCCCACTGGAGCAAGTTGCACATTCTCACCACACTCTGCGTGAGGCCATTTCTTCTGAATTCCCTATTTGATTTCTTGGTGACTAGCTTATATTTATGGCTTCTAGTTCTGCTCTACTCCAGAAGTGAAAGCACACTTCTCCCATGTCTACACTATAAAAACCTCTCATAATTTTAAAGAACTCAATTAGGTCATCCCTCAGCCTTCTCGTTTCACAATAAAGATTAAATGTAAGAAATTTAGAACAGGGAGCAAGGATTTTTTTTTTTTAAACACGGAGTTGTGAGGCAATGGATTGGCCTAAATTAGTGACTGAAACAGAGGCAGTGTCATTATTTAAGGATGGGGGATAAAGCATATATCTCCAGGGTAGGCACCTGAAATTGGATTACTGCTCGTGTGAAGGATAAACAACACAGACTGGTTGGGCCAAACAACCCACTTTCATGTTGTAATTTCTATGTAACTTAGCACAAGGGAAAAAAAATGACTTTCATTCATACTGCACCTTTCACAACCTCAAGACATCTCAAAGTGCTTTACAGCCAATGAAGTATTTTTGAAGAATATTCACCATTGTAACATAGGAAACACAGCAGCCAATTTGCATACAGCAAGCTCCCAAAAACTGTAATACGATAACGACCAGGTTTTTAAGTGATCTTGATTGAGGAATAAATATTGAGCAGAACACACTAACAAACAGGTGCATCAACCTGGCATAGTCAAGAGTAGCAGGGACAAGAATCTCAAATGATCACAAATGGCTTTGTCAAGTGTGTCTTTTTGTAGGATTATCAATGATTTTCAAGTTTTAAAATACCTGACTAGTTTAAAATTGAGTTTAAACAATCAATAAGTTGTTGGCTAATCAGTCAATATTTTGACAGTAACATACAATATCTGTCATTAACTATTAAACAGATCTGTTTTTCCAAAAATATACTTCATAAAATTTGTAAAAATACATTACATAACAATTTACATTAGACATTACATAAAGTGCAAAACAGACCAGTTTCTTCCAACACAGTACGAGATGCGTCACTACTGGTTATATTTATGATGTATATTTACATTTCACGTCAAACATTTTTTGGTGCATACAGTCAGAGGGGTTTTACATAGTTTCCAGCCCCTCGGTATACTACGGCAGGAGGGTCTTACACAGTGGCCTTTCCCCATTCAGCCTCTGCAGCGGCTGCCCCAACCTTTAGTGCGCCCCTCAGCATGTAGTCCTGGGCCTTGGAATGTGCCAGTCTGCAACACTCGGTCATGGACAGTGCTTTGCACTGGAAGACCAGCAAGTTTCAGGCAGAGTAAAGTGTGTCTTTCACTGAGCTGATGGTTCTCCAGCAGCAGTTGATGTTTATCTGTGTGCGCGTCCCTGGGTACAGCCCATACAGCACTGAGTCATGCATTACGGAGCTGCTTGGGATGAACCTGGACAAAAACCACTGCATCTCTTTCCAGACTTGCTTTACAAAGGCACATTCCAGACAGAGGTGGGCAGCAGTCTCTCCCCCATTGCAGTCGCCTTGAGGACAGTGTGCAGAGGCAATAAGACTCTGGATATGCAGGAAGGATACATCGAGGGCCGAAGGGCCTGTACTGCGCTGTAATGTTCTATGTTCTATAACTTTCAGGGCATTTCAGTGGTCATTGGATAGACATAAGGATGAAAATGGAATAGTGTAGGTCAGATGGTTTCACAGGTCGGCGCAACATCGAGGGCCGAAGGGCCTGTACTGCGCTGTAATGTTCTATGATGGAGAGGGCCCTTCACACCACCAGCCAAGTACGACTTGGTGCTTGTTTGAAAGTTCTGGCGATGAAGCATTATGCCAAATGAGTTTGACAGTCTGCTCAGGGAAACCATTTAGTTTAGTTTAGAGATACAGCACTGAAGCAGGCCCTTCGGCCCACCGAGTCTGTGCCGACCATCAACCACCCATTTATACTAATCCTACACTAATTCCATATTCCTACCACATCCCCACCTGTCCCTATATTTCCCTACCACCTACCTATACTAGGGGCAATTGCTAATGGCCAATTTACCTATCAACCTGCAAGTCTTTGGCATGTGGGAGGAAACCAGAGCACCCGGAGGTAACCCACGCAGACACAGGGAGAACTTGCAAACTCCACACAGGCAGTACCCAGAATTGAACCTGGGTCGCTGGAGCTAACAGGATCCACCATTGTCTTTTCCCGCAGGGCTTTCAGAATGTTACGTGCAGACGTAATGGACACGTGGTCAAAGGTGTTTTCCTGTACAAACTTTTCCAGGGACAGCTGGTACAGCACGGTCCAACTGAATGGAGTGTTCCATGGCAACGTGGCCAGACGCATTTTTTGTACACCGGAAACAGGTAGAACCTCAGCATGTAGTGACAGTTGGTGCACAGGGGGGGTGTCTACAAATAGCTTGATGCAGCCACAGACAAAGGTGGCCATCTGGATGAGGGTGGTGTTGGATAGATTTTCCCCCCTTTATCGACAAGTTTGAACCTCGTGTCCCTGCAGACCGGTCCATTTTCAATCTCCAAATAAGGCGGAAGATGGCTCAGGTAAACGCTATGATGCAGGAGTGGGGTATGGGCCAGACCTGCACAACGTACAGCAACGCTGAGAGTGCCTCGCATCTGATTATCAAGTTCTTACCCGCAATGGAAAAGAGCAGCACTCCCACATGCCTAGTTTCTGTTTCACTATGGCTACTCACTCCTTCTAGTTTTTGGCACATGCCCCGGCCCCTCCAAACCATAACGGGAGACATTTTTTGGAATTTTCAGAATAGAGCCGAGAACATTTTGAGTAGAGTGTGTTTATGTTTGAGAAGGCACTTCACAATTAGAACTATTCACAATTAGTCAAAAAGAAAAAGGAAGCATTTGTAAGGGCTGGAAGGCTAGGAACAGATGAAGCACTTGAGGAATATAAAGACAGTAGGAAGGAACTTAAGCAAGGAGTCAGGAGGGCTAAAAGGGGTCATGAAAAGTCATTGGCGAACAGGATTAAGGAAAATCCCAAAGCTTTTTATACATATATACAGAGCAAGAGGGTAACCAGGGAAAGGGTTGGCCCACTCAGGGACAGAGATGGGAATCTATGTGTGGAGCCAGAAGAAATGGGCGAGGTACTAAATGAGTACTTTGCATCAGTATTCACCAAAGAGAAGGACTTGGTGGATGATGAGCCTAGGGAAGGGAGTACAGATAGTCTCAGTCATCTCATTATCAAAAAGGAGGTGGTGTTGGGTGTCTTGCAAAGCATTAAGGTAGATAAGTCCCCAGGGCCTGATGGGATCTACCCTAGAATACTGAGGGAGGCAAGGGAAGAAATTGCTGGGGCCTTGACAGAAATCTTTGCATCCTCATTGGCGACAGGTGAGGTCCCAGAGGACTGGAGAATAGCCAATATTGTGCCTTTGTTTAAGAAGGGTGGCAAGGAAAATCCAGGAAATTATAGGCCAGTGAGCCTTACGTCAGTGGTAGGGAAATTATTAGAGGATTATTCGGGACAGAATTGCTCCCATTTGGAAACAAACGAACTTATTGGCGAGAGGCAGCATGGTTTTGTGAAGGGGAGGTCGTGTCTTACTAATTTGATTGAGTTTTTTGAGGAAGTGACGAAGATGATTGATGAAGGAGGACAGTGGATGTTATCTATATGGACTTCAGTAAAGCCTTTGACAAGGTCCCGCATGGCAGACTGGTACAAAAGGTGAAGTCACACGGGATCAGAGGGGAGCTGGCAAGATGGATACAGAACTGGCTCGGTTATAGAAGACAGAGGGTATCAGTGGATGGGTGTTTTTCTGAATGGAGGGATGTGACTAGTGGTGTTCCGCAGGGATCAGTGCTGGGACCTTTGCTGTTTGTAGTATATATAAATGATTTGGAGGAAAATGTAGCTGGTCTGATTAGTAAGTTTGCGGACAACACAAAGGTTGCTGGAGTTGCGGATAATGATGAGGATTGTCAGAGGATACAGCAGGATATCGATTGGTTGGAGACTTGGGCGGAGAAATGGCAGATGGAGTTTAATCCGGACAAATGTGAGGTAATGCATTTTGGAAGGTCTAATGCAGGTGGGAGGTATACAGTAAATGGCAGAACCCTTAGGAGTATTGACAGGCAGAGAGATCTGGGCGTACAGGTCCACAGGTCACTGAAAGTGGCAACGCAGGTGGATAAGGTAGTCAAGAAGGCATACGGCATGCTTGCCTTCATCGTCAGGGCATAGAGTATAAAGATTGGCAAGTCATGTTGCAGCTGTACAGAACCTTAGTTAGGCCACACTTAGAACATTGCGTGCAATTCTGGTCGCCACACTACCAGAAGGACGTGGAGGCTTTGGAGAGGGTACAGAGGTGGTTTACCAGGATGTTGCCTGGTCTGGAGGGCATTAGCTATGAGGAGAGGTTGGAAAAACTCGGATTGTTTTCACTGGAACGAAGGAGGTGGAGGGGAGACATGATAGAGGTTTACAAAGTTATGAGCGGCATGGACAGAGTGGATAGTCAGAAGCTTTTTCCCAGGGTGGAAGAGTCAGTTACTAGGGGACATAGGTTTAAGGTGCGAGGGGCAAAGTTTAGAGGGGATGTGCGAGGCAAGTTTTTTTACACAGAGGGTGGTGAGTGCCTGGAACTTGCTGCCAGGCGAGGTGGTGGAAGCAGATACGATAGCGACGTTTAAGAGACATCTTGACAAATACATGAATAGGAAGGGAATAGAGGGGTATGGGCCCCGGAAGTACAGAAGGTGTTAGTTTAGGTCGGCATCAAGATCGGCTCAGGCTTGGAGGGCCGAATGGCCTGTTCCTGTGCTGTACTGTTCTTTGCTCTTTTATTACATAAATTTAATTAATTGGGATGTATAAATTGAAGTGGTAAGCAAAAAAACCTGAATACATTTTGAAATCGAGATGTGCATATATCTGGAGCAGAGAGTGATACTATTTTGCTCCCTCTCCCATCTCATCCTCATTGTCTCCCTGCTGTGAGAATATGGATATGTTTTTCATTATTCAGCCAATTCAATTCACTTCACATGATACCAAGAAATGGTGCAAGGCACTGGATACAGCAAAGGCTATGAACCTTGACAACATCCTGGCACATCCTACTTGTGCTCCAGAACTTGCCACACCCCTGGCCAATACAGTTACAACACTGGTATCTATCTGACAATGTGGAAAATTGCCCAGATGGGTCCCGACAAGAACTAGGACTAATCCAATCCAGCCACTTACTGCCCTATCAGACTACTTTCAATCATCAGCAAAATGATGGAAGGTGTCGTTGACTGTGCTATCAAGCTGCACTTACTCAGCAACAAACTGCTCACCGATGCTCAGTTGGGGTTCTGCCTCATTACAGCTTTGGTCCAAACATGGACTAGAGAGCAGAATTCCAGGTGAGGTGAGAGTGATTGCCCATGTCATCAAGGCAGCATTTGACCGAGTGTGACATCAAGGAGCCCTAGCAAAATTGAAGTCAGTGAGAATCAGGGCAAAAACTCGCCACTGGTTGGGGTCGTACCTAGCACAAATTAAGATGGCCGTGGTTATTGGAGGACAATCCTTGCAGCCCAGGACATCACTGAAGGAGTTCCCCAGTGTAATGTCCTAGGCCCAACCATCTTCAGCTGCTTCATCAATGACCTACCCTTCAACATTAGGTCAGGGGATGTTTGCTTATGATTGCACAGTGTTCAATACCATTCACGACTCCTCAGATACTGAAGCAGTCCATGCCTGCATGCATGCAAGACCCGGACAACATTCAGGTTTGGGCTGATAAGTGGCAATTAACAGGCAATGACCATCTCAAACAAGAAAGAATCCAACCATCTCCCCTTGACTTTCAATGGATTACCATTGCTGAATCCTCAATCATCAACATCCTGGGGGGTTACTATTGACCAGAAACTGAACTGGACCAGCCATATAAGTACTGTGGCTACAAGAGCAGGTCAGAGACTGGGAATTCTGTGGCGAGTAACTCACCTCCTGACTCCCCAAAGTCTCTCCACCATCTACAAGGCACAAGTCAGGAGTGTGATGAAACACTCTCCACTTGCCTGTATGAATGCAGCTCCAACAACACTCAAGAAGCTCAACACCATCCAGAACAAAACAGCCCGCTTGATTGGCATCCTGTCCACCATCTTACACATTCACTCCCTCCACTACCAGTGGACCGTGGCTGCAGTGTGCACCATCTATAAGATGCACTGCAGCAACTCGCCAAGTTCCTTTGACAGCGTCTTCCAAACCTGCGACCTTTACCACCTAGAAAACGGGTTGGGCAACCTTAATAACAAGAGGGGGCATTTTTAAAAATTTAGTCAAAAACTCAATATCTTAGGAGCCACAATGCTGTTACTCAAAAGCCAATAATAATGAAAAACAAAGGCCGAAATACATTTATGGATTTCTATGCAAAATCATTTTATTGATGCTTATAAACATACATGTAGCTATTTCAACCCCTCTTACGCCAATCTTTCTCCAATTAAATTCAAAAGCTAATCAGTTTAAAAAATGTCTAACTACCTTAATATTCAGCACAGTACTACCGATGAACGTCGCAAACTTCTGTTTCCCAAAATAAATTAAAACTTTTTTTTTATAGCAAAACAGCCTCAAAACAAGGGCCACAGTTGGCTTCTTTATTGATGTATACGTCTACAACTGCAAGCGACTCACATGATCGGCTAGAGGGCGATAGGTAAGCCATTAACGCAAAGGCACATTACATCACTTTGCTTGTCCCAAGCAAGGTTTTGATAGGATTTTATATTTTTGTGATTAAACTTTACAAGTTCTACACATTTAGATAACTATTTTCTGAACATTTATGAGAAAAAGTAGGTTTTATCAATCAAGGTCCTTGGGCAAATGTGGCCCTAAAAGGATAGAACAGGGTACTTTTTAAATGGGGAAAAGCTAGAAACAGTGGAGATCCAAAAACTTGGGGGTCCAAATGCATAGATCATTAAAATGTCAGGTAAAGAAACAAGTAAAGAATATAATCAATAAGGCTGATGGAATGTTGGCCTTTACATTTAAATGACTAGAATACAGGGAGTAGAAATCATGTTTCAGCTATACAAAGCCCTGGTTAGACTGCTCCTGTAGTACTGCATACAGTTCCGGATACCATACCTGAGGAAGGATATATTGGCCTTGAGGGACTGCAGCATAGATTTAGCAGAATGATACCTGGACGCTAAGGGTTAAATTACAAGGAGGGATTACACAAAGTTGGGTTGTCTTCCCTGGAATTTAGAATGTTAAGCAGTGATTTGATCGAAGCTTTCAAGATATTGAGAACAGATAGGGGAGAGAAACAGAAACTATTTCTGCTGGTTAGGGAGTTTAGGACTCGGCGGCATAGCCTAAAAATTAGAGCCAGACCTTTTACAAGTTGGGAACACTTATACCCCAAAGGGTGGTAGAAGTTTAAAACTTTCTTCCACAAACAGCAATCAATTGTTAGTTTTAGAACTGAGATTGATAGATTTTTGTTATATAAAGGTATTAAGGTTATGGAGGTAGGTTGCAGATCAGCCATGATCTCACTGAATGGTGGAATAGGCTCAAGGGTCTGAATGGTCTACTCCTGCTCCTATGTAATAGAAGGAAATTACAGTAGTATAAATAAGGGAATGAGCTCCTTTTACTATGAAGATTGCAAGAGATAAGATGCAAAGGCTAATACAACAGAGGCTATATTTCTGGAAGAGCAAAGATAGAAAGCAAAGATACAATGTAACAGGACATAAAGACCCCCTTAATTGTGCATCAACCTTTTTTTTTATTCATTCATGGGATGTGGGCATCACTGCCCAGGCCAGCATTTCTTGCCCATCCCTAATTGCCCTTGAGAAGGTGGTGGTGAGCTGCCTTCTTGAACCACTGCAGTCCATTTGGGGTAGGTATACCCACAGTGCTGTTAGGAAGGGAGTTCCAGGATTTTGACCCAGCGACAGTGAAGGAACGGCGATATAGTTCCAAGTCAGGATGGTGTGTGACTTGGAGGGGAACTTGCAGGTGGTGGTGTTCCCATGTATTTGCTGCTCTTGTCCTTCTAGTTGGTAGAGGTCGTGAGTTTGGAAGGTGCTGTCTAAGGAGCCTTGGTGCATTGCTGCAGTGCAACACTGCTGCCACTGTGCGTCGGTGGTGGAGGGAGTGAATGTTTGTCGATGGGGTGCCAATCAAATGAGCTGCTTTGCCCTGGATGGTGTCGAGCTTCTTGAGTGTTGTTGGAGCTGCACCCATCCAGGCAAGTGGAGAGTATTCCATCACACTCCTGACTTGTGCCTTGTAGATGGTGGACAGGCTTTGGGGAGTCAGGAGGTGAGTTACTCGCCTCAGGATTCCTAGCCTCTGACCTGCTCTTGTAGCCACGGTATTTATATGGCTACTCCAGTTCAGTTTCTGGTCAATGGTAGCCCCTAGGATGTTGATAGTGGGGGATTCAGCGATGGTAATGCCATTGAATGTCAAGGGGAGATGGTTAGATTCTCTCTTGTTGGAGATGGTTATTGCCTGGCACTTGTGTGGCGCGAATGTTACTTGCAACTTATCAGCCCAAGCCTGGATATTGTCCAGGTCTTGCTGCATTTCTACACGGACTGCTTCAGTATCTGAGGAGTCACGAATTGTGCTGAACATTGTGCAACCATCAGTAAACATTCCCACTTCTGACCTTATGATTAAAGGAAGGTCATTGGTGAAGCAGTGAAGATGGTTGGGTCTAGGACACCACCCTGAGGAACTCCTGCAGTGATGTCCTGGAGCTCAGATGATTGACCTCCAACAACCATAACCATCTTCGAGATAGATATGATTCCAGCCAGCAGAGTGTTTT
The DNA here is from genome assembly GCF_036365525.1 of Heterodontus francisci. NCBI lineage: Eukaryota > Metazoa > Chordata > Chondrichthyes > Heterodontiformes > Heterodontidae > Heterodontus > Heterodontus francisci. The sequence continues at coordinate 15,244,288 of NC_090412.1, read as the reverse complement.
CCCCGATTCCCATTGACCTCAGTTTTGTTAGGGCTCCTTGAGGCCATACTCGGTCAAATGCTGCCTTGATGTCAAGGGCAGTCACTCTCACCTCACCTCTTGAGTTCAGCTCTTTTGTCCATGTTTGAACCAAGGCTGCAATGAGGTCAGGACCTGAGTGGCCCTGGCGGAACCCAACCTGTTCAATGATCTAAAGTTCATAAAATCATGCAGTGATTTAATTATTTCAGTGCATAAGAAGCACAATTTTTTTTATATTTATGTACTTGCCATGTGAGAGAAGCACGCGACTGGTATATGCTCAGTTTTCTTGTTCTCATCATGACTGTGTCCCTACAGCAACTATGCATGACTCAATACCTCGAGTTTACATAAGTGACTTAATGAGATAAAAATATTTTGATTAATGAATGTTAACTTTTGTAATGCTTCAGTGATACCATTTGTACCAGTATAACACTGGTACCATTTTAGTACAGTGTGTGGCATCGTTATACCAGTCATGAGCCACAGAAAGAACTCCACTCTTTCAGAATTGTCCTTGCATCCTTTTTAATCCCATGCATCAGGTATTATTTCCCCAATTCACAAGATAAGCTCTATCAGAAGCACTTCATGCACTGTTATTTCAGGTTATAATCCTCTTACACAGCACAACAAGCATCAAACATCAAAAAAACACAAAGAAAACATGCTGCAGTTCAAAAATTCAGCCACTGACTTTGGCATGGATACTACATTGATTTTCAGCCTAATTATTTTCATTGCTAAAGAAACTCATTTAAAAATACAAGTGATAAGCATCACTATCCAAAACAGCTAAGGGTACTGGAAATTAAAATACATCAAAAGCCAAAAGGAACCAAATAACATCGCCTGTGGTGAGTCTCAAGTAGGCATCTATTTCACAAAACATGTTAAACAACATTCTAAATGACTGCTAATACATGTGCTTTGATGTTTGTTCATTTATCTGAGAATTCCAGTGAATAGAAAAATAATCTCAGGAGGAAAAAATACATTGTGGAAATGAGTACATCGAAGTTTATGGTCAATTTTTAACCTCAAGGTTAACCTGAAAAACTTGCACTGTACTCAATAGCCAATATAGAACTTAAGGCAGAATCTTGAGATCACATTATCAAAATGGACTTTAGCCACTGGTAGCTACTTAAAGATATTTTCAGTTTAGGTTTTTATTCAGTATGGCAACCAACATGCCGCACCAAATAGCAGCATGCAGACTCAAGAGCAAATTACAACATTGCAGTTTGTATGACCCATTATGTTCCACTGGCAGAGGCTTAGGAGGAGATCACAGTCACTAAATGACCTTACGGTTGGTCTAGTCCTTCCAAATATTTACTCTATGCTTTAGGATGAGTAACGTCCTTGCTCAGCCTTGCTGTTGGCAACCCAGTTAAAGGATCTGCCAATATGGAAAAACCCAGATGTCAACAGAAATCGTTTGTTCTCTGCCAATACTAATCTAGTTTTACTGCTTTTAGAATGGTAAAATAAATCCAGTCTTAGATGAATATTAAGACAGATAAAATATTAGTGGAAATTTGAGCCTCCTCCCACTGCATCATAAAAGGATCGTAGGAAATAGGAGCAGGAGTGGGTCATTCGGCCTGGTCCGCCATTCAGACAGATCATGGACGATCATCTACCTCTAAGCAATTTTTCCCCACTATCCCCATATCCCCTGATGTCATTGGTATCCAGAAATCTATTGATTTCTGTCTTGAACATGTTCAATGATTGAGCTTCCACAGTTCTCTGGGATAGAGAATTCCACAGGTTTACCACCCTCTGAGTAAAGAAATTCCTTCTCATCTTAGTCTTAAATGGCCTGCCCCTTATGCTGAGGCTGTGTCCCTTGGTTCGAGACTCACCAGCCAAAAGAAACATCCGATCCACATCCAACCGGTTACGCCCTGTAAGAATTTTGTAAGTTTCAATGAGATCACCTCTCATTCTTCGAAACTCTAGAGAATACAGGTCCAGTTTCCACATACAATCTCTCCTCATAAGACAATACTGCCATCCCAGGGGTTTGTCTGGTGAACCTCCGTTGCTCTCCCTCTATGGTAAGTCTATCCTTCCTTAGATAAAATGACCAAAACTGTACACAATACTCCAGGTGCGGTTTTACCAAGGCTTAATACAACTGCAGGAATACACCTTTACTCTTGTACTCAAATCCCCTTGCATTGAAGGCCAACATACTATTTGCCTTCTTATTTGCTTACTGCACCTGCATACTAGCTTTTTGTGACTCATGAACAAGGACACCCAGGTCCCTTTGAACATCAACACTTCCCAACCTCTCACCATTTAAGAAATATTCTGCCTTTGGTTTTTTCTACCAAAGTGGATCACTTCACACTTATTCACATTATATTCCATCTGCCATGTTCTTGCCCATTCACTTAGCCTGTCCTAATTCCCTTGAAGCCTCCCTGCATCCTCCTCACAACTTACATTCCCACCTAGTTTTGCGTCATAAGCAAATTTGGAAATATTACTGTCGGCCCCCACATCCAAATCATTTATACAGATTATAAACAGCTGCGGCCCAAGCACTGGATTCTTGCGGTATCCCACTGGTAACAGCCTGCCATCCTGAGAATGACCCAATTATTCCTACTCTCTGCTTTCTGTCTGTTAACCAGTTCCCAATCCATTGCAGCATATTATCACCAATCCCATGTGCTCTAATTTTTTTACTAATGTCCTGTGTGGGACCGTATCAAAAGTCTTCTGAAAATCCAAATATACCACAGGGTGGCACAGTGACGCAGTGGTTAGCACCGCAGCCTCACAGCTCCAGGGACCCGGGTTCAATTCTGGGTACTGCCTGTGCGGAGTTTGCAAGTTCTCCCTGTGACCGCGTGGGTTTTCGCCGGGTGCTCTGGTTTCCTCCTACCGCCAAAAAAACTTGCAGGTGATAAGTAAATTGGCCATTGTAAATTACCCCTAGTATAGAGGTAGGTGGTAGGGAATATGGGATTACTGTAGGGTTAGTATAAATGGGTGGCTGTTGGTCGGCACAGACTCAGTGGGCTGAAGGGCCTGTTACAGTGCTGTATCTCTAAATAAAAATTAAAAAAAAATAAAATAAAATAAATAAATAAAAATAAAACCACATCCACTGGTTCTCCTTTATCTATGCTACAAATAACATCCTTAATATACTCTAACAGGTTTGTCAAACATGATTTTCCTTTCACAAATCCATGTTGACTCTGCCCAATCATATCATTATTTTCCAAGTGTCCACTTATCTCTGACAATGTTGAAAATGCTGGTCCCTTTAACCAGGACTTACTTAGTCCAGAAGGGAAGAGTGGAAACTGGTATTTGTACTGAACTGTGGATTGAGAATAAAACAGTTGTGGATCACAGACAGTCTCCTGCTTCCTGATTTTGGTGAATGGATATCTGCCAATAGAACAAGCTCATCCTTGAAAATAGATTGACATTTTCCCTACTACGGACGTCAAACTAACAGGTCTGTATTCTCAGTTTTCTATCTCGCTCCTTTCTTAAATAGTGGGTTTACATTTGCCACTTTCTAGTCTGCAGGAACCTTTCTAGAATCTATAGAATTTTGAAAGATAACCACCAATGCATCCACTATCTCTATAGCCACCTCTTTCAGTACTCCAGGACATTGCTCATCTGGTCCAGGGGATTTAGCAACTTTCAATCCAATTAATTGTGAGTACTACCTCTTTATTGATACTAATTTCTTACCGTTCCTCATTGTTACAAGTCCCTTGGTTCCCTTGCATTTCTGGGTGATTTTCTGTGTCTTCCTCCATGAAGACAGACACAAAGTAATTATTTAGTCTACCTGCCATTTCCTCATTCCCCACCACAAACTCTCCTGTCTCCGCCTGCAGTGGACCCACATTCATCCTTGCTAATCTTTTCCTCTTCACATACCTAAAGAAGCTTCTACAGTCCGCCTTTATGTTTCTAGCTAGCTTGCATTCATAATCTCTTTTCCCTTTATCAGTTTCTTCGCCCTCCTTTGTTGGATTACCACTTTTTCTGGCGAGCTTAGAAGCCACTTCCTTTGACCTAATGCAAACTTTAACTTCTTTTGTTAGTCACGGTTGATTCACCTTTCCTGTTGACCCCGAACGTGTGAAAATCAAAGACTGGAAAAGACTGACTAGTCCATCAAGCCTGCCCCATACACGATGCCTGAAGCATCATGACTAAACATCATTTATGGAAATAGAAGAAAAGGGCCAGAGAGCAAAATTCAGATTACAAAGGCAGGGCAGAGATTAGGAGAGATGTCATGATTGTAAACAAAGGCCAGGGAAGAGTCTAAAGTTCAAGAGCTGGTTGGAGATCCTGTGGTGAGATGAAGTTGACTTGTGGACAAGATGGCATGTGCTTGGGGTGTCCATGATCAGTGCCCAAGTTGAGTGACAGTTGTGGGAATCCAGGGCATGTTTGAGAGGTGCACTGCTGAAGGTTATTCAGTGGAATAGAAGGGCCAAGGAGGAGTACTGAATTGTCAATGATCCAGCAGAGTGTTCAGAAAAGATTTGTATTGAAAGCATCCACCAGCAGATCCAATATATCAAGAGTGTGCAGCAGTGGCGTTAAAACCTAAGGGCCAACAGCAGTGAGGTCTAGCAATCCAGGTGAAAGCTGAAAGGTAAATTAAGGAGATCAGTGCAGCTGATTGACAACCTTCAATGAACAGCTGTAGAGAGGTGAGGAGTACACAAGAGTGGGAGCAGCAGCAGCAACTTGAAGAGCTGGTCCAACGTAGTTCAGCGAAGAGTAATGGAGGAGTTCTGAAGGACAAGTAGAGTTGGTGGCAACAGAAAGCAAGCGATTAGCAGCAAAATAGAGATCAGTATGGCAGCAAAATCCAGAGCAGCATGGTAACCAGCAGGAATGGCTAAGAACTAGTATAGGATAATGCTCCATTGGAGCAGCACAAACTAACTCTGCGTAAGCAGGTCAGATAGTGGAAGATAGGCAGTCTAGCAGAGAATATCTTCTTCTTCTTTGGCCTCCTTGTCTCGAGAGACAATGGGTAAGCGCCTGGAGGTGGTCAGTGGTTTGTGAAGCAGCGCCTGGAGTGGCTATAAAGGCCAATTCTAGAGTGACAGACTCTTCCATAGTTGCTGCAGATAAAATTGGTTGTCGGGGCTGTTACACAGTTGGCTCTCCCCTTGCGCTTCTGTCTTTTTTCCTGCCAATTGCGAAGTCTCTGACTCGCCACTCCTTAGCCCAGCCTTTATGGCTGCCCGCCAGCTCCGACGATCACTGGCAACTGACTCCCACGACTTGTGATCAATATCACAGGACTTCATGTCACGTTTGCAGACGTCTTTAAAGCAGACATAGACGGCCCATGGGTCTGATGCCAGTGACGAGCTCGCTGTACAATGTGTCCTTGGGGATCCTGCCATCTTCCATGCGGCTCACATGGTCAAGCCATCTCAAGCTCCGCTGGCTCAGTAGGGTGCATATCCTGGGGATGTTGGCCGCCTCGAGGACTTCTGCATTGGAGAAACGGTCCTGCCACCTGATGTCAAGGATTCTCCGGAGGCAGCGAAGATGGAATGAATTGAGACATCGCTCTTGGCTGACATACGTTGTCCAGGCCTCGCTGCCATAGAGCAAGGTACTGAGGACACAGGCTTGACACACTCGCACTTTTGTGTTCCGTGTCAGTGCGCCATTTTCCCACACTCTCTTGGCCAGTCTGGACGTAGCAGTGGAAGCCTTTCCCATGCGCTTGTTGATTTCTGCATCGAGAGACAGGTTACTGGTGATAGTTGAGCCTAGGTAGGTGAACTCTTGAACCACTTCCAGAGCGTGGTCGCCGATATTGATGGATGGAGCATTTCTGACGTCCTGTCCCATAATGTTCCTTTTCTTGAGGCTGATGGTTCGGCCAAATCCATTGCAGGCAGCCGCAATCCTGCCGATGAGTCTCTGCAGACACCCTTCTGTGTGGGATGTTAATGCAGCATCGTCAGCAAAGTGGAGTTCCCTGATGAGGACCTTCCGTACTTTGGTCTTCACTCTTAGACGGGCAAGATTGAACCAGCTGCCACCTGATCTTGTGTGGAGGAAAATTCCTTCTTCTGAAGACTTGAACGCATGTGAGAGCAGCAGGGAGAAGAAGATCCCAAGCAGTGTAGGTGCGAGCACACAGCCCTGTTTCACGCCACTCAGGATAGGAAAGAGGTCTGATGAGGCTCTGCTATGCTGAATTGTGCCTTTCATATTGTCATGGAATGAGGTGATGATACTTTGTAGCTTTGGTGGACATCCGATCTTTGCTAGTAGTTTGAAGAGACCACGTCTGCTGATGAGGTCAAAGGCTTTGGTGAGATCTATGAAAGCAACGTAGAGGGGCATCTGTTGTTCGCGGCATTTCTCCTGTAGCTGGCGAAGGGAGAACAGCATGTCAATGGTCGATCTCTCTGCTCGAAAGCCACACTGTGCCTCAGGGTAGACACGCTCAGCCAGCTCTGGAGCCTGTTTAAAACGACTCGAGCAAAGACTTTCCCCACTATGCTGAGCATGGAGATTCCACGGTAGTTGTTGCAGTCACCGTGGTCACCCTTGTTCTTAGAGGGTGCTGACAGAGAATATAGTCTCAATGGAAAGCAGTGGCAACAGTGGAGTTTGCAGTAAAGTCCAGAAGCCAACAGAGACATGGAATTCAGCCCAACAGAAAGTAGATCTCTGTCCAGGGACTGCAGCAGAGGAAAGCTGAGAAACCTGCAGTGCACAGAAGAACAATCCTGAAACTCAACAGCAGGTGTGGGGTGGGCACTGCAAGCTGGAACAGATTAGTGAATTTAAAGCGATTTGAGTGGCAGAGCAGAGCCATGACATAACCAAGGCATACACTGCAGTCCTGCAGAATAGCACAGTCTTGACAGCAGAAGATTCCAAGGAATCAAATAGGAGCATGGCCCCAGCCACTATATACAAGCAGTTAGGTGGATGGACAGCATGCTCTGTATACGTAGTTTTCATTGTAGATTAAGCTAAAATGTACCCAATATCGAATAATACAGCGCAGAATAAGGTCATTCAGCCCATCAAGTCTGGGCCGGCTTCTTTCAAGAGCAATCCAGTTAGTCCCACTCCCCTGCTCTTTCCCCTTATCCCTGCAACTTTTTCTCCTTCAAGTATTTATTTAATTCCCTTTTGAAGACTAATATTGATTCTGTTTCCACCTCCCTTTGAGGCACTGCACTGCAAATACGAATCATTCGTCGTGTCTGGAAAAATGTTTTCCGCGTGTCATCTCTGGTTCTTTTGCAAATCACCTTAGATCTGTGCCCTCTGGTTAGTAACCCTTCAGCCATTGGAAACAGTTGTGCTTTACTTCATCTAAACCCTTCATCATTTTTTAAAAAAATCTACCAAATCTCTTCTTTCTCTGTTCTGAGAACAATCCCAGCTTCTCCAGTCAATCCATATAACTGTAATCCCTCATCCCTGGAACCATCCCAGTGAATCTACTCTGTAACCTCTCCGAAACCTTCATGTCCTTCCTGAAGTGTGGTACCCAAAATTGGACACAATACTCCTACTAGTAGGAGCAGGGGGTCTTAAGCAATGGAGGAGAGTAGAGTAGAGTGGGTAAAATGTAAATTGAGAGCCGTGGATAAATGTTGCAAAGCAGAAGGGCTCATTTGGGAGTCACCAGGCTGGGATACATCTTGCTCCCAGTATAGTGCACAGTTTGTGAATTCATAATCCCACCATGGGTAAGTTGTGAAACTGACCTCAGTAGCTTGTGGAAAAGCACCAGGAAAAAAACAGGACAAACCAGGTTGTCATAAAAATCAACAGGTTCACTAAAATGCTTCAGGGAAAGTAACACATCACTATGCTGTTGCCTTCTGAAGTGGCCTAGCAATCCACACAGTTCCAAAATAATTGTGACGAGGCACCATCACCTCAAAGGTTGCAATAGGTTTAAGGCTCACCACCATCTCCTCGAAGCAACTAATAAATACAACCTTGCCAGTGTCACGAACATCTTGAGGACAAATTAAAAGAAAAGCCAGTCAGTGGGTTGAGAGAAGTCGTAAAGGTAAAGCTGAATCTCAGTGCTCCCACTAATGCTGAAAGCACCACTGTTGATTGTGACTAAAATTTATCAGAAAAATCGTTAACGACCATATGAAAATCTCTGAAATCTTATTGTCATTAAACAAACTTACAGGCGTTCCAACTCCATCCTTTGCTGCTGCCCAAAGAGACCCAAAAAGCTGCCTCCATAAACTCCTAACTTAAAAGGAATACATGGGGTTGATTTCTAGGCTTCAACTGCACTTCAGGGTTCAGATGATGGGAGCAAACTTGTTAGTTTTTTCATAACAGTTTATGTAGTTGTCTAAAACGTTTAATTATATACTACTTTATAATCAGTTGCAGATTACAAAGTATCATAAATAATCCATCATACATATTTATGCTTGGATGAGAAACAACTTTATTTTTGGAAAAGCATCTGAACACAATTTCATAATCATTTCCATATGTCGCAGTCGATTATGCTATGGCCAGAAAAATAGGGTAAGTAACAACTCAAGCTCAACCAGAGATGACACCAGTGACCTGATCATCGAGCACGGTGGGAAACAAAGTAAAAATGGTAATTCTAAAATGGAAATTTAGCTAGGCCAGGAATTCAGAACAGAAAGGGAAGGAGGAGCAAAGTGGTTTAACTTTAATTTAAGTAGATAAAGAATATTAAAAAACCTAACTATGTTTACTATTTATAGCAAAAAAGGCAGCACAGGAATGGGGCAGCAATATGTGGCTCCTGCAGAGCATGGGGAGTCTTGAATACCAGATGTTAATTTGTACAAACACATTTGCAGAAAATTACTTGAGCTCATGGTCTCAAAACTTGAGGCAAAGTTGGAGACTATCTGGCAAAATTGGAAAGGAGAGAAGTTTTTGGAGCTAGAGTTTAAGAGGAAAGTCACCCCATTAAGAGATAGGGAACTGGCAATGGTAGAGAAAGGAAATGTGACAATCCACAGGTCAAGGAAAACGAGAAGAGACAGGTTCGAGCAGAAATATCCAGGGCAAATTACCCTTTCTGCCACGTTTGAAGCACTGGCTTCCTGTGGGGAGGATGGTGACTCCGAGCAAATGATCAAATAGATTCAAATGGTACCATAAAACCTGAGATAACCCAGTGGGACGGTAATTAGCAATTCAGTTAGGAATGCTGCAGTAAGAGACTTGATAGTTAATAGGGCTAGACACAATCTTTTGTAGTCCAGACGAAGAGTGCCAGGTGCTTTGTAGCTCATCGCCCCCCACCCCGATACTACAACAAGGGATATTTTGGGAAAACCAGAAATTATTATGGACTATGATGGATAATAGCCAACCATCATAGTCCACACGGGAGCACATGATATAGGAACGGAAATGCCTGAAGCTCTGAAAACGGAATTTAAAAGATTAGGAAACCGGTTTAAGAGCAGGATTTCAAGTACAATAATCTCTGAATCATTCCATGCTAGTAGAGGTGAGGGTAGGAAGATTAAGGATAAAACAGGGGTATGGCAGTATCATGGCTATGTTTAACTAGACTAGTAATTCAGAGATGAGAGTTCTAATCCCACTAATTTTTAAAAAATTCGTTCTTGAGATGTGAGCGTCACTCGCAAGGCCAGCATTTATTGCCCATCCCTAATTGCCCTCGAGGAGGTCATGGCGAGCTGCCTTCTAGAACCGCTGCAGTCCATGTGGTGCACATACAACCACAGTGCTCATTTCTGTGGTGGTTTGATATAGCTAAGCTATTTCAGAGGGAAGTTAAGATACAGCCACACTGCTGTGGATCTGGAGTCTGCATAGGGCAAACTGGATAAGAATGGCAGATTGCCTCCCCGTAGGACATTAGTGAAGCAGATGGGTTTAAACAATAGTTTATGATTAGTTTCATGATTATTAAGCAGACTGGCATTTTATTCCAGATTTATCAATTTGGATTTGAATGGAGCATTAGTCCAAGTCTCTGGAGTACTAGTCCAGTAACATTGCCACTATGCTACTGACCCCAATGGTCACCATAAAACTTCAGGATCATAAAAACCCATCTAGTTCACCAATGTTCTTTCGGGAAGGAAATCTGCAGTCCTTACCCAGTCTGGCATATGTGACTCCAGACCCACACCAATTTGATTGTCTCTTAACTGCCCACTGAAGTGGACTAGAAAGCCACTTATTAGTATAGGGATAGGCAATAGATGCCCTTGCCAGCGACGCCTACATCGTGAATGAATAAATTTAAAACAAAATAGGTGCGCAACTTGCAGCTAAAAGGGTTGCCATGGAAAAGGTTTCAGTTTTTGAAGCAATAGCATCAATTTTGGTGAAGATGAGATCTATTCTGCAATGATGGGCTACATTTGAAGAAGAATGGAGCTCATGAACTGGAAAATGAACAAACATGGATAACAAGCTGAGGGGAACCACGAACTGGCTTCTGACCTTACGGGCAACCCACCAGACTGTCATGCATCCCACCAATGCGACCTTTGGAGGACCAGCACCCCCTTGTGGCAACGATGGAGAGAACAACCCAGGTGGCCCCACGGTTCATCGATGACTCCCTGCATGTCCTCCTCCAGGTGGCTGAAGCAAGGCAGGAGGTCTTGTTGCCACAGGACAAAAGGAGGAGGCTTCCCCAGACCACCAAGAAGGCTTGGATGGAGATTGTGGAGGAGCTCAGCAGCTGTGGGGTTGTGAGGAGAACGTGGATGCAGTGCCGCAAGCGAGTCAACAACCTTCTCCGCTCTGCGAGGGTGAGTGGCAAATCTCAGTCCTCATTGCTTTGTACTCAAATGGGTGGGTACCCAGGTGTTGATGTTGCAAAGTGGAAGACCTCCATCTGGAGTGAATAGCTGCAGCTCTGCAATGGATATATGCCTGGCACATCTGACCCGCACAAGGGTGCAGACGTGTGCCAGCCTCACACTTGAATGGCAATGGTCCCAGAGGCAGCACGAGGGATAAACGGGTGGTCTTTCAAGTCAAGTAACTGATATGATTCTCATGCATCTCCACAGGAGGGGGGCCCAGAATGCTCGTAAAAGGGCACAGACCGGTTTGCAAATCTTACAACTGTGGAGGAGTGGGGACTGCTACTGGCTGGTGAGGACGGAGGCTGGTCATCGCAGACAATGAAGTCAGAGCACCTGGCCAGGAGGGCGAGTTTCCCAGATTACAGGCACAGGGGAGAGCTTCAAACTATTGTGAAGGTTGGTCACGTGTTCAAAGTCACAGACATGTGGCCAAACTGCAGCCAAAGACAGGTCCTTCAGTCCAGAGTGTCACGCAGACCTGATCATTCTGTTTTCTACTGCAGGTGAATCCCAGCTATTGCCAGACAACATATCCAGGGGATGTGAGACCACCTCTGAGGAGGAGGAGGAGGGGACCTCTGAGGGTGTAGCAACACATCCTTGTCCCGCACCGATCACTAGCTCGGTCACCTCAGTTGAGCAAATTACGCATACAGATTTGTGGTTCGGATTGTGGAGGAGTCCATCCAGGTCATTAGTGATGCCATGTCCCTCTCATCTGCATGACTGGCTTCCTCCATTGACCGATTGGTGACTGTTATGGAGAGCCAGCTCCAGCAGACCAACCAGTGGCTGTTGGAGATTCCACAGACCTGTACACCAATGCATTGCCACTGAGCTCCATGCATCAGGGTCAATGCGAGAGGGACGAGGCACCGGAGAGATCTCCTCCTGGTGCTCATTGCTCTCGGGTCAGCAGGGAGGCCCAAATGTGCTTTGTGACGGCTGAGGAGCAGCAGTAGTTAGCATCAAGGGGCTTCTCTCAGGGCGCTCCTGATGCGGACAGCAGCTCCTTGGCCCCTCTGCCAGTGACACCAGCACCTCAAACTGCCAGGATGATAAAGGATGATGGTCCTGAGACTGCTCAGGTTTGCACTTTGGTTTCAATGGTGTGATTTAAATTTATGTTAATATATGTGTAACCTTCCGTAAACTTTATTAAATTTCTCTTTTTGCTTATTAATGTTTCAACTCAGTGATGTACACAACAAAAAAAATTTCCGCCTGATATGGAGACTTGGGGAAGGTGCACCAGTGGGCCATGGTGTGCGAAATGAAAAGATTGACTATCGCAGCTTTGATAAGCATCGATAGGTGAGCGCTTTTGGGGTTCCAGCAGACATTAATGCCTGCAGTTGGACTGACATGTCAATCGTTGGCAGACTGCAGGGCTCATGAACCTCAGGTCAGGAGAAACACCCTAGTATTAAAGTCTCCCGAACCTCCCTGGCACCCAACTCCTGAGAACCTCCAAATCAGACTAGATCAAGTTTCTGGATACCATGGATAAATACAGAGATTAGAAATAAACTGAAATTGATGAGAGCGTATGGGGCTGGTAGGCATGAATAAAACAACACATACAGAATAGGAGAAAATAAGGAAGAAGTTTGGGAAGGATGAGGAAAGCAAGGAGGGAATATGAAGAGACAATTCAACATATATTAAAAAGTGAAGTATTCTACAAATATACCAGTAAAATGAGAATTGTTATATGTGAGCCTGAACCCCTGAAAGATAGTGAGTAAGTAGATGATGAATGGCAATTGGTGGGGATACTTAACAGGCACTTTGCCCCAGTGTTTACTGGGGCAAAGGATTTTAGGGAGGAGGGAAATCCTTATTTGGTTAAAAGTGAGATTAGAAGTATGATAATAAACAAAAGAAACGTTTTGCACAACCTAGCTCAGCAAATGAAGGACAAAGTACTGAGGCCTGACAAATACATCCAAATAACTTGTCCATAGTGGAATAATCATATGTTTATATGTGGACTCTGAAGGGAGCAGGTTACATGGCCCAAATTGCATTTCCTCATTTGGGACTTGATGTTTTTATGCAAAATGAAGAATCTCACTCATTGGAAATATCAGATTACGACACAAAGGATTGCGCTTTCAAGTCCATTAAGTGGATTGTTTTTCATCTGTGTGTTCAGCAGTGACAGATTAAAAAAGGCCAGCTACTATGTGTCAGTTTATGAAGATTATTTTATTTCAAACATGTTATGTGGCTCAACAGAATTTGTTTCAGTATACTTTCTCGAAAATGCTATTCAATAAATGATCTCTTTGAATGCAACTAACCCAAGGTTAAAAACATAGATATCTTTATCTATAACAAATATTTAACATTGTTTCCACAGGCAACTCGTGTAAACATGACATTTAATGTAACTTTTCGCGGACCAAGGACTGACCATAGGAGCAATGACTCCACCAAATGCATACTCTACCTCAGTTTTCTGACAGAGGGGAACAGTGCTATGCAATTCCTTTCCCCTCATTGCCTTATCTCAAAGTGGATTTTTTCCTCAATATTAATTTCCTTCATAAAAATATACCATTTAAAAAACTGCACTGTATATTAGACATGATTTACAAACATCGTTAAATTGTTTGAGTACTGTCATGAAAATCATTTCTCAATAGTACGAACACAGAACCAGAGGTGCAGTGCCAAACTAACCATACATTGCATTACAGTAACCTTCCAATTCCTCCAAAGTCAGATTACACCTTTTCCCCTCACACCTGGACAGAAACACAAAGCTCTACTTAAAATGAAATACAATTGCGCTTGCCTCTCTCTCAGAGGCAATTTCTTCTATATCTCTTTGTACTAACTCCCTGTAGTTATCCGGTATACCAAAGTCCCTGTACTACTTAGCATTTTCAAACTTATCTGCAGTCATCAAAGGTATGCATAGGACTGAAGCACTGTGAACAGTCACCAGATGTTGTTCCCTATACATAAACCTGTGCAATATAATTCTAATATAATGCAAGAGAAAGGAGAAAAAAATAACCACTGATCAGCACAACAAATTTGCGAACTCATTCTGCACTGGCTATGTGATCAAGTTTACTTCAATATAAACTAGTGATGTCACTTGGAGTTAGAAGGTAAACAAAGATTCTGAGAGGGCTTGATAAGCCAGATGCTGTTTCCCAGGCCGGAGAGTCTAGAATTAGGGACCATAGTCGCAGGGTAAAGGGTTGGCCATTTAGGACTGAGACAAGAAGAAATTTCTTCACTGAAAGGAAGATCTTTGGAATTCTCTATCCCAGAGAGCTGCGGATGCTCAGTCGTTGAGCAAATTCAAGTCCGAGATCAAAAGACGTTTGGACATTAAGGAAATCAAGAGGTATGGGGATTGGGCAGGCAAGTGAATTTGAGGTCTAAGATTATTAAGATCCAAGATCATGATTTTACTGATGGCAGAGCAGGATCAAGGGGCCTTGGCCTACTCCTGCTCCTATTTCTTATCTTCTTATCCACTTTGTATCTTCGGCAGTATTTTGAGACAGAATGCAAAGAACCACATTAAAATCCCTCTGACTGCAGTGGACTTATTTAGGTCACTTGCAGTGAGTTCTGCAGACCTCCCCTTTGAGTAGTGAACAATAAGACCAAGTTCTACAACTTGACCAATTCAGTATCATTTAGCATATACAAAAGGGCACAACAGGACAGTCCAAATTTTGAGGGAACCCACTGTTAATGGTTCAGTAGCAAATTTCAGACTGTGGTTACTCAATTAAAGTGAACTTACAGTTCTTTGTGCTTCTCATCAGCCAGGATCTGGTCATTTGTCTTCAGTCCATACCTTTAAATCAGAGTGAAAATATCAAATATTATTACATGAAACCATTACATCATTGACAGTTCCTATTTGCATGAAACAAAAAAAAAACTCATTCTTGGCTACATCATCAAATACTCATTGAAGGCAGAGTACATTTGCTCATCATGAATTTAGTTCTTAGATGGCAGAGTGTTACAAAAGTGCCTCTGTGTTTTGTTAAATATAATTTTTGAGGATTCATTTTTGAAAGATTGAAGAAATGTTAAACTTTGGAGTTTTCAAAGGCAGTCATGTAAAGGCCACTTGACTTTGAAAAACAGTCCCTGGAAATGTTTTTTTTTAAAGGGGGCACTGAGAGGTCTTGAGGAAAACAAGCCTTTCCGGGAAACCACCTGATTTCCAGCAACAATAACAAGCCTTTCCAGGAAACCACCTGACTTCCAGCTCAATAAACAACAGAGAACCTGGACAGCTGGAGAAGTTGTTTACAAAATAGTGACAGGTCAAAATTGATGGAAGTCAAAAGGTTGACCTCCTGTTGTCAGTTTTGCTTTTGAATTGTTTTGAGTTAGGGCTGAACTGTATAAAAAGGGAGAAAACTTCCAAGGTGAGAAGAGAATTCCCAAGGAAGGAGAGAAGACGACAAGACAGCTCAGCTTTTCAGCACCTCTCTAAAAGACCCTGAGAAGTCCACTGTGTCAACTCTGTCTTTGAAGAAAAGCCTGCTAAATTAATTCTCAACGCCACCTGAAAAGAACAGTTCTAAAAGATCCCAGTGACCCGTCTACGCGTACTCAGAGGCCAGAGTATATGCCAGTTTTGAAACACAACATATCTCATCTGCTGTTTCTTCAAGAATGAGCAAGTATTCAGCCCAAGTGTTTTTCTTTGTCTGTAATAGAAATTTAAAAACAAAAATCCCTTTAATTTTCTGGTTAACTGGTGTACGTATGTGTGTGTGTGAGGGGCTAAGGTAAAAAGGGAGCTTTACTATTTCAATCTGTTTGTTTATGCCTTACTTCATTACTGGTTAAGACTTGTTTTATAATAAACTGATAATTTTGTTATTTATTGAAGAAATTTGGTTGGTGCATTTCATTCTAGGATAAAAATAGAGTCTATGATTGACTGTATCACTAAGTGGGAAAAAATATAAATATATGTTGTGACCTGTGGAGGAGTGGAACTAGAATAAACAATGCACTCCTCCCGCCTCCATCGTAACAAGAGTAAGATCCAAATTCAGCAGGACACTACAAATGAGGAAGTAACATTTCTGATCACTCACCCTTCTCCTTCCCAGCTACTTCAGATAAAGTTTATTTTAGAAAATAGCATATTGAAGTGGCCCTTGTCTGGGCCGAGGAGACATTTTATCATAGAATCATACAGTACAAAAGGAAGCCATTTGGTCTATCATTCCTGTGCCAATTCTCTGAATGATACACCAATTAGTCCCACTTCGTTTTCTTGCCCTGCAGATGTTTTCCTTTTTAAGTACATATATCTATCAGGATTCTCTCTTCTGAGTGCGACTAAGTAACCCTTGAAAAGACACACCCCTTCGTCCCCTCTACAATTGCCTTAGTACAAAAGCTGCTAGCATGCAACGACTGGACTTACAGTGTCAATTGAGTGAGGTACCAAAGACAGCAACAAGTGCCCATGAACTATATTCCAATAAGTCAGCTTTCCATGCTTCTGTCTACCCTCCTATCCCCACACACTGTTTCATATATGTATTTTAGTTCATTGATTTCTCTCATTGTGTCTCATGCTAATATCACTTCTATTTAACCACCTCCTGTTCTCTAGTACAGCAATTAACAATCATTCTATTCCAAAACCTCTTCCCATCCCTCAATATGACTCTCGGGACAATTAAAGCCAGGGCTAGGCAGAAGCGGATTCGCCACCAACTTTCACGTTGGTGCCTAATTCCCGTCCGCCTAAGGTAAAATCCAGCCCCTCATCTTTCATACAGCAGAAGAGAAAACTAGGATAAAACTAGATCTAAATAAAACAGTAAAGTTAGTGCTTACTGATTCTCCCCTAACTAGTTCATACAAAATGACACTGCAGTCCCAAAAAGCCAAACAGGAACAGCACTTTCCTTTATTTGCACTAAGGACAAAAAAGCTTTGTTAAATAGAAGGGCAGTTTAGAAATTTAAAACCATATTTAACTTTGTTAACAGACTTTCAAAGTACAACTTTTAATAAAATGAACACTGAGGACTCGATCTTCTTTAGACTACATCAACAAACACAAGGTTTGCAAGCATACTATTTTAATGACCACTGATAACATCTCATTTTATTCAGCATAAAACTCTAAACAGATCTGTGCAATACTCCTTAGTGATTAAACAATGTGTAAATTTGATTGCAATTGCATGCTTATAAAGGAAGCATTACACAAGGACTTTACAGAAAACAAACTCCAAAAGAACATAAACTGTCACTGTTAATTCAAGAAATAAATGGAAGGTTGTGCAAGAAATCTTTGCAAGGAGTCTTTGTTCTGCCATAAAAAAAATCTTCTGCAGGAGAACTCCATATTGGCAACTGAGCTGAGGGGGGAGGACAGAGGGATGAGAAAACAAACCAAGTCCTTCACCAATGAAGCAAAGAAAACTGATGGATGAGATATCACGAGTCATACAAGCCGACTCAAAAGTTGATGGAAGCTCTGCAGTAAACCATCTACAATCTTCTCAGCTGGAGAAGAGTGCAGGTTCTATTGCCCTGTTCACTTTCTAACCTTCTATATCAGTTCAGAATATAAAAGATTCAAAAATCAAAAGATGTTGAATACCCGGCCCCATTGAAAAAATTAAAGTTTGTAACAACTTAGTTTGGAAAATGCTCTCCCTACAAAACCCAAATTGATATGCTAACCTTGACAGTTAAAGTAATGGCAGATAATATTTGGAAAATAGAATACATGATTTCACCAACTATATTATAAAGCCATCAGGTACAAAGCGGAATACTTATCAGTACCCACTTTTTGCTGACCATTCATGTCAGAGTCATTATGGCACTGAAAGAGGCCATCTGTCCCATCAATGAAAAACCTTAGAAAGTACTGAATCTAACACAAGAATTAATATGATAAATAATGTGTTTTGGCCTCCAAAATGGTTGAGCAATGCTCTTCTGTGATCAGCATCATCATTTACCAGGATTTAGAGCACATGCAAACAACAAAACCTATATGGAGAAAAACTGAAGACTGAGTGTCTCAGCAATTATTAACTTGTGAAGGGCAAATTGCACGTCAACGCTAGTGTTCTAGATTACTAAAATCAGGCAGAGACAACAATAATCATCCAACTCTTTTAAATTTTTTTCAGAAACGTATCAAAAACTATAATTTTTCACTACATACCATACGCATTTACATCCAATGTTGTGACCCTCCAGCAACATAGAAGAAAATATTTAGTAATAAAGGAAATGAAAGCATAACACAACAAAGTGTCAGAAAGAATCAGCTCACTAATACAGGGATGAAAAGGAGAAAAAAAGAGCTTTATGTTAAAGCTCATTGACTGTAAAGCATTAGTTGAGTTTAAACTGTGACATCTCTACACTGACATGAAGAGTGATTCAGACTCATCAGACCAAAAAATGAGTTATTCCATTGTAAGCCTGATCATAAAGGGGCTGTAGACATAACGCCAAAAAGACTGTAGTCCTAAGGCAAACTGATGAAGCTGAACCATAACATCCATTTATTTGTTGTGGGAAGCTGGTTACTTTCGTAACATCCACCAAGTTCCATCATCATAAAAAGAAATGATTTAAAAAGGAATTATTTAAAAAGAAATTATATGATTTATATGCTGAATTCTCAAGGCAGTGTATCTTCATTGCATCAGAGTGGTTAACTCCTTGTATAATTCTAGTCCCAGTTTAATTCCTAAGTCGCCAGAAAGCACTTGTTGGTATCACTAAATCATCTTTCACAAGGTACATTTTGGGCCCTGACACTAGAAGTCTGTAAAATTGCGCATTTTATACAAAATTATTCTATACCATTGTAACCTTTTACTGTTTCAATCATGATACTGAAGTACATCAGAAAATAGCCAATTAAGTAAATCAGCTGCATAATCTATTTTCAGAGAAAGACCTCTATCAATTTATTTATTCAAGGCTTTCTCAGATGCACAAATATGCATGGCACATAACACTTAAAGTCTTCCCTTTTGGAGTATGAAGTATACCAGAATATAGATTTTAAGACCATACATCTTCGAATGGTATTTTTCTCTCACCTTTTACTTCCACTGCCCACACAGTGGCCCATTTTTAATTCAAACTGGATGGTAGGGCGACCCGGGTTCGGTTCCGGGTACTGCCTGTGCGGAGTTTGCAAGTTCTCCCTGTGACCGCGTGGGTCTCCGCCGGGTGCTCCGGTTTCCTCCCACAGCCAAAGACTTGCAGGTTGATAGGTAAATTGGCCATTGTAAATTGCCCCTAGTGTAGGTAGGTGGTAGGAGAATGGTGGTGATGTGGTAGGGAATATGGGATGAATGTAGGATTAGTATAAATGGGTGGTTGTTGGTCGGCACAGACTCGGTGGGCCGAAGGGCCTGTTTCAGTGCTGTATCACTATGACTCTATGACACGAATACAGTTGTGGTTAACACATCCTCTGCCTCTGGGGAAGTCTCAAATCCCAGTTCAATGTCCTTCCTGGGCCCTACCACTTCAGGCAACAAGAACTTGCATTTATGTAGCATCTTTAATATTGATAAAATATCCCAAGGCACTTCACAGGAGCAATCAAATTAAATTCTCAAGATTATCAATTTGATACTGAGGCACACGAGATATTAGGACAGGTGACCAAAATATTAATCAAAGAGGTAAAGCTTTGAGCAGGAAGTGGCAAAGAGGTTTAGGGAGGGAATTCTAGAACTTAGGGCTCAACACAAAAGGCAAACAATGGACACTATAAAAATCTAATTAACTTACGCTGAATGAGACATTCACTGAATTTTGATAGAATGAAAAGGGAAAGTCTTTCATTTGGTTGGAGAGTCAGTGGTGAGGGGGTCATAAATTTAAAATTATAACCAAGAGTTAAGTGAAAGGTGAGGAGAAATTATTCACACAGGGAATTGCTAAACATATGCAATGCCTTATCACAAAGAACAGTCAAGACAGCCAAGTAGGAAGAAATACTGAAAATACTCAGCAGGTCTGGCAGCATCTGTGCAGAGAGAAGCAGAGTTAACGTCTCAGGTCATAGACGACCTGAAACGTTAACTCTGCTTCTCTCTGCACAGATGCTGCCAGACCTACTGAGTATTTTCAGCATTTCTTGTTTTTAATTTCAAATTTCCAGCATCTGCAGTATTTTGCTTTTATCCAAGTAGGAAGAATCAGAAAACATTTGAATTACAGGAAACCACAGGGCGAAATGGAAAGAACCGAGCAGCAAAATGAGTCTAGAAAAAAAAACTGCCATAGGCACAGTAGGCTGACTGGCCTCCTCCTGTGCTGTACACCTCTACGGTTCTATGAAATGAATACCCCAGAATGGCCGCATGCAGATTAAATACAACAGTTGCTAATTTTCTATCACTGCAAAAATCAATGAAATGCAAATACATATAAGCGCACAATTTCATAGTTATTATTACTGCATGTTGATCCCAAAGAAATAGACCAACAAATATGGTCTTTCAGCTCATCTTTCCATTAAGACTATGATCTTCTAATCGCAGCATCTAATTACCTCTTGAAAGATTCTCAGCCCTTTACTAACACTACCCTGCTCAGAGACCATTTTAGGTATCAATCATTCTTGCTGCATGAAGTGCTTCCTAACATCAATCCTGAATTTGCCTTGAACTAGTTTGTACTTATGTTGCCTTACTCCACAATAACAAATGTTTTATAGATGAAGAGGACAGATATCAAGCCATGGAGAGAACAATAAGGGATCACTGAAAGTTTAATCAAAAAGTTTAATTTTAAGAATATTTTAAACAAGTGGAAAGGCAGAGAGATTTAGGAAGTGGGTTCCAGTGAGTAAGTTTGATATCGAATGTACTGCCTTCGGTGATTGAGCAGAGAAGAGGCATGCACAAAACATTATGTCACAAATCTGCAGGGTGCAGGAGTTGATATAAATCTGGAAGAAGGGGAGGTCTTTTAACAAAACTAATTGTGTTTTAACTTTAAATAATACTGCAGATCAACCTTCTCTACTTAGTACCTTGCAATATGAGATTACACAAACTAGGTTTGTATGCACTGAGATTTAGGAGGTTAAGGGGTGATTTGATTGAAGTTTAAGATATTAAGGGGAACATATAGGGTAAATAGAGAAAAACTATTTCTGTTGGTTGGGAAGTCTACGACTGGGGGGCATAGTCTAAAAATTAGACGTTTGAGGAGTGAAAGTAGGAAACACTTCTACACACAAAGGGTGGTAGAAGTTTGGAATTCTCTTCCACAAATGCCAACTGATGCTCGGTCAATTGTTAATCTGAGATTGTTAAGTTTTTGTTAACCAAAGTTATTACGGGATAAAGGGGAAAGGTGGGTATATGGAGCCAAGTCGCATATCAGCCATGATCATATTGAATGGTGGAATAGGCTTCAGAGGCTACTCCTCCTGTTCCTATGTACCTCCAGAGGCTGCCCTCTTACTGATCTCCAAGACTCAGATGTTAAGATTTTGATGGAAGACAGCTGTGGGCAGCTCTCAAGATAATACTTTTGTTTTGAACACTCATTTGGTTGTGAAGAGGAAAAGATAAGTGATGCAGTAAACTGTTTTAAAACTAAGAAAAACAGGAAATGTAAAATCGATTTAGAAAGTCAAAGGCTCTGAACACTGAAATGCTGTAAACAAATTCAAAACAGTTTGGATTTTCAAAACTCCAACAAATGAACCAAAAAATTATTGGCTAATTTCCTTCAAAGCTGAAATGCTAGACAACTAAATGGGGTTACAGCTAAGTTTGATCCTATCCTCATCTGAATCCACATACATGCACTTTCCAGGAGAGTAATTAGATCATGATTAGAAAAGAGAACCATAGCTATAATTTTTTTCCATTGTGTGGGCACTAAAGCAATGAACATGTCCTTCTTCTACCCTGGCAGTGAGGTTACAGAGATCAAAAATAAAACCTGGGATTCTATAACACTACCGACTGAGTCATTAAGAATATATTTTTTTAATGGAACCAATGAAAATCCACCTAGAGTTCAGAACTATACAGTGGTGTGGCAAATTCAAAAAATTGCTACTGTACATTTCAATTAGCATGGTGAGTGAAGAGAGAAGTCAATGTCCATAACGTGGCAACAGTACAATCACTGCCCAAACACTTCCCAAGGCTCAGAATACAAAAACTGAAGGTAACAAAAATGTATATGAAAGAAAATGTACTGCAAAAAAGTGATTTTAAACTACGTACCACTGCTACATGAATCTATGGTTAATATTTTCCATTTGATCATTTTGTTTAAAACATGACAATCATTTCAAACGAGCTGTGTTTATAAGAAACTGAAAAGCAAAGATGCAACTGTCAGCAAACAGAAAGACTGCATATGCAATTTTTTAATAAATAGACCACTTGCGCAGTCAGAATTAAAGGTAATGGTTAATATTTTGGTGAGCAAACATGCTCATTCATGAAAATTTTATATGCAAATTGGAGTTCATAATGATATTGCTACAATCTCCCATTTTGACCTTTAAAAATCAGATCAAAATTAATAAAAATTCAAAACCCGTGACACAGTATGAAATTCAACCAAAAACAAAAAAAAGTACACCGTTCACATTGTGTCAAAATGTTCTTCCCAATTCTTTATGTACTTATAGAATATTTCATATGCAGTTCTACTACGTCTGTTCAGTGAATTTTAAGATTTACTCCAGCACAGCTGAATACGTAAAACCAAAATTGAGTGGGTTGGGATTATGTGCAACAGCTACAGCTTACTTTATTTTTCCTCTTCAGACACGTGTGGAATTTGACAGCTTTCCATAAATTCATGTGCACAATATGATTAAAAATAAAGTTATTTCACAGGCTTTATTGAGAATACATCAAGCCAACAATAAGCCCCGCCCTTCAGAAAAGAAATCTAAATCAATATGCTTAAACATTCCACTGAATGATAGCAACGCAATTTCCAAATAGTTGCTTAGTAAATTAGAAATCTGCAATTAACACTTCAAATTAGAAGTTCAACAGTTATAACATTAACAATCCACTCTCAAACTGAAGCATTCTGAATTTACTTCAGTGACCTTTCTTCATAATTGATAAACATGTCAAAATATAACCTTTCGGCCTATCATTATCTTTTTCACAGCAGAGATTTCTAAGAGAAAATAAGACACTTCGGAGTGTAGCATGCTTAAGCAAAAAATATCACTGTAAACATCAAATTTCATTACACAACCAGCCATCAGAAAGTGCAATTCAACCCAGGATATGAGATGTTCGGAGATTTTCCTCATCCATGAACAATCAATTCTCTCCTAACACTAAATTTTAAATCACAGCTTTACAAAATATCTTTATGTCCTAATCCTTCTGAATGAAAATAAAATAGGTAACTCCTCAGTTCCAAACAAAAAAAGGTTGAGGTTACAAACAACATATTTATATAGTGCCTTTAATGTAATAAAATGTCCCAAGATGCTTCACAGGAACATTATAAAACAAAGTATGGCACTGAGCCACAAAAGGAGATATTAGTCAAATGAACAAAAGCTTAGTCGTAGAGGTAGGTTTTAACGAGTGTCCTAAGGTAGGAAAGCGAGGGGGAGAGGCGGTAGGGAGGGTATTCCAGAGTTTGGGACCTAGGCAACTGAAGACGCAGCCACCAATGGTGCAGCAATTAAAATCAGAGATACACAAGAGGCCAGGATTAAAGAAGCGCAGATATCTTGGAGGATTGAGGGTCTCGAGGAGATTACACAGATAGGGAGGGGCAAACCCATGGAGGGGTTTGAAAACAAGGATAAAAATTCTAAAATTAAGACATTGCTTGACCGGGAGCCAACATAGGTCAGCGAGCACAGGGATGATCAGGGAACAGGACTTGGTGAGAGTTAAGACACGGGCAAAAGAGTTTTGGATGACCTGAATTTTCCAGAGAGTAGAATGTGGGTGACCAGCCAAAAGTGCATTAGAATAGTCCAAAACTCCAAGGAGGAGGAGAAAAGCCCTTCAGAAGGCCCATCAATGCCTGCCCAACCAAATGAACAGTGAAAGAAACAGCAGCGTTAGCTACATAAATTTTCTAGTTCATTAACAGCATCATATCTCCAGGACAACTGACCTGTAAAGATTATGCACATACAGCAAAGCATTTACATTCAATTTCATTACGCTGTAACTCCGTTTTCAGAATGCAGGAATTGATGCAAGCTGCCATATTTTATCAAGGTAAAAAAATTTTTTTAAAGATCCAATTACCAAAAAGATTACTATTGTGAAAAAAGTTAAGTAGAATCTTAACTTAAATGATGTTTAAAACAGACAAAAAAGGTATGAACAACATATTCTATTAATCCAGGCTGACACTTCAGTTCAGTAATTATGTGGGTATTGTCTTTGAGAAGAGGTATTAAACTGAGGCCTAGTCGACCTGATCCGGTAAATGTAGAAGATTCCGGACCTGTATTGCACTTTATTTAATGCAAAATTTGTACTGTTATGTAATGTAGTTTTACAAATTTTATAAGTATATTTTTGGGGGAAAAATTCCAAAGAACTAGTCAAAGAGGGAAATTCGTATGGCTCTTTGTAGGACACAGATATATGCAAATTGGCTGCAGTATTGATTGCATTACAAATGCCGAAAGAAAAGACAAGAATTGGGACGGACGGGTATGGAGTGGAGGGGAGGGGAAAGATGGTGGCGCAGCAAGGAAGACGGGGACTGGAAGCAAATGACCAAAGAAAATTACAAAAGAGATACAGAGAATAGAGGAGTTACTGGAGGAAGCAGGGAAAGCATAAGAGAGAAGTGGGGAGAGGAGTGGAGGCATGGAAGAGAGAAAGGAAAGAGATAAAAAAACAAAGAAAGATATTACAAGCTGGATTCCAGAAGCTTTATTATTCAATGTGACTTTTTCCAACTTACATTTTAATGTGCCTCCCTTTAGAAGTTTTGCTACCCAAGAGCTTAAAAGCACAAAAAGCAATGCTCCAAATCAGAAATATAACTGTACCTAATGCTACCAAAAGCACTTGGGAAGAACATTTTAGCACAAGTCAGCAAACTACAAGGAAATGAGTACGATTTCCATGGTCAGCCTATTCAAAGAACCATATTGCCAGTTTATGAATTATGTTTCAAGTTATTTTACAGAAAAATTAAGATGTAAAAACATGAGAGTTGGGAAACAATATCAGTAGCAACATTATTTGCAGATCAGTTTAAACTCTGCTTGTTGTTGCAGTTATTCTCTTGATATTGCAGTTTATGCTCCAATTAATGCTGTAGTTCAAATCACACGCATTTCTAGGGGCATAAAATTACTGTCCAAGTTTTATTTTTCCTGATTTGTTCTACAATAACCTAAACCAATTTACATTCACAAATGTAAGATATACTCAAACTACCAGTGTCTTCTGAACAGCGATAATTAAGTTCTCTCAAATAAATACAAAATACAATGAGAATACATATATGCTTTATAGAATTTACCCACTACTTATAATTTCATTTAAAAAACCAACAGAACAAAAGTTCCGTATAAATATGATCACTGATTTATTGTCTCTTCATTTGTGGCCTATTTGTATAAAATACTGTAGAAATTACTAAGACCACAAGAAAAGGAAAATGGCTTAAAGCATGCAAATGTATAATGTTTACTGTGCATAAGCAGTCAGATCCCATATTAAACTATTCTATTGCAGCATTTTAGTTTCAACTTTTCCAACTTTAAAAAAGCAACCCAGAAGCTGTCCAGTCTTTCCAGATTCATGCAGGGCTTTCCTGGGCACAAACGTAAATTGCACTGCTCCAATAAAATTCATGAACTTGATTTACTCCCAATTATAGCTATAAATTTTGGTACCCAAACTTAACTGAATTCTTGCACAGGCTACCATTTCACAGTAATGTTAAATTTTCTGCTGAATTAACATAGAAACATAGAAAATAGGAGGAGTAGGCCATTCGGCCCTTCGAGTCTGCTCCGTCATTCATTCCAATCATGGCTGAACATCCAATTCAGTAACCTGTTCCCGCTTTCGCCCCATATCCTTTGATCCCTTTAAAGCCAAGAGCTATATTAGAATTAGAACATTACAGCGCAGTACAGGCCCTTCGGCCCTCGATGTTGCGCCGACCTGTGAAACCATCTGACCTACACTATTCCATTTTCATCCATATGTCTATCCAATGACCACTTAAATGCCCTTAAAGTTGGCGAGTCTACTACTGTTGCAGGCAGGGCATCCCACGCCCCTACTACTCTCTGAGTAAAGAAACTACCTCTCACATCTGTCCTATATCTATCACCCCTCAACTTAAAGCTATGTCCCCTCGTGTTTGCCATCACCATCCGAGGAAAAAGACTCTCACTATCCACCCTATCTAACCCTCTGATTATCTTATATGTCTCTATTAAGTCACCTCTCCTCCTCCTTCTCTCCAACGAAAACAACCTCAAGTCCCTCAGCCTTTCCTCGTAAGACCTTCCCTCCATACCAGGCAACATCCTAGTAAATCTCCTCTGCACCCTTTCCAAAGCTTCCACATCCTTCCTATAATGCGGTGACCAGGACTGCACGCAATACTCCAGGTGCGGTCTCACCAGAGTTTTGTACAGCTGCAGCATGACCTCGTGGCTCCGAAACTCGATCCCCCTACTAATAAAAGCTAACACACCATATGCCTTCTTAACAGCCCTATTAACCTGGGTAGCAACCTTCAGGGATTTATGTACCTGGACACCAAGATCTCTCTGTTCATCTACACTACCAAGAATCTTCCCATTAGCCCAGTACTCTGCATTCCTGTTACTCCTTCCAAAGTGAATCACCTCACACTTTTCCGCATTAAACTCCATTTGCCATCTCTCAGCCCAGCTCTGCAGCCTATCTATGTCCCTCTGTACCCTACAACATCCTTCGGCACTATCCACAACTCCACCGACCTTCGTGTCATCCACAAATTTACTAACCCACCCTTCTACACCCTCATCCAGGTCATTTATAAAAATGACAAACAGCAGTGGCCCCAAAACAGATCCTTGCGGTACACCACTAGTAACTAAACTCCAGGATGAACATTTGCCATCAACCACCACCCTCTGTCTTCTTTCAGCTAGCCAATTTCTGATCCAAAGCTCTAAATCACCTTCAACCCCATACTTCCGTATTTTCTGCAATAGCCTACCGTGGGGAACCTTATCAAACGCCTTACTGAAATCCATATACACCACATCCACTGCTTTACCCTCATCCACCTGTTTGGTCACCTTCTCGAAAAACTCAATAAGGTTTGTGAGGCACGACCTACCCTTCACAAAACCGTGCTGACTATCGCTAATGAACTTATTCTTTTCAAGATGATTATAAATCCTATCTCTTATAACCTTTTCCAACATTTTACCCACAACCGAAGTAAGGCTCACAGGTCTATAATTACCAGGGCTGTCTCTACTCCCCTTCTTGAACAAGGGGACAACATTTGCTATCCTCCAGTCTTCTGGCACTATTCCTGTTGACAATGACGACATAAAGATCAAGGACAAAGGCTCTGCAATCTCCTCCCTGGCTTCCCAGAGAATCTAACTTCTTCTTGAAAACATACAATGTTTTAGCCTCAACTGCTTCTGTGGTAGCAAATTCCACAGGTTCATCACTCTCTGGGTGAAGAAATTTCTCCTCATCTCAGTCCTGAATGGTTTACCTCGTATTCTTAGACTATGACCCCTGGTTCTGGACTCCCCAACCATCGGGAACATCCTTCCTGCATCTACCCTGTCAAGTCCTGTTAGAATTTTATAGGTTTCTATGAGATCCCCCCTCACTCTTCTGAACTCCAGCGAATATAATCCCAACCGACTCAATCTCTCCTCATACGTCAGTCCCGCCATCCCAGGAATCAGTCTGGTAAACCTTCACTGCACTCCCTCTATAGCAAGAGCATCCTTCCTCAGATAAGGAGACCAAATCTGCACACAATATTCCAAGTGTGGCCTCACCAAGGCCCTATATAATTGCAGCAAGACATCCCTGCTCCTATACTCAAATCCTCTCGCTATGAAGACCAACATACCATTTGCCTTTTTTACCGCCCGTTGCACCTGCATGCTTACCTTCAGCGACTGGTGTACGAGAACACCCAGGTCTCGTCGTATATTCCCCCCTCTCAGTTTATAGCCGTTCAGATAATAATCTGCCTTCCTGTTTTTGCTACCAAAGTGGATAACCTCACATTTATCCAAATTATACTGCCTCTGCCATGCATTAGCCCACTCACTCAACTTGTCCAAATCACCCTGAAGCCTCTCTGCATCCTCCTCACAATTCACCCTCCCACCCAGTTTTGTGTCATCTGCAAATTTGGAGATATTACATTTTGTTCCCTCATCTATATCATTAATATATATTGTGAATAGCTGAGGTCCTAGCACCGATCCCTGCGGTACCCCACTAGTCACTGCCTGCCATTCGGAAAAAGACCCATTTATCCCTACTCTTTGTTTCCTGTCCGCCAACCAATTTTCTATCCATCGCAATACACTACCCCCAATCCCATGCGCTTTAATTTTACATGCTAATCTCTTATGTGGGACTTTGTTGAAAGCCTTCTGAAAGTCCAAATAAACCACATCCACTGGCTCCCCCTCATGAACTCTACTAGTTACATCCTCCCTACATCCACTTTTGCTTTTTCCCTATGTTGAGATGATTTGATTTTAATAGCTATGACAAAATGAAGCTTGATGTTCCATTCTGCCTTTATTGGTATCTTACACTGTACATTCAAGAAATATAAACAGATTTGTTGTCCTATTACTCAAAATAATTTGGATGAAATATTGTTTCCTGAGGACATGAGTGCTTTCCATGTAATATACAACCTGTTAGCTAACATGGAGATCCAATGTTAATAGGGTATTTTCTGTTGGTGAGGTAGTTTTCTCTGTACATTCAAAATGATAACTTTAATTCATGGAAGCTGTTTTAGTATGATGTACAATTTTCACATTCATTCTACATGTTCTAGGCTCTATTGCATATATGGATCAAAATCCAAAAAACAGTAGCCCATATCATTATTAACATAACTCACAAATGTTTTTGTTGACTCAAATATAATCAAGGTATCTTGGAAACTTACTTGTCAAGGAAATCCTTGTCCACGACAGCACAGATGTCAAGAAGGGGATTTCCCATTCCAAATAGAGCATTTTCTCTGAAAAGAAAGTACAAGGGATTGATTAGTTCACTGCCACAGTACAATAGAACTGTTTAGTAGTTGTTGTTAGAACTGAAAAGGACACTTGAAACTTTTCCCAAAAGTCAGAATAGAAAACTGTCAGGTGATAGACGTTGCAGTTTATTTTTTAAAAACATAAATATATGTATCAGGAAAACTTAGCTTTTCAAAGTGCACAGGGACTTTGAAAAAAAGAATCTTACCACAATTAACTATTTTAACATTGCTCTACTGTTGTGGAAAAAATCCACCATTTTATCCTTGGGAGTTATCCGTGTTAAAGGTAAGACAAACCAGATTTTGAATTTTCTATGCAATGTCGTTTCAACCAAGTTAAATAATCACATGAAATCATAATAAATATTAATAATTCTGCATTCCACTAGCATCAACAGCTTAACACCGTGCAATTTCTAACTGAATTGTTTGGTAGGGATCCATCTCATTTAGGATATCAGATCGGCGAGAAAAAGCACTAAAAAATGTAATCACTTAATATTTACACGAGGAACCCACATCCAAGAATGAAGTTCACACAAAATTAAAGAAAGTGAATCCCATCAATCAACTTATGACAATTGAAGCATAAAAATGTTTGATTTAGAGGGAACTGTTACAAACATCAAAAATCCCATAGAGATACTTTTATGTGCTGTATACAAACAAGTTCCTGGGAACCACTAATATATTTTTTGGCCCAGCAGATTCTCTACATCATCTTTACGCAAGAACTTTCTTTGATCATTACTGCAATCATGAATGTGACTCAAGATGTTAACGAAATAAGATCCTTCCACTTTTCTACAAAGACAATTTCTTACTAAAACAATAGTCTTATTCATCAACCTATGTCAAGCAGACCTGAATCATGACTTCCATTTTTTGTTTGCGAAGGATGTTGTGGAATTAACTGGCAGAGTCACAGAGTCGTTGCAGTGCAGAAGGAGGCCATTTAGCCAATCGTGTCTGCTCTGAAACAGCATTTCACTCAGCTCCATTCCCCTGCCTTCTCCCCGTAAAAATGCACATTTTTCCTTTTCATATAACAGTCAAATTCCCTTTTGACTGCTTCAGTTGAACCTACCTCCACCACATTCTCATGCAGTGCATTCCAGACTTTAACCACTCACTGTGGGAAAACGTTTTTCCTCATGTCACTTTTGCTTCTCTTACCAAATACTTTATATCTGTCCCCTCTCGTTCTTGATCCTTTCACGAGTGGGAACAGTTTCTCTCTATCTACTCTGTCCAGACCCCCCATGATTTTGAATACCTCTATCAAATTGCTTCTCAGTCTTCTCTTCTCCAAGGAAAACAGTCCTAACTTCTCCAATCTATCTTCATAACTGAAGTTCTTCATCCCTGGAAACATTCTCCTGAATCTTTTCTGTATTCTCTCCAATGCCCTCATGTCTTTCCTAAAGTGCAGCGCCCAGAACTGGATGTAATACTCCAGGTGAGGCTGAACTTGTGTCTTATACAAGTTCAACATAACTTCATTACTCTTGTATTCTATGCCCCTATTAATAAAGCCCAGGATACTGTATGCTTTATTAACCGCTCTCTCAACCTGTCCTGCCACCTTCAATGACTTATGCACATATACACCCAGGTCCCTCTGCTCCTGCACCTCCTTTAGAATTGTGTAGAATTTGCATACATGTATGGTAAAAAGGAGGATGAATTTGGTCGACAAACAGAAAACATTTTATTTCAAAATTAAGTCACTGCATTTCAGAAAGCAAGAGTGGGTTCTACTGCTCCGATGAAAAGTTAACCCAAAAACTGCATCAAGATGTAGTCATCATAATCTAATAAACTGATTAAATACAATAAAGCATGTAATTCAGAGAAT
This sequence comes from Heterodontus francisci, assembly GCF_036365525.1. Taxonomy (NCBI): domain Eukaryota; kingdom Metazoa; phylum Chordata; class Chondrichthyes; order Heterodontiformes; family Heterodontidae; genus Heterodontus; species Heterodontus francisci. The sequence continues at coordinate 15,213,262 of NC_090412.1, read as the reverse complement.
TTGAAGCTCCTTTGCTGTTACCTATATAACACAATTATATTAGCAAAACCAGAGCACATACCCCAATTGACACACCTTGTGCAAATTAGACAACACAAGCAAAGGTAAAGCGAAATGAACGTAAAGAATCTCCACATTAGGAACTTGATTTTCTTACTTATATGGCAGTTTTACAGTATTAGCTTAACTCAGTTGGTTGTACCTTCATATGCAAGTGAAGTCCCACTACAGACTTTAACACACAATGTAGACTGAAGTTCCAGTACAGTTCTAAGTGCCCACTGTCAGAAGTGGTATCATCTGGAGGATCATCTGCCTACTCAGGGGGAGGCAAAAGATCTCCTGGAACAATTTACACAGCAAGAAGTTTTTTCCCTAACAACACATCAATGTGGATCCCAAAAATTGCTATCAGGTGGCATAAAACTCAGCCTTTCATCTTTAGGGCCATCATTGAGGCCAATACATACCCAACTATTCAAAGCCTCTCCACTACCTAGAAAAAAACATTTCAAAGTGTGTCATGGAATAATCTCTACTTGCCTGGACCGATGCAGCTGCAAAGAGAGAAAGAAAGTAAAAAGAAAGACAGGAGAGAGAGGAGAAAATGGGAGAGAGTAAAGAGACAGAGAATGAGAAAGATGGAAAGACAGCAAGAGAAAGGGAGAAAGATGGAAAAAGTAACAAAAAGGAGTGAAAGAAAGAGACAGAGAAAGGGGAAGAGACAAGAAAGAGAAAGCAAGAGGAGGAGAAAGAAGACAAAGAGAGAAGACAGAGTTAAGACAGAGAGAAAGAAAGATAAATAGTGGGCAAGAAAGAGAAAATATAGAAAGACAGAGAGAATGACATTCCATCTTCCACTCTACATTAACTTATGCTTACCCAGAACTCCGCCACCCATATTGTAAGATTTGTGCATAAATATACATGTAGGATTCCGATTTGGTTTAATCGCATATGATTAAGGTTTCTGCTTTCTTTTTAACTCACAGGCGGCCTGTGGATTTGTACTGTCGCTAAAAATAATGAAGCGGTTAAATTGTTCATTCACAGGATACTTTAGGATTTGATGTATCAGTGTACCAATTAGCTGACTGCCCTGTGAGTTGCAGGATGTTTGATTCGTGACGGTTTGGCTAAAATGTTGTCAAAACATTTTAAAACAATGGGCCCTAGCTGGTAAACAAGTTGGCATCTGATGTTTTGACAGGAACTACCTCATTTCTGGGGGTCTTGTTCACAATAACTTATCAGGACACAATGAATTATCAAGGACAGCACGCATGACTAGAGACCTATAAAGGTCTTGATCTTTCATTCATTATTTGTAGAGTGTCTAGAATGAAAGGTCTGATGAAGGTTACGTCTCTACTCAGAGGAAAAGTGAGATAATGCATGTTAGATAGTCCAAAGACTGCCAACACAATAAAAGGTTTAAGTTTCAAACCATAGTTGGCATCAGATTTGAATTCTCTTATAGTATCCAAACTCACATCAAGCCCTGTTCACCCATCACCCTGTGCTCATAGACCTACATTAGCTCACCATTAGGAGACGTATGCAAATGATCTCCGATAGATCAGCTGCTTCCCGAAAATGGAGTGCTGCATGGCACTTGGCAACTGCCTAATATAACAAATGAAATCAGGAGCTGACTTTGTTGGGAATTGCAATGCAGACCAATGTCCCATCCCTTCATGGTACAATGCATTAGGTCACTACTCAGTGCAGTCATTGAGCAAAGCACTGTCTGGGATTTGCCACTCACAGAAAAATTTACTATGAATTAACATTACCCCCTATTTCCCTCAGGACAATCCCTTGCCCTAGATGTTAATGTGCCATAAGTTGTCTGTAAAACTGAATCAGAATGGAACTCAGCAGGAATATGTGTCTACAACTTCAACATCCCCAACACTTAAAAGTGCAGAAATAAAAACAAGAAATGCTGGAAATACTCAGCAGGTCTGGCAACATCTGTGGAGACAGAAACAGAGTTAACGTTTCAGGTCAGTGACCCATCAGAACTGATGAAGGTTCACTGACCTGAAACATTAACTCCGCTTCTCTCTCCACAGATGCTGCCAGACCTGCTGACTATTTCCAGCATTTCTTCTTTCTATTTCAGATTTCTAGCAGCTGCAGTATTTTACTTCTATTTAAAATTGCAGTCCTGCTTCGAATGCAGAAACATTGCTTTTTTGAAAATATTTTATAAAATATAAACCAACTTATTTTCTGATGAACTACTATACACACTTAAAAGTATCGAGATTGCATATCACAATTACAAATATTGGCATTGGAGAATTATCGCAAAACACAGAAAACAGCTTAGCTGTCACTGACTGTCAGAACACTAAACACCAAGACAGCTCCACAGCAGGTGTTATTTTTAAAAAATGCAGATACATAGGAATAATTTAAATATGGCAATCTCATTTAAGGGTGCACAAAAATTGCTGCAAACCATTCAAGCTTCTCTGTTGCAGGACAAGACACCAACTGGCCTTTTAAAATAAAAAGACACAGTCATTCCCATATCCATTATTCTCCATGGATTTTTATTTTAGCTGACTGGCAGTGGAATCATGATGCTATTGTCCCCTGGCAACAAACAATACCAAATTCACAGTAATCCTTTAAATTAACCAAGAAATTATGCATCAAACTCCAATATGTGAATATTTAGTTAAACACTACTTTAAACAATTTTTTTTAAAGAATGAATTATTCCACTACAAATAATTCCCCGCTTTAAAAAAAGTTCTCAAAATCCACAACCTTCTAATGTGCTATTTAAAAAACGACAGAAATTTTCTAAACATGAAACTCAAGTATAATGGTTGATTGTTCAGATCTTTAAAATCATTTGGTTTTTTGACACTTGGCTTCAGGGATTTTTTTTCAAGCAATACCAGCCATACTAACGAATTTGAATATTTTCCCATGGTGATGTTTGGAAAGGAGCTGAGAGGAGTTCAAGAGCCCAATGGTGTGATCGAGTTAAATTAACAAAATACAGTTCAAAAGCAACTGCACCACACACTGGAGACACGATTGCTACAGCCTCCCCACAGGTTAAATTCCCAATTTCCCTGCCATCGTGAACAGGCGAGTGCCGTTTAGTAACCGTTGGTACTTCAAATCGTACACTCTTCAGTGTAACGACGTATGTCAACTCTTAAAAATCGGTTTCAAGCCGAAAGTGACGGCGCAAAGGTTGGATTTTAAATTTAGGAATCCACCAAATAACCAGATTAAAAAGCATAACATACTGCACGTGATATAACATGGTTTGGGGGCGGGGGGGAAAGAGAACGGGAACAGAAAATATACTTTGCAATAGCGAGTTAGGACAGCAAACTTTGTAGGCAGAAAAAAAGCCCAAGATAATGAGGACACAGTTTAACTTCTCCGGGACACATCTCTGTTGTGTGTCTAACTAAGTAATTTCGGCATTCGGATCCTGTTTTAAGCAAGCCATTAGAGTTTGGGGGACTTAACAATTATGTAGGAAAATTCTTTATGATTCAGCGTTGGTACAGAATGATTCCACCGTCCAAGTGAGGTGTCTGAACAACAAATACTGCAGAACTTGGAGATGCCATTTCCCCTGTGGAGTGATCGCATGAAGTTGCGAATTTGAAGAGCGCACAACGAAACCCAATCCCTCTTTCCACATGGAGCACAAGGGTAGCGTAGGGTGGTTGACACATGTAAAACCTGCAATGATTTCCATCACGATCTGTTACTGTCAGTACGTAAAGGGATCGTTCCTCTGTGCAACAGGTGCCTCAAGACATGCATCTCGAAAATGCCTGACACGAGACTGCGCATAAAATGCACGATCTATGGTTGCTGCAATATTAAATCAAATGTTTGTCTCCTACTTGCTATCTTCTCACCCACTAACTGCATTCATAGCGAATGACAGCGGCTGCAACTAAAAGCACTCAAAAAGGGTAAAAAGGCCACAAGACATAATAAACTCAAAAAATAAATGCAACATCGACTAAATTGGATACACTAAATCCGATCTGCATGCAATTAACAATTATTTACCTCAAGCACGTCATGATAGATCAGGTTGCTGGATGAGGTATAAAAACAGCCTGAATGAACAAACACACCTCACCGCCTATTTAGGATTCAGGCTCGTGTCTCATCAAACTGACATCCGTGAAATGTATCAAACTAACCTGGAACCGGAAACCCCGCCCCCGCCGCTGCCCATTCATCCTCAGCTTCCATTCACAACTTCGCAGGCTCACAAAAAAGCTCTGATTGACGGGGTCTGCGTCCAATCACTTCGTCCCTTAGCAATATTTTCCATTTGAGTTGCTTACGTCAGCGATTTTGCGGTGTGTGCAGCTTTTTAAAAAAACAAGCTTCTTGCAAGCATGATCGAATTAACGTTGCTTCATTTTCACAACATGGAAAACATCCAGGTGACAGAAACCGCTCCTAGCTCATTCAAATTGCTTAAAATTCTTAACTTCAGTTATCTCGCACTAGGTTATCCTGTGGCCTCTCAAACCATCGAATGGTAAATCTTTAACAACTTTCACACAAAGTGGACATACTTGCAGTCGAGAATATGGAAAATCTCCAGGGTATTTGGAGGGGCGGTTCTCTATAAGCACATGTACCAACCTGAAAATTAAAATAATCAGACCTCAGAGCAAAAACGGGTATGTAACAATGCAGTGGAACACATTAAAGAACCATTATGCCAGTGTTTCCAAAGTTCATCCAAATGCCCACAGGAATGTTTGAAAGTGAGCACAAGGATGAAAATATTCTTAATAATCTTGTGTAAATATTTATGTAGTGAAAAGCAACTAAACCTTATCCACCAAAAACATGTCAACGTCCTCTACTCTCCTGCTCCAGCATTCGGAAGGCACTTCTCGATTTGACAGTGAAAATCAGAGATTTACAAGGGAGCAAGTTTTGCTTTTCTTTAACGTTTTTGTTTTAAACCATAGTTAAAGGGAAGTTGATGATGCTAGCATAGTATAGAACAAAACATTAATACTCCAATTGTACTGTCACTCTTACACTGATGCAAAGGGGTGTTTGGGTGCATATCAACACAAGCGTGGTAGTTTGGGAAACTACCAAGCCTATTAAAGCACAGAAATGTCAGACCACTAAGGAGACCGAACATTGATTGGAGTTTGTACAAGAATATACACCATTAATATTACAGTGCTGCTTCTGAAGACACTAATGGTTTGTTTGAAAATAAAACATGCACAGATTTACTACTTCTGTGAAAATACTTACTTTCCACACATCACCTTTCCACTTTGTGCATCAACATTTGTAACATGCAGCTTGTGCATTAATTTATACTAGCTCTGTAAGCAATGTTGTAATAAAAATGAGGTGATGCACCGGGCTCGAGACATAGGGAGAACCAGGTTGAAAGTAGAAATGTAAAATGTTCAGTATGAGTTACTTGTAAAAGTCCAGTCTTTACTAACTTATTTTGTTTTAACTATTCTATACTAACATCTACAGGTGCAAGCTTTATAATGTCATCATACGTGCACACTTAAAAATTTATTTGGTTACTAAAGCTTCCGGCCCACCCCCCACAACCCCAACAAAGATGATCAGTAATGTTAATGAATGGCACCAATTTCTGCCACTGAACTCTGGGTACATATTAATTTAATAGGGCCTGGGTGAAAGGCCAGGGCCAGGATTTTACAAACACTCTTAACAATATTGGTATGTAATGAAAAAAATCAAACTTAAAAACATTAAACGTTTTCATAAATAAGCTCAGTATTAATAAGCTTCAGCTCCTACATTACCTCTGAAATATGTGGGGCACCTTTTCAAAAGAGAAGTGATTAGATACGGAAAGCCAAGACCAGGCCAAATAACACACATACAGGCCTCCACGAAGTAACATGTACGTTTGTGCCAATTTTCCATGCTTCTGAGTCAGACTTCAATACTTTCAGTGGGACAGAGCAGTCTTCAAATAAGCATTTTAATGAAGGCATTAAAAGACTCAAAGAGAATTCAATTGATATTGTACAACACCATGATTGAACCCATCTATACCTTTTACTTTCTTCTTCGATATCAGAAATCTAAGCTACTGAAGGACAAAACGATGAATTATTTTCAGAAATCACTAATTCATGGAGAAAATCTAGATATGAGCACCCTGCAGAATACTGTGATGTGACAGACAAGGTTTGATTTCTCAAACCATTTATTTAACATTGAAACCCCTATCAGCACCACCTAGTGTATCACAAGGATTACAGCAACATGGACCTTTTATTATGGGATTTTCCATTTTAAAAAACATTGATTTAAGACTTCTAAGTGGAACATGCAACACACAATTTAAGAATTAGACATTTTTGTTTATTCAAGTAGCTATATGTTTATTTACTGTTCAGAGACAGATTCCTTCCATTCCTCCAGTTACTCTCCCCATCTCTCTGGCACTTGATTCTGGTCTGGTTTGTGCCTACAGGCCCAGGTTTACGTGTCTGGGGCTGCTAGGCCCCCCTGCTTTCTCTTTAAACTTGATAAGCAATTGAACACATTGCCATTTTACCATCATCCCATACATTACGCTGATTAAAAATATGCAACCACATGACCTTGAACTGAGATCAACAAAATTGTATTAGGTAAAGGTATCAGGGGATTTGGAACAAAGACAGGTAAATGGAGTTTAGGTACAGATCAACCATGATCTAATTGAATTGCAGAACAGACTCAAGGAACTGAATGCCCTACTGTTCCTAAGTAACGGTTATTTTCCCCTGAACTGACCAGTACCCAATGATGCAAGCACATGTTTAGTTACGATGTGAAAGAAGCAAAATAGTTCATATATGGACCCAGTGGGAAGAAAAACCTCATTTATTTTCCAGGAATCAATCAAAAAATACTTATTCCATTACTCTGTGCATATCTCTTACAAACGTCTTTCCAAATCCTTTCAGCTGCCAGATGCACTGTGAGCACCACCATGGGAGAGGTGCCAGTCTAAATACAAAAGTCTCACATCAAGCACATGTCCACCAAAATTCAAAATTGTCTGAAGTATAAAAATGAAAGTGAAACATTGCATGATGGTTGCTCAGATCCTGCAAACCTAACCTCTTGAAAATAGCAGCTGCCAGTTTACAGAAACTTCTCCCAATTACTGTCTAATTGACCTCAAGATGTGCCGCTTGGAACAATTTCTCCAGATTCCACCAGAGCATTCATCTTAAAAGACAGGGCAGGCTAAACACAACTCCATATTAGCACATAAACATTGTAACTGTGATTCAGACCCACAACTGTCCACTGAACCCCAGACAACACCACACCTGCTCATACTATTAAATCAATGTATTTCTCTAAGTTACAAAGTGCACACAAAAACCCATTCTTGGTTCAACCAAATTAATTTCCTCTTCCTTGTTCCACCCACCTAGATATCAGTTATTAGAATGCTCACCATGATCTCAACCCTTCTTTTTACATAAATAAGAACAGGAGCAAACCAGTTAGGCCCTCATGCCTGTTCTGTTATTCAGCAAGATCATGGCTGATCTGTGACCTAATTCCACCTGCCTTTGTCCCATTTCCTTCAACGCCTTTGGTTTACAAAACTCTATCAATCCCAGATTTTAAATTAACAATTGATCTAGCATCAATTGCCATTTGCGAAAGAGAATTCCAAACTTCTACCACCCTTCCATATTTTCTGAGCAGGTCCCGTCCATTCCTGAACAACATACAAGCTTTGGCAACTCATAGGGATCCGGCTCTCATTGGCCCATTGCTTTCTTTCAATTCTTTCATAGTAGGTGTCTTCCCTGATCCCCCTGTTTATGGTCCTTCTATTCTTCAAATCCACTAACATTGTGTTCATTTGGTCCCCATCATCCTCATGCGGTGGGAACAAGCCCCAGTTCCTACTCCCAACATTTCCTGCTCCTAGAATCTGAGTGTTACAGAAGCACTTCCTCCTGTTTTACTTTATCTTCTATTTTACTTTTTCCACCCTTGGTGGTATCCAGCACTATGTGCCTTGACCCTTCATCATGGCAAATGAAAAAAAAATCTCCATTCATCCCATCTCTGTAAAGACCAGGAATGAATAAAGAGATAAGATCAAAACTGAAACTAAAGAAGAAGGCATACACTAAGTAGAGACAATAAGGGAAAGGATGACAAAAGGAAAGAGGTTAAAGAAAGAAGTTTTTAAAAATTAAGAGGAACTTCAAAATTAAATTATCAAGGAATATAAAAAGAAATAAAGTATTCTTATAGATACATAAATAACAAAAGACAAATCAGGATAGGCAGACAGCCACCAAGAGGTACACAAGATAAATTCTCAGGTAATGACAGCCAACTGGCAGAAATATTGAATACTTACTTTGACCAATCTTACTGAAGTCTTTGAAGATATAACAAAGAGTAAACAAGGGTAATGCAGTAGCAGATATAATATATTTGGATTTTCAACAGGCCTTCAATATAGTAAATATGTCACTAAAGTCAGAAAATGTGGAGTCAGGGGACAAGGAACAGAATCTATAGCAAGCTGGCTACTAAACAGAAAACAGTGAGCGGGGATTAAGGGTAACTACTCAGACTGGTAAAAGATGGGAAGCGGTATTCCACAGGGATAGGTGCTGGGACTATTATTGTTCACAACTTATGTTAATGTTTGGACTTGAGAATCAGAAATGCATTTTCAAAATTTGTGGACCCAAATGGGAAGTAAAGCGAATACTGAGGAAGAATGCAACAAAATATAAGACATTAATACACTTGCAAAATGGGCATGTAATTGACAAATTAATTTCAATATGCACAAGTGTGAGATGGCGCATTGTAATACCAAAAATAAAATGAAAAAAAACTTGATCATTCTTGTTTCATCTGCAGTAAGTATTGGGTTTTGAGTGGGATTTATGATCTTGTCTTGGCAAACTTCTGTTGCATGGCATATGCAATTTTTCTCCATTGAAATATATAGGCCACCAGCTGGCTACATGCATTCTAAAAATGTATCGCCCTAGAACTGACACCCACACTCTATATACTCCTCATGGAATGCATTTCTAAGAACTTAAGGGTTAAAATAAATACGAAAGCTCACACTTCTAATAGTGTACTAAAATGCAGCCATGTTTAAAAACTGTGTGTAGCATAATATTTCCACCCCATTATAAAGGCAGAATTATACATGTATTGTCATTCAAGAGTTTTGCATTTTTAATGAGTGAAAATACTATGCAGATAGATAGATCATGCTGCTGTACTATATAGATAGTTGATTGACTGGATTATTGATTTTGTACCTCAAAAGGAGAAAGTGAATCAAACCTCAATCAGTGAAAAAGATCAGGAAGTGAGTGCAGAATACTGGGCTGCCAATCATCACAAATGTTGTCAAGTTCTGAAGAGTGAAACTAAATCTTTAAGAAATGTGAGTTTACAGTAAGTTTCTTTGCCCAAGAAGCAAATAATGTCAGGCATCATCATCCCATATCTTCAAGTAATTTCTTTTCAATTCTCAGCTGAACTACTGGGTGGAGATTTTTTTTATCCCAGTTAGATCATTTTTAATTCAACAGTTATACAGAATTAGTGCAGCTCAAATAGTTGAACACTAAGGACATTCAATGTAATATAGTAGATTGCCTTTCATTAATCCCTCTATCGTTAAATATAATTCTGTAATTTGTATATAGGAACCCATGTTTTCCCAAAAAAAAAATCTATCATGCTATGCACCTTTAATACAGAGATACAGTTGGAATATTAAAGAACAAAAACTGAATTTACAAGGTACTGAGCTGAAATATCCATACGTAGATGTTTTGGGTGAGGAAACAAACATGGGCATTTGGTTTTGTTGTAACTTCTGTTCCCCTATTTTGATTGAGCCATGAACTAGTATTTGTACCACTGATGGTGTAAATGAGATTACAAAATTGCAGGCAAATATCCTCTAGAACAGGGTTCTCAACTAGGATCTGCAGCTCCCAAGGGGTCTGCCAAATCGGATTCAGAACTCTGGAACAAACATGGGTCTGACCAGAGCACCCAGAGAAGCCGGCTAGTAAACTAAAAATCAATTACTGAGGCAAAGTGACTGTTGCACCCACAGATGGCAGTCTTGATCCCTGCAGTTTTACGAAGTCGGCCTCGATAAGTTTCAAGGACCAGCCACCGGCTTGCCAGTGGCCAACCAGGTTAGTTGCAGTATCATTGGGTGACCCTTCGGCCTGGCTAGCCAAGATGACCCAGCCAAGTCGGTCATTTGTGGACCCACCAAGTTATCAGGCAGAAAGCAGTCTTTCGCTTTACTACTGTCATTCAGCCAAGCAAAGGCATACCCAGACAGGCTCAGTATTGTCCTCCCAAGCACAGCAAGCTCTTTCACCTGCCACTGACCTAGAGGAGCCCCGATGATCCAATCCAAAGTTATTACTGGAAAACCAGCCCCTGGTATACCCAGCCCAGTAGTGGAGTCAGTGTTCTACCCTCTTCTCTCGCTTAATCAGGGCCAGTGCAGCAAAATAGTATTGCCAGCAACAGTGCTTTCCAATTAGCCACTCCTGGAGGAAATCAGGCTCAGAACTCCAGAACAAAACGAGTCAGACCACAGCCATATAAATCAGGTGAAGTCCATAACAGGAAATCATTAGCCATAGGGCGGCACAGTGGTTAGCACCGCAGCCTCACAACTCCAGCAACCCGGGTTCAATTCTGGGTACTGCCTGTGTGGAGTTTGCAAGTTCTCCCTGTGTCTGCGTGGGTTTCCTCCCACAGCCAAAAGGACTTGCAGGTTGATAGGTGAATTGGCCATTATAAATTGTCCCTAGTATATGTAGGTGGTAGGGGAGTATAAGGACAGGTGAGGATGTGGTAGGAATATGGGATTAGTGTAGGATTAGTATAAATAGGTGGTTAATGGTCAGCACAGACTCGGTGGGCTGAAGGGCCTGTTTCAGTGCTGTATCTCTAAATCAACACTAAAAAATCAAATCAAATAATTCCAGGCTCCAGCCTGCAGAGGGCAGCACTCTTCAGGAGGGCACTTGCTTAGCATTTCTCACTTCAGAAAGTGCCTGAAAATTATTTTTGGCTTTTTGTTAACCATGTCCCCCTTTAACTGATTTCTGCGTGTTGCCGTTTACCATTTCTCCACTTTTTGGTAAACCATTTCCCATTTTGGACTTGGTCTTTGCAAGTATTTTTCCATTTTTAGTAAATGATTTCCCACTGTATATTAATTTTTGCACCTTTTAGTTTACTATTTCTCTGTTTTCCAGTTACCCATTTCCCCTTTTCAGACTTTTTCTTTGAACATTATCTTTGATTAGCCATTTCTCTTTTCAGACTTAGTCTCTGCATGCATTTTTTGACCTTTTGGTTAATCATTTCACACTTCTTACTCATTTTTGTTGAAGATAGCTCCATATTTTGACAAAATGGTTGCTCTGCACCAGCATCAAGTTTCACATCAAGTAAGTCAAACAAAAATATGTTTAATTGTATAGATAAATTTTATACAGAAAAAAAATACTTGTGCTTGGTTACAGGGGCTTTATAACAGGGGTGGCCTCGGAAGAACAGTTGAGACCCCCTTGTTCTATAAATTAGGGAAGAAAGAATTTATTGTAGGATGCTTTTTAATCAACTAAAGGTTCCAAACCTAGAACACAATGTGGAGACCATATCAAATGTTTTTGGTTGTACATTATTAATTTACTTTCAAACATTCTTCTCCTTCAATTCCACTCACTTCTTCCAAATAAGTGTTGCTATGGGTACCCGTATGGGTCCTATTTTTGCCTGTCCTTTTGTGGGGTATCGAACATTCCTTGTCCCAGTCCTACTCAGGCCCCCTCCCCCAACTCTTCTTCCAGTACATTGATGATTGTATCTGTGCCATTTCCTGCTCTCACCCCGAACTGGAAAACCTCACCAACTTTGCTTCCAATTTCCACCCTTCTCTCACCTTCACATGGTCTACCTCCGACACATCCCTTCCCTTCCTCAACTTCTCTGTCTCCATCTTTGGGGATAGACTGTCCACTAGTATTTATTATATGCCCACCGACTCCCACAGCTACGTCGACTACACTTCCTCACACTCTGCCTCCTGTAAGCACTCCATTCCATTGTCCCAGTTTCTCCGTCTCTCCCGCATCTGTTCTGATGAGCAATCTTCCACAACACCGCCTACGATATGTCTTCCTTTTTCCTCAACCCAAAATTCCCCCCCACTGTGGTTGACAGGGCCCTCGACCGTGTGCGACCCATTTCCCGCACTTCTGCCCTCACCCATTCCCCTCCCTCCCAGAACGGCGTCAAGGTTCCCCCTAGTCCTCACTTTCCACCCCACCAGCTTCCACATCTAAAGGACCATCCTCCGCCATCTCCAGCATGATGCCACACCAAATACATCTTCCCCGCCCCTGTCAGCATTCCGAAGGGACCGTTCCCTCCACAACATCCTGGTCCACTCCTCCATCAACTCCGACTCCTCATCCCCTTCCCACGGGACCTTTCCATGCAATCGCAGGTGTTGTAATACCTGCCCTTTTACCTCCTCTCTCACCATCCAAGGCCCCAAACACTCCTTCCAGGTAAAGCAGTGATTTACTTGTACTTCTTTCAATACAGTATACTGTATTCAATGCTCACAATACAGTCCTCCTCTACATTGGGGAGACCAAACGCAGATTGGGTGACCGCTTTGCAAAACACCTCCACTCGGTCTGCAAGCATGATCCCAAGCTTCCGGTTGCTTGCCATTTTAATTCACCACCTTGTTCTCATGCCCACATTTCTGTCCTCGGCCTGCTGCAGTGTTCCAGTGAAGCTCAACACAAGCTTGAGGAACAGGACATCATTTTCCAATTAGGCACTCTACAGAATTTGGGACTCAATATTGAGTTCAACAATTTCAGACCATGAGCCCCATTATGTTTTATTTATTAATTTAATTTTTTTTTTAAAATTTCCTTTCTAACCATGTTCTAGTCTTAAACTTGGTTTACATGTTTTTGCTTTCGTACAGAGTTGTTCATTATTCTGCCATTAGTACTCTCTTTGGACTTATGCTTTGCCTTTCACTATAACTATTTAGGCTCAGCATAGCGGGAAAAGTCTTCGCTCGAGACGTTATAAACAGGCTCCAGAAGCTAGCAGAGCGTGTTTACTCTGAGGCACAGTGTGGCTTTCGAGCAGAGAGATCCACCATTGACATGCTGGTCACCCTTCGCCAGCTACAGGAGAAATGACGCGAACAAAAGATGCCCCTCTACGTTGTTTTCATTGATCTCACCAAAGCCTTTGACCTTGTCAGCAGACGTGGTCTCTTCAGACTACTAACAAAGATCGGATGTCCACCAACGCTACTAGGTATTATCACCTCATTCCATGACAATATGAAAGGCACAATTCAGCATAGCGGTGCCTCACCAGACCCCTTTCCTATCCTGAGTGGTGTGAAACAGAGCTGTGTTCTCGCACCTACACTGTTTGGGATCTTCTTCTCCCTGCTGCTCTCACATGCGTTCAAGTCTTCAGAAGAAGGAATTTTCCTCCACACAAGATCAGATGGCAGGTTGTTTCAATCTTGCCCATTTAAGAGCAAAGACCGAAGTACAGAAGGTCCTAATCAGGGAACTCCTCTTTGCTCACGATGCTGCCTTAACATCACACACAGAAGAGTGTCTGCAGAGACTCATCGACAGGATTGCGGTTGCCTGCAACGAATTTGGCCTAACCATCAACCTCAAGAAAACGAACAGCATGGGACAGGAGGTCAGAAACGCTCCATCCATCAAGATCGGCGACCACACACTGGAAGTGGTTCAAGAGTTCACCTACCTAGGCTCAACTATCACCAGTAACCTGTCTCTCGATGCAGAAATCAACAAGGAAAGGCATCCGCTGCTATGTCCAGACTGGCCAAGAGAGTGTGGGAAAATGGCACACTGACACGGAACACAAAAAGTCCAAGTGTATCAAGCCTGTGTCCTCAGTACCTTGCTCTACGGCAGCAAGGCCTGGACAACGTACGTCAGCCAAGAGCGACGTCTCAATTCATTCCATCTTCGCTGCCTCCGGACAATCCTTGTCATCAGATGGCAGGACCGTATCTCCAACGCAGAAGTCCTCGAGGCGGCCAACATCCCCAGCATATACACCCTACTGAGCCAGCGGCACTTGAGATGGCTTGGCCATGTGAGCCGCATGGAAGATGGCAGGATTCCCAAGGACACATTGTACAGCGAGCTCGTCACTGGCATCAGTTCCACCGGCCGTCCATGTCTCTGCTTTAAAGACAACTGCAAACACGACATGAATTGAAAAAAGTACATTAATCTGTGCTTCACCTGAAAGGAGTGTTTGGGGCCTTGGATAGTGAGGAGAGAGGAGGCAAATGGGCAGTTGTTACACCTCCTGCGATTGCATAGGAAGATGCCGTGGGAAGGGGATGAGGTGGTGAGGGTAATGGAGGAATAGACGAGGGTGTCGTGGAGGGAACGATCCCTTCAGAATGCTGACAGGGGAAAGGAGGGGAAGATGCCTTTGGTAGTGGCATCACGCTGGATGTGGCAGAAATGACGGAGGACAATCCTTTGGATGTGGAGGCTGGTGGGGTGGAAAGTGAGGACAAGGGGAACCCTGTCGCGGTTTTGGGAGGGAGGGGAAGGGGTGAGGGTAGAGGTGCAGGAAATGGGCTGGACACAGTTGAGGGCCCTGCCAACCACAGTGGGGGGAAATCCTCGGTTGAGGAAAAAGGAAAACATATCAGAAGCAATGTCGTGGAAGGTAGCATCATCAGAGCAGATGCGTCGGAGACGGAGAAACTGGGAGAATGGAATGGAGTCCTTGCAGGAGGCAGGGTGTGAAGAACTGTAGTCGATATAGCTGTGGGAGTCGGTGGGCTTATAATGACTATTAGTAGACAGCCTATCCCCAGAGATGGGGATATTATAATAGAGAAACTACAATTGCCCACCATGTCCCTGCTAATTTACCAGGCATTCTGCTACTCAGCATCATCCTATCACCCCTACTGGAAATGAGAGCAGGAAGTGCCGGAAATACTCAGCAGGTTTGGCAGCATCTGTGTAGGGAGAAACAGAGTTAGCGTTTCAGGTCTGTATTATGTTAGGGAGATTCAAGGGGTTCAGAGTAAACATGTTCCCACAAAGAAAAAGGGTGAGACGGCCAAATCTAGAGCCCCATGGATGTCAAGGAACCTACAGGGCAAGATAAGGCAGAAAAGGAAAGCTTATGTCCAACACCAAGAACCCAATACTACAGAAAGCTGAGAGGAGTATAGAAAGTGGAGGGGTGAAATCAAAAAGGAAATTAGGAAAGCGAAGAGAGGGCATGAAAGAATACTGGCAAGCAAAATCAAGGTGAGCCCAAAGATGTTTTGAAAGTACATTAAGAGTAAGAGGATAACTAAGAAAGAGTAGGGCCTATAAAAGACCAAAAAGGTAACCTATGTGTAGGAGAAGATACTGGTATGGTTCTTAATGAATACTTTGCGTCTGTCTTCACAAAAGAGGGGGTTGATGCAGATATTGTAGTTAAGGAGGAAGAGTGTGAAGTATTTGATGTGATAAACATAGGGAGAGAGGAAGTATTAATGGGATTAGCATCCTTGAAAATTGATAAATCACCAGGCCAGATGAAATGTATCCTAGGCTATTAAAAAGAGGGAGAGGGGAAATAGCATAAGGTCTGACCATCATTTTCCAGTCCTCGCTGTACGCAGGTGTGGTGCCAGAGGATTGGAGAATTGCTAACGTTGTACCTCTGTTTAAAAAGGGAGCGAAGGATAGAACAAATATATGCCGATCAGTCTAACCTCAATAGTGGGAAAAGTATTGGAATCAATTCTGAGAGACAGGATAAGCTGTCACTTAGAAAGGCACAGGTTAATCAAGGATAGCCAGCATAGATTTAAGGGAAGATCTGGTTTGACCAACTTGATCGAATTTTTTTAAGTAACAAGGAAGATAGATGAGGGTAGTGCAGTCGATGTGGTCTACATGGATATTAGCAAGGCTTTTGACAAAGTCCCACAAGGCAGACTGGTTAAAAAAATAAAATCCCATGGGATTCAGGGAAACACAGCAAGGTGAATACAAAATTGGCCCAGTGGCAGAAAACAAAGGGTAATTGTTGACGGCTGTTTTAGTGACTGGAGGGCTGTTTCCAGTGACGTTCCGCAGGGCTCAGTACTGGATCCCCTGCTTTTTGTGGCGTATATTAACGGTTTGGACGTAAATGTAGGGGGCATGATTAAGAAGTTTGCGGACGACACAAAAATTGGCTGTGTGGTAGATAGCGAGGAGGATAGCTCTGGCTGCAGCAAGATATTGATGGTCTGGTCAGATGAGCAGTCAAGTGGCAAATGGAATTCAACTTGGAGAAGTGTGAGGTGATGCATTTGGGGAGGTCAAACAAGGCAAAGGTAAAGGAATACACGATTAATGGGAAAATACTGAGAAGTGTAGAGGAAGTAAGAGACCTTGGAGTGAATGTCCACAGATCCCTGAAGGTAGGACAGGTCGATAAGGTGGTTAAGGCGGCATATGGCCTTTCCTTTATTAGCCGAGGTATAGAATAGAAGAGCAGGGAGGTTATGCTGGAACTGTACAGCTCATTGATTAGGCCATAACTTGAGTACTGTGTGCAGTTCTGGTCATCTCATTACAGAAAGGATGCAATTGCACTAGAGAGGGTACAGAGGAGATTTACGAGGATGTTGTCAGGACTGGAAAATTGCAGCTATGAGGAAAGATTGGATAGGCTGGGGTTGTTCTCCTTGGAACAGAGAAGGCTGAGGGGAGATTTGATTGAGATGTACAAAATTGATAGGGGCCTGGATAGAGAGGTGAAGGGTCTATTCAACTTAGCAGAGAGGTCCGTGACAAGTGGGCATAGATTTAAAGTGATGGTTGAAAAATTAGATGGGAGATGAGAAAAAAATTTCACCCAAAGGGTGGTGATGGTCTGGAACTCACTGCCTGAAAGGGTAGTTGAGGCAGAAACCATCAACTTATTCAAAAGGAGTCTGGATATGCACCTCAAGTGCCGTAAACTGCAGGGCTATGGACCAAATGCTGGAAGGTGGGATTAGAATAGGTAGATCATTTTTTGGCCGGCACAGACACGATAGGCCAAGTGGCCTCTTTCTGTGCCTTAAACCTTCTATGATTGTATTCTACGGTTTTGAAATCTTGCTGCCATATTTTATGCATCATATTTATGTACCCTCACAGTTGAAAACATTTTTCACACAATAATTTAATTTATAAGACACTATTAGAAGTGCACACTCTTTTCCTGGATTCCACCAGAGTTCGAATTCTTGAAAACCATGTCGCGTTTTTGAGTTTGTGATAAGGCATGATTCCCAGAAACCACATGACCCTAATTCCTGTAAAACATGGGGTCCCTTATTTCTAGAGAACAAAGGGACTGTGTATTGGATGGTACTGCTCCAGCTGTCTGTCACTTTAAGAAACTAATAAGAAAGTGATCACTGCACCTGAGACCAAATAAAAGAACTGGGAAGGGTCATTTGGTTAAGGGTGTAAACCTCCAGAAAAGGGTTAAAAATCCATGTGGTAGCAGCCTTTGGCACACAGATTTACTGGAGAAGAGGAAAGAAAAAGTAGTAAGAGGAGGCCAGAACTAGCATTGCTCTGTGTCCAAGTGCTGCAGGAAGTAAAGACTATGTGCGACTTGTAAACTATCGCCTGGTTGTTAAGTATAATTTTGTTATTTAATAAATCCTCTAATTTGTTATGTTGAAACTATTGTTAGCAATTGTTTTGTCTTGTTTCAGGAATCCAAAGAAAGCCCAGAAGAATGGCGGTGCAGTGGTTAGCACCGCAGCCTCACAGCTCCAGCGACCCGGGTTCAATTCTGGGTACTGCCTGTGTGGAGTTTGCAAGTTCTCCCTGTGTCTGCGTGGGTTTCCTCCGGGTGCTCCGGTTTCCTCCCACATGCCAAAGACTTGCAGGTTGATCGGTAAATTGGCCATTATAAATTTCCCCTAGTATAGGTAGGTGGTAGGGGAATATAGGGACAGGTGGGGATGTGGTAGGAATATGGAATTAGTGTAGGATTAGTATAAATGGGTGGTTGATGGTCGGCACAGACTCGGTGGGCCGAAGGGCCTGTTTCAGTGCTGTATCTCTAAACTAAACTTTTACACAGCCAACTCCTTGCCATTACATGTGGGGTGGCCAGTCACATCATATCAATTACATCTTTTATCACTCACCAACCACATCCCACTTCTGCACCCCAACCCTTCCTCCTTCTGCATCCATCCCTGGAAAAACTAAACCCCAATTCACTTACAACTGCAAGTTCTCCTTTAAATCTGCTGTCATCACTCCTCTCCTCAAAAAGCTAACCCTCGACCCTACCTTCTTTGCAAACTATTGTCCCATCTCCAACCTCCTTCTCTTCTTCAAAGTCCTTGAACATGTCACCTGCCAAATCCAGTCCCACCTTTTCCAGAACTCCATGTCTGAATCACTCCAATCAGTTTCCGTTCCTCCCATAGTACTGAAACAGCTCTCCTCAAAGTCACAAATGACATCCTATGTGACTGTGACAAAGAAAAAGTTTTCCTTCTCGTTGTGCTCAACCTAACTGCAGCCTTTGACACTGTTGACCACACCATCCTTCTCCAACGTCTCTCCACAGTTATTCAGCCGGGTGGTACTGCTCTCACCTGGTTCCATTTTTATCTAATTGTAGCCATAGAATCACTTGCAATGGCTTCTCTTCCTGCTCCTGCACCATTTCCTCTTGTGTCCCCCAAGGATATATCCTTGGCTCCCTCCTACTTCTCATCTACCTGCTGTCCCTCGGGAACATCTGAAAGCACAGCGTTAGTTTTCACATGTATACTGATGACACCCAGCTCTATCCCACCACCACCTCTCTTGACTATTGCTAAATTATCAGACTGCTTATCTGACATCCAATGTGGAAATTTCCTCCAATTAAATATTGAGAAGACTGAAGCCATTGTTTTCGGTCCCCAAACTCCATTCCCTAGCAACCGACTCCATCCCTCACCCTGGCAATGTAAACCAGTCTGTTCGCAATGTTGGTGTCACATTTGACCCCAAGGTGAGCTTCTGACCTCATATCCGCACCATCACTAAGATTACTTATTTCCACCTTTGTAACTTCACCTGTCTCAGCTCATCTACTGCTGAAACCCTTATCCAGGCCTTTGTTACCTTTAGACTTGACAATTCCAATGCACCCCTGGCTGGTGTCCCACATTCTACCCACCATAAACTGTCATCCAAAACTCTGCTGCCCATGTCTTAATCACAAAAATTCCCATTCACCTATCACCCCCGTGCTCGCTGACCAACATTGGCTCCTGGTCAAGCAATGTCTTCATTTTAAATCTCATCCTTGTTTACAAATCCCTCCAGGTCTCTGTAATCTCCTCCAGCCCACAACCCTCTGAGCCATCTGCACTCCTCTAATTCTGGCCTCTTGAGCATTCCCAATTTTAAAAGCTCCACCATTTGTGGCCACACTTTCAGTTGCTTAAGCCCAACCTCTGGAATACTCTCTCTACACCTTTCCTCCTTTAAGACATTCCGTAAAACCTACCTATTTAACCTAGCTTTTGGTTACCTGACCCGATATCTCATGTGGCTCTGTGTCATTTTGTTTTATAATTCTGTGAAGCGCCTTGGGATGTTTTATTACATTAAAGGCGCTATATAAATACAACTTGTTGTAGTCAAACAATCTGCCAATGCCCACTGTCTAAGCTCACACAAGAAAGACCACTTAACTTAAGCAGTAAAGGACTTTAAGTGACCATGGAACCATATCATTAGCAGGAATCACAGCACAAGTACAAATGAGGCTCTCTTTAGCCCAATCATCTAGGAAAACCCAGTTTAAGTATCCAACTGTGTCTTAAACCTTCCAATGCCTTTGCCCACACAAACCTACCTAGAAGTCCATTCTATGTGTAACTCACTCTTTGCATGACAAACTACCTGAAACTTATCCTAAATTTGTCTACCATTGAACCTGTGACCCTTTGTCATACTTTCACAACACAGCTTGAAGACAGGTTCTGTATCAACCTTTTCTATACCATTTCATATCTTATAGCCACTTAAATATCTTGTATGTGATCTCAAACCTCCCCTTTTAAGACTGAAAAACCCAAGTTTCACATACAGTAATTCAACCTCTGATCCTACGGTTCCAGTGCTTTAATCTTTCCCTTGTGTCTTAGTCAACAAATTGAACACAGTATTTAGTGCGTTGTCAGAACAGACTGCTGTACAATGTCAGTGACATTCTCCATCAATGTCTTTGGGAAAGGAGCAAGCATTAAACAAAATGAGAAAATACATAAATACAACAAATAAAATATGCAGAGAAACCTTGGTGTGATAGAAATTGTGTTTCCAATGATCAGATTTAACAACTAAGACAATGATCTTATTTTAGTAACATTGATAAAATCCCATATAAACACAACCAAAAAACAAACTAAGTGGCAGAGTCAGTTAAGATTATTTTCATTTCTTATAGGATTATAAGTTCTTACATTGTTGCAAGTTGTTATCTCAGCTCATGATATTCTGTTCAGGTTAGCAAATCAACTAATTCCCTGGACCCACCCAACCCATGCAGTACTACAACTGAAAATGATCATTTCCTTCATTAATATCCAATTTTACTCGGTATTTTGTAACACTAAAAATAACTAAGTTCCAATAAATCACCAATTTATTGAAAGCTTACATGAAAAACATAACAAATCAAAAACAAAAACTCAAATATAAAACACATCAGGATAGGGGGAGATCACAAGTCAATAACTTAAGGTAGGCTCATTAATTCTGTATAATCCACCAACGTATTCAACGTGTATCCTCTGCGGTAAGTGGTGAATCCGAATAAAATTACTTTTGTGGACCTCTCAATTCACTTATGTCAAGTGATAATTCTGATTATGGAACAAGTAAAGTATTCTTCTGGGAGGACGCGGGCATTTAATTTGATTAGTTTGTAACGTTCGTCTGTCAACAGTCTAATTTTCCCAAGAGCAATAGTGACAAGACGCAATTACTTCTGAGCTGGGCGGTTTTCAATTACTATTCACCGACTAGTCAAGTTTCACAAACTGCATATTCGACAAACGTGAAAATGTGTTTAAAAGCACAGAGTATTTTACTGAATTTTCAAACTGTTTTTACGTTCGCGTTATTTTTATGCTTTGGAAGTTGAAAGTGGTTTGGATTTTTGTTCCATGACCTTGAATGGAGCGAGGGAGACGACTCGAAGTTAAATATGAAGTCTAACCAACGTGGGCAGGTTTCCAATCAACCTGATAGTTACCCGAAAGCAAGCTATAAAAATCCACGAGCTCTGGGCAACACATTAAACAAACCCAAAGCAAAATCATCTTTCTCAAAGGAAACCGCCTTTCCATAAAATTAAAATGCAAAGTAAAAATGCGAACGTGGCTCTAAATTTACAGCTGAAGCACGTATTGGTACACTCATTTTAAACATTTCTTTCTCACTATGTGAAACGTTTGGCGCACTTGCTTCCTCGTGAATGAAGACAACCTTTAAACATCCACTGGGGAGAGAAAGGAGGGTTGGGTTAAACAAGTATCAGTGATCGTTTAAATTCAAGCAACAGTCACCATTTAAATATTAACACCCAAAATGTTGGCCATTTTCTTTCCTTTAGGAGGGGGGCAATTGCTATTTTTTTTTTACCTGAGGGGATTGTGTTGCAGTTTGATTTTTTTCGCCGGCTGAGGTCCGTCCGCTGCCATCGCTTCGCAACTGACTCGGCCGGGGGAGAGGGCGGAGCCATGGAGAGCGCGCGGGGTCCTGGAGCGAGGTGAGGTGGGGCGGGGCCTTGGAGTGGCGGGGGGAGGGGCGGGGCCATGGAAGGAAGGCGTGCGGCCTTGGAGTGGCGAGGGGAGGGGCAAGGCCTTGGAGTGGCGGGGGAGGGGGGGCGGGGCCTTGGAGTGGCGAGGGGAGGGGAGGGGCGGGGCCTTGGAGGGGCGGGGCCATGGAAGGAAGGCGCGCGGCCTTGGAGCGAAGGGGCGGGGCCTTGGAGGGAAGGCGCGCGGCGGGGAGGTGCGGGGCCTTGGAGTGGCGGGGGGAGGGGCGGGACCTTGGAGTGGCGGGACCTTGGAGTGGCGGGACCTTGGAGTGGCAGGGGGGAGGGGCGGGGCCATGGAGGGAAGGCGCGCGGCGGGGAGGTGCGGGGCCTTGGAGTGGCGGGGGGAGGGGCGGGACCTTGGAGTGGCGGGACCTTGGAGTGGCGGGACCTTGGAGTGGCAGGGGGGAGGGGCGGGGCCATGGAGGGAAGGCGCGCGGCCTTGGAGCGGCGGCGCGCGGGGATCAAACAGCTGGAGCGGCGGCGTTAAAAGCGCGCTTCTGTCTCGTTAAAAAAATGCAGTCTGTTCAAATTTACAATAATATTAAATATTGCTGTCTTTATTTTTATTTTGCACAGTCTTGGTGCACCCATTGCAAATCATTATAGTCCTAGAAATGGTAAATCAGTGGAGGGTTGCCAAATTTTCAGAATTGTGCTGAAGTTTTCAGGTATGAAAGACTAATGCGAGCAACCTGGGAGAGAAAAAAGCATCGGAACATTAAAAACAAGTCCGTTGTTTTCATTTCCTTTATTAGTGATAAAAATACTGGAAGTAGACAAAAAAAGGACGGGTGGTCGGATCAGGTGACAAATCCAGAGTTAGCAAAAGAAGTTCACAGAATCACAGAATTGTTAACATTCGTTTCAATCTTCACGTTGTATAACATTTCTATCAACCACATCATAATAAACTCTTGAATATTCTTTTTACTATTTATCTTTTCTATTTGTACAGTCCAAAGTAAAACATAGTTCCCAATGTAGTAGGACCAAGATAAACAAAGTTGTTTTTTCATTGTATAGTTCAATTTTTCACGTTGACCTGTTTGCGGTGATTTATAAATATTTGATGTTTTGTTTGAATGTGTCTTTCTTTCAGCAGGAGCTGGAGTGAAGAGAGGCGCTTCCGGCAGGGCCGCCATGTTGTAGTGGGTGTTGTTCACCGGATTGAGGTAATATTGGTGACACTGCATCGTGTGGCCAGCAACACAGCTTCATTGTTTAAAGGGGGAAATTAGCCTGAGGAAAATGATCCACAGTCTGTTCCTCATTAACTGTACCGGCGATATATTTCTGGAGAAGCACTGGAAGAGTGTGGTGAGCCGCTCGGTTTGTGATTATTTTTTCGAGGCCCAGGAGAAATCCGGCGAGGCGGATAATGTGCCTCCGGTAATTTCCACGCCTCACCATTACCTGGTCAGCACCTACAGGGACAAGATCTTCTTCGTCGCCGTCATCCAGTCCGAAGTGCCACCTCTGTTTGTCATTGAGTTTCTCCATCGAGTGGCAGAAACTTTACAGGTGTGTGTTTATGCAGAGGAGACAAAACAGTTAGTCGTTCAGAATAAATTACGCCAGTACAATCGGTATCTTGTGCATTGCATCTTTTGTCAATTTATTTAAACGTTACATGAGTTACATTGGAATGTCATGCGAATCAGTAGTGAAATTTAGCAATACTGCATTTCATGATGAATGTGTGCCAGCTGTGGTTGAGCGGGCAGCACACTCGGCCTCTGAAGGGGAAGGTTGGAGGTTAAGCCCCACTCCACAGACTTCACAAAAATCAAGGCCGACATTGGAATACTGAGGGAGTGTGGCACTGTTGGAGGTGCTATCTTTCAGATGAGACCTTAATCCAAGGATCTGTCTGCCCTCTCAGGCGGGCGTAAAAGGTCCCGTGGTACTAGTTCAAAGAGTAGGGGGAGTTAGTCCTGGTGTCCTGTCCCATATTTATCCCTCAATCACCTTCATTATGTTTGTGGGAGATTGCTGCATTTCCTACACAACAACAGTGACTACACTTAAATACTTCATTGGCTAAAATTGGGATGTCTTGAGGTTGTGAAAGATGCTATATAAATGCAAGTCTTTCAAAATCTTCAACGTACAGTGTGGCACAATGCATTTCTGAAACATATTTGTATTGTGGCGTAATTGTTCTCCAGGACTATTTTGGAGAATGCTCTGAGGCTGCAATTAAGGATAATGTTGTGATCGTGTACGAGCTCCTGGAAGAGATGTTGGATAATGGTTTTCCATTGGCTACTGAATCCAATATCTTAAAAGAACTCATTAAACCTCCTACAATTCTTCGTTCTGTTGTTAACACTATCACAGGTAAGAAGCGGTTCTTCTACCTTATCAGAATAGTGGTATTCAAAAGTATGAGGGGTTTTGATGGAGCAAGTAGGAAGAAACGGGTTTCCTCTGGCAAGTGCGGCAGTAACTAAAGGTCACAGATTTAAAATATTTGGCAAAAAGAGGGGAATTAAGAGACACAGGATTGTTAAGATTTGGAATACATTACCTGACACAGTGGTGGAAACAGATTCCGTAGGAATTTTCAAAAGTCTTTGAAGAGGACTAATTTGTAAGGTTATGGGGAAAAAACCTGGGATGTGGGACTAAATCAGGCAGCTCTTTCAGAGAGCCAACATGATCCTTCCAGTCTGCTCCTGTCTTGTAAGATTCTATGATTCTAAATCTGCATTTCCATGTGAACTTTGGCATTGTGCGATGCGAAGTTGGTGTACAACGGTACACTCAGTCTTAAACGGAACATTAACAAATTGAACATGCAGACCATGAGACCATTCATTTAGTTTAGAGATACAGCAATGAAACAGGCCCTTCGGCCCACCGAGTCTGTGCCGACCATCAACCACCCATTTATACTAATCCTACACTAATTCCATATTCCTACCACATCCCCACCTGTCCCTATATTTCCCTACCACCTACCTATACTAGGGGCAATTGCTAATGGCCAATTTACCTATCAACCTGCAAGTCTTTGGCTTGTGGGAGGAAACCAGTTATCCTATAACTGGCCATGTGAATGAGCATGCCTCATTGCAGTTTTAATCAGTTCTGTTTCCGTGGTTGAGCTGTTGCTGACGCACACTCTCGTCATTGGTCCAAATGGGTGAGGAAAAAGAGTAAGGAGACTACACCATAGATCATGTCTCCATTGGTGTCTTTGGAGTTGAGACCACTGGAGTGGTGAAAAGATGCTTAAACTGTGTTACAGCCAAAGTGGGAGTAATGCACTGTCAATTCAGTCCCATTACTCCACAGGTCATAGCAAATTATTAAAGTTTTCCCACCTACCAGAAATTAGCCAAATTAAACACTTTATTCACCCCCACCCCCCAAAATAAAACAGACCAAAACAGGTATCTTTAAACAACAATAAATTAACTATTTATTAACAAACTAAATCTTAAACAATATTGAGATAAATCTATGTCTAAAAACCTTAATTTCTTATTTCCTAGCATATATGCACGCACACACATTCAGAAACCAACGGTTAACTGGTTTCAATAAAATTAGAACTGTTTCTTAGGAATGAATAAATAACTGGGTTGTAAGTCTTTGTGGGTTACGTTCCCAGTTCGGTGAGGTATCCCAGAGCCGAAGGGTCAGATGCCATTTGAAGACTCCAGGTGAATTCGACGAAGTCTTTAATGGATAGGCATTCAAAGCACTTTGGTTGCAGCAGGCGTCACACAGTTCTTTCAACAAGGAGTATAGCAACACGTCTATTAGGATTTTTAAATTAGCAGTCTATTAATAGAAACTTTACTGAATTCCAGAACTCCCAGAAACACAAAAAGGCAATGGAAAGTCACTCCTGAGGCAAAGACTTCTTGGAGATTGGAAGTAAAAAGGAAATTGCTACCTCCAACAATACCAATGTTCTTTTCCAGGGCTTTTTTTTTCCTCCTTAGGCAATACACAACCTGTACATCAATGTAGATTTTTCTGCTAAGAGAGGGAGAGATCCTTCCTTCAGTGAGCATGCTTCGCTGGTCTCCAGATCAAACTGGTTCTTGCCAGTCTTTACACACAGTTAACTAATACAATACAGTAGGTGGCTTCTCCTGCTGTTGCGTAGGAAACAGGCTTGCTGCTTGCACACACTGTTCCCAGAGAGAGAGACCAACTCTTAGGCTTAAAGGTACACTTCCCCCCCCGCACTCCCCTCCTCCCCCTTAGTTTATAAACAGAGAAAAAAAACTACACTTCCATGACACCTCCGTCCTTGGCAAAATGAAGTGTCATTCTTGAATGCGTTTCATTACAACGCGAGACAGAAACTGGAAAAAAAACATATTTTCATATTCATGCCCCCATTCACTCTACTGATAATTAACAGAATTTTTCTTTGTACCTTTGCCATTCAAGTAACTTGACAAGGTTAAATTTATGACAAAGCGTCAGCGATTACATTGTTTTTCCCTGAAATATGTACAATCTTCAAATGATAAGGCTCCATCCATGGACAAACTCCATCTAAATATTCTAGCATTACAGTTTTTAAATTTTTCCACAAACATTAATGGGTTATGGTTAGTGTATATTATTGTTTCTTTATAGTCTTAGCGGACATATACTTCAAAATGTTTGAGAGCCGGCAAAGGTCTGAATGTTTCTTTTTCCACAGTGGAATTTTTTTTGGTGGTGATGTCGTTTTCCCAAAATGTACCCTGCTAGTTTTTCTATGCCCGATTCGTCATCCTGCAATAGGACAGCACCAACCCCCAGGTCGTTCGCATCAATCGCTCTCTTGAAGGGTTTAGCAAAATTTGGAGCAGCCAACACTGGTTCATTAGTTAAGATTGCCTTTAGCTTTTCAAAAGATGCCTGACATTCATCTGACCATACTAATTTGGGGGTTTTTTGTAGCAAATCGGTTAATGGAGCAGCTACAGCATTAAAATTCCGTACAAACTTCCTGTAAAAACCACACACCCCTAAAATCCTCATTATTTCACGTTTAGATTTAGGGATAGGGAACTCCACTAAGGCTTGTACTTTATCTGTTTTTGGCAATACTTGTCCTTGCCCTACTATTTGTCCGAAGTAAGTTTCTCCTGCTTTTCCAAATTCGCTTTTTGCTACTAAGTCCACTGCTTGAAGTTTTTAAACAGAGTTTTTAGCTGGTTTAAGTATTCTTGCCAAGTGTTACTGTATATTTGTACATCATTCAGATACACTACACAGTTGGAAATATTAGCTACCACCTGATTCATTACTCTTTGGAATGTGGCTAAGGCATTTTTTAACCCAAATGGCATCACCCAGCACTTGTAAAGACCATCTGGTGTGACAAAAGCTGATATCTCTTTGGCTCGAGGAGTCAAAGGAACTTGCTGTATTCCTTTAACGAGTCGATCTTGGTAAGAAATCTAGCACTGCCCACTCTGTCAAAACAGTCTTCTAAACGAGGAATTGGGTCGGAGTCTGCCTTCAATACCGCATTGACTTTTCTGTAGTCGATGCAAAGTCGGGTTGACCCGTCAGGTTTAGGCAGTAAGACTATTGGTGAACTCCAGCTGCTTTGATTAGGTTCGATTAACTTGTTTTCGAGCATGTATTGGATTTCTGCTTTTACTTGGGCCTGTTCGTCCAGGCTTAAGTGGTGAAGATGTTGTTTGAAAGGAACAGATTCCCCTATATCCACATCATGTGTGGCTAAAGTTGTACATCCTGGCTTATCCCTACATACCCTCTTAAATGTTGTGAAAAGCCTGGTTAGGTCTTCACATTGTTTTGCATCTAAGTGCAAAAGCATACAGTCTAATTTTCCCAGCCATTCTGTATTCGCTAACCGGGTAGTTGGAGGTTCAATCTGAGAATTGTCCAGGCCTCCTTCTGCCTCATCCTCACTATCCTTTTCCTTCTCAACAGTCCCTATTACCTGATAAACCTGTACTGGCTTACCTCCTCCCTGCGATAATATTGCTTTAACATATTGATATGACACAACCAATTCTTCTTCCGGTGATCAGGGGTGTCAATTAAGTAATCCACCTAACCCACTCTTTTGATCAGTCCAGATGGGCTACTGAACCGTGCTTTTAAGGGTTCCCCGTGTTATGGTAACAACGCCAGTACTTCATCTCCTGGTTGAAAATTACGGGTCTTTGCATTCCTGTCTGCCATTTTTGTCATATTGGCTTGGGATACTTTAAGGGGTTCCTGAACCACACTGCAAGCTTTTGTGAGCCTTTCCCAGAACACAGATACATAGTCTAATATCGAAGATTCATTCCTTTGTTCTAAGAATCTGTCTTTGATACATTTTAGAGGACCTCTTACTTCATGTCCGTAAACCAGTTCAAAAGGACTAAAACCTGTAGACTCATTCAGTGAATCTCTGGTGGAAAATAAAAGAAAGTCTAGTCCTTTATCCCAGTCATGCGGATGTTCGTGACAGTATGCTCTAATCATTGTTTTGAGAGTTTGGTGGTACCTCTCTAAAGCTCCTTGTGTCTGTGGGGATAGGCTGAGGATTTCAGTGGTCTGATACCCAGATTGTCTATGACTTCTTGAAATATCTTAGACATGAAATTAGAACCTTGATCCGATTAAACTTCAAGTGGTAATCCATATCTCGTGAAGAATTGGGTTAACTTTTCTTCTATTTTAGCAGTAATTGTCCTCAAAGCAATGGCCTCTGGAAATCGAATAACCATATCCATGATAGTATTTTTTTTATTCGTTCATGGGATGTGGGTGTCACTGGCTATGCCAGCATTTATTGCCTATCCCTAATTGCCCTTGAAAAGGTGTTGGTGAGCTGCTTCTTGAACCACTGCAGTCCATGTGGGGTAGGTACACCCACAGTGCTGATTGGAAGGGAGTTCCAGGATTTTGACCCAGCGACACTGAAGGAACGACAATATAGTTCTAAATCAGGATGGTGTGTGATTTGGAGGGGAACTTGCAGGTGGTGGTGTTCCCATGCATTTGCTGCCCTTGTCCTTCTAGTTGTTCGAGGTCGTGGGTTTGGAAGGTGCTGTCTAAGGAGCCTTGGTACATTGCTGCAGTGCATCTTGTAGATGGTACACACTGCTGCCACTGTACATCGGTGGTGGAGGGAGTGAATGTTTGTGGATGCGGTGCCAATCAAGTGGGCTGCTTTATCCTGTCTGGTTTCGAACTTCTTGAGTGTTGTTGGAGGTGCACCCATCCAGGCAAGTGGAGAGTATTCCATCACACTCCTGACTTGTGCCTTGTAAATGATGGACAGACTTTGGGGAGTCAGGAGGTGAGTTACTCGCCGCAGGATTCCTAGCCTCTGAGCTGCTGTTGCAGCCACTATATTTATATGGCTACTCCAAATCAGTTTCTGGTCAATGGTAACCCCTAGGATGTTGATAGTGGGGGATTCAGTAATCGTAATGCCATTGAATGTTAAGGGGAGATGGTTAGATTCTCTCTTGTTGGAGATGGTCATTACCTGCCACTTACCAGCCCAAGCCTGGATATTGTCCAGGTCTTGCTGCATTTCAACACAAACTGCTTCAGTATCTGAGGAGTCACGAATGGTGCTGAACATTGTGCAATCGTCAGCGAACATCCCAACTTCTGACCTTATGATTGAAGGAGGTCATTGATGAAGCAGTTGAAGATGGTTGGACCTAGGACACTATCCTGAGGAACCCCTGCAGTGATGTCCTGGAGTTGAGATGATTTATCTCCAACAACCACAACCATCTTCCTTTGCGCTAGGTATGACTCCAACCAGCATAGAGTTTTCCCAGGGCTCCTTGATGCCATACGCAGGCAAATGCTGCCTTCATGCCAAGGGCAGTCACTCTCACCTCTCCTCAGGAGTTCAGCTGTTTTATCCATGTTTGAAACAAGGCTGTAGCGAGGTCAGGAGCTGAGTGGCCCTGGCGGAACCCTCACTGAGCAGGTTATTGCTAAGCAAGTGCCGCTTGATAGCGCTATCAACGACACCTTCCATCACTTTACTGGCGATCGAGAGTAGACTGATGGGGCAGTAATTGGCCGGATTGGACGTACTCCTTTTTGTTATAGTATTTATTTGGCTACATTTCAGGGTAGATGCCTCATGGATGCCCAGTTTTGCATTGCTAGATCTGTTCGAAATCTAACCCATTTAGCACAGTGGTAGCGCCACACAACACGATGGAGAATATCCTCAATTTGAAGACGGGACTTTGTCTCCACAAAGACTGTGCAGTGGTCTCTCCTATCACTACTGTCATGGACAGATGCATCTGTGGCAGGCAGGTGAGGACGAGCTCAAGTATATTTTACCCTCTTGTTGGTTCCCTCACCACGTGCCGTAGCCCCAGTCTAGCAGCTATGCCCTTTAGGACTCGGCTAGCTCAGTCAGTAGTGGTACTATTGAGCACTCTTAGTGATGCATATGCAGCTGTTCCTTGTCCCCTTTCACTCTCCCACCTTCTATCCTTCTCTGGTTTATGGGGGTGACGGACAAACGGTTTTGGCTTATTCACAAGCTCAAAATCATCAGCAATTTCCACTGCTTGCCTAGCTTTAAAATTTTCAGGTTATCTACATGAGTTCTCACTACTGAAGAAATTGAATTTTTAAAGTCTTCCAAGAGAATCAATTCTCTAAGGTTCTCATATGTGGTTTCCATCTTTAATGCCCGTATTCAACAGTCAAAATTAATTTGCTTCACCTTCTCATTCTACATACATCAGCCCAACCAATCTCCGTAAGTTCCAAAATTTCTGACAAAGCTTCAGGGACTAACTCATACGCAGCAAGAATAGCCTTTTTTGCCATCTCAATCTGCAGAAGCCTCTTCAGGAAGCATGGCTTAAACTTCTTGAGCTCTGCCTACCAACCTGCTTTGCATAAGCAGTGTCCAGCTTTCCTTTGACCATTGCATTCGTTTGGCTATTTGTTCAAAAGATATGAAAAATGCCTCTACGTCCCTTTCCTCAAACTTAGGAATGCCTGTATGAATTTAAACAGCTTTTCTCTGGGTCCTGGGCTGAATTCAGATTCTTCCTGACCAGAACTTTCCCTGGATTCAAGATTACACCTTTGTCTTAGTTCCATCTCTTTTAACCTAAATTCCCTCTCTTTTCTTTCACTTTCTCTCTGAAGTTCAAGTTTTCTTATTGCTATTGTTGTTTTTCTTGTTCAAGCTTTTTCGTTTCTAACTGAATTCTAGCCAATTCCACTGCATCACTCTCTGACTTACTATCATCTTCTTCCAATTCCATATGTTGGATTATGATGTCAATTATCACTGCTTTTTTGGCATCTGATTTCAACTCTAACCCCAATTTTGCTGCCAGATCTTTTATTCTTAAAGATGCCAAGTCACTGAGGGACACATTGTCCTTTCCCAGAAACTCCACTGCAACTGCTAATGCCATTCTGATGGACCAGCCTTTACCCTTATATACAAGAAACCTGGTTCCTTTTATTTTTTCTCTTTCAAATTATTACTCCCCTTATAATTGCCATAATGGGCGTTGGATTTGGATTGGATACAGGACAATCGAGCCCCCTATTAATATGTTAGGACAACAAGCACTGTCAATTCAGTCCCATTACTTCACAGGTCATAGTATATTAAAGTTTTCCCACCTACCAGAAATTAGCCAAATTAAACACTTTATTCACCCCCCCCAACACCGCCATTCAAAAGAATAAAACGAATCAAACCAGGTATCTTTAAACAACAAATTAACTATTTATTAATAAACAAACAATCTTAAACAATATTGAGATAAATCTATGTCTAAAGACCTTATAATTTCTTATCTCCTAACATTCATGCACACACACACACACGTTAAAAAACCAACGGTTAACCAGTTTCAATAAAATTAGAACTGTTTCTTAGGAATAAATAAATAACTGGGTTGTAAGTCTTTGTGGGTTACGTTCCCAGTTCGGTGAGATATCCCAGAGCCAAAGGGTCAGATGCCATTTGAAGACTCCAGGTGAACTCGACGAAGTCTTTAATGGATAGGCATTCAAAGCACCTAGGTTGCAGCAGGCGTCACACAGTTCTTTCAACAAGGAGTACAGCAACAGGTCTACTTGGATTTTTAAATTGGCTGTCTATCAATAGAAACTTTACTGAGAATTCTCGAACTCCCAGAAACACAAAAAGGCAATGAAAAGTCACTCCTGAGACAAAGACTTCTTAGAGATTGGAAATTTCTACCTCCAACAATACCAATGTTCTTTTCCAGGGGTTTGTTTCCCCCTCCCCCCTCCCCTCCTCCTTAAGCAATACACAGCCTGGAGATCAATGTAGATTTTTCTGCTGAGAGAGAGATCCTTCAGTGAGCATGCTTTGCTGGTCTCCAGATCAAACTGGTTCTAGCCAGTCTTTACACACAGTTAACTAATACAATACAGCAGGTGGCTTCTCTTGCTGTTGCATAGGAAACAGGTTTGCTGGTTGCACACACGGTTCCCAGAGAGAGGGAGAGAGACCAACTCTCAGTCTTAAAGGTGCACTGCCCCCCCCCCTTAGTTTTTAAACAGAGAAAAAAAAACTACACTTCCATGACAACTGGTCCTACAAAGGTTTCCTTGTTCGTAGTTCCACGTAAGTATTTTAGCATAAGAATTTGTAGGAACAGGGAAAGCCCTTTATGTTCAACACACTGATCCCTTTTGATTGTAAGTTGGGAAACACTACAGAACTGCATATGAAATTCAGCACTAAACAATTTACATTGTTCAGAAATCCGCACTGTTGTAGAGTGTAGAATTATCCCTAATAGAAAATTATGTGCCAGTTAAAATACTCCACTGCAAGAGATGGATTAAGTTATACATTTCTAAATTTGTTAGGTAGCAGTAATGTAGGCGATCAACTTCCGACGGGACAACTGTCTAATATACCTTGGCGAAGAGCAGGAGTCAAGTATACAAATAATGAAGCTTATTTTGATGTTACGGAAGAAATTGATGCCATTATTGACAAATCAGGTAACAAGTTTATTTTGTAACTTTTGTTTCCATTGCAGCCAATCAGACCCTACAACCATTAGCAAGAAAAACATTTCAGTACTAGTTAAAGTGGAGAAGCACTCCCTTTCTGCATGTATGATAACGGCTTCAATATCTTATGAATTTTGTTTCTGAATAACTCGTACATTTTAAATGGCTTTAGTTGTGATAGTTTTTTTTTACGCCAGGATCAACCGTCTTTGCTGAAATCCAGGGCGTTATCGATGCCTGCATCAAGCTAACTGGAATGCCAGACCTCACCCTTTCCTTTATGGTAAGTAATAAACTTGCTCATTTTGCATAATTTGAGCTAACTTCTTAACTGTGCATCCTCATAATGTTAAACGACAGAACTTTATTAAATGTGTATTTCATTAACTGCCTTAATGCATTAAATGTTAAGATGCCAATTACTCAAATCTTAAAATACACTCCAATTTTCATCAATGATAGAATCCAAGGCTGTTGGATGATGTCAGCTTCCATCCATGTGTTCGCTTTAAAAGGTGGGAATCTGAGCGCGTTCTGTCATTCATTCCACCAGATGGAAATTTCCGTTTGATGTCTTACCATGTCAGTTCACAAAAGTAAGATGACTTTCTGCTTTTCTAAAAATTTGAACAGTAAAAGTCTGTTCTGGAACAATAAGAAATAAATGCAACGTGAAATAATGCAGTGCTCAAAATAGGAAAGTGCCGGACAGAACTTGATATTGTTTGACAATTCCTGCTCATTTTTTGGCATTCTTACCATTGCCAACTAATGTTCAATATTGATAAATTACACATGATAATGGCTGGTAGGATATTAGATATTTTTATAGCTGACAAATGGCAGTCCTAAGTTTAGAACAATTCACCAGTAACAAATAATGATCTTGCATCTTCAGTACATTGTTCTAACGGGGTTTGTGTTTTTATTTAAACTCAGGCCTACTGCTACGAACAGTTGACTATTGGGATGGAGTGGCTTTTCAAATTGGTCCAATATCATAAGCTCTTGCTTCCTTCTGGGGTGTCAGTGGAGGGGTGGGGAGGTCAACATTTTATTTAACCACCATCTAACTACTACAACCTTGCATTTTACATGGAACCCTAAAAATACGATGCTATTTTACAGCATACCAGCAAGAGTACGGAAATGCCAAACTAGGAATGAACATTTGGAAGAGTGATTGAAGGATTTGGAGAAATGGTATTTTAGGAGGGGTTTTTTTTGAAGGTGGAGAAAGGTAGACGAGTCTAGTGAAGGAGTTCCAAAGAGATGAGCCTGGGCAGCTGAAAGCTAATTTACCTCTTTGACTAAACTTTCAGCCATCTGCCCTAATATTGCCTTATGGGGCTCGGTGTCAAATTTTGCCTTATAAAGCTCCTATGAAGTTCCTTGGGACGTTTTATTACGTGAAAAGTGCTATATAAGTTGTTGGTGGTGAGGACAGAGGAAGGGGAAATGCACAGGACGCCAGAGTCAAAACACTTGTGTAGCAAAGAGGAGGAGAAAGTTCGAGGTGAAGTGGACCAAAGCTTGATGAGAATTTCTGGAAGGCAGGAGGGAAAGGGGAACTGCCAGTAATAAAAATGGTGCTGCTCAATTTAAAGAAAATAACGAATTGAACCCAAACACCCTCACTCCTCAATGGCCACAATCGCCACCTCCAAACCTCCCCCCAACAGTGCCCTGCTCCCTCCCACAATCTCCGCATTATTTCCCGCTCTTTCCCATAATTGCCTTCCCTTTGCCAATCCCTCTTGCGCCCACCTTCTCACCACTCCATCCCACCTCTCTCGATTGCTTGCTCCTCACCTTGCCGTCCAGAGAAGCAGCAGGGATGGAGCAAGCAGAGTGCGAGTGGCAAGGTGGGGAAAGCGGCGAGGCGGGAAGCGAGTGGCGAGCAGTCAGAAGTGGCAGGATGGAGCATCATACAGGCAAGAGGGAGCGGGAAACTGAATGTGACTATTGAAGCAGAGATAACGGGAGGATGCGGGGTACTGTTTGGGCAATCAATGTCACTGTGCACATGCGCTGACTCATTCTGGCAAGCTGCCAAATGTTCAGACACCTAATGATGTTGGCGATCGCTCTGTGCTGTCAGGAGACACTCTGGAAAAGAATTGATAGGGTAGATAGAGAACCTTTTTTTGTTGGTTGGGGAGTCTAGCACAAGGGGACATATCATTAAGCCAGGCCATTCAGGAGAGCAGGAAACACTTCTCCACTTAGTGCTAATGTGGCCTGCTGTCTTACAAAAAGCAGTGAGGCTTACTGCAGCCCAAGATAGGTGCAGCTCCTTCAAAAACTTTAATTCTGAACCACAGTATTTTGCATTTTTAAGATCAGACTAAAAGTTTCATACTTGAAGGCAGTTGCATTGTTAAGTTAATTTTGCAAATGGCTGAAATGTATAAACATCAATTTATTTTTGTGGCATCCTTGACTTTCCACTTAGTGAGTTGGTGATTTTAGCTGTGCTGTCAGGGCACTAAATAATGAAAGGAGAAGTCACTAGCCACTGTGTTCCCCCTCAGGGGTCAGCTTGATAAGGGGAGAGATCAAAGAGGTTTCGGTCTGTCCTTGCAACTAGGAATGATGCCCAAGGAATAAAAAATTATTTGGGGCGAGTTGTAATTATGCTTTAGGCAGTCATACATGGAAAGCATTTAGTTTGTTTTAGGCCAACAACAATTTTTTGTATTTATATCTGGACTTTAATGTAATAAAACATCCTAAAGCACTTCACAGAATTATAAAAAAAAGACACCGAGCCACATAAGGAGATATTAGCTCAGATGACCCAAAGCTTTGTGAAAGTGGTGGGTTTTAAGAAGTGTCTTAAAGGAGGAAAGAGAGGTGTAGGGAGGGTATTTCAGATTTTATGGCCTAGGCAACTTAAGATGCAGCCACCAATGGTGGGATGATTAAAATCAGGGATTTTCAAGAAATCGGAATTAGAGGAGTGCAGATATCTTGGAGGGTTGTGGGGCTGGAGGATATTACAGAGGTGCCGATGATAAGCTTGTTAACATCTCTATCAATGAATAAAAGATATTGGAATCTGAAACTATATACTCATCAAGATTTGTATTTTCAGCTTGGTGGCAATACCAGTTTATGTAAAACACAATATCAGCTTCAGAGAAAATGGATCTACAGGGCGATTTGATGTAACAATTGGGCCGAAACAGACCATGGGAAAGACAGTAGAGAGTGTTCTAACGATTATCCATATGCCTAAAGGGGTGCTCAATATGACACTTACTGCAGCACAAGGCACTTATACATTTGACCCAGTCACTAAGGTAAGTTCCAGCATTGCACTCAATTACATTTTTGCAAGGCAGAAAGTATAAAACATTGCTCAACAGTAATGTTTTTTAAACATTGATAGGTTTCTGCTGTAAACATCTTAAATCAAAAGGTGGTCGTTAAGGTGACCTTTATTTCTCAGTAAGGAAGAGAGAAGTGACAGATTTAGTGGTTAAATGTGATCCTGTGCCTTTCTCTCTCAGGTGTTAATTTGGGACATTGGAAAAATTACCTTACCAAAGTTACCAACTCTCAAGGGATTGGTTAGCCTACAATCCGGGGCACCAAAACCAGAAGAGAATCCAACAATTAATATTCAGTTTCGGATCCAACAACTTGCTGTATCAGGTGAGAAGAATGGGGTTCGTACATTTAAGAAACAGAACCAGAATTCTGGCAAGAATAGTAATAAAAGGCAAAATAAATTATTTACTAGTGTAGGATTGTTGACTTGTACACTTTTTTATTTCTGGCATATAGCTGTGTATCTCAGTGTGCTGATTGTAAATTTTGAATTGGGACCAAACAAGCAACTGATAAATATTTATAACTCACAATCACATCTATTGGAAAAGGGGAATAATCAGTCCTTGGAGCAGCCATGTTACCTTTCCTGCTATTTACCTGTAAAAATATTTATAGAATAAAAACACAATCCATCTTCTGTTACCTTCAACAATGTTTTCCCTTCTATGTCAAGAGCTTTAGACTGGGCTTCTGTTCCATTCCCAGAGTTTGGATCTATGTATACATAACAGAAGAGGGGAGGGGAGGACATTGGATTTGAATCTTGTTTGAAGGGAGGAAATGAAGAGTAGGAGGCTAAGGGCGGTTGCTTCTGTTTACTCCAGAGCCTTCAGCACAAAAAAATCTAGGCTGACATTGTGGTGTAATACTGAGGGAGTTCTGCATTGTCAAAGGTGCTGTCTTCTGGATGAAATGTAAAAGATCCCATGGTACCATTTTGAAGAGGAGCTGGGAAGTTATCCCTCAATATCACAAAAAAAATGATCTAGTTATCACATTGCTATTTTTGGGAGCTGGCTGTGTGTAAATTGGCTATTATATTTCCTATATTACAAGAGTGACAACACTTCAAAAGTACTTCATGACGTACAGTGGTTGTGAAAAGCGCTATATAAATGCAAGTCTTTTCTTCCCCTCCTAGGTTTGAAAGTAAATCGACTGGACATGTATGGAGAAAGATACAAACCATTTAAAGGTGTGAAATATGTCACCAAAGCAGGAAAATTTCAAGTCAGGACATGAGAGACGGAAAATGGAAATTACACAAGTTTTAAGTTCCAAGTTCTGAAATCTGGTATTCAACCAAACAGAATATGAAATATTTTCGAAAATTTAACACAGCAAACTATTTAAATTGGTAAAGTAAAAAATAAAAAAAAATTCTGTGGGATATTATGATTATTATTCATTCTTGGGATACAAGCATCGCTGGCAAGGTCAGCATTTATTACCCATCCCCAATTGCCCTTGAACTGAGTGGCTTGCTAGGCAGTTAAGAATCAGCCACATTGCTGTGGATCTGGAGTCACATAATCGGCCAGGATGGCAGAATCTGAAGGTCATTAGTGAACCAGATGGGTTTTTACAGCAATCCGGTAGTTTTGTGATCATTAAAATGCTTGTCTCGTTAATATTCCAGATTCTATTAATTCATTGTATTTAAATTCGCTCACCTGCCATGGCATGATTTGAACTCATGTCTCTGGAACATTAGCCTGGGCCTCTGGATTACTAGTCCAGTAACATTACCACTGCTGCTGTCCCCAATTAACTGCCTTAAATATGAAACAAATTGGCTTTAAGGTATTTAATTGCATTGCTTTCTAAAAGGGGCATTGTTCCTTCACCAATTCTATTTCTTCATTAAAAAAATAGAACATTCACACTTAGATATTCTAGTTGTTCAGTTTAAAATACTGTATTTATACAAGATGTTCTATCTTAATGCTGTTGGAGCCCAAAGATAATGTCTTAACTCATGTAATGTGGCGCAGTAGAAATTATAAACTAGCATTGCAAGTTGTGCCAGGAAGATCTATTTAAGTACACATCACTGTTTCAAATGATTTTCATATCCACGTCAGATACTTATCGAGTATTTGGAATAGAGCTAGTTAGTGTAGCAACCAAACCCTCCCTGACTGCATTGTTCAACATGGCTTAATACAAATCAATGGAATTGTTAAATACACCATCCACTTGTGGATGTGGATATTTTTGTCTCTGACAGCAATTAACTAAATCAAGAGAATACTAACACTATCGTTGCAAGTAGATTACTTTGAGTTAAACAAATACCCAGTAGCATAAAATGTTCATTTTAGTGTTTATGAATAGCTTTAGTACATAATATTTTTGGTCACACTTTGTACTTTTAAATGTTATAGTTTGTCTCAATAAAAATTTGTTACAGTTCAGTTTGGTTGTTGCTACCTTTTGTACTAACTGTGGGGAAAAAGGCAGGTTGAGGGTCTTAAATCAGAATATCATTCAGCTCCTTAGCTTGACATACACTAAAGAAATAGGGCTTCAATAGATACTGCGTGATGAATCATATCACTCAAGGTGAAAAGGACATCTATAGTATTCACCACTAGATTGGAGAATCTACATACAAAAGGTAGAATGATCAAGATAACAGCAATGCTGTCATCGTAGCTAGCAGACCAGTTTCCTGATCTACCACAGCCACTACCTTAAAAATTCAAGGATAACAATGCAAATCACTTAATTTTTGGTCTATGTGCAAATTGCTACAAATGATGGCATAATCCAACAAAACAGTTGACTCACGATGGCTAAATTGCGGTTAACATCTTTGTCCATATTCACACAAGAATTTTGTTTAAAATTTCAGCAATCAATAAAAAATGTGCACTAAAGCTCTACAAAATAAAATCAAAATTCAGCTTCATTACCAAGATTCAATACTAGTGCATAATTTAAATATAAAGGAAGACATCCTGAACATTTGTCTGCTGGACTTATGAATTCAACATGTTCAACTCAAGGACAGACAATGAACAAATAAAATGTTACAAAATACTTTATTCAAAAATGCAGGTACTGATAATGCTGGTAATAGCTAAAATTTAGTTTGGTTATAAATCATGGTTATAGGCAATGAATATATTTCACTGGATTGATCATATTCTTTGTAAAATACAACAAAACTCCACAAAAGGTATGCAGAGAATTTCCATACAAACAATTTTTAAGCATTCTAGGTTTTAAAAATACTCTGTACGAGTGAAAGTACAGTTTATGATTTCCAATTCAACATTGGGGTCTGCATTATTTTTTCAGCCAAGTTCTAGTGAATTCCTTTTGTCACATGGCTCATTTGCTCTACCAATTATTGAAATGTCTTACTTATCATTTAGTGGACATGTAGATTACCAGTGCATCTTTTTCTTAATTATGATCAAGTGATCTATAGCTAACCAATGTCAGATCTAGCCCTAACACCAAATTTCAAGTGGAAAACTTGTTTCACACTCACCACATTTAATATATAATTTAATGTACAGTAAAATACATGAGAGCATATAATTACAGTTATCTCCACTTTAATGCCTTCCACTAAAACTGGACATGGGAGTCTGAACATATTCCTAGTTTCAAAACTGAATCGAACATGTTTCAGGATCCACAGTATCCAGTCTAAAAATCACATTCCATTACATGTATTTTAAGTCTAGAAAGGCTTTATACTAAAATGGTGAATCCACAGACATTGTTAGAATCTCAAAATGCTCTGATAACCCAAGTGGCTAAATAAACAAAGGGATAATTATTATTGAGCAAAAGAAAAAAAATAAATTTAATGAAAGCAATGACTTCATCATTAAGCTTCAATTCCTCTTAATATTGTAATGATTTCCATATTTACATTTAAGCTGCAATAATATCATGCATTAAGGCTATCTGCTACATAGACAAGATCAAGCTTACTAGTTAGATACAGTACATTTCATTATACCCATGATTCTTGAATGTGAATGGCTGACATGCAGTCACACGATTTTCACAATTGCCAACTGATGTGCTGGAGGGAGTATCAGGGCGAACACAATAGTTCCAAGATTTCTTTTGACCTTGTGGGAACATAATTTTCGAGAACAGAACTATTGGGGACATTTGAAGTGAACTAATCAATTAAGTATAGCCTACTGACAAAATAATCTTGGAGCTGTAGAGACAGCTTATCAGAAGTGACTTCATAGCTTCAGGGCTGCACAGACAGCTTATCAGTAGGAGTAGACTAACAAGCAAAAACTATCAGGACAGCTGTATACTGCTTAATTGACAAGGCAGTACCCCAATCAGGCCCCCACACCAAGAAACTGCAGAAGTTTGTAGACCAATTGGGAACAAAGAGTAGGTGTTACTGATTTGTATGAATAACTATAATAAGGCTTGATTTGGCGCGGGGGGTTTAGTTCAGTGTGTGTGTTGCTTTTAGTTTT
Organism: Heterodontus francisci; assembly: GCF_036365525.1. Taxonomy (NCBI): domain Eukaryota; kingdom Metazoa; phylum Chordata; class Chondrichthyes; order Heterodontiformes; family Heterodontidae; genus Heterodontus; species Heterodontus francisci. The sequence goes on along the minus strand of NC_090412.1, from coordinate 15,172,457 downwards.
AGTTAATTTCATTGTTAATTATTACATCTTCAGAAAACTTAAGTACTGCAATAAAGTTTCTTAAAGCTACAGTCGGACTTAATAGGTCTAATGAAACCAACTCCATATGATTGAAATATTGAATAATAAGTATCTCTTGCAACAAAAAAGTTTGTGACTGGAGTTTTCAAACTATTAAATAACAAATTACCCTGTGTTTTGCAGAATTGATCCTCTCAGGATAATAATTAAAATACTATTGTAATTCAATTGCAGTCATGGTGTATATTTAGCCTGCTCTCAAAGCCAACTAGTACAATAAATGAGCGTCAACCACTTAAGAATTGTAGCTATAGCAAAAAGTTTCACTTTTAATCCCTTTAGTTATCCTATTTACTTTTTTTGAATATGTGTTTGATAAAGTAAAGCCACAACTTGCACGTGCATGAAAAGTCAATTATGGATGTAACTGATCAGCTTTAATTAAAGTAAGCAGGCACATAAATATTCAAACTAACAAGTTTAAATATCACCAATAATAATATTCCTTTAAATTATCTTCCATGGTTTTCAACATCTTGAATTCAATCTCAAATTGGCAAACAATATTTTTTAAAATCTTGTCTGCAAATATTATTTTTGGAAAATGAACCCCAACAAATACTGCTGACTTTTTGAGAGCAGTTATTGAAAACCATTTAAATATGGAAGAAATATATTTTGGGGATTTTTAATCAGTTGAATATTCTAATAGTTTAACTAATGGTATGGAATTAATACCCATTTTGGACAATTGTATACGAGGACAGTACATTTCACTGAATACACATAAACCAGTACATTTCAAAACACTGGTTCATTCAGATCCCTATGGATAGCATGGATGAATGCAAAATTAAACAATATATGGTGAAGCAACTGTACATGTATTATTTTGGATTAAAATACCCATACCCTGAAAGTCAATTTCTTGTAAGTAAAACGTTCATCATTCCAGAAATGGCTCGATATCTTAAAAATATTACTACCAGTTTAGCTTACAAGGACTTGAACTACTCTCATTTCTTTGCACAGAAATTCAACCAATCCAAATTACATCAAGTTTTAGCTCCTGAACAGCATTTTATGCACCATTACCGTGTCCAAATGTAGCCACGTTAAAAAGCAGAATACAATGCGAAAAAATTTCTGTCATTTTCTCTTCTATCTACTAAACCCTTCTTGCAAAACAGATTTTAAATTGTTAATAAACTTTTCATAAATCATATATTTAGTCCAGACTTTGAAATCACCATAATGTAGATTTCAAATAAGGTAACGCAATTTAGTTAGGAAATAACTAATAATTCCTCATCAAGTCCTAGAATCCAATAGCTACAAGTATCCAAAGCAGCATAGTGCACACTCTCAAGGACAGTGCACTGAACCAGTATTTAAGAGCAATTTTGTGTTCATACTTGACAATCACATTGATGCTCTTCAATTAGTACTGTTCAGGAGCCAACACACCAAATACATTGACATAATAGATTATGTTCTATAATTAGTAGCACACTTCTCTCAACAAACTTAAACCAATTATTTCCACAAAAATTTAACATCCACATTCTTTGGCTGAGCAATTGAATTCTTGCTTCAGGATCGAAAGAATTAGAAATAGGACAAACAAATCTAATAATCAGCTAAACATGTACTGTGCCGCAGTACAGCTGTGCAATCATCCAGGTCCATCCAAGTATAAAGCATCTGCATAATAGTGTTGAACAAAAAGACAACTTTCAGTGTCAAGCTAGATCCGACATATGCCACCCAGAGTAATAGTGTATATACGTTGCCCCCCAAAATATATGTTAAATCCCCCATTTGAAAAAAAAGCATATTTGTTATTATGTAACACTGGTGTATAGGTCACAGCCATACATCTTGGGTATCAACTTACAGCAGTTCCTTACATTTGTGAATGGCAGGACATTGTAGAGAAGCTCTCACTTGTCTGTCAGTTGTACGTCAGATTAAAAAGTATGATTTATTTTGCCTAGTAGGGATAAATTGGGAACAGATATTGAAGAAATGCACAGTTCTTAATGTGTGATTTTAGAAAAACTGAGGAAGTGTAAAAAAATTACAATTTTTCAATATTCAGCTAAACATTTTCATAATTCTAATACAACACAAGATGAATATACCAAGTGTTAATCATCAGCTAAGATTTTGTTGATACGGAATGCTGTGGATTAGAAAAATCATAACACTAAAATAGCACTGCCATTCTGAATTATTTTACACTTCCAGTGATCTAGATGTACAACATTTTGTTGATCCAAGGGAAATTCTTTCCGTCACTGCACCAAAATGGAGAGGACCAGGCAAACATCTCGGTTTACTGATACCATGGAGTCTTCCGAACCCAACGAAGTGTGAATCCTGCATCTGTTCTGATTTTAATAGAAGCAGCCTCTGCTTCTCGCACAGTTTCCTTAACAGACTGCATCAGGTTCTGAGCATTATGAACCAGCATTTCCGTAGCCTGACAGGAAAAATTGAGCAGTCACATAAACATTCATTAAAAACAAAGCTCGCAACAAGATCTTAAAAAATTACAGCTTCTGAAAATTGCTCTTAAATCTATCAAGGAAAATCTCTATTTATTCAATACCTAGCAACTTGATTATGAAATGCTGTTAAAAATCCCAACAGTGAAAGAATGGCTAAATCTGACCATTTTAATAAATACAAGTTTAATGAGCCATAAATTACTACTCGCATGTATAACAAAATATTTAACTCTTACCCGCAACTTTGTCACACCATTTATAACACAATGATCCAATTAAATTGCTTTTATGGATAATAATGAATTAGGGCAATTAGATCCCATTTTAGTTAGGGAAAAGCAATTAAAGCACAGTGATTTATGATCAAGATGATCATAACATGATAGAATTTCACATTCAGTTTGAGGGCGAGAAGCGTGCGTCAAAGACTAGTGTTTTAAATATAAGTAAAGGCAACTATAAGGGTAAGACGACAGAGTTGCCAAAGTGAACTGGGAAATTAGATTAAAAGATAGGACAGTAGAGAAGCAGTGGAAGACTTTTAAGGAGATATTTCATAACCCTCAGCAAAGATATATTCCAGTGAGAAAGACTCTAGGAGTAGGATGCACCATCCATAGCTAACTAAGGAAGTTAACGACAGTATCAAATTGACAGAAAAAGCAGACAATTCTGCGAAGATTAGTGGAGATCGGAAGCTTGGACAGATTTTAAAAACCAGCAAACAATGACTAAAACAGGGAGAAATTAGAGTATGACAGAAAGCTAGCAAGAAATATAAAAACAGATAGCAAGAGTTTCTACAAGTATTTAAAAAGGAAAAGAGCAACTCAAGTGAGCGTTGGTCCTCGAGAGCGCAAGTCTGGGGAATTAATAATGGGTAACAAGGAAATGGCAGAAGCGTTGAACAGGTATTTTGTGTTGGTCTTCACTGTAGAAGATATAAAAAACATCCCAAAGATACTTGAAAAACAAGAGGCAAAAGGGAAGGAAGAACTTAAAACAATCACAATCGCCAAGGAAAAGGTACTGGGAAAACTATTAGAGCTAAAGGCCGACAAGTCCCCAGGACCTGATAGCCTGCATCCGAGGGTAAAGAAGTGGCTACAGAGATAGCAGATGCATTAAATGTGATCTTCCAAAATTCCCTCGATTCTGGAAAGGTCCCAGTGGATTGGAAAATATCAAATGCAACACCTCTATTCAAGAAAGGAGAGAGTCAGAAAGCAGGAAATTATACCCCATTGGGAAAATGCTAGAATCCATTATTAAGGAGATTACAGCAGGACATTTAGAAAATCATAATACAATCAGGCAGAGTCAACATGGTTTTGTGAAAGGGAAATCGTGTTTGACTAATTTATTAGAGTTCTTTGAGGAAGTAACAAGCAATGTGGATAAAGGGGAACCTGTACATGTGGGGTACTTAGATTTCCAAAAGGCAGTCGATCAGGTGCCACATAAAAGATTACTGTGCAAAATAGGAGTTCATGGTGCAGGGGATAACATCATCATGGAGAGAAGATGGGTTAGCTAATTGGAAGCAGAGAGTAGGAATAAATGGGTTATTTTGGGGTTGGCAGGATATGACTAGCGGAGTGCCACAGGGATCAGTGCTGGGGCCTCAACTATTTACAATCTATATCAATGACTTAGATGAAGGTACCAAAATGTATGTTAGCTAAATTTGCAGATGACACAAAGTTAGCTAGGAAGGTAAGTTGTCAAGAAGACAGAAAGAGTCTACAAAATGATATAGATAGGTTAAGAGAGTGGGCAAAAATTTGGCAGACGAAGTATAATGTGGGAAAATGTGAACTTGTCCACTTTGGCAGGTAGAATAGAAAAGCAGATTACTTAAATGGAGAGAGACTGAAGAACTCTGCAGTACAGAGGATCTGGGTGTCCTGGTACATGAATCACAAAGTTAGCATGTAGGTACAGCAAGCAATTAGGAAGGCAAATGGAAATGTTGTCGTTTATTGCAAGGGGAACAGAACAAAGAAGTAGGGAAGTTTTGCTATAGCCGTACAGGGCCTTAATGAGATCACATCTGGACCACTGCATACAGTTTTGGTCTCCTTACTTATGAAAGGATATAATTGCATTAGAAGCCGTTCGAAGAAAGTTCACTTGACTGATTCCTGGGATAAAGGGGTGATCCTATGAGGAAAGGCTGAATGGGTTGGGCCTATACCCATTGGAGTTTAGAGGAATGGTCTTATTGAAGCATACAAGATCCCAAGGGTGGATGCTGGAAGAATGTTTCCACTTATGTTAAGACTAAAACTAGGGGACATAGTTTAAAAATAAGGGGTCTCCCACTGAAGACAGGAATGAGGAGAAATTTTTGCTCTGAGGGTCGTTAGTCTGTGGAATTCACTTCCTCAGAGAGCAGTGGAGACTGGGTCATTGAATATATTCAAGGCTGAGTTGGATAGATTCTTAATAGACAAGGGAGTCAAGTGTTATGGGGGCAGACAAGTGGAGTTGAGGCCACGTTCAGATCAGCCATTATCTTAGCATATGGCGGAGCAGGCTCGAGGGGCTGAATGGCCTACTCCTGCTCCAAATTGTATGTTCGTATGATGATTGTGATGACTTGAGTGGACTGATGCAGCATTTGTATCCACTATGTCCACAAACAGCAGTTTGGCTGCATTTAAGTTATTTGTTCCCTGCTCTAACATAAGTTTTGCCCTTTTATGGTGTCTCTGTTTCATTCAGGGGGTGCACTGCTTAGTAAGTCAAGCAAGGTCCAACAAAAATTATCTTGACCTATTTAGGAGACTCAAGTATGAGCCAATTATATAGCGCAAAGCTCTTTCCCATATGTAACATTAAAATAAATGGGCGACCATCAGTTTGAACAAGACCATGGTTTCACAAATTTGAAGATTGCCTCACCTGCTCAGACTCCTCCTCACTAATGTTAGTGCGGCCCAACATAGTAGCTTTGACAGTAGAGAGAATTTTAAGTTGTGTGCTGATAGTTGGGATACGTTCACACACCTGTGATTGAGACGAAAGTGAACACAAACATGAACAAGCAGAGAAAATATAGGAAACTACTAACTGCACTCAGATTTCTTCCCTATTTGTTCTTGTGACTTGGATGACATCATCAAGGTTGTATTTATTGTGCATCCTAACTTTACACAACAGAAAATGAGTAAGATTCTATATATTTATCATGATTATTTTCTTTCTGAAAGGTTTCCACTTATGCTTAGGATTTGGCCATTTATCACATTCTTCCAGTATGAATTATGTAACTTGATTGTGTGTAAAGGCACTTTTTAAATAAAGTCCCAACTGCAGACTGAATTATTCTCCCAAAACTTCTGTTCACTGTTCAGTTCATTTGCCATACCTGTAGAAGGTTAGTTCTGATTCGCTTATCAGTACACTGTTTGGCAACTTCCTTTGCCAGTCTTGTCACTTCATCAGAAGCCTTAGCTATGTCCTTAGCACAGTGAATAAGGGCACGTTTGTTTCCACTGCCACCACGCACCAGTCGCGACATTTCTGCCATCAACAAGGCCATCCTCTTGGCAGCACCAATGATGTCATTACCCTGATGAATGAATCACATCGAAGATTTATTTTTTGTCATATCAAAACTTAATTTGGTTCTATATCTGTTATGTAAGTACATGGTCTCAATCCAGCTTACTGTTCCAATAGATGCTGCTTCTTACCTAATTTGCTTAATTGATTAATTTGCAGCTACCTCAGTCAGCAGGATTCTACACTGTATATTGGTTGGAAATGTTAAAAAATCCTTCTCCATTTCTGCCAATCAAGTGTTTTAGTCAAATTTCAGATTATGCTTTGTGTACAATTTTCAAACCTTTCATTAAAAATCATTTTAATTCCAAGTTTTTAAACTGTTCCTGCAATGCACTTAGTGGAAAAGCTAACAATCCTTATTATACCTGAGCTTTTAAAAGTGACAAGTATGATATTATGCACTCTCAGGTACGTAGTTGCTTACTGATAGTTAAAAGCAGCTTCAAACAATACTTTCCAGCGTTGTCTGAACATTTGTGAAGTAACTGTAAGGTATTCCACTGTGAAGCACAATAGCATCTCAACTTGAATAAACTCAATTATTACAAAAATAGCAAAGTATGGTGCTGCAGCCATGGTAAAATTGCATGTATTTTATGGGAATGTTTACTTGAAACTGGGTAGACCTGTTAATGGGTCAAACTACTGAAGAACAGTGGAGAATATTTAAAGAAACATTTAACGAAATACAGAGCGAGTATATACCCGAGAGGAAAAAGCTCCACTCCACAGAAAAAACAGCCATGGACAACGTAAGAGATTAGGGATAGCATAAAACAAAAAGAAATGGCTTACAAAAATGCAAAACACAGCACAGATCCAGCCGAATGGGATCGATAACAAAGACCAGCAAAGGGTCACAAAGCAGCTTATAAGAGCTACTAAATGAGATGAAAGGAAACTTGCAAGGGACATCAAAATCATTAAGAAGAAATTTTATAGTTACATAAAGGGAAAACGGGTGGTCAAGAGCAATGTAGGCCCACTAAAAGCTGAAATTGGAGATATTGTCTTTGATAATGGGGAAATGGCAGACATGTTGAACAATTACTTTGCCTCAGTATTTACAGTTGAAAAGGAGGATAACTTGCCAGAAGTAACGAAAAAATTAATAGCCGCTAGGACAGGGACTTAATACGATTACCGTAAGTAAATCAGTAACAAGGAAATTAATGGAACTAAAGAGTGAGAAATCCCCAGGACCTGACGGTTTCCATCCGAGGGCGTTAAAGGAAGTAGGGGAGCATATTGTAGATGCCCTAACTATAGTCTTTCAGAGTTCCTTAGATTCAGGAGTGGTCCCTCTGGATTGGAAAGTTGCATGTCATTCCACTTTTTAAGAAGGGTGAAAGGGGGAACCAAGGAAATTACAGACTAGTTAGCCTGACATCTGTGGTGGGCAAGTTGCTGGAGTCGATAATCAAGGATAGGGTGACTGAACACCTCGAAAAAAATTCAGTTAATCAGGGACAGCCAGCATGGATTCATGACGGGAAGGTCATGCCTGACAAATCTCATTGAATTTTCTGAAGAGGTGACTAAGAGAGTGGACAGGGGAATGTCTATGGATGTTATTTATATGGACTTCCAGAAGGCATTTGATAAAGTCCCACATAAAAGACTGTTAACGAAGGTAGAAGCCCATGGAGTCGAGGGCAAATTATTGACATGGTTAGAAAGTTGGTTGAGTGGTAGGCGACAGAGAGTGGGGATAATGGGTAAGTACTCTGATTGGTAGGATGTAACTAGTGGTGTCCCGCAGAGATCTGTGTTGGGGCCTCAATTATTCACATTATTCATCAACGACTTGGATGATGGCATAGTAAGTCATATATCCAAATTTGCTGATGATTCCAAGTTAGGCAGCATTGTAGACAGTCTAGATGATAGCATAAAATTGCAAAGAGATATGGACAGACTAGGTGAGTGGGCAAAACTGTGGCAGATGGATTTCAATGTGGGCAAGCGTGAGGTTATCCATTTTGGACCAAAAAAGGATAGAGCAGGGTACTTTCTAAATGGAAAGAGGCTAAGTACAGTGGATGTCCAAAGAGACTTGGGGGTTCAGGTGCATGGATCTTTAAAATGCCACGAGCAAGTGCAGAAAATAATCAAAAAGGCTAATGGAATGCTAGCCTTTATATCTAGAGGATTGGAGTATAAAGACACAGAGGTTATGCAGCAGCTGTACAAAACCCTGGTTATACCCCACTTGGAGTACTGTGAGCAGTTCTAGGCACCACATCTTAGGAAGGATATATTGGCCTTGGAGAAAGTGCAACGTAGGTTTACAAAAATGATACCTGGACTACAGGGGTCAAGTTACGAGGAGAGATTACACAAATTAGGCCTGTTTTCGCTATAATTTAGAAGGTTAAGGGGTGATCTGATCAAAGTCTTCAAGATATTAACAGGAAAAGACAGGCTAGATAAAGATAAACTATTTCCACTGGTTGGAGATTCTAAAACTAGGGGGCATAGTCTAAAAATTAGGGCCAGACCGTTCAGGAGATGTTAGGAAAGACTTCTTGACGCAAAAGGTGGTAGAGGTTTGGAACTCTCTCCCACAAACAGCAGTTGAAGCTAGAACAGTTGTTAATTTTAATCAGAGATAGATAGATTTTTGTTGAGCAAAAATATTAAGGGATATGGGCCAAAGGCAGATATATGTAGTTAGGCCGCAGATCAGCCATGATCTCATTGAATGGCGGGGGAGCTAAATGGCCTACCCCTGTTCCTATCTTATGTTCCTATGATAAATAAAAAGCACTTTTTACTGCTAAACTGAAATCTAAAAGTATTAACTAAACTCTAAAGCTCTGTGACTCCCTGACAGCTCTGCAAGTTTATCTAATGATTAACTAAACCATCAAGATTGCTGATATAATTCCCAGTATGTGCACGGTTAGCGTATCTTGGTAAAGGCAGTGCTAATATGCTACAGTCACCCGTATTTGAAGAGGAGGGGAAAAAATGGCCAGGTTTCCATATCTGAACATTATCCGTTGAACACTGCAGGAAAGTGATGTATATGAACATTCTTTTCTTTCCTTTTTTGGGCCTCCTTATCTCAAGAGACAATGGATACGCGCCTGGAGGTGGTCAGTGGTTTGTGAAGCAGCGCCTGGAGTGGCTATAAAGGCCAATTCTAGAGTGACAGGCTCTTCCACAGGTGCTGCAGAGAAATTTGTTTGTCGGGGCTGTTGCAAAGTTGGCTCTCCCCTTGCGCCTCTGTCTTTTTTCCTGCCAACTACTAAGTCTCTTTGACTCGCCACATTTTAGCCCCGTCTTTATGGCTGCCCGCCAGCTCTGGCAAACGCTGGCAACTGACTCCCACGACTTGTGATCAATGTCACAGGATTTCATGTCGCGTTTGCAGACGTCTTTATAGCGGAGACATGGACAGCCGGTGGATCTGATACCAGTGGCGAGCTCGCTGTACAATGTGTCTTTGGGGATCCTGCCATCTTCCATGCGGCTCATATGGCCAAGCCATCTCAAGCGCTGCTGACTCAGTCGTGTGTACAAGCTGGGGATGTTGGCCGCCTCGAGGACTTCTGTGTTGGAGATACGGTCCTGCCACCTGATGCCAAGGATTCTCCGGAGGCAGTGAAGATGGAATGAATTGAGACGTCGTTCTTGGCTGACATACGTTGTCCAGGCCTCGCTGCCATAGAGCAAGGTACTGAGGACACAGGCCTGATACACTCGGACTTTTGTGTTGCGTGTCAGTGCGCCATTTTCCCACACTCTCTTGGCCAGTCTGGACATAGCAGTGGAAGCCTTTCCCATGCGCTTGTTGATTTCTGCATCTAGAGACAGGTTACTGGTGATAGTTGAGCCTAGGTAGGTGAACTCTTGAACCACTTCCAGAGCGTGGTCGCCAATATTGATGGATGGAGCATTTCTGACGTCCTGTCCCATGATGTTCATTTTCTTGAGGCTGATGGTTAGGCCAAATTCATTGCAGGCAGCCGCAAACCTGTCGATGAGACTCTGCAGGCACTCTTCAGTGTGAGATGTTAAAGCAGCATCGTCAGCAAAGAGGAGTTGCCAACATTAGACACTGCCAATCAGTCATCTGCAAATCTCAGGGGCTCTCGAGTCACATAATCTCCAAGACTCACTGTTGAGGATTGCACATCAAATGTGGTATTTGGCAAGGAATCTGGGGATGGTCATCTCCAATGGAATCTCATCCTGGCAAGGAGTCAACGGGCTAAAATTGGACACACTCAAAATTGGTGGCAAGTCAACAGGCAAATTACTCCCTGCAGTGGTCTGGGGTGGCACAAGGCCTGAGTGAAATTCAGCAGCAGACCAGCGAAATCCGGACGTGGATGGAGTACGCTGATACAGCTCACTGGCTGGAATTGAATATTTGGCCTGGCTGCAATGCTGGCAGGACCATCAGGTAGGCATGGGGGATGCATGGAGTTGTGGAGATGTGGACAGAATGTTTGAGTGCACAGACTGGCAGTGGCCAGCAGCAGTACTATGGAGCCTGGAAGAGGTTTTTTTTTTAAAATTCATTCATGGGATGTGGGCATCACTGGCTAGGCCAGCATTTATTGCCCATCCCTAATTGTCCTCGAGAAGGTGGTGGTGAGCTGCCTTCTTGAACTGCTGCAGTCCATATGGGGTAGAAAGGGAGTTCCAGGATTTGGACCCAGCGACAGTGAAGGAACGGCGATATAGTTCCAAGTCAGGATAGGCGTGGCTTGAAGGGGAATTTGCAGGTGGTGGTGTTCCCATGCATCTGCTGCGCTTGTCCTTCTACGTGGTAGAAGTCACAGGTTTGGAAGGTGCTGTCTAAGGAGTCTTGGTTCATTGCTGCAGTGCATCTTGTAGATGATTATAGATTGTGGTTGAGTCCAATTCTGCTGCTGCTGATGGCCCAAAGTGCCTCATGGATGCCCTGTTTTGAACTGCTAGATCTGTTCGAAATCTATCCCATTTAGTATGGTGGTACTGCCACACAACACGATGGAGGGTATCCTCAATGTGAAGATGGGACTTTGTCTCCACAAGGACTGTGCAGTGGTCACTCCTATCAATACTATAGTGGACAGATGCATCTGTGACAGGCAGATTGATGAGGATGAGGTCAAGTATATTTTTCCCTCTTGTTGATTCCCTCACCCAGTCTAGCAGCCATGTCCTTTAGGACTTGGCCAGCTTTGTCAGTAGTGGTCTTACCAAACCACTCTTGGTGATGGACATTGAAGTCTCCCACCCAGAGTACATTCTGCGCCCTTGCCACCCTCAGTGCTTCCTCCAAGTGCCGTTCCACACTTTCAGATAAGTACAGCATAACATACCTCTTCCTCACAGCCTTCAGCAGTCCCTTTAAGGACCACTGTTTAGGCTTCTGTAGGCGCAGGAAAAACTGAATGGAGCATCTATCAGGTTTTTCCCCCCAATTTGGGTCTTGAAATGAGTGTTAGGTCTCTGATCAGTACAAACAAGGAGTCTAAAGCTCGTTAGGCAAACATTTTGGCAGGGGGAGGATGTTGTGCGCAGGATACCATCACCAAGACTGGACCCCTTAACCTTGATTTTGTGCCCAAAAACAGGCACGATGCATAGCAATTTTGGAGTGAGGGATATTCATGTTTGTACCTTGACATGAATGTCAGCAGACATTTGAACATTATGGCACAACAGCCAAGCACACATCACCCACTTCAGGCTAGGGCCTCGGGATGCTGGAACCTTGGACTCAGCTACTCACTAGATAAGTTCACCAAGTCATCAAGGAAACTTGGAATATATACCGTAACAAAGAAAACTATAATAAATTTCAGGAATTGAATGTTTTCAGTACATAATGGTTCATCTGAAATGGGCAAAGGGTGCTGACATACCCAATAAAATAAAGGCCATCTTCTCACTGTGTTCAGAATAAATCATCTTGATTTTTGGAACTGCATTATTTACCAAAATAATTACCAGTTTGGAGGCAACTTTAGAAGTTAACTAATAGGATTTAAAAAAAACAATGATCCTCTGAAAAAGTACATTAAGGTGATTAAAGCTTGCTTTCAATCATCTAATTTAGTTAGTTTGCTTTTCCACTAAGTCATTGAAGATAGAGCTCCAACATTAAATTTCTCCAAGATAAAATTTAAAAAAGTAAAATCCCAATTACCGGGTCAAAAAATAAAAACTCAACGTTTATTTTAACTTAATAATTTCTGATGGCATTCAGAATCATTAAGTGTTAAAGGAGGTGGTCACATATGCTGGCTCTCAAAGAACTATCAGCTTAGTCATGTTTCCTCAACCTTTCTTCAAAGTCTTTCTTAAATTTTTCTTGGTAAAATATTTATCCACTTGCCTTTTAAAGCTATTATGCTTAAACTGCTGTTCCAGTAAAGCATTCCCTATACCAACTACCCTCCGCTTTATATAAAAAAAATTCTACTCTACTACTTAAACTTAGAAGTTTAAAAAAAGTTTATGCAAATTATGATCATTGGCTATGCAGTGGGGTCAGATTACTGCTTCCTGCATAGACACTATTTTAATGCATAAACTTCACCGGTTCTACCATCATTTCAAAATACTGATCTGCAAAATTCTTTTTGCAGAGTACTCCATTTAACTGTTTCTTTTTACTAAACTAATTAATCACAAAATAAACTTTCCACCAACAGCAGTATTGCCAATGGCAGAGCACTGGTAAAGGTGAGGGGTTTCAAGAAAACCAAAGATTGAAAACTCATTGAAATAAATGTTGAAAACTCAAGTTCATATGTTCCAGAAGGAATAGTAACATACAATCACTAGAACTAAATGAGGTTTGATAGTCTTCTATTTAAGTAAATAATATTGGTATTTGAAGGACTGGATTGACAGCTGCACGGCAACAGCCTTTTTGAAAATTTATTCGGGGAGATACAATGATCAGTTCAGACTTCAACGAAAAACAGTGAATCCTTCAACTTAAGTTTATTGTTGCAAATGTTGTAACAGGCCAACAATTGTCATCACTAAAACTAAATTGATATTCAATGTTTACAACAATTCTAACTTGTATAAATGATCACACTGCAAACTATTTGCTTTAAAATGTAACAGCGTGATTAAAAACAAGATCAGGCATTAATTGTGCCCAACAAGAAATGCAATACATAGATGAAATGTTAGTAAAAGCATTAATTATGCTTCTGTATCTATAAAAGTTAATCAAAACCTTTTAGCTCCAATACAATCAGGTAAGTGGCATTAGTTCAGGCTAAAGCTAGAAAGAAACAAAACATTCAATGGCACAAAATGTTCTTGTTAGTAAAGCTGCAATCTAGAAAGGAAGAATGTCTATTATATATTTTTCAAGAGTAAACCTTTAAATTAAAAAGTGCTGCACTGTTGCAGAAGATTCATGTTCACGTTACATAATCCTTTAAAAAAAAGTTTATAGCTAAACTTACAACCACTTGCATTTATTTAGCACCTTCAACATCGTACAACGTCCCAAGGTGCTTAGATTTAAATTTTATACGTGCCTTGTATTATTGTTACAGGTCAACTTTCAGAAATTCTCATATCAACCTACAGTAGTTTTGTTCTGTGCTGAAATTAATGGATTTTCTATATTTTGCCTTTGAAGTACTGAAATTACTGTTTATACTTAAGTAAATGACATTCTGAAAGGTGGCAAGAATATACAAAACAAAAAAGCACGACCGAAACTACATTTTGGCCACAGACCCAACCATTCCGCTACACATCTTTTAAGTCAGTTTCTGGCAAGCTGCCAATGACCAGGGAGGGGATCAGAACTTAATACATGACCGAGGTAGATCCTAATCACCCAGCTGAAACTGGCTCAAATTAGTTCTAAATGGTTTTCTCCCAGCTGGGTGATCAAAGTAATTTCCACAGGCCTGTTGTTTTCTCTGGATAACGCAGAATCTCTCCAGTCATGTTGGAAGGATTGTGACATTTTTTTCTTAAGTAGTATTGGGGGGAGACAAAGGTATTAGAGATTAAATATTCCTCTGAAGAACACTGTTGCTCTTAAACCTGTTGGGTATGCAAACTAGTAAACCTCCAGTTTCCATAAATGTTATGACAGAAGTTCCCCATTCTAATTCCAGAAACTGTCTTTGTTAGTGGGCAGTTCAGCAGATTTCAAAAACAGAAACTTTACATCAATTTCAGAATTTTGAAGTAGTTATATATTACACATTTTTGCTGGCATCACCAAACTGAGTGCGAATTTTCTCAATGTCTTTAGACTGTTACATAAACTAATAATGAAGAGTGAAATTATCCTGGTGAAATGATTTTAATCGTAAAACAGGCAATTAAACTCCCTTTTATTATTCTTCCTAATGCAAGGCAACAACTACTGGGCCAAAGCTATATATTCATCATGGCTCATGTATGATTGAATTTAGATTATAATCAGTAATCGCAATTACAGTGAAAGTTAATTAAAATATAATCTTAACTTAATGACTTCTTCACTTATAAAATGGATGTAGCCAACTATTTCAGACTATTGGAATGAAATGGAACTTGATTTGATTAAGGCCTAAGAAACTAAATTTCTACTTTGAAAAGGCCATAATATTAATAATTTCAAGCACATCTGAAGCCAAGAAATCAGACAAATTTGATATTCTTTGGCTACATTTGTTGGGTTAGATTTTCCAACTATAGAGAATCTAGCCCAACCTATTAAAAAGTTTAATATTTTCTGCAGACAGTCTTCCTTTAACAGTCACTGCCAGACCAAATCTCTGCTTTTTAATCCATCTTAGTAATAGGCCTTTGGGGAAAATAGCACAGACAAATTAAATGACAATATATTTACAATCTGGAAGTCATTCAGAAACTGTCATCTATGGCTTCACAGGTGATGGAGACTAGGCAATGTTCAATGTCAACAATCGAGATCCAGGGTACACTCAGTTTACCACAGAGCAAAATGCCTCCAAATGCATCAAAGTCAACTCTTAATTGACTGCTGACATTGATGAGGAACTTGTGAAGCCAATCTCAGTTCTTCAAGAATGCAGGCAAATGTTTTATTGCAGGCTCATGAAACCCAAAAAGAATCTACTGTGATGCAAATGGGTCAATGTTTTGAACGACTGGATGCACACGAACCAACTGCCAGTGGGAAAAACTGACGAGTACCTTACTAGACCATTTTCTTGCTTCTCGATGCAAAGACTGAGCAGCAGCCAGAATTGGCTGGTTAACTGGCTGATTTGTAGGCATTAAAAGTAGCTCAGGCTCGTACTCATCTTCATTGTCAGAGGGAAGTGTCAACTCAACATCATCGTCATCATCATCATCATCATCATCACCATCATACAAATCTACATCAGCCTCAATTGCTTCACTTGCCTCATCAGTCACATCAGGCTTTAATGGTTGCGAGTGCAGAGGGGAGGATTGAAAGATAGTGAAAGAATTAGTAGGAGAGACAAAAGGAGAGAGGATATGAACGGAGTTCTTTTAGTAATTGGGTATCTTCTTGTTCTGTAGGGAAGGAAAGCACAAAATGCCTGTCGGAAAATTGGGAAGGGAAAACAGACGGCTATTTTTAAAATTGCGACTTAACGTATAGCTAACTAATGGAAGCAGATGAATCATGTTCAAGGGAAAGCAACGAGGAGAAAGGGTTTTTTTTCCCCAGAGAACAAAAAGCTGAAAAATTTCCCTGCACATTCACTGATTCAGCTTTTGACCTTTTGCCAAACTGAACAGCAGGACAAAGACAAAACAAAATGATGTTATTCAATGATCAGTGGTAGCATGTACAACACTAGGGACGGAGTGCAAACACATATACAAATTTGGTTGCTGGAAAGTATAGAATGTTGGGACAATAAGGGAGGGTCATGCAAGGAATCATCCCAAGTTACATCCTTAAGGAATAGGAAACAAAGATACAGTTACAGGTCGGAAAGTACAAACTCAAAAGGTCAAAGGAAATGTAGGAATTGCCAATCACTGCTTTAATAAGAAAGAAACCCAGCTAACATATGGGATGGTAAAGCTTTAATTAAACAAGGATGTAATTCAAGATTGTAGTTGTCAAGCCAATGGTAAAAAAGCTTTCATAAGTTGATCTGCTCCTTTCACCCCTCCTTGGGGACCAGGAGGAACATGAGTGCTCCCCTAAGGCCTCATAAGAAGTCTTCAGACTCCCCCAGTCCCAAACTTTCAGCCTTCCCCATTCCACGGGTCCGAAAGCAGCCCAGAGTTTGCAGCCTTCCCTTCTGTATGAAGTTAATGTGGCTGGCTGTCAGCTCAAAATTATTTAAATGAGACCCTGCCCATAAGATGACGGGATCTCTACATCCTCAGCTTGCTGGATTTATCACCCACTATTGGGATCCTCCACACTCTCCCACTTCCCTGTTAATATCGGGGCAATAGAGAAGCAGTCTTCCCCAGACAGTGACATATTCCTTACAATATTTATCTCAACATTTTAGAAGGAGGGAATTTGACCAAAGTTTAAATAGAAAAAACTGCACCCCAGTACAGGCATCCCAACTCACCTTTTGGTCTATTATCCCAGGTAAATTATTGAAGTACATGAATTTAATTAGAGGTTATTTACTTATTTAAAAGCAAAAAAAAAGTTCCATTCATATAAGAAAGTTGGATATTCCATTATTCAGAATTAAAAATCTACTGTCCTATTTTTAAGCTCAGAAAACACAAGATGGACCAGGGAGCGGGGAAAGAACAGGAGGAGAAAGAGAATAATTTTATGCAATGGTTTGTAGTTAGTTCTCTTAAGCCAACCAAGGTTAGATTTGCAAATATCAGACTTTGATGAGAAATAGGACTTTTATCTTTCCAACTCTAATCAGTATTTTTTTTGTTAATAAAAGTACTACTTTCTGTAATGCAGCTACATTTGCAGCATAAGTGCCCAAACATTTCACTTTCATGGTTCAGAAATCCTAGGCATGCAGAACAAAGATTTCCACCAGTCAACCTGATAGTTCCAGCTCAGGATCAAGCAGTGAAGTAAATTTATTGCAAAATGATGAAAAATGGTTGCAGTTAGGCTGTGATTACACTAACCCAACACTGTATACCCTTGATGGGGAGTGAGCCTCACAGTAGGTGTATCTCTTTGCCTCATGAGGGCATGGCTTAAGCAGTTAGTGATAAGTAGACCAACAATTGACTTGGACATCTAGAGAACCAAGGTAGTGGCACAATGCAAGTTGCCCTGTGTTGGCCCATCAACCACAGCCAAGGTAGGTGATCAGTTTTATAGCTCATGAGGAAACTCAGACTTGGCACGACAAGCTGCCAGGAAGTGTAATCTGGAGACTGGGTATGACAGCCAATACCCATGTATTCAGGGCTTAGTACCTGGCATGATTGGGTTGCAAAGAAACAAGGAGATGCAGTGAAATTGTACCTCTAACTAGTAGAACCACCATTCAATGGGGTGGGGTTCACGCCCATGTTTTGGACAGGAGGTCAATAGCAAAGCACTCACTTTTTAACCGTGGAATTGTGCTGCTCACCATCCTGCTTATGAACAGCTCCTTAAATCTTAGCTGTCTAACAATCAATTAGTTATTTGTCTTGTAGGAAGTACACTAAATCTCTCTCGAGCTGTCGCAGCATCAAGAGGACACACCAGACAATGAAAATTCAGAAACAAGGCAAGCTTGTACTCAGATACACAAGTCAAAGCAGCTTTATTACTCCAGGACATGGCTGGTTGTCCAACCAGGGTGCAGGGTTAGAGCCAGAAACTAGCAAGATGGATTTGCAGGAAACATTTTCAGAAGCCAAAAAAAAACTTGAATACTACATCAAATTAGAACACACATTCATTATACTACTTCAGAACAGCGAAACTGCCAATTTTAATCACACCATCATTAATTTTATATTTATTTTGAATCTGAATAACACATTCATAAAATCCGGATTAATGGAACCTCCTTTAGCTATTCGACTATTTATCTCTACTTAGGATTGTTTAAATGGGTAGATTCAACCACCAAATGAGTTAAAATTGCAAATAATATCAATTAGTTGTTGATAAAACATTATCCATCTCTGTTCATACAATTTTTTTTTTACAATAGGGAAATAGTTAATGGTAGCTTTGTGCAAAGCTATTTACAATCCACACTGCATTGCAAGTATGATTATTATTAAATTATTAACCTTGAAACTAATACTCAAAAGTTCATGGTCTCAATTTCTGGGTCAATAAAGGCCCGCTAAGATTTGTATACATTGATCATTCCTCATATTTTTTGGCTGGATAAGGATTGTGCACAAAAGCTCCCCCAACTTCAAGCGAGATTACAGAAAAGGAAAGATAACCTACCTTATACGGTCATATTCATTCTTTGCATAGTGGCACCTTTCACACAAAGATCAGTTAAGAAAGAACAGAAATATTCTATTTTTCAGGGAGGAGAACATGCACACATGCTTCACAGATTGAGACATTTTTGCTATCTAAGACATTCGAGAGTCAGGACATTGACATTATCCTCCCAATCCACTTCCATATAGTATAAAAGATCCTATCCTATTCAAGAAATACTTGTTTTCACAAACCCTTTCCTTTTCTCCAAAGAAACAGCAATGAAACTACATCAAACAAACAGGCAGACAGAATGGGAGTATGGTGTGTGGAAAATGCTTCCAACCCTATAAAGTAATTTTTCCTGTATTTACTACCAATTTCCTATTCACACGATAGGGGCTGACAAAGTACTGCTGCCAAAATGATACAGTGAGTCCTTTGTGCAGGAGCACTCTGGGCCAGATCTGCCAAATTAACAATTTGCACCCTAGACTGAAATAGTGTTTTATGAAGGTCCATGAATTACTCTGGCTTTCCAAATGCTATCACCAGACTTCAAGTTACCTGAAGGAAGGGTGCAGGAGGATTGTATTTCTGTAGCACCTTTATGACCTCGAGTCATCTCAAAGTGCTTCACAGAAAATGAGATATTTTTGATTGTAGTTACTGTTGCAATGTAGGGAAATGTGGCTGGCAAATGCATGCAGCAAAATCCCACAAAAAGCAACAAAATACCTAACAAATAATCTGCTTTCCAATGATTTTGGTTGATGGTTAAATGTCGGCCAGAACACCAGGAGAACTTGCCCAGCTCTTCTTCAAATAATGCCACTGGATCTTTCACATCCATTTGAAAAGGACAGACAGAGCCTTGGTTTAATGTCTTTTTCAAAAGATGGCACGTTCAACAGTGCAGCACTCCCTCAGTACTAGATTGGACTATCAGTTTATATCATGTTCTTGTCCTTGCAGTGGAGTTTGAACCCCGCCCCACTAATTTTGAAAACGCAAATGCGACCGCTGAGCTAAGGCTAGCGCCTAAAAGGTGATAAATATATCCCACAAAGTCAAGCGGAAAAAAAAATGAAAACTGGGCAGTGTTTGAAAAGATAGACAAGAGTACATAGGAAGAACCTTTCCCGTTGGTGGAGGGATCGAAAACCAGAAGGCACAGATATAAAGGTAATTGGCAAAAGAAGCAATGGTGACTTAAGAAAAATCTTTCACGCTGTGAGTAGTCAGGATCTGGAATGCCCTGCCAGAAAATGTGATAGAGGCAGGCTCAATCGAGGCATTCAAGAGGGAATTGGATTATTATCTGAAAAGGAAGAATGTGCAGGGCTACAGGGAGAAGACAGTGGAGTAGCACTAGGTGAATTGTTCCTTCAGAGAGCCAGCACAGACATGGGCCAAATGGCCTCCTTTTGTGCTGTAACTGTTGTATGATTCTATGACATGGGAAAAAAATGGGAATTAGAGTAGACAGCAACCAACAGTGGCAGATACAGCACCCTGAATGCTTCCTTCTGTGTCACAATTTCTACGATTAAACTTTGATTCGACAAAGGTTTCACAACAGAAGCATTTATAAGAACTTACAAAAAGGATTTAGTACAGTTCTTGTAGAATGTCAGAGCTCTTCTGTGCATCCATATATGGAAACAATCCCCCAATTCAGCATGGAATTATCTGTTTTATTAAATAGATAACCATAAACCAAAAAAACTAGTTGACATTTAGGGACAGCATAAATACCATATAGAATCAGATTGAGTTCAGCCTGCAGCCGACACTGACACCAGCAAAGAAATTTTCTATGACAAGAACTTGAGTACCATATCAATAGCTCAAAGGGAAGATATATGAAATTATTGAGAACCAGAATTAAATCTCGTGGATAAACAAGGAGAGAATGGAGGGACTTCAATTTCCATGTTTCCTAGGTAAAATGAAGAAGAGTTTCAAAAGAGAACCAGGGACATGCAGTAAACATTTTATTGTTACCATAAAAAACAAATTAAGTTTCAAATGGAGGGTGACTAGGTGTTGAAGGTATTCCAGGATCAGAAGAATCTTCAGGCTCAGGCAGTCATAGCTTGTTAGAATATCACTGAAAAATTTGCTTCGAATTCATGATGTAATCACAATTAGAGGACAACATCCTAGAAGCCATTGAAAATCAAACAGTGGAGCAGAACCCCTCAAGAAATTAAGTCCTCTCAAACCTGAGCTATCAATTTGTAGCTAGTCGAATCTGGCTGGGAAGATTCTTCCATGAGACTGTAAGGTTAGTGAGACATTGCTTCATACTATGTAACTGGAGAACAAAGATTTTCAGCAACTGTTATATGTTCCAACAAAGCTTTAGGATAATCCTTCGAATAAAGGGGAAGGAATGAAATTCACATGGCATCCAGTTTCCAGTCCAACATGTTAACAATCGTCAAGTGAAAATTAGTGATTGCCAAGTGACACAAAAGTCTGCTGATGGACAACCCCAAGTTCAGACAATGACTCAAATACCTTTCATGAATCAACCATTCATGCAGATGGGCTGCACATAGAATCAGCGATTAAGCTAGCCACTTTAATTGAGTGCTGAGCAGATGTGCAGAGATGATTGCTAGATCAGATAACTGTCACGTTATCCATCCAGATAATTGGCCCTACACCAGGTAGTGAAAATGAGCCCAGGACAATGTTGCCATTAAGTTCATCAAGTTATTTTGAAAATATATTTGACCATTTAATTTTCTGATTGACAGTTGCTTACTACTGCCAACACACTTTCATCAGCTTGGTATTGCATTTCTCCATGATACCCATCAGTGTCAGTCTAGTTTGCAAGAGGAATGACTCAAGCAGGATGAGCCAAACAAATTGTTTCTTTTTTTATTGTCATGTTCTCACCCATAAAAGAATGTCTTCCAAATAACTACAGGTGAGTTTAGGGAGAACAACAAACATGGATATGCCCCCTTGCTGGGAATCATGCATTGCGTTAATGGATTACTCAAAATGCAAGTTTCATCGTCTTCAATGGAAAACATTGTTTTTACCCATTTCATACAGAAACAACTAATGCTGTAGTTGATTTTGTTAATGAGCTTAAATTACAATTCAAAGTTTATGCTTCATAATTTCTGTGTTCAGTGGCCACGTTTCTAAAGTTTTCACTCTGTGATCTACCATAAAATTACAAATGATCGGCAAGTTACAAAGCAACCATATTGTAATAACACTCAAAATATCATAAAACACAATTCTTTAAGGATAAAAATAAAATCAGCATATGTTTTGGATCAAAACAGACTGTTATAGAAACAGTTCATTCAAGTAACTTCACTAGTTGAAATGACTTGAGTTTCAAATGGACATCAACACTCTGATAGGAAACTGAAATGAGAAATTAGGATATACACACAAGAAATACAGACATCTGAGCTCACAACCCATTAAACAAGTTTTGTTTGTGCCTTCGACTTAGAACCATAGAAAAGATACGGCACAGAAAGAGGTCATTCTGCCCACTGCGTCTGCAGCGGCTGAAAAAACTAGCTGCCCAATCTAATCCCACCTTCCAGCACCTGGTCCGTAGCCTTGCACGTTACAGAACTTCAGGTGCAAGTCCAGGTACCTTTTAAATGAGTTGAAAGTTTCTGCCTCCACTACCAATCCAGGCAGTGTATTCCAGACACCCACCACCCTCTGGGTAAAAAGGTTTTTCCTCATGTCCCCTCTAATTCTACCACCTTTAATCTGTGCCCTCTGGTAATTGACCTCACCGCTAGGGGAAACAGGTCCTTCCTGTCAACTCTATCTAGACCCCTCATAATTTTGTACACCTCAATTAAGTCACCCCTCAGCCTCCTCTGCTCTAAGGAAAACAACCCTAGCCTGTCCAATCTTTCCTCATAGCTGCAATTTTCCAGCCCTGGCAACATTCTTGTAAATCTCCTCTGTACTCTCACCAGAGCAATTATGTCCTTCTTGTAATGTGGTGACCAGAACTGTACGCAATACTCTAGCTGTGGCCTAACCAGCATTTTATATTCCAACATTGCATCCCACTTTTGTATTCTATACTTTGGCCAATAAAGGAAAGCATTCCCTATGCCTTCTTCAACACTTTATCTACCTGTCCTGCCACCTTCAGCGACCTGTGGACATGCACTCCAAGATCTCACACTTCCTCTACCCCTCTCAATATTCTCCTTGCTTTGTTTGCCCTCCCCAAATGCATTACCTCACACTTCTCCAGATTGAATTCCATTTGTAATTTTTCCGCCCACTCAACCAAACCACTGATATTCTGGAATCTACAGCTACCCTCCACCATCAACTACACGGCCAATTTTTGTGTCATCTGCAAATTTTCCAATCATGCCTCTCATATTCAAGTCTAAATCATTAATATCTACCACAAACAGCAAGGGACCTAACACTGAGCTCTGTGGAACGCCCCTGGAAACTGCCTTCCATTTGCAAAAACATCTGTTGACCATTACTCTTTGTTTCCTGTCACTGAGCCAATTTTGGATCCAATTCACCACATTCCCCTGTATCCCATGGGCTTTTACTTTTCTGACCAGTCTGCCATGTGGGACCTTGTCAAATGCCCTACTAAAATCCATGTAGACAACATCCACTACACTACCCTCATCAATCCTCCTTGTTACTTCCTCAAAAAATTCAATTAAGTTAGTAAGACATGACCTTTCCTTAACAAATCCATGCTGACTACCTCTGATTAATCCATGCCTTTCTAAGTGACAGTTTATCCTATCTCTCAGAATTGATTCTATAATTTACCCACCACTGAGGTCAGATTGACTGGCCTATAATTATTTGGTCTATCCCTCGCACCCTTTTTAAACAATGGTTCAACATTTCCAGACCTCCAGTCCTCTGGTACCTCGCCTGTATCTAGTGAGGATTTGAAGATGATCCTTAGAGCATCCGCTATTTCCTCCCTGGCTTTCTTTAACAGTCTTGGATACAATCCATCCAGCCCTGGTGATTTATCCATTTTCAAGGATGTCAGAGCCTCTAGTGTTCCTCTCTCATTATGCTTAATGTATCTAATATTTCACATTCCTCCTCTTTAACTACAATGTCTGCATCATCCCTCTCCTTTGTGAAGAGAGTCAAAGTACTCATTAAGAACCCTGCCCACATTTTCTGCATCCATACATAAGTTACTTTGTACATCTTTGATAGGCCCTACCCTTTCCTTGGTTATCCTCTTGCTCTTAATGTACTGATAAAACATCTTTGGATTTTCCCTGCCAATATTTTTTCATGTCCTCCCTTTGCTTTCCTAATTTCCTTTTTTACTTCACCCCTGCATTTTCTATACTCCTCTAGGTTTTCTAAAGTATTAAGTTTTTTGTGACTGTCATAAACTTTCTTTTTTCTGCTTTATCTTACCCTGCTTTTAGATAATCAGGGGGCTCTAGATTTGGCAGTACCACCCTTTTTCTTTGTGGGGCATGTCTACACGCTGCCCGTAGAATCTCGCTTTTGAATGCCTCCCACTGGTTTGCCACTGATTTTCCTTCAAGTAGCTGTATCCGGTCCACTTTCGCCAGATCACCCCTCAGCTATGTAAAATTTGCCTTGCCCCAATTTAGAACTTTTACTCCTGTTCTATCGTTGGTCTTTTCGATAATAATGCTAAATATAACTGGAATACGGTCACCATCTCCAAAATGGTCACCCACCGCTACTTCATCCACTTGCCCAGCTTCATTTCTGAAGACGAAATCTAGAATTGCGCCCCCTCTCGTTGGGCTTGTTAAGTGTTGGCTAAAAAAGTTCTCTTGAATGCAATTCAAGCATTTTGTGCCCTCTGTGTCGTTCACACTGTTTGTATCCCAGTTGATATTAGGATAGTTCAAATTCCCAACTATTATTGCCCTCTTATTTTTGCACTCAAATTTGTCGACATATTTGTTCTTCTATCTCCCTCTCACTATTTGGGGGTCTATAGTACACTCCTGGTAGTGGGGCCGCCCCTTTTTTTATTTTTCATTTGATGATTCATTTAGCATATCAACCCTCCTCACAGCTGTAATTGATTCTTTAACCAATAATACTGCACCCCCTCCTTTTTTTATCCTTCTCTATCCTGCCTGAAAACTCTATATCCAGGGATGTTCAGCGGCCATTTTTGCCCCTCTTTAAGCCAAGTTTCGATTACAGCAATGGTATCATGCTGCCTTGTGTCTATGTGTGCCCTCAGCTCATCAGCTTTACTTGCTATACTCCTTGCATTTAAATAAATACTTTTCTAACACTGCCAAATTCCTGTGCTGTTCACTTTTTAACCTTTGCACTTCTTTAGTTCAATCAAGCTCTTACCTTGCTTGACCACTTTCTGGCTTCATCATGCAACTGCCTGGCAGACTCCATAATAGGCTGATTCACCACTTCTCCTGCTTTCATTTCAGGGAATTCCTCATCTTTTTCCTCAGGAGGCGGTGGTCTTGGTGGAGGAACCTGACCCTCAGGAAGAGGTGGTTTGGGAGGAGCTGGTTCGTCATTAAGCTGCAAACAGTGCATTGAAATCATATTTGAAAGCTCAATATAAAGAAAGCTTTAGCATAATGTTTCTAATTTTTAATTACATAAAGCATAGGAAAAGGGATATCTGAGAAAGTTATTTTTACAAGCATAATTATACAAAAGGCAATGATCTTCTGCTGGAATTAAAATCTGCCTTACTTAGTATTTTTAAATTGATCACATTTAAGCAGTAAACAAGCAAAACTCTCGAGAGGTTTTACTCCAATGCAGTGCAAATCCAAACACTGCATTGAATAATTCTCAACTAACCAACACAGTCAGATGTTGCCATACATCTTTGATTATGTACATATATAGTAAAGCAAAGCATATTCATTAAGTAATTTTACACAATGCACATCGGTTTTTTTCTTCAGCACTAGTTTAATAAAGTACAAAGAAGAATTTTTGAAACTTTCCTATTATGTTCGACTGAATTGTTGAAAATGCCCTATACCAAAATTTAAACTTTGTCTTTCTTTCATACTTGGGTTGAGCTACACAACCCTAGAATAAAGTACTAGGGCGTGGTGGAAAACATAACCTAATCAGTTAAGATTATTAAACAAAGAACAAACTGGTTTAAGTGTAATGTTTCTCATGCCAGACCAACCCATTAAAAACACTGAGTGGCAACAATGTACACTGTGACACCATTTTCTTTAGAACTGGTGACTTAACAGTATGATTACAGCAAAAGATAAATGTGCAGGTCTAAAACAGTCTAGACTGCATCATGAAGCAAAATTATACAATTGCCATTCAGAAAGACTCAGGGTCAACAATAAATTTCATAAGACTGCACATTTTTGATTTCTTTAATCAGCCAAAACATCAATCCTCTTCAGTTATAATAATTATTAAATGTAATCATACATGGAGTTGATCTAGATCAGGTGGTGGAGGAGGAAAGTCTGGCTCCTGAGGCTGGAAAGCTTCTCGAACCTTAGCCACAGCACCTAAAATTCGATATCCTGAATCTAAGAAGTTCTTCTGCAAACCTACAGGTAAGAATCACAGATTACTGAACAATGTAAATTGGCAAGATGCTTTAAATAAACAAACACTCATATTATTGATCAATACACAAGTCAAACATAAGGTTCCATTAGTAAATTGATAAGAACAAAAATCTGAAAAGTTCATCCCCATCAAGTAAAACAGGGTGATAATTTTAGAAACAAAACTGTTCTCATGGTTTTACTTGAAAAACCATAACAAATCAACAAACCATAATATGATAACTTTCAAACTTAGTGTAAAATTCTATGTAGTTCAATCCAATACTAGGATCTTAAGTCTAAACAAAGGAAAATACGAAACTAGGAGGGGCAAATTGGCTGTGGTAGATTGGAAAACTACATTAAAAGATATGACTGTAGACAGGCAATGACTAGCATTTTAAAAGAAATAATACATGGTTTACAATAAATTTACATTCCTTTGAGGCACAAAAACGCAGCAGGAAAGGTGATCCAACCATGGCTAACAAAAGAAGTTAAAGATTGTATTAGATCAAAGGAAGAGGGTTATAAAGTTGCCAAAAAAGTAGTAAGCCTGAAGATTGGGAGCATTTTAGAATTTAACAAAGGAGGACTAAGAAACTGATAAAGAGAAAATAGAATATGAAAGTTAACTAGCGAGTAGCAGAAAAATGGACTGTTAAAGCTTATATAGGTATGTAAAATGGGAAAGATTATCAAAGACAAATGCATGCCCACTACAGGCAGAGACAGAAGAATTTAAAATGGGGAATAGGAAATGGCAAAGAAACTAAACAAATACTTTGTGTCTGTTTTCAAAGAGGAATATACTAAAAACCTCCCAGGAATACTAGAGAACCAAGGGACTAGTGAGAATGAGGAACTGAAAGAAACTAGTATCAGTAAAAAGGTAGTACTGGAGAAATTAATGGGACTGAAAGTTGACAAATCCCCTGGACCTGACAATCTACATCCCAGAGTGTTGAAAGAGGTGGCTGTAGTGATAGAGTCACAGAGAGATACAGCACCGAAACAGGCCCTTCGGCCAACGAGTCCGCGCCAACCATCAACCACCCATTTATACTACTTCTACATTTTCCCTCTCACATCCCCACCTTCCCTCAATTCTCCTACCACCTACCTACACTAGGGGCAATTTTTACAATGGTCAATTTACCTATCAACCCTATTATTACATATAGTGCATGCATTGGTGGCCATCTTCCAAAATTCTATAGATTATGGAAAGGTTCCTGATGATTGAAAGGTAGCAAATATAACCCCAATATTTTAGAAAAGAGGGAGAGAAAACACAGCAACTACAGACCTGTTAGCCTGACATCAGTAGTAGGGAAAATGCTAGAATCTATTATAAAGGATGCGATAACTGGACACTTAGAAAATAATGGTAGGATTGGGCAAAGTCAACATGGATTTATGAAAGGGAAATCATGTTTGACAAGCCTTGTGGAGATTTTTTTTTGAGGATGTAACTAGCAGGATAAGGGGGAAACTAGTGGATGTGGTGTATTTGGATTTTCAGAATGTTTTCGATAAAGTCCCATACAGGAGGTTAGTAAGCAAAATTAGAGCACATGGGATTGGGGGTAATATACTGGCATGGATTGTGAATTTGTTAATGGACAGAAAACAAAGAGTAGGAATAAATGGGTCATTCTCAGGTTGGCAGGCTGTGACTAGTGGGGTACCGCAAAGATCAGTGCTTGGGCTCCAGCTATTCACAATCTATTGTTACGACCAAGGCAGGAGAAATGCACTGTTAATTCAGTCCCACTACTCCACAGGTCACAGCATATCAATCAAGTTTCCCACCTACCGAAGAATAGCTAAACTAGACACTCTATTTGTCCCCCAGAATAAATTAAACCAAACCAGGTTTCTTTAAACAACAACATTAACTATTAATTAGAAAAGAAATAAGTCTTAACTACTAATGAGATAAATTAGAATTACAACATTACAGCGCAGTACAGGCCCTTCGGCCCTCAATGTTGCGCCGACCTGTGAAACCATCTGACCTACACTATTCCATTTTCATCCATATATCTATCCAATGACCACTTAAATGCCCTTAAAGTTGGCGAATCTACTACTGCTGCAGGCAGGGCGTTCCACGCCCTTACTACTCTCTGAGTAAAGAAACTACCTCTCACATCTGTCCTATATCTATCACCCCTCAACTTGAAGCTATGTCCCCTCGTGTTTGCCATCACCATCCGAGGAAAAAGACTCTCACTATCCACCCTATCTAACCCTCTGATTATCTTATATGTCTCTATTAAGTCACCTCTCCTCCTCCTTCTCTCCAACGAAAACAACCTCAAGTCCCTCAGCCTTTCCTCGTAAGACCTTCCCTCCATACCAGGCAACATCCTTTTAAATCTCCTCTGCACCCTTTCCATAGCTTCCACATCCTTCCTATAATGCGGTGACCAGAACTGCACGCAATACTCCAGGTGCGGTCTCACCAGAGTTTTGTACAGCTGCAGCATGACCTCTTGGCTCCGAAACTCGATCCCCCTACTAATAAAGCTATATATATGAAAAGCTTGGAACTATATCACCGTTCCTTCACTGTCGCTGGGTCAAAATCCTGGAACTCCCTTCCTAACAGCACTGTGGGTGTACCTACCCCAGATGGACTGCAGCAGTTTCCAGAAGGCAGCTCACCACCACCTTCTCAAGGGCAATTAGGGATGGGCAATAAATGCTGGCCTGGCCAGCGATGTCCACATCCCATGAATGAATTTTAAAAAAGCTCCTTAGTTCCTTAGCCCTCATGCACACACACACACGCATTCAAAAAAACAGTTAACCAGGGAAAATGATTTTGGTTTACAGCAGTTTCTTAGGAATAGAAGGAACAATAAAAATATATCAACATGTCACATTCTGGTAGGAAATCTTGGGTTGGGTGAGGTGTCCCAGAGTCAAATTGTCAGATGCCACTTGAAGTCTCTCCAAGCGAGGTTGATGAACAGTCTTTAATGGGTAGGTGTTCAAGGCAATTCGACTACAGCAGGCGTCACATAGGTCTTTCAGCAGGGGTGCAGCAACCGGTCTACTCAGGACTCTCCACAGCAACACAACAGCAGAAGCTTGCTTCAGGTTCCAGGATTTTCCAAAACACAGGAGGCAACAGGAACTACATTGGATGCAGGAATTCTTCAGAGACAGGAGGCAATAGGTATCTGCCACCTTTCAAATGCAAGGATTTCTTTTCATGAGATGCAAGTCTCCTTTACAGAGAAAGGTCTTTTTCCCTAGTCTCCAGGTAGGTCAGGTTTAAGTTTCAAATACCTGCTCTCTGTCCAACTCACTGATTTTTAAAAGTCCAAAGTAAAAGCAAGAAGTCTTCCTGAGCCAATCACAAGACCAGAGTCTCCTCGGTCAGTTAAAGTGTTGCTCTTAGGTCAAAATCCCATGCTGTTTGCTTGAAATTGCTTGCTTTTCCTTTCTTGTATACAAAGTCAACATCCAAAAATTCCAGCTATTTGCAAGTGTCCAAATCAACTGAAAATCCTTTTCTCATTTTTTAAAACACACAGAATTCTAGGATTTTAGTACAAAAATAAAACCTCGTAATACTACATAAATGATTTGGATGTAGGGACCAAATGTAATATTTCCAAGTTTGCTGATGACACAAAATTAGGTGGGAATGAGAGTTGTAAGGAGGATGCAAAGAGGCTTCAAGGGGCTTTGGACTGGCTAAGTGACTGGGCAAGAACAGGGCAGATGAAATATAATGTGGAAAAATGTGAAGTTATCCACTTTGGTAGGAAAAACAGAAATGCAGAGTATTTCTTAAATAGAGAGAGATTGGGAAGTGTTGATGTCCAAAGGGACTTGGGTGTTCTTGTTCATAAGTTACTGAAAGTTAACATGCAGGTGCAGCAAGCAATTCGGATGGCAAATGGTGTGCTGGCCTTTACTGCAAGAGAATTTGAGTACAGGAGTAAAGAAGTCTTGCTGCAATTGTATACAGCCTTGGTGAAACCGTACCTGGAGTATGGTGTGCAGTTTTGATATCCTTACCTAAGGAAGGATATGCTTACCATAGGGGAAGTGCAACAAAGGTTCACCAGACTGATCCCTGGGATGGCAGGATTGTCCTATGAGGAGAGAGAGATTGAGCAGACTGGGCCTATATTCTCCATAGTTTACAAGAATGAGAGGTGATCTCATTGACGCATACAACATTTTTTACAGGACTCGACAGGGTAGATGCAGGAAGGATGTTTCTCTTGGCTGGAGGTGTCTAGAATAAGGGGACACAGTCTCAGAATAAGAGGTAGGCCATTTAGGACTGAGATAAGGAGGAATTTCTTCACTCAAAGGGTGATGAATCTTTGGAATTCTCTACCCCAGAGGGCTGTGGAGGCTCAGTCATTGAGTTTAGCCACGAGAGAGATCGACAGATTTCTAAATATTAAAGATAGCAAGGGATTATGGGGGTAGTGCAGGAAAATGATGTTGAAGTTGAAGATCAGCCATGATCTAGCTGAATGGTGAAGCAGGCTCAAAGGGCCAAATGTCCTACTCCTGCTCCTATTTCTTACGTTCACTATGAACTTTAGTTTTTACAAATCACACCCCACTGTTCAGTTCAGTCACTTTTATTTAACTCAAATGCAGGCTACTCTTGCTTCTAAGACACAGCAAGTTCAAAACTGTATCAGTCTTGGAAGTAAAAGAGGCAACACTGATGGAGGCGGTTTCATTTCTCCTTCCCAAAACGTCACTTAGATCAATGAAATTTTAAGAAACTGCACAGAATCTAGATGAAGTGGATCTGAAATGTTAAATTCTGATGTAAAAAATGTATCGAAATTCAACAAAATCATGTCAAGTTGTTATGGATAGGGGGAAATTAGAGGGACTCAGTGCCTGAAGCCAAACCAAATTAATCTTAAACACCTCAACCTAGGTCTTTAGCACCACTGCTAAAGACAACAGTTGGTCTTTTTCTTATACTCTTGACCTAGGGTGAATAATCTTACTTATATTAGAATGAACTGTTTGCATTGCTCTTGATTTTACCGGTTGTATTACAAAACAGACAATCCTCAATATGTGAAAATGGCACTTTCAACAATCTAGTGAATGTGCAAAATGAGCAATGAAACTTAAGTGTGCCTTACCAGGATCTGAAATGTTCCCAGCTACAGCTTTAGCATCCAGTACCATAGGTGAGATGGTTTTGCTTAGATCATCAGATGCTGCCTTCACCAATTCACGGAATTTCGGGTCTTCTGAGTTTTCAACTTCCCTTTTGGCAACCAAAAGAATTCTGTTTGCACGGCGTGCAATGCTTGTTGCTCCAGCAACCAACATTTGAGGTTGTACGTTGGCCATGGCTACCTTGCACTTGTCTATATCTTTCTTGATGGCTTCCTCAGAGGCATCCAATAGAGACCTGGTATCAATAGCTTCATCCACCAAACCTATACGATATGACACATTATTACCCAGTATTATCTGCATGAAACTGAGCAAACATATCTCTGCATTTCAAGCTGTTATTGAAACTCATCTCATTTAAATGGAAGTTTTTAGTTTGATATAGCTGGAATTTGGGGGACAAGGTGGCACCACACATTGCACAAAAATGGAAGAATGCAGCTTTATTTACCTTACTAACAATCTAGGAACATATGCACAGAAAGAGCACATTTAAAGATTTGTACAATTTCTTAAATTCTGGTGAAAAACAGGCAATCGAGCACCGCAGTAGAGGGATGCAGGTTTGAATTCCTGACATCAGAAGTGCTGCTTGGAGAAGGGACAATAAAAGCCATCATGGAGCAGACTATCCACATACACAGTCAGTGGAGAGCCAGCATGGACCTGATCGGCTGAATGGCCTCCTTCTGTGCCATAAATGACTATTCCTATAGAAGGAGTTACAAGATTGGGGGGAAGGAATAGATGGATTAACATTTACAAAGCCTGCCAGGAATCTACTTGTTAAACACTGCAAATTCAGATTACGAAATTGCCACTTGTTAATATTAAAAGCTCAAACTAGGCACAATTATTTTAGAGATAAAATAGGCTGTAACAACAAGTCATCCATAAAAGCAGCAATACAGAAGACCATATTGCCCATCCCACAACATTAAAAAACATTTTTACAGCAAGATTAGCAAACAGGGCTGCACAGCATGCTGTGGCATGCAGTGATAAGGTTTTTTTTTAGTTTAGAGATACAGCATTGAAACAGGCCCTTCGGCCCACCGAGTCTGTGCCGAACATCAACCACCCATTTATACTAATCCTACACTAATCCCATATTCCTACCAAACATCCCCACCTGTCCCTATATTTCCCTCCCACCTACCTATACTAGTGACAATTTATAATGGCCAATTTACCTATCAACCTGCAAGTCTTTTGGCTTGTGGGAGGAAACCGGAGCACCCGGAGGAAACCCACGCAGACACGGGGAGAACTTGCAAACTCCACACAGGCAGTACCCGGAATCGAACCCGGGTCCCTGGAGCTGTGAGGCTGCGGTGCTAACCACTGCGCCACTGTGCCGCCCTGTGGGTTCGTGACCCCAATCCCCACCCTGCAAGCATTCTGTAAGGGAGGGGAGGAGAAACCAGCTTTTTTTTGAAATGTAGGAAAAAAACTTCCAAATAATGGAGAAAAGGGTGAATTATGTAATTAGATTAATTTTCTCTGCAAAACAGGCAGGCAAATAAAAGCATTTGAAACAATTTCTATTAGAGTGAATACTATTGATAACTTCACCAAATTCACAGGAGGCCCATGCTTGAAGGGAACATGGGTCAGAGATTGGATTACAAACACTGTAGCACAGATTCTCTGTACAACTATTCTATCAAGCACTGCTCTCTGTTAAGAATGCAGGAACAATGAACTTACCTTTAAATTTGATATGCTGGTTTAATTTTTTTTTAAGTATTTCGCTATTGGAGAATATTTCAAACTACAAAGGTAACTGACCAGACCCAAGATTATTGTCATTAATCACTTACCAACATATTGTTCAGCAACTGAAAGCTTCAAGCTCAAAACAAGGTTGATTTATGAAGCTACTGATTGAGGTAGCCAGTGACATAAGGAAGCAGGGGAAAAAAGTTATTTAATGAACTTTTGCTGATTTAAAAGCAAGAACAGTACAACTCAAAATTTTTCAAATGCTTCTGCTCACCAGTCATTTTCTCAACGTTATCAATCCACTGGTTCTTCATAGTTTCAAAATGTTCATTGGCAGCCTGATTACCAGGATTTCTCAACAAGATGCGAGCAGCTGAAACCACCTGTCAAGTAATTCAGTAATAGTCAAACTGAGCATTCGGAGGGGCAGGAGCAAGTTGAATATTTCTGCAGTGAGGACAATGCACTAGCCCCTTTTACCCTTCCAGAGCTGTAATTATAGGTTTAGAACTATGTGGCTGACAGTTGAGGGCTGTAAATAAAATGTTTCAAGTCAAAAAATCTTTTAAAAATAAATTAATGCAACATGCAACTGATTAACATGGCTTGATCCATTTTCTAGTTATTCCACTAGAAGGGGTATTCCACCTTGAAAAGAATAGGCACCTTGTCACATTGATAAAGTGCTCAGTCAGCAGTTACTTAGCTACATCTGGGTCAGAATCAAAGTCAGCAGCAACCTTTATAAATATTGTAGTTAAAAATGAAGAACACAGTCAGGTGGGTAAAATGAAACAGAAGCATAGCAAATGTGGGAAAGTTATAGGAAGAGATTTTTTTTTTATAAAGTGCTTTATTTTAAAAACAATCCTGATTTTGAGTGTTTAACATAAAGTCCTACCTGTGGTGTTAACTCTCGAGCAGACTTCACAGCTGTCTGTATCCCTTCTACTGTGCTTTTGTTTGCAGCTCCAACAGCAGCAGCTTTCTCTGCTGTAGCACCGAGTTTGGCAGCATGATTCTCAAAATAAGCTGCTCTCTCTTCAAACACCTGCCAATACAGCAACATTTTTCTATTTTCTTATACTGATTACAAAGTAACTACAAGCAAATGTAATTTTCCTCATTAATTTGATAATCATGAAATAAAATTTACTGGTTTAGTTGGTCATAATATTTTATCAGATTTAAAATAAAATACTTGAGGGAAAATAGCCTCTTTTTTTCCCCCCTGTATTTCTTGTCTGCTTCGATAATGCATTAACTGCAACTAAGAGATTTGGAAGGCAACGTACAGCTAAGTCTCCGTTGAAGTGAAACAACCATAAAAGGGTGAGAAACAGTAAGGGAACAGCCCTCTCCCCATGAAGGAATCACTCTAATTCTCCTCAGCAATTTCTAACAGCAACAGGGCCAAGATCAAGTACTCAGCAGTATAGTATACTGAAGATGCAAACCCATATCCCACCACTCCACAATACCGTGCCCCAATGCATTGCTTATTGGCAAATTAAACAAATAATTTACCATGGTAACAGCCCTCATTTGCGTGGCCACTTTTTAGTAAGCTAACCAACTGGAAGTATTAAATTACAATTGAGGCTCACTATTTGGTCACCATTTAGAAGTTAAATTTTCGAAAGTACCAAAATCACAATTTCAACTATTACTGCAGTCTTCAATAGCAAAATACACAAGTGTAAGAGGTATGTAAAAATGAAATTTTTGCTAACATAGGGTAATCATTCTAAAACTAGGAGTGCATTTGGCACAGACTATGCTGCTTTGGTTCCTTCATACCTCATTTAATAAACACAGGATGATACAATAGTGATTGGGCACTGCATGACTTACTTCAAACATCGAGCTTATTTTGTTATTGCAAACATATATTCTAAGCAAACACTCCTTTTTGAGTTAAAATCTCCTTACTCCCACTTACCTCTTCTCTGTTTGGTGCATCACGAGGAGCAGTGGCTGCTACAGCAAGCAACTTAATTGGAGTGGTAGTGTCGCTGAAAACATCGGATACTTCCTGGGTCATGACCTCTTGCATTTTGCCTTTTAGGTCCTAAGTGAGAATAAAGGTGATAAAGTATTTGCATTTTGCCTGAAAGAAATTACATGCATCGAACATGTGAAATGTACCTCATGTAAATTAGCATTTTATGGCACTTTGCAATGGGAATAGATGGACGCAAAGCACAAAGTAAATACATTTGATGAGAGGGAATAGTAAGGATGCATTAAAAACTTGTTTTTAAAAAGATAGCCTTTTGGTGCAGAGGCAGACAAAAATATAGTGATGCCAAATGATTTGGAAAATAAGGAGAATGTGTCAGCTGGGTTGTATTGCCTGAAAACACAAATCAAGTAAAATGAGATATTGCCTTCAAGGAACTTAAAAATTAAGATCTTGAAGTTGATTCACTGGGACATAAGGAGCCAGCACAGATGAAGGAAGGGATTTTGCAGAAGAGAATGCAGATTTTAAAGTTCTGGCTAGACTGAAATTTGTGAAAGCTTGGTCCTCAAAATGATGATGGTTTGGGTGAAGAGTAGATGGCCCTGCGACATTTACAGTCTGCACCGACACACAGCAATAGAGTGGTAGGATCCAAGTTCATGCAATAACACCACACATTGTAAGCTCCTCATTTGAAACTGCCACAGTAAACCGTAAAATATAAATTGAGCAGATACTTTCTGAAACATTATAATAAAAGCAAAATCTATGGGCTAGTACAGTATTTCAGTTCCATTGTTCTGCTGTATCGAATTATAGATGCACGTTCATGTCTGCAATTCCCTCATCATGAATTGGCCATCAGAGCAGTGTTACTATCTAGAGGTGTTAAGTGGAGACCAGATCATACCTAAAACAGAGCAGGAAAGTGAAAGGGAGGAAGGGTATACACAAACACATAAGTTTATGAAATAGATAGGTGCTACATTTGCAATGAGCTTTCCCTCAGCTTTGAAGTTCATTCCGTACTGCCAAATTCCTTTCTCCCTAATTAACCAATTATTATTTATTCATTAAAAATAGCAACTTTCATGTCTTAAGCAATCAATTAAGGGCGGCACAGTGGTTAGCACCGCAGCCTCACAGCTCCAGCGACCCGGGTTCAATTCTGGGTACTGCCTGTGTGGAGTTTGCAAATTCTCCCCGTCTCTGCGTGGGTTTCCTCCGGGTGCTCCGGTTTCCTCCCACAGCCAAAAGACTTGAAGGTTGATAGGTAAATTGGCCATTATAAATTGCTCGTAGTATAGGTAGGTGGTAGGGAAATATAGGGACAGGTGGGGATGTGGTAGGAATATGGAATTAGTGTAGGATTAGTATAAATGGGTGGTTGATGATCGGCACAGACTCGGTGGGCCGAAGGGCCTGTTTCAGTGCTGTATCTCTAAACTAAAACTAAACTAAATACATTAATAAATGTTCATTTACCCCATATAATGTATTAAAATGATCAGATTCCATAGTCCTTAAACTTTACACCAATGCATTCAATGCAAAACTATGCACTCTTAATTTGTGTCATTAAAAATTAAAGAATGTAATGCAAGAGGATTTATTCCAAGAAAGCATGGTTACTTATGACAGAGATAGTATTCCACCTAGTGGAAAAAAAACACAACACTGTATCGTGATTAATAGAAACAGCATCAAATTTAATGTTTGAAATTTGAAATGTTTCTTTTACTGCACATTTCAAATCCAAGAATTAGCTTTTTTAAAATAATTTCTACCTTGACTCAAATTTAAAAATACATTAATTAGGTAAAAGGCAAATCCACTATCACAATTATGAGACATCGGGCTGAATTTTAATTGCGCGCTGCGCTCTGTGGCAGCACGCTTTCAACGCTGCAGCCATCCAACATGCAAGTGCAGCCGAGGAGCCCTCGCGATATTATGCGCAGGGGCTCATTTAAATAGAGGGGGTGGAGCAGCCACCCCGATGACGTTAAGGGGTCGGCCACCACGTCCCCGGCAACAGTGTCTGGCGCCACCGTGCAGGCACCATTGCCATTTTTGAAAGGCTTTAAGCCCTTAGGTAAAGTTTTAATTTTTAAAGGCAAAGTAATCAGCATTTTTATTAAACAGGTAATAAAGATACGGAGGACCTTCCCCAACCCCACAATGGTCATTTCAATTCCCCAAAATATGCTTTTTTTCCTACCTGCACTTTATAGAGTCATAGAGTCATAGAGTCATACAGCACAGAACAGGCCCTTCGGCCCATCGTGTCTGTGCCAGCCATACAGCACCCAACTATTCTAATCCCATATTCCTGCACTTGGCCCTTAGCCCTGTATGCTATGGTGTTTCAAGTGCTCATCTAAATACTTCTTAAATGTTGTGAGGGTTCCTGCCTCCACCACCTCTTCAGGCAGTGCGTTCCAAATTCCAACCACCCTCTGGGTGAAAAACTGTCTCCTCAAATCTCCCCTAAACCTCCTGCCCCTTACCCTAAATCTATGCCCCCTGGTTCCTGACCTCTCCGCTAAGGGAAAAAGTTTCTTCCTATCTAACCTATCAATGCCCCTCATAATCTTGTAGACCTTGATCAGGTGCCCCACTCAGCCTGCTCTGCTCCAAGGAAAACAACCCTCGCCTTTTCAGTCTCCAGCCCAGGCAACATCCTAGTGAATCTCCTCTGCACCCTCACCAGTGCAATCACATCCTTCCTATAGTGTGGTGACCAGAACTGTACACGGTACTCCAGCTGTGGCCTAACTAGCGTTTTACATAGCTCCATCATAACCTCCCTGCTCTTATATTCTATGCCTCGACTAATAAAGGCAAGTATCCCATATGCCTTCCTAACCACATTATCTACCTGTGCTGCTGCCTTCAGTGATCTGTGGACAAGTACACCAAGGTCCTCTGACTTTCTGTACTTCCTAGGGTCCTACCATCCACTGTGTATTCCCTTACCTTGTTAGTCCTCCCAAAATGCATTACCTCACACTTTTCAGGATTAGATTCCATTTGCCACTGCTCCGCCCATCTTACCAGCCCATCTATATCTCCTTGTAATCTAAGGCTTTCTTCCTCACTATTTACAACACCACCAATTTTCCAGTCATTTGCAAACTTACTGACCATACCTCCTATATTCACGTCTAAATCATTAATGTACACTACAAACAGCAAGGGTCCCAGCACCAATCCCTGTGGTACACCACTGGTCACAGGCTTCCAATCACTAAAACAGCCCTCGACCATTACCCTCTGCCTCCTGCCACTAAGCCAATTTTGGATCCAATTTGCCAAATTGCCCTGGATCCCATGGGCTCTTACCTTCTTAACCAACCTCCCATGCGGGACCTTATCAAAATCCATGTACATTAGATCTACTGCTTTACCGTCATCTACACATATAGTCACCTCCTTGAAAAATTCAATCAAATTAGTTAGACACGATCTCCCCTTGACAAAGCCATTCTGACTATCCCTGATTAATCCCTGCCTCTCCAAGTGGAGATTAATCCTGTCCCTCAGAATTTTTTCCAATATCTTCCCTACCATTGATGTTAGACTCACCGGCCTGTAATTACCTGGTTTATCCCTACTACCCTTCTTGAATAATGGTACCACATTTGCTGTCTTCCAGGCCTCTCTCCTGTGGCCAGAGAGGATTTGAAAATTTGTGTCAAAGCCCCTGCTATCTCCTCCCTTGCCTCACATAACAACCTGGGATACATCTCATCTGGGCC
This sequence comes from Heterodontus francisci, assembly GCF_036365525.1. Taxonomy (NCBI): domain Eukaryota; kingdom Metazoa; phylum Chordata; class Chondrichthyes; order Heterodontiformes; family Heterodontidae; genus Heterodontus; species Heterodontus francisci. The sequence continues at coordinate 15,133,821 of NC_090412.1, read as the reverse complement.
TGAGGATTTAGCCACTTTTAAGCCCGCTAAAACAGCTAATATTTCCTCCCTTTCAATGCTAATATATTCAAGTATATCGCAATCCCCCGCCCTGATCTCTACACCTACATCGTCCTTCTCCATAGTGAACACCTTTGAAAAGTAATCATTTAAAACCTCATCTATGTCCTCCGACTCCACACAAAGATTGCCACGTTGGTCTCTAATGGGCCCTACTCTTGCCCTGGTTATCCTCTTACCCTTAATATACTTATAAAGCGCCTTGAGATTTTCCTTTATCTTGCTCGCCAGTGTTTTTTCATGCCCCCTCTTTGCTCTCCTACTTACTTTTTTAAGTGCCACCCAGCACTTTCTATACTCCTCTAGTGCCTCCGCTGTTTTCAGCGCTTGGGATCTGCCGTAAGCCTCCTTTTTTTTCCTGATCCAATGCTCAATATCCATAGACATCCAGGGTTCCCTGGGCCTGTTAGTCCTACCCTTCACCTTAACGGGTACATGTTGGCTCTGGACTCTCACTGATGTGATGTAGACTTTCCTACAAGTAGCTGCTCCCAGTCCACTTTGGCCAGATCCTGTTTTATCATATTGAAATCGTCCTTCCCCCAATTCAGTACCTTTATTTCTGGTCTATCTTTGTCCTTTTCCATAACTACCATAAATCTTAGAGTTATGGTCACTAACCCCGAAATGCTCCCCCACTGGCACTTCTACCACTTGACCGGCTTCATTCCCTAAGATTAGGTCCAGTACTGCCCCTTCCCTTGTAGGACTTTCTACATACTGGCTCAGAAAGCTCTCCTGTATGCATTTTGAGAATTCCATCCCTTTTAAGCCTTTTGCACTAAGACAATCCCAGTTAATTTTGGGGAAGTTGAAATCCCCTACCATTATTACCCTATTATTTTCACACCTCTCTGAGGTTTGCCTACATATCTGCTCCTCTATCTCTTCCTAACTGTTTGGAAGCCTGTAGTAGACACCCAGCCAAGTGATTGCCCCTTTTTGTTTTTAAGTTCTACCCAAATGGCCTCATTTGAGGAACCTTCTAAAAGGTCATCCCTCCTTACTGCAGTAATTGACTCCTTCATCAACAGTGCAATGCCACCTCCTCTTTTATCCCCTCCCCTGTCGCGCCTGAAGATTCTATACCCTGGAATATTGAGCTGCCAGTCCTGTCCCTCCTTCAACCGTGTCTCTGTGATAGTAATAATATCATAATCTCATGTGCTAATCAACACCCTCAATTCATCTGCCTTACTAGCAAGACTCCTTGCATTGAAATAGATGCAATCCAACCTTGCATTTTTCCCTTGTGCCTTACCAGGTCTATATTTGCTCTGCCTTCCAGGCAGACTCACTTTCTGTTCTATATTACCCCCTACTGTACCTCCACTCTGTATCCCATCCCCCTGCCAAATTAATTTAAACCCCGCCCCCCCCCAACAGAACTAGCAAATCTCCCAGCAAGGATGCTTGTCCCACTCCAGTTCAGGTGCAACCTTTGCCAGAAACAGACCCAGTGATCCAAGTAACTAAAGCCCTCCCTCCTGCACCATCTCCTCAGCCACGCATTCATCTGCTCCAGCCTCCTATTTCTAAACTCACTAGCATGTGGCACCGGGAGTAATCCAGAGAGTACAACCTTAGAGGTCCTGTTTTTTAATCTGCTACCTAGCTCCCTAAATTCTTGTTGCAGGACCTCATCCCTTTTTCTACCTATGTCGTTGGTACCAATGTGTACCACGACCTCTGGCTGCTCACCCTCCTCCTTCAGAATGCCCTGCAGCCGTTCCGTGACATCCTTGACCCTAGCACCAGGGAGGCAACATAGCATCCTGGAGTTACGTTTGCGGCCAAAGAAACGCCTATCTGTACCCCTTACAATAGAATCGCCTATCACTATAGCTCTTCCACTCCTTTTTCCCCCTTCTGTGCAACAGAGCCACCCTTGGTGCCACGGACCTGGCTGTTGCTGTTTTCCCCTGGGAGGCCATCCCCCCCAACAGTATCCAAAGCGGTATATCTGTTTGAGAGGGGGATGGCCACAGGGGACTCCTGTACTACCTGCCTGCGCCTACTACTCCATCTGGTGGTCACCCATCCCTTTTCTGCCTGTACTGCCATTACCTGCGGTGTGACCATCTCTCTAAACGTGCTATCCACGACGTCCTCAGCATCACGGATGCTCCACAGTGAATCCACCTGCAGCTCTAGCTCCGTAATGCGGGTAGTCAGTAGCTGCAGATGGATACACTTCCTGCACACATGGTTGTCAGGGACACTGGAAGCATCCCTGATTTCCCACATAGTGCAGGAGGAGCATACCACGGGGCTGAGCTCTCCTGACATGACTTACCTTTAAATTAATTTAGTTACTCCCTTTAAAAAATATTAATTACACTACGGGTCTTGTTCTACTCCAAATACTACCCGCTACAATCTTAAGTCCTTAATAAATTACTCCAATTTAAGTAGTAGTACTCACCTTATCACTTGAGGTTTTTTAAAAAAAACTTTCCCCTTTTTAAAGCAATTTAAATGCACTAACAGCTGTTACTTACCCAACCAGTCACCTTGCAGAATTCCAGTGATGTCACTAAGTATTTTTTCCCTCTTTTTCGAGTCTCAGCACATGCTGAGAGACACAGGGAGTGTGCCGCTGCTCCAGATCAGGTTCCACGCAGGTCTGCCAGCCCGCTCTGCTTCCAGGTAAGTGAAAGAGGACCTCGAGCCCCGCTCTTCATTTACAGCCGCTGCTTTGGATCAGGTTCCATGCAGGTCCAGCAGCCGCCAGCCCACTATGCTCCCAGGTAAGTTTACCCCCCAACTGTCTAACATTTGGCCTATAACCTGTTCCCACCATCCCCACAGCCAACAAAAATTGATTTCCCCACTCCTCCCTCCCTGAAAATTTTATTTCTCCCCCCTCCCCATCAGGTTCTCACCTCGGAACTGAAGGCATGCGAAGGACAAATGGCAGCCGTAAAATCAGTGTGGGATGGCCGCTGCCTGCAGGTAAGTTTATTTGCATCTTATTTGGTACAATTTGCGTATTTGTAGGAAGGGCCCGCCACCAAGCGGCGGGGAGGCCGCACCAAGGTCTCCCCGTCATTGATAATATGCACTGGGTCCTTCTCGATGTCGCAGGTTGAAGCTGGCCTCTCTCTGCAGAATTTTACCAGCCCCCACGTCACGACTCATGGTGTCGAGGGGCCGGTAGAATTCAGCTCCCCAACACTGTTGATCTGCATACAAAAATGACAGTTTGCAGTCTGATAGCTTCGACAGTCTGGTGCAGAAAGTAATTTTTACTATCAATGCTACAGGCGAATGCTCCCCATATAAGGATTTGTTTATCCATTAATCAAATTGAATTACTTCCAGCAAGAGCTTTTCTCACACAAACCTTAAAGATTAAGGTCAAACATTGAAGTTACTTTGGTATTAAAACTGCCAAGAATTATACGAAGGTTACAAAATGCATGGTGAATGAGATAAACTGCTTTAATGTGCCTACAAAAATAAATTCAGTAAATCAAAACAGAAAACGCTGGAAATACTCAGCAGGCTTGGCAGCATCTGCTGAGAGAGAAACAGAGTTAACGTTTGAGGTTGACGACTTTCCATCAGAACCATTGACAAAATGTCACCAACCTGAAATGTTAACTCTGTTCTTCTCTCCACAGATGCTGCCAAGGCTGCTGAGCATTTCCAGCATTTTCTGCTTTGATTTCAGATTTTCAACATCTGCAGTGTTTTGCTTTTGCATCCAATAAATCAAAATGGGCAAGTTACATTGCAAATGCTCCTACCTTTAGTGTGTCCTGCAGTTGTGCAGCAATTGCTCTGGCCTGAGGACTGTCCCCTTCACCCTGAGCTGCCAACTCTGCAAGTTGCCCAGCTAGCTGTTCTACTCTGTCACACTTTCCAGTCAGTTCCTGACGGTAAGGTCCCATCATTGCATTTGCCAGTCGACGGCCCTCGGCAACAAGTCCACGGATAGCTGCCTGGCCTAAAGAAAAGCAACAAAAATCCTTAAATTAAATCAAGTATCAAGTTCTAAAAGGCCCAAATGGTGGCACATCACTAGTTTCAGACGTTTTGACATCCAAATTTGTATCACTGAGAAGTGCTGAGTGGAAGCCAACAACTTCATTACTATGGGGACAAAGCTGGAAAAGGATGGAGGGGTGGGGAAACAAAGGTAAGTTGAGTCCAGTATGTTCTTTCTCACCTTTCAATGGCTAGAATAAGCAACATTGGCACAGGCTTTGGTACAAGTTTGCTCATCCTCACAGCTGAGGAAATTGTACAGCTTGAGCTGAAGGTGGGAAGGGAGAAAATATTTTACCAAAATAAAAGAGGCAATCCAACAGGATTACGATGAGCCAAAGACCACCCAAAACAACAGGTCTTGATAGAAAACATTAGCAGGTAAAGATTTATTTCTTTAAAACAACTGTTTTTCCACAATATCTGTATGATGAATAAAAGGGGCAAAAAAATACTCAAAGTACTTGCCTCCATATTTTCATTCCCTTTCTACAGAATGGCAATATGTTATATTTTTTCTGTGTACACTCCATATCTAAAACTTGCCCCAACTCAGTTCTGTTATTCTCCAGCCAATAGAGTTTTATAGTGTCAGCATTTTTAGCAGAGCTCAAAGTTCAAGATGAAGTGTCAGCAGTAGAGTGTAAATTTGACTTCAGACAGGAATTTTACATTTAATTACAGCAAGTACAAAGTTTCACCATATTTAATTCCTTGAATCATGTTAATTTACCAACAGATGCGGGTGGAGATGGCCAAGTTATAATTGCTTTTACCTCTCATTTCCCTTATGTTAAATATACTAAGTCAAAAAATAAATATTTTGTGCACTGTTAGATATTCTAAAAGTAATACATGCAAGTCCTTGTACCTGCAAGCGAGATATTTGTCTTTCGAAAGAATGAATTAACACTCATTCTGTATTTAAACGAATTTCAAGCATACTCACCCACACCACGCCCATCAACCGTAGGATTATCAATCCAGCGCTGGGCTTGCTCTATTTTGCCTTCCAAGTTAACTGCTGCTTTTACTGGCCTACTATTGGCCACTGCTCGGTTTGTCTTGGTCTGCAAATTCTGCAACGTGGTAGCAATTTGCTTAGCCAAAGCACGTGCTTCTGGGGTATCACCTTTGCCTCTGCAAAGCATAGAAAGCAGGATCACAACTAAACATTAATCAAACAACATTTAAGTAAATAAAGCTCTTTTTTTTTAAAAAAACGGTCGAATGTAAATACGGATTTCTATTAAATTTCAATAGTGGTACAATATTTGATGAAATTTTAAGCTGAGCTTTCAACACCAGGGAAATGTTAGGAGTGAGTTTTATGATTGAAGGGTAAAACAGATTGCATTGAATTTTAAGACCTGATTCAGTCAAAACAGACGAACTGTATAAACTGAAGTGAGTGTTTCATGCTAAATGGGCAAGACTCAATAGATCCAAGGAAAGAAACTCATCATCAGTCTGTCCTTCAGTTATCCATTTTTTGAATACATACTGCCTTCTCAAGTCAGACAGCTTGGCTGTCAGTGCTCCTATTTCATTAATCGAACGCAGTATATCATCCCGTTCTTTGGGGTCCTCACAAAGATCTGCAATTCTCTTAGCTTCTGTTAAAATACCACGAATGTGCTCGTTCCCTTCAGGACCTCCATGCGGATCGGCCAGCCAGCTCTAAATACAAGTCAAAACCACATAAAGTACATGTTTGGTGAAAACGCAGGACAAAAGATGCACATTTTTATACAGTACCGTCCTTTTTTTCTACATCTCAACATACAGCATCTTGCTGCTACACTATTCATATATCCAGCTAGGTTCTGGAGTTTGGAGCTCTCAGCCTAAATAGTGTACCACTATCTTGTTTCGCAGATAATCAATAGATACATTAAAACAGTAGAATATGCCATCTCACGGAAGAGGCAAAGTCAGCACGACCCTCTCAACAATTGTCCATTCTGGCTGCCAGAGGTGTGGCCACTAACTCCACAAGCCTAGTCCGTGCTGACCAAACAGGCTTCATAGAGGGCTGTCAATCTGGGGACACCACCAGACACAGACTTGACAAGACATACCATTGCAACAGCAGCAATTTCTCCAATCTATATTCTCCCTGGACACAAAGGTGACATTTTACCAACATAATAGGAGTTCTTTCTCGTTCTACTCAATCCAAATGGCCTTCATTGACACACACATCGAAACATAACCCAAAAACAGGCTGTAATCAGTCAGTGTCGGCATTTAGAATCCATGTGAACAAATAGTTCGGAACACATTTACAATACTGTTCTCATTTCCCTTCATCTACCTACCCAATTTAATCTTGAATACCGACAGTTTCTGCCTCATCTACTAATCTTGGAAGTCTATGGAATCCAAACCCCCATCCAGCAGGTATACCAATGGCCTCAACTCCACTACATTCCCCTTCTGAGACCGTCAACATACAATAAGACTTTTGTTTTTGTTCAGTTTCCCTTGGCTCCACTGAATGGATGTATATGATGCTTATTACCAGGACGAAATCATGGGTAGCCCAAATTTGGGAAATTAGAGCCTGGAATCCAGCTTGCCTGCAGAACTATGTCTCAGCATAGAGATTACAGCTTCCTAGACAACATCCTTACTTAGCTTTTTCTCTGAAGAGCAGGCTAACAAAAGCCTAGAAAAATTCAAAGTGGCAATAAAACAATCGATCTAGAAAGAAGCCTATCCCTGTCTGAAAATCCTGCAGGGCTCTTGAGCCCTCTCCCCAATATAACATAATGGAAAACTCGCAAACACAGAATCCACACCTGACTCAAGATGGGCCAGCTCCTCAACGAGGACCAGATTATCACTCTGAACAAATTTTACCTCATTCAACACAACCAGCATCACTCTTTGAAAATTACACATTTCCTCGAAGACCAATGAACCAACCGCCCAGGAACTGCACCGCTATTTTCCAACAGATCACACAAATGCAGCTCTGCCCTTTATTGCACATTTGTTTGCAAAAGACAACATGCCCAAAAACCTTAGGGGGCCCTGGGAACAGGAATTAGGCTCTCATGCAGCAGACAAGGAATTTCAAAATACAAATCTAACAAAAGATTCTAACAGCTAGCTTTAAAAAATCCATATCTGTGTCCTAACAAAGTCAGGTGAAACATTTCCTGACAATTTATTGAAGTTACCTGAGCAGCATCTATTTTCTTGGCAATGGCTTGTTTTGAGTTAGTCATGGCTTCCAGCTTCCTGGCTGCATTCTCCACCTTAGCTGTTAACATGTCCAGACCCTGGGATACTTGCTGTGCTTTCTGCATGGCAATGGGTGTGGCACCTTGACCTCTACTCATTTAAAAATAATACCCAATATTATTAGCATTAACTCTCTTTTACTTATACATGCAGACATAGTAAAGAAATTTATTTTACATGCTTTAAGCAGGGCTAAATCTAAATTCTAATTTCTAAATAGAAAAACTAGGAGGCCCAAAGACACTTGGTGGTGGGGAGGGGTGAAGGGTTAATGTACATAGGCCATTAAAATATGAACATATACAGAAAATAATCAAAAAGCTAAGGGAATGCTGGCCTTTATATATAGACAACTAGAATACAAGGGGGTAGAAGTTATGCTGTAGCTATACAAAGCACTGATTAGACCACACCTGGATGACTTTCCAGGCATCATGCCTCAGGAAAGATATATTGGTCTTACAGCGGGTGTGGTCTAGATTTACCATAATGATATCAGGACTCCAAGGGTTAAATTACGGAGGAGCAATTACACAAACTAGGATTGCATTCCCTTGAATTTAGAAGGTTAAAGGGCGATTTGATTGAAGTTCTCAAGATATAAAGGGGAACTTAGTAGATAGAGACAGACTATTTCCCCTAGTTGAGGAGTCTTGGACTAGCAGCATAACCTAAAAATTAGAACCAAACCTAGCAGGATTGAAATTAGGAAACACTGACACGCAGGTGGTAGAGGTTTGGAACTTTCTTCTGCAAACAGCAACTGATGCTAGGTCAATTGCTAATTTTAAACCGGAGATTGATAGATTTTTGTTAACCATAGGTAATAAGGGATATGGGGCAAGGGTGGGTGTATGGAGTTAGTTCGTGGATCCAAGAACCAAGATCTCACTGAATAGTGGAACAGTCTCAAGGGACTAAATGGCCTACTCCTGCTCCTCTGTTCCTAATGCATTGTTATAGTTAACTCTGTTCTTGCAGACAACATGCTTGGGTTATTAGATCATGCAGAATTATCCGATCACAAGGATAAAGCTTTTAAATCAATTATCCTGGTATTTTGTGGTCACAATAATACTGCTGCACTACACGACACACAGATTGTTTTATTATTTGGTAATGTTTTTTAACAATTAATATTACCTGGCTCGGAGCTCAGATACTTGATCAGTCACCTGGCCCAAAGCCTTGGTAGTGCCCAGAATTTCTCTCCGTTCTTTGCCTGCACAAAGTTCTCCAACTTTGCCAGCTTCATCCAGTATTTGTTTGATGGCCTGTTCCCCAGCATCACCTAAAACACACAACAGATCAGTTAAACCTATTACAGATGGCCAACATTCTCATTAACAATATCAGTAAGAAAAGAACACTATTTGGCACAACAACATTTTCGGATATCGGATGAACCAAAAGCCTGAAATTTGACCTGGTATATTAGCTCAGTACCACTAATAATTTAATTATTACCTGGAGGTGCATTAGGATCACTTAGCCAGTTTTTGGCCTGGTTTATCTTTGAGTCAATCATAGCTAGAGCTCTTCTCATACTTTCCGTATCCTATTGGAATAGACATTGGTTAACAATACAATATTAGTTTAATGATCAAAGAAAAAGAAAAAACCCTCTATTCAATGCAACAAAATTTGGTCTTCACTATCCTTACAAGAAAAACAAAATGAATAATTCACTCATCTTGAACTTGGCAATGTTCTTCTGGCCAGAAACTACAAGTAAACAATTTTATTTTAAATGCTCTCTTAATATTTTGGATCACTCTGGTTATAAATCAGGAATACTAACATTTATAATGGCTTGGCAAGTCTCGAGGTAACTGGTGCTTCTCATAATGTAAACTATAAATAATTACAAGTAAGAAGAATGCTCTCAAATCAAAGCAACTGCTGCCAAACTAACTTTTAAAGCCATAATAGTGTTTCTGATTACTGTCAATTCAGAGACCCTTTCACTATATACAGTACTATTTACCACATAAACATGACCAGATTACAGAAGATGCATGGTTAGCTGTAGATTTTATTTTACTGAAAGGAATCAACTATATCCATCACAACTTCTCAAGAATTTTATGAGCTTAAGGAAAATCAGCAGTCCTAAACTGCAAACATGTTACATTATACCATTGTTATAGATAATAAACAAGGAATTTTAGCTTAAAGCACTTCTTGAAAAAAAAACTTAGAAAATTCTTAAGATTTAATGCATTGGTGCAGACTCAATGGGCCAAAGGGCCGCTTCTGCACTGTATTATTCTGTGATTTGAGAATGCTGCAGATAACGAACAGCACACAAAGATTTCAATATTTCACTGCACAATGCATGTGGCTCCATCTGCCAAACCTCTTCTATGATAAATAGGGCACCAGCTTAGTCTTTCATATGGGAAAATTACTGGTGAAGTATCACAAAATACTTGTCTGTAAAAATCCCAGGAACCAATTGAGAATGCATAAGGGAGAAGGAAATCAGTTTATTTCCAATAAACCTTCAAACAAGAGGAAATATTTCATCAAGTGGAGATGGTCATAACATTATGAAGTGTGCATGCCAGTTTGCAGCTTTTGAGAATCAACAGGTTAGTGTCACATCTAACAATCCAGTTTCATTTCCCAAGTTAGAATTGTGCAAACAGAACATATTTCTCTTGCCTTTGTATATTACTAGTTAATTACATCTCACTATTAAATATGTGATTAAAAAAAGCCACACAATTACTGTCCCTGATTTCTTCTTCTTTGGCCTCATCTCAAGAGACAATGGGTAAGCGCCTGGAGGTGGTCAGTGGTGTGTGGAGCAGCGCCTGGAGCGGCTATAAAGGCCAATTCTAGAGTGACAGACTCTTCCACAGGTGCTGCAGAAAAATTTGTTTGTCGGGGCTGTTACACAGTTGGCTCTCCCCTTGCGCTTCTGTCTTTTTTCCTGCCAACTGCTAAGTCTCTTCGACGCCCGATTACAATGTCAGATTGCTTCCAAATCTCCAACTTCTCCACCTGCAAGCCCTGCTTCCTGATTTAGTAACTGGCCACAGGCACCATCTACTCCAAACTGGCCCAACCATGCTTCATATCAGCCAAAGCCATCTCAGACACCGCCTCCAAAGTGTTGTCTTCATAGAGCAAAGCATCCCCAAACTCCCGACCCTTGTGAACTAAGCTGTTAATGTTGTAACTACTGGTTGCTCTCTGTCTAGTCATAATTGAATATTAAGAGCAAAATACTGCGGATGCTGGAACTCAAAAATGAGAACAGAAAGTGCCGGAAATACTCAGCAGGTCTGGCAGCATCTGTGCAGACAGAAAGAGTTAATGTTTCAGGTCTGTGACCCTTCATCAGACCTGGCAAAAGTTAGAAATCTAATAGCCTTTGAGCAAGTGAAACGGGGAGGGAGAGAAGAACAAGAAGGAAGGACTGTGATAGGACAGGGCCGGGAGAGGGGGGGGGGGAAAGGAGAGATTAAATGTCATATGTCATGGAACAGAATGCAGATGGAGTGCTAAACAGTTGTAGTGAAAGACAAAGCACAAGTCCAGATGGCAGAATAATAAACAGCTCTGTACGAAAGCAAAAACATGACAAATAAGTTTAAGACTAGCACATGGTTACAAAATAATTTCAAAATATCCACATATGTATTATATATATTTTAAAAAATTGGGCTCATGGTCTGAAATTATTGAACTCAATATTAAGTCCAGAAGGCTGCAGAGTTCCGAATAAGTTGAGGTGCTGTCCCTCGAGCTTGCGTTGATGTTCACTGGAACACTGCAGCAGGCTGAGGACAGAAATATGGGCATGGGAACAAGGTGGTGAATTAAAATGGCAAGCAACCGGAAGCTCGGAGTCATGCTTGTGGACCGAGCGAGGTGTTCTACAAAGCGGTCACCTAATCTGCGTTTGGTTTCCCCAATACAGAGGAGACCGCACTGTGAGCAGCGAATGCAGTATACTAAATTGAAGGAAGTACAAGTAAATCACTGCTTTACCTGGAAGGAGTGTTTGGGGCCTTGGATGGTGAGAAGAAATGAGGTAAAGGGCATGTATTACATCTCCTGCGATTGCATAGTAAGGTGCCACGGGAAAGGGAAGAGGCATCGGGGGTGAAGGACCAGGATGTCGCGGAGGGAACGGTCCCTCTGGAATGCTGACAGGGGAGGGGAGCGGAGGATGTGTTTGGTGGTGACATCACGCTGAAGTTAGCAGAAATGGCAGATGATTCTTTGGATGTGGAGGCTGGTGGGGTGGAAAGTGAGGACAAGGGAAACCCTGTCGCAGTTCTGGGAGCAAGGGGAAGGAATGAGGGCAGAGGTGTGGGAAATGCATCACACACGGTCAAGGGCCCCGTCAACCACAGTGCGGGGGAATCCTCGGTTGAGGAAAAAGGAAGACATATCAGAGGTGCTGTTGTGGAAGATTGCATCGTCAGAACAGATGCGTCGAAGACGGAGTAACTGGGAGAATGAAGTCAAGGTAGTCAGTGGGCTTATAATAAATACTAGTGGACAACCTATCCCCAGGTGATGGAGACAGAGAAGTCGAGGAAGGGAAGGGATGTGTCGGAGATAGACCATGTGAAGGTGAGAGAAGGATGGAAATTGGAAGCAAAATTGATGAAGTTTTCCAGGTCGAGGGGAGAGCAGGAAGCAGCACTGATACAATCATCAATATACCGGAAAAGGAGTTGGGGAAGAAGGCCTGAGTAGGACTGGATCAAGGAATGTTCGACATATACCACAAAAAGACAGGCATTGGGCTAGGACTCGTGCGAGTACCCACAGCAACACCTTTTATTTGGAGTGAGTGAGTGGAGTTGAAGGAAAGGTTGTTCAATGTGAAAACAAGTTCAGCCAGGTGGAGGAGGGTGGTGGTGGATGGCGATTGGTTGAGCCTCTGTTCAAGGAAGAAGTGGGAGAGCCCTCAGACCATTTTGGTTGAGGATGGAGTTGTAGAGAGATTGGATGTCCTTAGCAGACAGGAGGTGGTTAGGGCCAGGAAACTGTTGAAATTACTTAGGGCGTCAGAGAGTAACTGAATTTATTTATTTATTTGAATATTGTAGCTCCAGACCATAGTTCTTACAGTCATCTATCTTCTTCCCGATTCCCTTCACTCCTTTACCCTTCAGCCTTGGCAGAGTCAAAAAGTCAAGGGTTGAAACCCCACTCTAAGCACTTGTGCATAAATCAGACTGAAAATTCAAATGTCATACTGAAGGAATGTTGCACTGACAGACAATCCCCAGTTCCCTAAACCAAGCCCCACCCTAATCATACTCTGCCTCTTCTCAGTTCTGGCACACAACTGCTCCTGGAATCCATCCCAAACCTAGCCCTAAATACACAACTTCCCATCCTCAGCCAATGCATGCCCCATCATACCTTCCAGCTTTCTCCCCATTTTTTTTCCCCAAATGTGTTATTTCATCTCCTTCTCAAAAAATCTTGTCCTCAACCAGGTCACTTCTCTCCACCTACTGTATTACCTGCAATCTACCCCACCCCTTCAAAGGTCCTTGGACAAAGAATTGCCAACCAACCACATACTCATCTCTTCTGCAACTTGTTATTTAAAATAATCCAATCTCTCCAAATCAAATGGGACCATCCTAGTCAGTCACCAACAGAAACCTTTGCAACTTTGACGATTGCCCTTCAACACTACGCAAATTGACCATTCCACCCGCTTCATCTTGGGTCTGCAGTGCATCTCTGCAGCATTACTGTGCCTCTCACATCAACCAAGAACCTCCTCAGTTGTTCTTTTAAGCTAAATCAGGAGGACCAGAACTTCAGTTTCCTTTTGTCCCTGCTCCATTAACAAAAATGCTTTCACCACTGGAGACTTTTCACCTATGTACCCATCGCTCCTTCTCTAACACAAAGACCCTCATTGTTGGTTTCGGCAACTTAAGAATCATCTTTTTCAGTGCTCTCTCAGGCACTGTTCCTACCTCCATGCTCCATAACATTCAGCTTTTTCTCAACTCAGTTACCCACAAACTCTCATGCACAAAGTCCTGCACTCCTATCGCTCTTTGTTCTTGTCAAGCTACATGAATCCCAACATGACTTCAAAATCCCCACCTTATTCCAAAATCCCTCCAAGGCCATTCTCCATCCAATGAGTAATCTTCTTTAAAAATAGACCCCTGTGCACACACTGCACTCTTCAAGCACTGGATTACTGCTCATTCTCAATTTAAGCCCTGAATATTGTTCCAAAAATCTGTCATCACAGCCCCCACCTTCAAGAGGCTCTTCAAAAATCCTGCCCTTGTCTTTTGCTAACCCCAAACTTCAACCACCCCCCTCTCTGATCAGTGTCATTCATTTCTTCCCCAATATGAAATGCTGAGAGATGGTCTGCATGATTATTGGCAATGATATTAACATATTTCACTCAGTATTTATTTTGCTATTGAATCATGAGCATATTTAAGTTATTGCAAATAATATTAGTGCCGGTTGGTGGTGTTCTGCAGACAAATGAATCCTACAACCCTGTTGAAACACAATGCAGAGTACCAATTGAATTTCAGGTGTACAACAATCACAGCCAGGAATTCTAGCTGTCAACAATCTCTGCCATGCCTCAACTTTCCACAAATTACTGGCGTGGCAATTTCATTATTAAAATTTTAATAAACTGCACAAATCTTCGTACACAATGTTTAGGGTCTGGGAAAAGTCAGAAGGCTAAATACAAAGGAGAAAATATCTGCAAATGCTTCAGGTTGATTCAACTTAATTGTCCCTCATCTTCTCTGCAGAAGCATTTGACTTCACTCAGTATCTTCCAAGATTAATATGGGTTGAGTAACTTTTAACAAAAAATAAATCATACATCTGATTATTGTTGACTGAGAACCAAAATTATTTACAGCTTGCCAATTTGTTTTTCAGATTTGTTTTATTATTTAGGAAAGCTGCAAACATGGCAATAATCAACGAATACCATAAACAACACATTTCTAAGCTCTTTAAAACAGGCTTTAGTATTTGCCAAACTTAGGCTAAGTGCAACCCATTGTGGCCCTCTTGGCAGATCTCTCCACGTTTTTGTACTGTGTCATTGGCTGCGAAAGGAAACGTAGATTTGCATTTTGCAAAGACTTCATCCTATGATTACTGAACAAACCAGGCCCAGACATTTCTGCTTTTTTCAAGCATGACCTTCTTTGGTCAAACATGCAAAATATTCTGGTGAAAGCTCAAGTCCATTCATCACAACCAAACTTAAGCTGTGACATAAGCAGTGCTCATTTTTTTTTTTATTAAAGCAGAACATGTGGAGAAGCAAAACACAAAAGCATCTGGCTCTTTCCAATAGACAAAATACCACCTTTTATATTGATGCCAACTACAGTAATTGTGTAGCTTGAACATAAATTTGATCCAAGACATATTTATGTTATCATGCAAGTTTAAAAACTACAATTGATGTATTATGTTGTTGTAAACAAAAAATTTAATGCAAACTTCGGGTTGGCAGAGCAAGTGCTTAAAAGAACCTTATGCCTTAATTTGACTTGGTTTAAAATGGCAGATTCTACTGCCAACAAACATTAGAAGAGCATTGATTACCTCATGCCAAATTTGACATTTAATACTGATGGGCTGTTGATTTCCCAGGGAGCACTTGGTACAATGAGGGGCAATAATAATGAACTTACTGCTTCTATCACTGTGCATCCTGATGGCCAGATGGAATGAAGCAGGAATGACTAGGCTAAGTGATCAATACTCAGTACAATAGCATCAGTAAGAAATAAAGTGGTGGCAAGTCCTTAGACATTTCATAGTTTTAATTTTAAAAATTCATTAAATTGCATGGTGCAACATAATGCTTGAAACAAATATAAATCCAATTAATTCTAAATCACTAACAGTTTGTTTAATTGCCACAGGCACACAAACAAACTAATTCTAAACCCAACTCAGTATCACCAATAATTTCACCTCAAAAAGTTTACTTTTCAACTTTAGCATTATTTTAATGCAAACAGCATGTTGGTAACTGATATCCAAAAAAACCTGCTTAACATCTGGTCAACATTAATGTGTAAAAGTCATGATACCAGTGCAGAACTATGTTTTTCATAGTTTAAATGGATATTAAAAAATTCTCACTGGGTTAATAATTGAAAAGGTATTTATTAATTTTTTAAAAATCTAATTTGAAGGCTTCAAGAAAAAAAAGTCTTCACAATTAAAAGACTATTTTGTGCTAATAAAATGATACAAAGGAGTCCATGAATTAAGTGGCTCAGTGTAGATTAATACATTGGAGAAAGATTTAAGTGATTTGACCTCTTTCCAGAAATACAACTTAACGCAATCCAGTCCACTTTCTGAATAATTCATATAGGATTTATTCATGGGCGGCACAGTGGTTAGCACCGCAGCCTCACAGCTCCAGCGACCCGGGTTCAATTCTGGGTACTGCCTGTGTGGAGTTTGCAAGTTCTCGCTGTGTCTGCGTGGGTTTCCTCCCACAAGCCAAAAGACTTGCAGGTTGGTAGGTAAATTGGCCATTATAAATTGCCCCTAGTATAGGTAGGTGGTAGGGAAATATAGGGACAGGTGGGGATGTGGTAGGAATATGGGATTAGTGTAGGATTAGTATAAATGGGTGGTTGATGGTCAGCACAGACTCGGTGGGCCGAAGGGCCTGTTTGTGCTGTATCTCTAAAAACAAAAATTTCTAACTGTGAATGCAAGAGAACACTCAAGACTTCAAATAAAAAAATGACCAAAACATAATCATTTTAAGAAGTAGAAACTGATGTCACCTTTACACTGTACCTAATGTGCAGCATCTAAAGGGCATTAACAGCAAGTCGGGAGCTGTAGTTGGTATTCCTCGTTGTGGAGTACCGACCGGAGGAACAGAGGCTGAACATTTAAAATTATACTTTGTTTTGTCTAATTCTTATTATAAAGTCATGAATCATTTCCACAACATTTAAAAATTTTAATAACTTCTTGTTGCACTATAATCAATGAGTGAAGATGATTTGAGTTAATACATAAAACTCAAAAACCATTAAGTTTAAGCCACCTGCCTCTGTGAAGACCATTGATAGATCAAAACAGAAATCACTCATGTCTACAATACACAGACATTAAATGGAACACTTTTAAAAATGACACTATTGCCTATGTTTTAGAATTTTTATCATTAAAATACATACTTGCTGTTTCTTTGCAAACACACTATATTTAAAGTATGCTTTCTGCACTAGTGCCAAATGCTTTTTTTGGGGTGCAATATACTTAGTGTAATGTTTGATGCATGGAGTGGATAATTGAATAGCAAGTTGAGTTTTTTTGGTGGGGGTGGGGGTGTGAAAACAAGACAGGTTATCACATTTAGTGACAGTCTGAAACATTCAACTTCGAGGAGATGCAGTGTTTTAACACATGATTAGAGGCACACAGTTCAATATATAACACAGTACCCTTATGCTGGTTTTCAAGAATAAATCTAGTAAAATCACAAATTCACAATAAAGTGTCAATAACTAGTTTTTAAATAATTGTATTTTTGGCAGGGCATCTTTGTTCCATGACAGAATAAAAGTTCTGATGTTTGGCTAAAATCGAGTAGAGCTCCATGTTATTTGTGCAACAAATCAGTCATGTATTTCAGCACTGTAATAAACTGTTTAAGTTCCACTCTATTTGACATGGCCAGTAAATGAAGCAGTCAGAACAAACCATTTGTTTCCAGTTTCTATCACTGTTCTTGACCTTTCTGTAAACTCACTTCCATCTACATTTCTTTATTGGATACTTGTATTTTCAGTTAGAAAGGTAACACAATCATTGTACCAAAGCCACAAAAAATAAATCTAACCAAGAACAATCACAGCAATGAGCCACATCATGATCTCTAATACTTAAAAGGAAAAGAACAGTTCTTTTAAACATATAAATAGTAAGAGGGTCGTCAAAGGAAGGGTGGGACCTATTAATGATGTAAAAGATCTTCTTGTGGAGGCAAAGGGCATGGCTGAGATACTAAATAAGCACTTTGCATCAGAATTCACTAAAGAAGAGAATGCTGCCAATGTTACAGTAAAGGAGGAGATAGTAGAGAAATTGGATGGGATAAAAAAAGAGATACTTAAAAGGTTGGCAGTCCACAAAGTAGAAAAGTCATCCAATCTGATGGGATACCTCCCAGGCAGCCAGAGGATACAGATTTAAGGTAATTGGCAAAATAAAATGATGAGACATGAGGAAAAACATTTTATGCAACAAGTTATGATGTGGAATGCGTTGCCTGAAAAGATGGTGGAAGCAGATTCAATACTACCTTTCAGAAGGGAATCAGATAAATACTTGAAGTGGAAAAATTTGCATGGCTATGGGGAAAGAGCAGAGGAGTAGGACTAAGTGGATAGCTTTACCAAAGTACATAATGTGCCAAATGATCTGCTTCTATGCTTTCATTTTGTTATTCTATTATAATGATATTGAAATACAAATAGAATAATGTTGACCAGATACACAGGAAGGGTAATTAGCCTCTGATGATTGGTCTTCCACTGTACTATCAACACACATTAGTATCTGTTTACTTTGAGGGACCAGTTCCTTTTACTCCTCCTTCCCTCCAAAACATTTTTTTTCCCTCAACAGCTCTCCTTAAGGCGTGAACCCATACAAATATATCTTTCTTAGTATCAACAATACTCAATTGCTAAAGTGACCATCCTGTAGGCGGCCCCTGACCAGTGAGAATAAGCAGGCTTGAACGGGGGGAGATGTCACACCCCAAGTCCAATGCAGCTCTGTTCTCAGCAGACATCGACATAAGCACATTTCCAAGAATCATTACTTGATAAGAAAGAGTGGGAACCTTGTGTAGTTTTCCTCATTAGCTTGGGAAGCCTGGGGACATCTATACCAACTGCAGCACCTATATAGCAACCCCTGCTTAGATCAACAAGCTCAGCATCGACTCAAGAGCTTACTGGTCTAATATGGTTCAATACCACACCAGGTAGTGCATTCACCAGTGAGTCAGAGGAGCTGATTCTTGATGAATGTAATTCTGTTTAAGTACTGAAAGTAGTTTTCATGATATTGAAACTTATGTCTGATCCTAGTGGAGGTTATGCACACACTTTCTTCACCTTCCAGCTACTCCAACCCCCACTTTTGCTGGCATAGAACTTTATTAGAAGACATTTTAAAGATCATGTTATAATCTGATCTATTCCAAGAGCTTTAAGAGGCATGTGCAAACCAGGGTAGATTTGTGGTTAAAAAGGCCCAAACATGTGATGAAATGGCAAGTTAAAATTTAAGAAGAGTGGTCAGCTTGTGCTAGCCATAAACGTTATTTGAAGCAAACTGCACCACACACCAAGGCAGTAAACAGCATTCATTCAGGACGTGCTTCAGCAGAAAAGTGGAGAGAAACAAAAGTGAGCTTACCTTCTACAAGGAAGAACGAGAAGAAACAAGGAAGAAAGTAAAAATAAGATGCTTGTAATGGTCTCAAAGAAAAGTAAAGTGCAAAAGAAAACTTCTAAAACATGTAATGTTTTTACCACAAAGATACAGCAGATAGTTTACAAACAAGGTTTTTGTGCGATTTGTAACTTAGTTTCAGAACACGAAAATATAAAAATGTAATCAGTATATCTGGCTACTTGCCAAATTCATATTTGCATTTTTTTTAAAGACATTTTTGGGCCAGCTGGCTGATGCATAAGAGAACATATACACCATCCTGTCTTGAGACAGGCACTTCAACTTTTCTGGAGACATAGAGATAATGGACAATAGAATTCCATTATGCATCAGCTGCAGGTAACACAAATATTACTTGAACCAATATCAAATGATAAATTGGTATTCTATGATATTTTATGGCAGTAATTTTGAGGCTTAATCCCAATTTCTCTCACAATTCAGCATACCAAGCAAGTATGCAAGGTTCAGAAACTACCTACTGTCTGTGGCCCAATGAAACAAATAAAAACAGGAATTGTAAAAAACCAAGATTCAAGAAGTGAAAACAGTGAAAAATGAAAAAATTGTCACAGAAAGATCGTACACTGCAGACACTCAAGGGGTAGATATGTACACATAACCAGAACCAGCCATTGATTGTACAATAAATTACACTTCAACAGACAAGTCAATGAAAGTTTCACCGCTAAAATAATTTGTCCACAGCACTTGCATTATAATTTATCCAAGATTCTCGGACATACCTTACTAGCCCAAGCATCTTCATCCCAGGATGTTAGCTGCAACACACGAATGATCTCATTGATTTCAGTACTCATCTTTTCCACAGTGAAATTACGGTTCTTTAGAGCTTCTTCCACTCCTTGGCTTTTGAACTGTTTTGTAGTCACAAAAATCTTAATAGCTGCAAAATGAGAAAGTAAAAATATGACACATGACCACACACTTGAATATATTCTCTGTGCCGCGACAGTATGTTCCAGCAATTGATTACAGTTGCGACTTAACTAGTTTTGACAGTTGATAACCAACACAACTATAATTCACACCAGATAATAGTGGAAAGACAAAGCAGGTCATGATGGAGAGAAAAATCAGGTTAATGTTTCAGAACATTCCAAAAGGGTGTCAATATTAGCCAGTTGTCTTTTTTAAAAAAACAAAAAAAATATAACGAGCCTGGTCTGTATTTTGAGCACTTGGTGTTTGTTTTCATCTCTGCACAATAAATGAACTAGTCTTATTCAACAACTACAGCAATGCTGAATTTCCAGGTAGAGTGTTTTCTGCATGATTCAGTGCTTCTCAATTCCCAACACGTTACTGGTTACCCATATGAAATTAACATACCTTCACGAAAATAAAATCAAATAGGTGAAACTTTTGAACAAAATTTATCTCAATTCGGAGTGCAAAGAAAAAGGAACTGTAAGTTAATAAACACAAAGTTATGCCACCAGGAGACAGAAATGCAGAGAGCTTGATCTGGGTTAAATCAAAATGTTAATAAACCAATGATATGTAATTGTGGATTGGAATTACGACCTATAATCAAAAAGGAATGATACAAAGGGGATTGAAGGCCACAAAAGGAGGGGTGAGAGCATAAAAATGTCACGACTAATTATTATATTCATAATCATACTGAAGGAGTTTTTACAGTCCAAAAGAGTAATTCAAAAAGACAACACCAGTCATTTGGCTATTTTCAAATTTAAAAAAAAATTACCTGAAATGAGTACAGGAAGAAGTTCTTTCACTGTGTTCATGGAATTCACCAGCATAACCCTGTGCTCTTGATGAGTCAGCTCCTGCTGTCGTTCATCAATCATCTTAGCCATTTTAGTCATTCCTTAATTTGAGAGTGTGAAAGGGAAAAGAAGCAAAAATTGTAGCACATTCAAACAGATATGAGAGTCATGACTAGACTGTACATACTGTACTAGTTCTTTTTGTGTAATTATAACATACAGAACACTAAATGATGAAATGCATGTATTATGGACATCTGCCATGCTAAAATATAAATCCTGCAATTAAATTTCCAATATATAGATCTCTTAATGCAGCTGTTGGTTAATACTCACTCAAGGCTCATCCACACTACACATTTATGCATATGGTTAAAAGCAAAATACTGCGGATGCTGGAAATCTGAAATAAAATTTTATTTATGCATATGGCGATAGTCATATCAACTGGAAGTTTATGAAATATTTAAGCTTGAGTTTTTGTTTTTGCAACATAAACATTTCCTCCGTGCTAATGAAGTCACAGGTTTAGCTCCTCAAAATATTACGTCTCTCAGAAAGTTTGGTTAAGAGTAGCTGAATTTGCACGTGTTGCTTTACAAATAACTGAGACTTCAAGAAAATGGAATTCCTAACCTGGACCTAAGTTTTTAGTGTAAGTCACCAAATCCTCCATAGTTTCTACTACTTCAGCAACTGTGAGATATTCCAAGATGCCTTTGCAGACACGGATGATTTTACGGACCTGGGGGTAAAAGAAGTTTATTTAAAAAAGACAAGAATCTATTATCTTTTAAAACCACGTATGGCACATCAACCAGTGACATAGTAACATACAGAGACGCAACAAAATTCATACACATTTTGCAGAAGAAAAGTGGAACTAGTTTTCATAAATACCTCAGCCTCATCAAATGTCAAGAGCAAGTCTGAAGTTCCAGAAAGAATACCTCTGGAACCATCAATGAGGTAATCACGTGCAGGTACGGCATATGGATTATCTTTCAGCATCTGTGCAGCCTGGATCAGTTTAGTGCAGGCATTTTCAACCCTACGAATGATAAGTTGGTAAATTAAGATATATGTTCAATTGATTACTATGTTTAATAATGGTTATTTTGCAGATGGACAGAAAGAATACCAAAACCTATGATTTGACTCTGAAGATACGAGGTCAGGAATATCAATATAAGAAACCGAATCCTTTAGGCTGACATCACCCTAACTTGTTCACTCCACTGTTTATAGAACAAAATGAATATCACAAGGTGCCAAAAGCAACAGATGTATTTTCAAATATTTTTAAAATACAGGATATGAGCAACGCTAGCTACTTAACTGCAAAAGTTCCCTTTTCTCAGTATGGTATCAGCTCTCCATGTATTGTATCAGCTTTTGTGCCAGCTTAAAGGTGTGTTTTACAATAGTCAGCAAGAACTCCAGTTTACCTCAGATTTAATAAAATTATAGTTATCAGTTTGAAAGTAGGTGTCATGCAGGCCCCCACCTGTCAAGAATGAGACATATTAATTTCGCCACATAGACATTAAATTTCAAATTGTTGCTGGGAAGAGGAGAAGGCCTGTTACAAGGGATTGCCAAGTCCCTGGCTGGAAGGACATTTTTGCATATCAACAGACACTGCTTGGAACAAAGGATCATTCCCTCACCCACCCATTACACAAAGCCAGAAGTGGTTATACCCGTCACGTGACTACCCTGCTGGCCAACTTGGGAAATTTTAAATTGTAGAGACAGTGTTTGAACCGGCAGAAAGCTCTTTGCTCCTGGATTGAAAAGATCTCTCCTGACTGGCTCGCCGCAGCCTCTCCTGTCTGCTCCCAACTCTTTCTCACCAGCTTCGGAATCCATTGAAGACACATGAACCCCAAGAGAGAAAAGTCTCCTACAGTGAACAAGGTTTAAGAATAATACTGGTCCCCAACAAAAAGCAAATCTACCCACAAGCAAGGTCTATACAGTGAGCTCGAAGACCAGTAACCAAAGACTCCTCAGATATTGCTTCAAACCTTTCCACTTTATTTTTCTTCTCTTTTCTGTCTCTATTTGCATATGCGTATTGCGTAAGCATGCTAGTGCGAGACATGGCATGTATCCATAGGTGTTAACCGAATTAGAGTTTTTAAGTTTATGTTTAATAAAATTTCAATCTTTCTTTTTTTAAACCTAAGAAAACCTGTGTGTGTGTGCTGGTTTCTTTGCCTTATAATTGGAAAGCGGTGAACAAGGATTCATCAAGGGGCAGCTAAAAACTGTGTGTTTAAAAAATGAAACCCTGTTACAGTAAGACCAGGTGAAGGCTGAAAGGGAACCCTAGACCTCTTTCTCACCTGGTCATTAACAGCAGGTTATACACATCACCACTGATATTAGAAATCAGATATGTTCTATGCGGATGCCCTCAAATGAGACTACGAGTATAACTGCATTCCTCTGCACAGACCAAGTGAACTATAAATTGCACAATCCACTTGAACACTGACTTGCTACAAGATGCCATTTTTGGAAAAGGTTGGCACTGCTCATCAGCCACTGAGCTGCCCTTTGAGGCAAGAGTCCCTTATACTATAAACAAATTTTTCTGCTAACTGTGCTGTCAGCAATGTTACATAGCAAAGAAAGCCATTAGGAAAACCACGAGGCTAATAACAGATTCATCCAACAGCTGAGAACTCCCTTCAGCAATTTTTAAACATCAGCTAATCTCAATTGCCAGATCTTACTCAGAGAATCTGGCACAATACCAAGGAGCTGGCAAAGTACCAGATACCTTTCTCTGCTCAGTGGTGCCCAGTAATATGAAACAGCATCCACCATTACGCAAGTGTCTTGAAGGCAGAGATAATTTAAATATCCTCAATTATACCACCTCTTTTGGACCCCAAAAATATACATAATTGTACTTCGATTACCTCTGAAGGACAGAGATCTTCAGAAACTGACCAGAAAGCCAGTAAACACACTACATATTAATTAATTATCACAAGATCCACTGCAGTTTCAAATCCTTATATTGCCAACTTAAATTATTGTACTTTTGTTCTTTACACCCTACGGCTGGATGCAAAATTGTGAAATTTGAGAATTTCATGCAGCTACCCATTCCTAATTTCTAGAAAACCAGCTACAAAATTCCAAAACAAAACAAAAATGGCAGGGGAATTATGATGGTCTGGCCTCAATGACTATGATTCCTGATATTAGCATTCATTGGATGCTGAGCCACAAATCAAGCATTTAACAATGCACTATTTTTGTTGCAATCACAACAGATTATCTAATTTGGCTGCTCAGATAATTTATTGCTGCATATGCAAATACCCACCATCTATTAGACAACTGGGCATGTGGCTACAAACAAATGTGTTTTTTTTAAATTTAAGACAGTTGTAATTTAATACAATAATACCAAACTCTGTGCAAGATCGAACACTACTTTTTACGTTAAAGTTCTAAATCCAGCATAAAAGGGTCAGAGCTGTTTGAAATTTAACCTTAACATGCATAAATCTTTACTTGATCAACAACAGTTAGTTAGGTACCTTAAGGAAAATATCTGTGCAAACACCACTTACGAAATAATTAGGATAATTAATTTGGTTGTATTCTCTGCATTCTCATATACAAGACCATGACTGACACCACACAACACGTCATCTGCAATTACCACATAGAAAAAAAATAAACTCTCTAAGAACAGGTACAGCAAATTACATATTTTGCTCAGCACAAACTTCTTCAATTCTATAGGCCTTCCCTGAAATATTAAGACAATTGAGGATTTCTTAAAATTTCCATTACCAACAACACTGAAGATCAGACATGTAGGAGACAAAGTTAATAACCTTTTGGAAAACAGTAAAACTAAGTATCCATTAAGAAACTCCCAGATAACTAACTGGGTAACTAACGAGAATATTTATTGGTTATTTCCTCTCTCCCTTATCCCCACAAAAAATGGTTTTAAAAACTGAGGTTTGGGACATAACAAACATATGACTTGGAAACAACTTTTTTCACCTTCAAAGAAAGTACAAAATATTAAAATATGAATTTGAATTTGTAAAGGCATTAAGTCACTCCAACTAAAGGCCTGCTACCCGACGGGACCAGATGACGTGCCGTGGTCGGGTCAGGTCATTCTTCCAGGTCCAGCTTTCGGGCTCGGGTCGGGCCGAACACACACAGTACTCCACAGACTCTGAGTCTGCGCAGTGAGCGTCTCTATGACGTCATCGTGCTCATGCTGCAGCAGTGCAGCTTCCTTCCATTCCATCCATCCAAAAGTGGTAAGTGCAGTGAGTGCACGATGGTCGGGTCGGGGAAAAATGGAAGGACTCAGGCCGGGTCTGATGTGATTCTGTCAGGTTCGGGTCGGGCTTTCTTTTCAGACCCGAGCAGGCCTTTAACTTCAACTGCCATTATTTTGTTGTCAATTGTTAGCTTTTCAATCACGTTGAAACATTTGGTTTTTTGGACTTTGAAGTAGATATGAAATGTGATCTTGAAGGCCCAACTACAAGATTTTGGCATTTTAACAGCCTTATCATATACCAAATACCATACTAACTCTCAGTGACAATTTAACGTTCAGTGACAGAACTCTGCATTTTTAAACCACTGTGCCATAAAATGCAGAACAAATTATAGTTATGCTGTTAACATTCAAACACTGCCAGTTAAAAAATAAGATTCAAATTAAGCACTGTAGCACTTCTACCATTTTAAATGAGAACTGGTTAAGCAAAGTGCAGCTAAAATTCTGATCAACCACACACAATATGCCAACACAATGTGGTACAGCAGTAAAGTTCACTGTAACATCCATTATACTCCAACTGATTTAGAAGCAGGCAGGATTGAATGAGTTTGGGTAGGATGTCCTAAAATAAAATAAAACCCTTAAACCAAAAATATCAATTAAATGAAGAAAGTTCAACTCCTCCTAGTACTGAGAGCACAAGAGCTGTTCACAAACCTTCAGAGCCATTTTTCTGGCAGATGTACTTCTTCAGCTGGCACTTCACCTCCTCATGTGGAAGTACAACTCTGATCCTCAGCAATCCATTTCCCATGATTACAAGAAAATGTATTTACTTCTGGTTAAATTGACTTGTCTTCTCTCATAAGCAGTGTCTGTAGTTGCATCCCATATAAACTGTCATCCAAAACTCTTGCCACCAACATGCTGTACATATGATGACCCACTCATCCATCACTAACACCTTCAAAACCCTTCACTGGTTCCTCATTACCTTGCATTTTGATTTTAAAATTATTGTCCTGATTTACTAATGTTGCAATGGCTTTGCTTTGACTGATCTATGGACTCTCTGCAGCTCTACGTCTCAGTCTACTCCTCCTTCTCTTCAAACTATGGGCTAAAGCAAGTTTCTCTTCCCCTCTCGCTCCACAACCACCACCATAGAACTTTCAACTGGCCTATTCCCAACTTCTGGATTTCTCTTGCTACAAACCACCTTGCCCCACACCTTCAAAACTCATAATATCTACCCCATCAATCCCACTTTTGCTCACTTAACTCTTGCTCAGTTTAAACTCTTGCTGTGGAGCATCTTGAGATATCTCCTGATATATTAAAAAGGCACTAAATAAGTGCCAATTGATTTTGGACAAAGGCAATTTAGACCTACCAGTGTGAAACTGAGATGATCAAACAGCATGCATTAGAGGCTTCAGATTCTAGTAAAGCTTTTTAGACATCATAAAAAACATTTTGCAGGTTAAGTGTCAGGTCACCATCTGTGTGGTCATACCTGATGCAGACGTCTTGCTGTTGGCTGTGTATTAGCAGTCACTGAGTGAGTGAACATAAATACAGCTTTATACCAAGTACAGGCGCACCTAAAAGTATGCGAAAGATGCTGGCAAAACAGGGGATAGGACAAGCTATTTGACTCTCCCAATATCAAATTGCATAATGCAAGGTGGCAGGGTTGCCAGGGGCAGGGGGAAAGAGAGAAAGAGGTAATGGGTGCAGAACAAGTGAAACTGAACACAAATCACTCTTGGAAAAATCCATAATCTTTCCCCACTATGGAAAATGGATCCAGATCCATTAATGAGATCTTTACGAAGTACAAAATGAAATTATAATGAGCAGTCATTATTACAAGTCTATTCTGTGTAAATGTAACCCAACACTTACTTGATGAAGGCTGGCGGCATATCCCTCTTCATGACCTGGTCTTCAGTAGTCTGTACTGTCTCTTTCCCAACCTGAAACAGATATACAGTCACTTACAATATTCACCATACATTCCTATCACCGTGCAAAATGCTAACAGCCAAGCTCCAAACAACACTTGAAAGTAAGCATTATAGAACTACAGAGATATCAGGCATGTTGAGAGGATTTTTAAAAAATAATTTTAGGAAAACCTTCTACCAAACACATGGCTTTTCCCAGAATCATTACAGTACAGAAGGAGGCCATTCGGCCCATCATGTCCGCACTGGCTCTCCGAAAGAGCAATTCCATCTCCCCTGCCTTCTCCCCATAACCTTGCACATTCTTCCCTTTCATATAACTGTCTAATTCCCTTTTTAAAGCTTCAATTGAACCTGCCTCCACCATGTACTCAGGCAGCGCATATCAGACTGTAATCACTCACTGCGTGAAAAAGTTTTCCCTCATGTCATTTTTGCTTCTCTTACCAAATACTTTTAATATGTGCCCTATCGTTCTCGATCCTTTCACACGTGGGAACAGTTTCTCTCTATCTACTGTCCAGACCCTTCATGATTTTGAATACCTCTATCACATCACCTCGCAGCCTTCGCTTCTCCAAGGAAAACAGTCCTAACTTCGTCATTCTATCTTCATAACTGAAATTCCTCATCCCTGGAACCATTCTTGTGAATCTTTTCCATACTCTCTCCAATCCCTCACGTCTTTCCTAAAGTGCGGTGCCCAGAACTGGATGCAATACTCCAGCTGAGGCTGAACTACTGTCTTATATAAAGTCAACATAATTTCCTTGCTCTTGTACTCAAAGCCCCTATTAATAAAGCCCAGGATACTATATGCTTTATTAACCACCCTCTCAACCTGTCCTGCTGCCTTCAATGCCTTATGCACATATACACCTAGGTCCCTCTGCTCCTGCACCTCCATTAGAATTGAATCTTTTATTCTATATTGTCCCTCCATGTTCTTCCTACCAAAATGAATCACTTCACATTTCTCTGCATTGAACTTCATCTGCCACCTGTCTGCCCATTCCACCAACTTGTCTCTGTCCTTTTGAAGTTCTACACTTTCCTCCTCACCGTTCACAATAAAGCATAAGCAAAACAGTCTGTATCTTGTTGTATTGGCTTTCAAGCCTTTAATATTACATTAACTCCATATGCAAAGCATTACTTAATTTTTACAAATTAGTGCATCAGCTATCAACCACAGGAGACCCTTGCTCTTTCTTCCTATCTACTGCACTTCACCTCTCCTCAGCTTCCACCATCATAGGCATCAGAATATAAACGAGCTGCCTATAATCAGGTTAATGTCAAGAAACCAGTGAATAGGTGGATTACGGGCTGAAGGCAAACAAAGATTGCCAACAAATGAGCATGCCAAGTCAAGGTCCAAGAGGATCAGGAACATCTTGAATAAGGGGGCACACATTTAAAACTGAGATGCGAAGGAATTTCTTCTCTTAGAGGGTGGTGAATCTCTGGAATTCTCTGCTTCAGAGAGTTGTGGAGGCTAGGTCACTAAATGTATTTAAAGGAGGAGGTAGATAGATTTTTGAAATCTCGGGGAGTCGAGGGTTAGGCAGAGCAAGCCGGAAAGAGAAGTTGAGGACTGGGACAGATCAGCCATGATCTTATTGAATGGCGGGGCAGGCTTGAGGGGCTGAATGGCCTACTCCTATTTCTTATGAGGGGCAGTGGGACCAGTATGGGAAGCAACAAGATCACAGCCAAAATGTCTGGGCAGGAAAGGACCTCAAGGTGAGCCTGGAGTAATGGGACAGGCAGATTAACTTTAAAGTCTTACCTGCAGGAAACAAACGCTGATTAAAAACCTATCTACAGCCTTAAAAAACAGAATTGGAAACAGAGCTTGGAGGAGCACCTGGTGTTGGGCGTACTGAAAGTCAAGTATATTGCAAGTATATATATCAATAGCCATGAGCGAAAATTGCGCCAAAAGGATAGAAAGCATTTAATATACATTATAAACGGATTTCTCCTTCCCCTGCTTTCTGACCACTTTCCTTCACTTGCGACAGGCCACACTGTTCCATCTTATATCAGCATTATAGGCTGCAGACTTACATTTTACTATATTAAAGGCTCCACATAAATGTGGTTGCATAAGTTGTTGGCATTACTGCAGTCTTAACCAAAGGCATTTTCAGTGGTCCTCCAAAAATTGGGGAAGAGGTACAAGATAACAATCACCACCAAGTTATCCAGGAGTTCCAAATATGTCCCCTGTTGTGTCTGGTATGCTTCTTCAATCTTTCTGGAGGCAGATTAAAAACAACTTGCATTGGGGAGGTGGTGGCGTAGTGGTCATGTCACTGGACCAGTAATCCAGATGTCTAGGCTAATGTTCTGGGGACATGGGTTTGAATCCCACCATGGCAGATGGTGAAATTTGAATTCAATTCATAAATCTGAAATTAAAAGCTCATCTAATGGTGACCACGAAGCCATCGTCAATTGTCGTAAAAACCCATCTGGTTCACTAATGTCCTTTAGGGAAGGAAACCTGCTGTCCTAACCTGGTCTGGCCGACATGCGACTCCAGACCCACAGCAATATGGTTGACTCTTAAATGCCTTCAGTGGGCAATTAGGGATGGGCAATAAATGCTGGCCTAGCCAGCGACGCCCACATTTCTTTTTATTCATTCATGGGATGTGGACATCGCTGGTCAGGCCAGCATTTATTGCCCATCCCTACTTGCCCTTGAGAAGCTGGTGGTGAGCTGCCTTCTTGAACCGCTACAGTCCATGTGAGGTAGGTATACCCACAGTGCTGTTAGGAAGGGAGTTCCAGGATTTTGACCCAGCGACAGTGAAGGAACAGCGATATAGTTCCAAGTCAGGATGGTGTGTGACTTGGAGGGGAACTTACAGGTGGTGGTGTTCCGATGCATTTGCTGCCCTTGTCCTTCTAGTTGGTAGAGGTCGCGGGTTTGGAAGGTGCTGTCTAAGGAGCCTTGGTGCGTTGCTGCAGTGCATCTTGTAGATGGTACACACTGCTGCCACTATACGTCGATGGTGGAGCGAGTGAATGTTTGTGGATGGGCTGCTTTGTCCTGGATGGTGTCGAGCTTCTTGAGTGTTGTTGGAGCTGCACCCATCCGGGCAAGTGGAGAGTATTCCATCACACTCCTGACTTGTGCCTTGTAGATGTTGGACAGACTTTGGGGAGTCAGGAGAAGAGTTACTTGCCAAAGGATTGCTCGCCTCTGACCTGCTCTTGTAGCCTCGGTATTTATATGGCTACTCCAGTTCAGTTTCTGTTCAACGGTAGCCCCTAGGATATTGATAGTGCGGGATTCAGTGATGGCAATGCCATTGAAAGTCATGGGGAGACGGTTAGATTCTCTCTCGTTGGAGATGGTCATTGCCTGGCATTTGCGTAGCGCGAATGTTACTCGCCACTTACCAACCCAAGCCTGGATAGTGTCCAGGTCTTGCTGCATTTCGACACGGATTGCTTCAGTATCTGAGGAGTCGCGAATGGTGCTGAGCATTGTGCAATCAGCAGTAAACATCCCCACTTCTGACCTTATGATTGAAGGAAGGTCATTGATGAAGCAGCTGAAGATGGTTGGGCCTAGGACACTACCCTGAGGAACTCCTGCAGTGATGTCCTGGAGCTCAGAAGATTGACCTCCTACAACCACAACCATCTTCCTTTGCGCTAGGTATGACTCCAACTAGTGGAGAGTGTTCCCCGATTCCCATTGACTCCAGTTTTGCTGGGGCTCCTTGATGCCATACTCGGTCAAATGCTGCCTTGATGTCAAAGGCAGTGACTCTCACCTCGAGTTCAGCTCTTTTGTCCATATTTGAACCAAAGCTGTAATGAAGTCAGGAGCTGAGTGTACCTGGCAGAACTCAAACTGAGCGTCACTGAGCAGGTTATTGCTGAGAATGTGCCGCTTGACGGCACTGTTGATGACACCTTCCAACACTTTACTGATGATTGAGAGTAGACTGATGGGGCAGTAATTGGCCACGTTGGACGTCCTGCTTTTTGTGTATAGGACATACTTGGGCAATTTTCCACATTGCAGGGTAGATGCCAGTGTTGTAGCTGGCTAGGGGCGCAGCAGGTTCTCGAGCACAGGCAGTACTATTGCCGGAATATTGTCAGGGCCCATCGACTTTGCAGTATCCAGTGCCTTCAGTCATTTCTTGCTATCACGCGGAGTGAATCGAATTGGCTGAAGTCTGCATCTGAGATGCTGGGGACTTCAGGAGGAGGCCGAGATGGATCATCAACCCGGCACTTCTGGCTGAAAATGGTTGCAAATGCTTCAGCCTTATCTTTTGCAATGATGGGCTGGACTCCCCCATCATTGAGGATGGGGATATTTGCGGAGCCACCTCCTCCAGTTAGTTATTTAATTGTCCACCATCATTCACGGCTGGATGTGGCAAGACTGCAGAACTTAGAACTGATCTGTTGGTTATGGGATTGCTTAGCTCTGTCTCTTGCATGCTGCTTACGAAGTTTGGCATGCAAGTAGCCCTCTGTTGTAGCTTCACCAGGTTGACACCTCATTTTGAGGTATGCCTAGTGCTGCTCCTGGCATGCCTTCCTGCACTCTTCATTGAACCAGGGTTGGTCTCCTGACTTGATGGTAATGGTAGAGTGGGGGATATGCCGGGCCATGAGGTTTTCGATTGTGGCTGAGTACAATTCTGCTGCTGCTGATGGCCCACAGCGCCTCATGGATCCCTAGTTTTGCATTGCTAGATCTGTTCGAAATCCATCCCATTTAGCACGGTGATAATGCCACACAACACGATGGATGGCATTCTCAATGTGAAGGCGGGACTTCGTCTCCACAAGGACTGTGCGGTGGTCACTCCTACCAATACTGTCATGGACAGATGCATCTGCAGCAGGCAGACCGGTGAGGACAAGGTCAAGTATGTTTTTCCCTCTTGTTGGTTCCCTCACCTCCTGCTGCATACCCAGTCTAGCAGCTAAGTCCTTTAGGACTCGGCCAACTCGGTCAGTAGTGATACTACCAAGCCACTCTTGGTGATGGACATTGAAATCCTCCACCCAGGGTACATTCAGTGCCCTTGCCACCCTCAGTGCTTCCTCCAAGTGGTGTTCAACATGGAGGAGTACTGAGTCATCAGCTGAGGGAGGGTAGTAGGTAGTAAGCAGCAGGAGGTTTCCTTGTCCATGTTTGACCTGATGCCATGAGACTTCATGGGGTCTGGAGTCGATGTTGAGAACTCCCAAGGCAACTCCCTCCTGACTGTATACCACTGTGCCGCCACCTCTGCTGGGTCTGTCCTGCCGGTGGGAGAGGACATACCCGAGGATAGTATCTGGGACATAGTAAGGTGTGATTCCGCGCGTATGACTGTGTCAGGCTGTTGCTTGACTAGTCTGTGGGACAGCTCTCCCAACTTTGGCACAAACCCCCAGATGTTAGTTAGAAGGACTTTGCAGGGCTAGGTTTGCCGTTGTCGTTTCGGTGCCTCGGTCGATGCCAGGTGGACCGTCTGGTTTCATTCCTTTTTATTGACGTCGTAGCGGTTAGATACAACTGAGTGGCTTGCTGGGCCATTTCAGAGGGCATTTAAGAGTCAACCACATTGCTGTGGGTCTGGAGTCACATGTAGGCCAGGCCAAGTAAGGCAGCAGATTTCCTTCCCTAAAGGACATTAGTGAACCATCCCATGAATGAATTAAAAAATGGCACCTTTAATGTAGTAAAATCATCCCAAGACACTTCACAAGAACATTATCAGATAAAATTTGACACTGATGGAGAGATTAGGACAGCTGACTAAAAGTTTGGCCAGAGGTGTAGGTTTTAAGGAGCATCTTAAAAAGAGAGCAGAAAAAGTATAGGAAGGGAATTCTAGAGCTTAGATCCTTCGCACCTGAAGGCACAGCCACGAATGGTGGATCGATGAAAAGCAGGGAAACACAAGAGGCCCGAATTGGAGGAGCACAGTGATCTCGGAGGGTTGCAAGGCTGAGGTTACAAAGGTAACCAGGCCAACTGCGCTTCATTAAGCCACTTTATTTTACAGGCAGCAAGTGAACTGACAGTTGTAATCAAATCTTACTTTGATTCAACTAAAGAACCCTCAAGAACAATAAAAACACACCACACTAGTGGCTCATTTAACTTTTTCTGATTGTGATTAACTGACTAACAAGTCTCTTTCTCTCTTTGCATTCGTTGGAAATGGAAAGGCAGTGCCTCCAACCCCATTCTTGTGATTTGCAAATAGGCCGGTCAACTGACTGACTATCTCCTCTCCCAAGAAGATATTCTCAGCAGACACCTCATCCTGGGCTCACATGAATAGAATCAACCCCACCATAAGAGGCGTGGTTTTCTTTAGGCCATTGGAGATGAAATAAACATTGCTTAATGGCTCCAGTTGTTGGCAACCTTCAGAATTAACATGCCAAGCTCCTCCTCGTATTGAGTCTGCAGTCTGTGGCTTTTTAAACATATGAAAGTTCACTGTTTTAAAAACACAATCTGAAATATAACTGAATCCCAACTCTTGTCTGTGGCGAGAAAAAGATCAAATATCCCAAAAAGTGTTACTTTAAAATGCATTTCCATAGTTTTGGAATATAACTTTTTAAGTTAGCAAGCATACATGTTTACACACAAAATTCCATTTATATTCTAAAGTTAATGGTCTGTATCAGGATTGCAGTCATCTCATTTTTAGAATTAACAATTAAAAACCCAACAGGTATCAAGTAAACTATGGAATGTGGAAGTGAAGTTGTAAATCTGTAGCACTTTAACAAGTGACTGGTTATTTTCAAGAAGAATGCAAATTTATTAATAGTCCTGCATCTCATGTCACATTTTAAAGGTTTGTATAGTGCTATTAAGAGCCACACTGATTAAAACACTCCCATTTCAGATCTGAAACAGACACCCCCACCCCCAGTATCAGTGGATGTGCGGAAAGTTTGGCTACCTTTAAAAAACATGTTCCTTTTAAGAAACTCAGAAGCATTTGAATTTCTGTTTAATCTAAATATCAGGATCAAAAAGTTTCTTTACACACAAAAAGAGTCTCAATAATGTTTGAATTCCTCTGAAAATCACCTTTGATGTTCCTTAATTCCAATTGTGTGCCAACATAATGAATGTGAGGCAAATACTCCAGTATTTATTCTCCAAATTTTCCTAATTCTTCCCAGTTTTTCCATTTAACAGTGACATTTAATAGCTTTCAAAAGCAATGGCACCATAAAAATTTGAAGCATAGAACAAGAACAGCCATTTGCCCCATTAAATCTGCTCATTCTAAGAAGCACATACAATCTAACCATCATGGGTTCCACCCTATTTAGCTAATCTCCTAATTTCTGAATAATTTCCTCTGATCCCACTTCCCCCAAAGATCATCATCTTATGTCACTAGGCCTTCTCTGACCACTGCTCCACACAGGCTCCGGAGAAATCTGGAGGTGGCAGAAAGTTGGATGCAGAAGGAAGGATCAGAAGGATTCGCAGGCTCGACAAAGCCTGACAGGGACTGCAACATGAACGCTCCTTCGATGGCCAACCCCCGTGCTTCCTCACCCCCAAAGATAAAACAAGAGAAACCCCAAATTACCTATGGATACGGTCAAGAAAACCTCATACGTCAAATGAGAAATAGTAATTTCATCGGTTGGAAACTTACACTAGGCTTTTAACTGTAGGATTTTTCCATTAGCTTTTTAAAAACTAGCAGCCAAGATGGCCACTGCAATTTGCATCTGAAATACCAGGAGACTGAACTGGAGACAGAAGTCTAACAAGAAGCCCAACCTGAACAATGCTTTGGCTAACAGTAGATTATCTAGATCATCCTCATTAGCCATTCAAAGTCATCCTGAGGCACTCATAGTGGAGATGTTCCTCCAGGGGGTAAACATTGACAACATCATCTGAGACAGCTTTTGGGTTTTAGACTTTGGACCTCATTAAAAATAATGGGGATTGAGAAAACCATGTGACTGTCCATCTCTGAAACAACACAAAGTTTAGTTAAACTCACAGGAGACAAGCAGAAACAGAGACTGCAGCAGTAGAGAAAGTTGTGTGCCTCCCTTTCTTTCTTTCTCCCCAGAAAACATCAAGTTTGAAAACCGTCTGCGACTGTAGACCCTCCAAGCCTACAGTCTGCTACAGCCAAAGACCAGGGAAAGAGAGCCAACTACAATTCTGTCTTCAAAAAAATCATGAGCAAAGCAGGACAGCTGCAAAGTGCACTTTGACCAACCAAGGACTTCAAGAATACAACTCCAGCCGGACAATCCCCAAATCATCCAACCTCAAACTGTGTTTTTAACTTTTATTTATTCTGGACTTAATTCAACCAAAAACCTACTCTGCACTTTGTAATCTATTTGTATCTGTGTTATTCTCGTGTGAATGTGCGCAGGAATGTGTAGTGTATTTTTTATTATTTTTAAATCGGGATTAGAGCGTTAGGTATAATAAACTTACCTCTTGTTTAAACTCAAGAAAACCTGTCAGATTTGTTTTTTCACGATCACACTAAAGGAAAAAGGTAAAACACTCACAGGTGGTAAGCCCTCTCTCTCACTTCGTCGTAACACCAACATCTATCTTATGCAATCCTTGCCTGATGCTTTCCAACAATATGAACCTGATTCCAGCAACCATATATCTGTTCTTCCATTACAAACCCAAATGAAATAATGCTCTTCAAGAAAGTATTATCCATTCCATCAAGATGTGATCTAAATCATGTCAGTCAGATAAAAAATAAGCAAGCCTCGTTGTGGGAATCTCCCTTCCTTACTTAGAAGTGTCAGTCTCAATCATCCTAGTGGCCTCCTCTGAACTCTCTCCAACACACAGAGTTCCTTTTGGAAACATCCAGCCTGGAGCATAAAATATTCCAAAGCAACTATTAAAAACAGTAATTTGATTTGAAACCGAATGCCCTTTAAACATTAGTAAAGATGCAGTCAGTCCTTTAAAATCAAACTTATGTTGACTAGAAATTTTTCACAACTGACTACACCAAATTATTTTCCACTATTGTTCACAACCATCTTGTTGTACACATTTTTTCATAGAATCATAGAATAGACTAGACCTCATTACAATATTCACATGCGTTAAAATCCATCTGATCTGCATTACGTTTTTTGCTTAATTTGTCCAGATCCTGCTGAATAGCAACGTCCCTTATACTCAGCCTGCTATTCAGAGTAATCAGCAAATCAGTAATTACAAGAACCATCCTCCTTCATGTCACAAACTGTGGGAGCAGCAGGGAACAGAGAATGGATCCTTCAGATGTTCTGCTACTCAGAAATTAACTTTATTTTCAAAGTATGCAGCCTATTTGAAATTAAAGTTTCAAACTCAAACTACTGAACACTCAAGCAGGATTTAGATTTTGATCTTCATAGGTGAATTATGCACATTTACTGGCAGCGGTGGCAGGTTTGAATGCCATTCCACACTGAAATCTTACCAAAATTTTCCAGAATCCCAAGAATGGTGATAAAAATTGGCACATTTTTTTAAAAAAATGAGGGTGCTGAACACTTATCCATGAGTTCAAACCAAGTTTTAATCCAGTTTCACTCTGACATTTTAAATCAGTTTTAATTTAATTCATGTTTATAACTGCTAAAGCATCAAAATCTACTTTAAAGTGTAAGCTGGTAAAGTTAGGCAGTTTCTGTTTTATACATGATCTGTGGATTGTGCCACTAAAAAAAAATATTCAAAGGTTAGGTTGAACATTCCTGGATGCTTTACTTTTTTGGGGGCCACTTGCTTGGATCCATTTAAAATGGAATTAAACAGTAACTACAGTTTCAAATTCCCATACAACAGAATTTCCTGTTGCACATGACTTATTATAATCTTTGCAAGTGTCCAGAATCTCTGAATACCTAATGATTTGACAAAGGCACGCATTCTTGTTGACTGGATCATAAGAAATTCTTGCCCATGTATAGAATATATTTAAATTATTAACCATGGATTTTGTATTTTTGAAAATCAATACAATTAAGCATATGGGGGGAAAGCGGGAACAGGTTACTGAGTTGGATGATCAGCCACGATCATAGTGAATGGCGGAGCAGGCTCAAAGGGCCGAATGGCCTATTCCTGCTCCTAGGTTTCTATGTTTCTATCTGTTTACACAGAAAACCACAAACACACGTGCATCTCCTTGCCAAGGTATTAACATACATCATGGTTTACAAGTATCCCATGACTGCAAACCATTAAGATTTGCCAGAAAGGATGTCTCCGATGCCCCAGGTTAAAACTGTAATATTTTTGTTTGGCGAGGTCAGAGAAAGACAGAATTTACCATTCTCTAGGCCTTAATAACCAAAGAATTGAAAGGAGTCATTACTAACTTACCTCTTGGACTTTTGTTCAATTATAAAAGTACTAATTAGTACATGCCAATTTTTTGTGCTTCATATTTCCATTGAACTATAAATACATCTATTAGTTACTTCAACCTGTAGAAACTCTGGTCAATGTGCAATATCCACTTAACTTGTATACTGCACAACGCAAACTGTTCAATCCAGTAAACAGATTACTATGAGAAGATAAGCTAATCAAAAGAACATGATGCAGACTCATCATCAATGTCTCAAATCTGCTTGTGGAACTTAGAGCAAAAAATGCAAAAATGCAAAATTTTAACAATAAGAATTTGTGTTATTTTAGGCAATGATCATTAATTTCAAAAAGAAAATTGAATATTATTGTCTCACTTTCTTTTTGTCTATCAGAGATAAGCATCCAGGTATGAAGCCAAATAGAGGCCTGCTTTATGTCGGGAAAAAGAACTGGACCCGAGCCCGACACGGCCAGAGTTCCTCCGATTTTGCCCCAAGCCCAACCTGACCCGAACCCGCCACTACTTGCCCCGACCATCCCGTTACTTACCTTCCTGACACCGAACCTGCAACAAACTGCAGTGCATGCGCGATGACGTCATAGTGACGTCACTCACTTACGGCGCAGACTCATTTTCGTCCCGGACTCCCAGCAAAGGTAAGTTTTTTTAATTTCAATGCTTACCAGCAGAGCACTTACCGTGTGTGTCCTGGCCGGCACGACCTGGACTTGGCCCAGACCCAATCCGAGCCCAAAAGCCAGCCCCAGGAGATGGGCCCGACCCGACCCGAGCCCAACACGTTGTCGGGTCCCATCGGGTTCGGATCAGGTCGCAGGCTTCTAAAGCCAAATCTGTTAGGAAGGAGCAATATTATTTATACTTAAATGCTACTAATTTAGTGTCAAATTCTGAATGTTCACGAACATGACTGTTAGGAGTGGAATGGTAATTGTATTTCAATTGTGTTTCATTGTATGTAGGTGGAGGGCACTAATTGGTGTTTCATTTGAGCACATATAAAGAGACACTTACTGAAACTGTGGTGTAATTGAGTTAGGAGGAGTATGCTTGCAAAGTTTCACTCTGTAAATAAAAGTTACACTGAGTGAAGATTGGCTCCATTACTATCCTCCACCAAGTGGCTTTCTGGAATATAACATTCAACACCTGGCAAAATGAAATTCATCAGATCACAAGTTAAGAATATTCTCAAGTGCGATTAGGAATGGGCAACAAATGCTGGCCTTGCCAGCGACGCTCAGATCCCATGATTGAATTTTTTAAAATTACGTCAAGTTGAGATTCAAACATCATCCTGCCAGTATTATCAATTTAAACAGAGCCACAAGCTTCAAACATTGGAAGATGACAATAATCACCCAAGTAACTGAAATGGGTAGTTTCCAGAAATCTTACTTTTCTCTGAACTCTCCAGGTTACGCACTACAATAATGCTGTAACTAGCACCTACAACTACAATTATTCCAGAATAGAGAAAAGTTAGACAATTGCAATGATACAAATAGCAATTTGGCACTACAATCTTGATTCTCAAACCATTTCCCTCAAGTATCAAGGCACAATGCAGACAGTAGTCAAAAACCTGGGGCAAGGAGAAATAAAAGGGAAACATACATAGTTAACACCAGAGTTCAAGTCTTAAACTCAGGCCAGGTTTCCAGTACTCTGCCACCTTGATGTTGATCATAACCAGAATAAAATAATAGTCTCCCTTCACCGAAAGATTGGGAGTGGTCAAAAATAGGCATGCAGAGATTTTTGTTCAAAAGTAAACTTTTTGATAAGATTAATAAATTTGAATTAGTTATCTACGATAAAATGAGTTCATCTCTTCAAATTTCTGAAGAAGCCATTAACAAGTCACAGCATGAATCATTTTTATTTCCCTAACTGAATCAATGAATTCATGTCTAATACCATGATGCTAAAATGCAGACAGCTGCTAGATTGCTCATTTGTGAAATATCAGAGTTTGATGAAAGAAAGGGGCAAATCAGTTGTGAAGTGCGGAGAAAATCTGGTTACGTGCTTTATGAAGGTGTCAATCCATGATATTCAGAAAGTTGAACAGGTAATACAGCGAATTAATGCCCTATTTCCATTCATGCACAACATTAAATTAAAACAGCACACCAACTGTGTGTATGAAAGTACTGAACAAACAGCAATTCCCACAATTCATGACATGGTTTCAAATTTGAAGGTTAGCACATTGAACAGAACCTTCAGCATACCAGCCATTCCTCAGGGGCTACATCAAGTCCAAAGCAGCAACACAGTCGTTCTTTTGAAATAGGCATGAATTAGAAAATAATTTTCAATCTGTAAACATTAAGTTGCTAGTCTTCAAACAAGAATTTTTTCACATTGATGACGGTCACCTGAGATACTATAGAACTGGCATGCGTGTGCCACAGATCAAGGTTCAAGTGTTTCTGACAATTCCCCAGTGGGCTTCCAATCTAATCAGGGGTCAATGGATTGGTAGCAGTAACAATTTATATAGCACCTCTAATGTCGAAACATACCCAAGTATGTCAGAGAGCAGAACTAGACACCAAGCAGTACTAGAAGTTAGGACAGGAGACGGAAAGCATGGCTAAAAACGTAGCTTTTAAAGGCAATGGGATCCAGGCAGGAAGCTCCAAGGAGGCTTAAGCCTCTGTCACGAATGGTACAGCAGAGCCAGGGCTGAGTAAAGAAACTTACACATGGCCAGAATTTAGAGGACTTAAAAGCATAGCATGGAAGATAAGAATGAAGCAGATTGCAGAGTTAAGGCAAGGCAATGGGGGAATTTGTAAATGAGGACAAAGATTTTGAATTTGATGTGTTGGAGGACATATGATGAAATGGAAGCTGTACTGTATTGTTCCCTTTATATGTAGTATATTGTTCCTTTGAGGCCATCATACATGCTTGGTGTATTATGCGCTGTGTACCACTAGAGGGAGTCGATAATAAAGGTTCCATTTACAGCAGCAATACAGAAAGTATGCCCTGTGTTTCTTCCAGGGATTTACGACAGCAGATCTACAATGTGAGATCTCACAGAAGTCTGCGAAGAGAGGAGTGTTGGATAAACATGACAAAATGCACACAAGTGCAACTTGTATATAGTGTAGCATGAAGTATTGTTGAGGAGGATGCTGAAGCAGTCAAGACTTGAGGTAACATAGTACAGGTAATGAGTTCAGCAGCAGTGGGGGAAAGTAAGGGTGGAATCAAGCCATATTAGCATGAGGTGGAAATAAGTAGGCTTGTTGATGGATAGATAGGATGCAGGGTTTGAGACTTGAATGAACAGGACACCAAGGTTTTGTACCATCTAGTTCACCTAGAGTGAGCATTTGGGAAGGGAGATGAAATCAAGGCTGCGTGTGTGGAGTTTAGAGCAAGGTGGCAGAGAAGAACATAGATGATAAGGGAGTCAAAGTAGTACTGTAATCTGAAACTGTCTGGTTGATAAATCAAAATTTCAATGTGTCAGGTCATGCATACTGATATCAAAGGGATAGCCATGAATGCAGGTCAGAGTAGACGGAGATTGAAAGTAGAAAAAAGTGTCAGAGTGAATAAGGGGCTGAAGGCTGAAAACACTAAGGATCATGAGTTGTTTTGTGCAATGGTTAAGGAAGAAATCTCATTGGGAAAACATCACCATGGGTTTGAAAAGGCAATGAACAACTGGCACTTCAAAGAAAAAGTCGGGAAGAAAAAGGAGTCAGGAAGGATAAAAGAGGGTGAAATGTTTGAACAAAGCCAGAGACCTAAGGCCAGCAGCAGAAATGAGATGTGAAGTGAATACACGAATACCTCTATTATCCTCTCTGCTTATTGTTATTTCAAATACTGTGAATTGCAATTAAAATAATTTCAAAATAATTAACCTACAGCACAAGGCAGTTTATAAATTTAACAAATGAAGAAAAATGCCAGAAAATTTAAAATAGTGAACTTTAAATACATTTTTTTTTTTGCTTTTCCTTTAGGTTTTAAAACATCTTCCAAACATCTATTTTAAGTAAAGTGAAACATTGATACCACTGGAACAAAGAGAAAAAGGAAGGAAAGGAGAAGTGAAATCAGAGGCTGAACTGGTGGCATTTAAAGTTTAGACAAGAGGCACAGTGAACCCAGACCATGTACATGTATGAACTAAATTAACAGCAAATTGCATAAGCCTGCAGACCATCTGAGCAAAGAAAGGATATACAACATGGGATGGACTGACCATGAAGACAGATTACATTTTTAGAATAATATATTTCACACCAACTGTCAACATCAGTCATCAACTGTGACAGATCCTTCCAAGCACCTTGAGTATATGCTGGAAAAAGGTTTCCAACTCATTTGTTCTGCACAGCTGCATACCAGTGCCATAAAAATTTGCTCAGTGCACCTGCCATCAGAGAAGATTCTTTGCTGAGGAAGTTAAGCATTATAGTGCCAAACAAATTCACCATCAGAGATTAAAATCAGCCTTTTTTGCACCTTCTCTAAGAAAAAGGAGATCAAACTCATCCAGTGAGGTTTGACTCAGTGCACAATGTATCTTTTTTTTAAATATACCTATAGCCAAACTAGTCATTTCTAACCAATATTACAAATTTAGATGGGTGACAAGCTATCCAAGAATCATTTCTTAAAATGAGCAGGTAATTAACAAAAATGTATCAGTCTCTGGTTGCAATCTTTCTATGGCAGTTGCTAGAAGTGAACAAACATTCAAATCTGGCACAAGCAAGATCTCAGAAGATTTGAAATCAGATTCAATACTTATAAAAAATCTTTGGGCAGAATTACTTCCTAATAGGGTCTTTTGTAGCTACAGGTTACCATCTGTTTTCTGTTAATGATGCCCATTTTTGCTTTCAAATACTGATGAATTTATCAATAGCCTATCACCAAGTGATCCACTCTTCCAACTTCTGACTTGAATTGCCATCACGAAGATGGCAAGATAACCATGGCTAGGTTAAATTTTGCTTTGCAGTTGCTAATGGTCACATCAAACAGGTTTGTGCTCCAGGGAACATATCTACTTGAATCCGCCATTCATTCTAATCATCTGAAAGGACCAACTGGCATACCTGACCACCATGTGACCTTTTGAAATGAATACTGTGCACAAGGTTTGGTTGTACATGAACACTGGTTAAAGTGGTCTCAAGAAGATAATTATCACAACCACAAAATGAAGACCAGATCATAAGGTCATAAGAACTAGAAGAAGCAATAGGCAATTCAGCCCCTCAAGCCTGCTCCGCCATTCAATACGATCATGGCTGATCTCATCTCTGCCTCAACTCCACTTTCCTGCCCTTCTAACTGGGCACAAACTTAGTATATAATCAGTTACTGTTAGAGAAGGATATGCTATCCATACAAACTTAACAATGGAACATCTTTAAACCAGGGTCATGAACTGTATTACAACAGCCAGAAATGTAATGGTAGATTATGAACACCAGGTGGCCAAAAGGACATTGTACTAAGAAAACCTCAGCCTGACAGGAGTACAACTCAAAACAAGTTGCTGTCTGAATCTCAGACAAGACTCAGAAGGCAATATTTGCACTTACATTATCTCTTTCAGATCGCAAAGCTTTTTATCTCAATTAAGTACTGTTGAAGTCCAATGATTCTTAACAAAGCTAAGGGGGCAGCCATTCAACATTCCACAAATAGCAATGAGATGAATGACCAGTTAAGTGATATTAATAGTCATCAAGAGATAGAACAACGTGACATATACCTGCAGATAAAAGGCACAAATTATTCAACAGTCACCTGATATCCAAGGTATGGTAATGTTATTGAAAAGTAGGAACTTACCCAGCTAAATACAGACCCGTCCAGTTAACACAAACTAGTATCCCTTTTGGCAATGGCATTCAATTCTGAGGAAATTCTTATATCTCTCAAGTGATCTAAAATCTATAGATGCATGCCTTTAAAAAAAAAAATTGCATGTGTAGTCACAGGTACGAACTGTCTGCTTCAGCAGTAGACTATTTACTTAACACATTTGTGTACTGTGTTTTAGACAGATTGATCCACCAAAGTAGCAAACATGATGAAATGGTTAATAATAAATGCAGCACGGGTCCAAATCAGTTCTCACTTCAGCATCCCTATCAATTTGCCACTAAGTAGTACAGGGAAATACCTTTAATAGCACAACCATGCATTTTTGCTGCAAAGGTAGTACCTCCACATACATTGCTCTGAATCAACACTCCATATACAGTTTTAAATTATTGTAATTGGGTTCATTTACAGTTTTTAAAAAATCACATTCAATTAATAACTTGGTTGGCCTGAGTTAATTGTTCTGGATTGTGTTGCAAAGTTGCTAGCATAATGCTGTGAGAAGTGCCAACCTGTGCCCCACTAATAAGATTCAGCTATTTGGATAATTACATCTGATTGTACTTGATTAACTGTGGGGAAAGCACATGCCAAAGACTGGCAGAAAGCTGGTACAAGACTGAACACCAAGAAAGCTTAGTTCTACTCAGATTCAACATCAATGTTCTTACAAGCTCCTATGTGGTAGGCAACAACAAAATAAAAATCCCATCTTGCATTCCTTGTTGCAGTGGACTTAAAGATGCAAATTGCTGATGATATCAACAAGAACAAAGTTATGGTTGGGTCATTGGACCTCATGAAGACGAGAGTTAGGAACCACAAGAGCAAGCCTAGCTGCCATGTTTATGCCAAGAATACCAAAACTGTATTTGCAACTCACCATTTAATACCGAGGGGAAAAATAGTTCCCAGGAAATACCAGCAACAATGATTCACACTACTCGCTACTTTGTGAAATAGTTCCTCCATTACAAAAATTCAGCTTCTTGGCATAATAATCACATTGAATACACAGTAGTGCAAACTCATAGCTCACCAGGATCATATCTGCAAGATTTCAATTCTACCATTGTTCAAGATGCTACTATCAACAAGAATTTCACACTTCTAGTGTAACAAATGAAACCAGTACTTTGAGTTAAATGCAATGAACTAGTATGACTAATGTTAAGTGCAACAATATTTTTCCTAAAGACTGCGTGAAATGCATGAATATTCTATCACTATTGCCAAGTAACTTCCATTTCCATTAACAGTACGGTCCCCTTGGTGCAGTCATTTTTTGTACATTGCTTGTACTTAAAAGGAATTTTGGTCAAGAACAAGGAGAAATTCAGATGGCAGTAATCCCAGAAGTTTAAAACGCACTCACTCTTCCTAAATCACCAGAATCTTCCAACTTAATATTGTGCAGTTTGTTCCATTCACAGCTCAGCATTTTCACAGAATTAGAAATATAAGCATAATTGCAAAAAAATCCTCATTTTTTGTTCTCACCCTCTCCTTCCACTGTCTCAAGTGTCAATGAGATTGTTGTAGCCAATTACTATGCCACTTTAAGTATACAGTCATGCAAATATTACTATGTAGAGGGGCTAGCTTCATTTACCAATTGTATCCAGATCAATCATTTTCACGGGGTCGGCAGTGGCGTAGTGGTATCACTGGACTAGTAACCCAGAGACCCAGGGTATTCCTCTGGGGACATGGGTTCAAATCCCACCACAGCAGAAGGTGGAATTTCAATTCAATTAATAAATCT
Source organism: Heterodontus francisci (assembly GCF_036365525.1). Taxonomy (NCBI): domain Eukaryota; kingdom Metazoa; phylum Chordata; class Chondrichthyes; order Heterodontiformes; family Heterodontidae; genus Heterodontus; species Heterodontus francisci. The sequence continues at coordinate 15,088,960 of NC_090412.1, read as the reverse complement.
GGAATTAAAAGCTAGTCCAAGAAACCATTGTCGATTGTTGTAAAAACCCATCTGGTTCACTAATGTCCTTACCTGGTCTGGCCTACATGTGACTCCAGGCCCACAGCAATGTGGTCACCTCTTACATGCCCTCTGAAATGGCCTAGCAAGCCACTCAGTTGTATCTAACCGCTACAAAGTCAATAAAAAGGAATGAAACCGGACGGACCACCCGGCATCAACCGAGGTACCGGAAACGACAACAGAAAACCCAGCCCTGTCCACCCTGCAAAGTCCTCCTTACTAACATCTGGGGGCTTGTGCCAAAGTTGGGAGAGCTGTCCCACAGACTAATCAAGCAACAGCCTGACATAGTCATACTCACGGAATCATACCTGACAGACAATGTCACAGACACTGCCATCACCATCCCCGGGTATGTCCTGTCCCACCGGCAGGACAGACCCACCAGAGATGGTGGCACAGTGGTATACAGTAGGGAGGGAGTTGCCCTGGGAGTCCTCAACATCGACTCCGGCCCCCATGAAGTCTCATGGCATCAGGTCAAACATGGGCAAGGTAACCTCCTGCTGATTACCACCTACCGCCCTCCCTCAGCTGATGACTCAGTACTCCTCCATGTTGAACACCACTTGGAGGAAGCATTGAGGGTGGCAAGGGCACTGAATGTACTCTGGGTGGGGGACGTCAATGTCCATCACCAAGAGTGGCTCGGTAGCACCACTACTGACCGAGCTGGCCGAGTCCTAAAGGCTAGACTGGGTCTGCAGCAGGTGGTGGGGGAACCAACATGAGGGAAAAACATACTTGACCTCGTCCTCACCTATCTGCCTGCAGATGCATCTGTCCATGACAGCATTGGTAGGAGTGACCACCGCACAGTCGTTGTGGAGACGAAGTCCCGCCTTCACATTGAGGATACCGTCCATCGTGTTGTGTGGCACTATCACTGTGCTAAATGGGATAGATTTCAAACAGATCTAGCAATGCAAAACTGGGCATCCATGAGGCGCTGTGGGCCATCAGCAGCAGCAGAATTGTACTCAACCACAATCTGTAACCTCATGGCCCGGCATATCCCTCACTCTACCATTACCATCAAGCCAGGAGACCAACCCTGGTTCAATGAAGAGTGCAGGAGGGCATGCCAGGAGCAGCACCAGGCATACTTCAAAATGAAGCGTCAACCTGGTGAAGCTACAACCCAGGACTACTTGCATGCCAAACTGCGTAAGCAGCATGCGATAGACAGAGTTAAGCGATCCCATAACCAACAGATCAGATCCAAGCTAAAGTCCTGCCACATCCAGCCGTGAATGGTGTAGACAATTAAACAACTAACTGGAGGAGGTGGCTCCACAAATATCCCCATCCTCAATGAATGGGAAGCCCAGCACATCATTGCAAAAGATAAGGCTGAAGCATTTGCAACAATCTTCAGCCAGAAGTGCCGGGTTGATGATCCATCTCGGCCTCCTCCTGAAGACCCCAGCATCGCAGATGCCAGACCTCAGCCAATTCGATTCACTCCGCGTGATATCAAGAAACGACTGAAGGTACTGGATACTGCAAAAGCTATGGGCCATGACAATATTCCAGCAATAGTATTGAAGACCTGTGCTCCAGAACTTGCCGCGCCCCTAGCTAAGCTGTTCCAGTACAGCTACAACACTTGCATCTACCCTGTAATGTGGAAAATTGCCCAGGTATGTCCTGTACACAAAAAGCAGGACAAGTCCAACCCGGCCAATTACCGCCCCATCAGTCTACTCTCAATCATCAGTAAAGTGATGGAAGGTGTCAACAGTGCCATCAAGCGGCGCCTGCTTACCGAGACGCTCAGTTTGGGTTCTGCCAGGGCCATTCAGCTCCTGACTTCATTACAGCCTTGGTTCAAACGTGGACAAAAGAGCTGAACTCAAGAGGTGAGGTGAGAGTGACTGCCCTTGACATCAAGGCAGCATTTGACCGAGTATGACATCAAGGAACCCTAGCAGAACTGAGGTCAATGGGAATCAGGGTGAAACCCCTTCGCTGGCTGGAGTCATACCTAGCGCTAAGGAAGATGGTCATGGTTGTTGGAGGTCAATCATCTGAGCTCCAGGACATCACTGCAGGAGTTCCTCAGGGTAGTGTCCTAAGCCCAACCATCTTCAGCTGCTTCATCAATGACCTTCCTTCAATCATAAGGTCAGAAGTGGGGATGTTCAATGATGATTGCACCATGTTCAGCACCATTCGTGACTCCTCAGATACTGAAGCAGTCCGTGTAGAAATGCAGCAAGATTTGGACAATATCCAGGCTTGGCTGATAAGTGGCAAGTAACATTCGCGCCACACAAGTGCCAGGCAATGACTATCTCCAACAAGACAGAATCTAACCATCTCCCCTTGACATTCAATGGCATTACCAGCGCTGAATCCCCCACTATCAACATCCTAGGGGCTACCAATGACCAGAAACTGAACTGGAGTAGCCATATAAATACCATGGCTACAACAGCAGGTCAGAGGCTAGGAATCCTGAGGCGAGTAACTCACCTCCTCACTCCCCAAAGCCTGACCACCATCTGCAAGGCACAAGTCAGGAGTGTGATGGAATACTCTCCACTTGCCTGGATGGGTACAGCTCCAACAACACTCAAGAAGCTCGACACCATCCAGGACAAAGCAGCCCGCTTGATTGGCACCCCATCTACCAACATTCACTCCCTCCACCACCGACGCACAGTGGCATCTACAAGATGCACTGCAGCAATGCACCATGGCTCCTTAGACAGCACCTTCCAAACCCACAACCTCTACCATCTAGAAGGACAAGGGCAGCAAATACATGGGAACACCACCACCTGCAAGTTTCCCTCCAAGTCACACACCACCTTGATTTGGAACTATATCGCCATTCCTTCATTGTCACTGGGTCAAAATCCTGGAACTCCCTTCCTAACAGCACTGTGGGTATACCTACCCCAAATGGACTGCAGCGGTTAAAGAAGGCAGCTCACCACCACCTTCTCAAGGGTAATTAGGGATGGACAATAAATGCTGGCCTGGCCAGTGACGCCTACATCCCATGAATGAATTTTTTTTTTTTTAAAGTGTCTACAACCAAAATGTTTCATAGAAGGACCCTCCTTATACTTAAAGCAATCTTTTTAATGTTTCCAATCTACAACATTGGCATCCTCCCCCACCAATTCTTCTTGACATTATTAAAGCTCCAAAAATGTTTTTGGTTTCTGTAATATTTTAAAACTTTGGTTTTAAACTGTAAAATGTTTCTGTGTTTCACCTCCATCCAATTAAGAATAGTCCTCTCAACCATAAACACGGAAAGCTCAAATGGTATGACATACAGGTGTCCTAATGCAAGATGCAATGCGGCAACTACAAGTGGACTGACACCTACTGTTCCTCATACAAGCAGTTTGTCATTTCAATCACACTAAAGTAGAGATTGGGGAGAGGAAACCAGGGTTAGTGAATGCTGAATGCGTTTTCTTACCTACAAAAAATTTGGTGGTAAAGCTGTAAAGAAAACAGGTCACATGCCTTCCCTTGCAGCAAAGGATGACAGACAGCAAGAAACTGAAGAAAGGGAGCTGAAAAAGAGAAGGCCGATCAGATCAGAATGCAAAATGCAGTCTTCTTTCAATCAAAAGTGCACTTAGTGAAAGTTGGGGGAATTCAGACCCAATAGGGAAACTACAGACATGATTTTTGTGTTTAGACAGATCCAGAAGTGTAGAGAACAAAACATGGGCTTTGTAAGCAACTTCTGTAGCTCTCACCAAGGCGTTTGATAGTCAGCTGGGACAGACTTTGGAAGATACTGTCTCGATTGGGGTGCCTCCAAAGATCCTCATCATTCTCGGTCAACTGCACGAAGGTCAGAAAGGTCAGGTCGAGCAGAATTATGCCTTCTCAGACAGCTTCCTAATCTTGAATGGCATTAAGCAAGAGTGTATTCTGGTACTGACCCTTTTCTCTTTTTTTTTCAGTACAATGCTTCAAGAGGCAAAAGCAGGCTTGACAAGAGCATATACAGTCTCTTCAACCTATGACGACTATTGGCACATAACAAAACCACAGAACAGCTTATTGTAGAGCTCATTTATTGATGATTGTGCTCTTCTGGCACACATGGAGGGAGCAATGCATCTCATTGTAAACTATTTCTCTGAGGCAGCAAATGCCTTTGGCCTTACGATTCGTTTTAAAAAAAAATATATAACTGCTGAAACCAGCACAGCCCCGAGGAAATTACAATCCACCACAAATCAGCATTGACAGTCGCAACCTCAATGCAGCAGAACAGATTATCTCAAATGACGCCACAAGGACATAGACAATCGACTGTCCAAGGCCAACAGCTCCTTTAGTTACTTCTTGAAACATGTCCAGCAAAACCATTCACTACGCATCCACACCAAAATTCATGTATACAAAGCAGCTGTCAATACCACCCTCTTGTATGGGTCAGAATCATGGGTTCCGTACAGAAAACAAATACAACTGCTGCAGCATTTCCATCAAAGCTGCCTTCGATCAATCATGATCAGATGGCAAGACTACATCACAAATAGAGCGAATATGCCCAGCTTTGAATGAATTATCTTATAATGCCAACTTCACTGGGTAAGACATGTGTCACTCATGGAGGATTCCAGAATGTCAAAGGTAGTGCTTTATTGTGAACAATGCTCAGTAAGCGAGACTCAGGTGCACCTTGCAGACGGTTTAAAGGTCAGATGAAAAGACAGCGCTCTCTACCTCTCATTGATCGATGCGTGTGGGAGCAGGGGGCTGCTGACAGAGACAGCTGGCGCACAACAACCAGGAAAGCAGCATACAAGTTCAAAACTAACAGACGTGAGGCTGAAGAAAGGCACAGACAATGGAAGGAATCTGCTTCCATCAGAGCCCCTCCAAACCAGGGATTTTTTTATTGCTCAAGAGTCTGCAGATAAAGAATTGACCTCTTCAGTCACCAATGATCACACCATCTACCATGGAGACAAGCCTTACCATGATCTTCGTCTGTCAAGAATCTGCTATAACCATCACACTTAGTGAAGAATGAATCTCAGTTGTTTACTTGCCTCCTCAAAAACATCTCTTGGACCCAGCCTTCCTTAATTGTTCTCCCAATCCTTACTAGATGTGTGAATTTCCTCACTGACTTCAGTGAGGTAACTTGAGATATTTTGCTGTGTTAAGTTGCAAAAGCGCAAATGCGTGTAGCAAGCAAAGCAACAGAATATTTACAACTTGAGAGGTGAGCAGTTAACAGTCAAGGCCTTGGAAAAAGATCTTTTAACCATGGCTTCTCAGTACTCAGAAGGCCAGCATACAAATAATTTAACAGTTATCTTGTATGTAATGATTTAGTTGCACTTTTCCTTTGCTTTTTCGATATAGAATTAACCACTCTGTCGGTCATGCTATTATTCATAAAAAGCACTTTTCATGATATTCATCAGGTCCTCGTTTCAAGTGAAGCTTGTCTGCAGCTGGAACTCTCATCCGTGACTGTGTTACCTCTAGGCTTGACTATTCCGACATTCTCTTGACTGGTCTCCCATCTCCCACCCTCAAAATTCTGCCTCTGACTGAGGTCCAGTGACACCCTGCTGGAAAATGCACTTTTGAGGATTGGAAAAGTGAATTACACTACAACTCCTCCTATTTCTACTACCTGCAAACAAATCAAATAAAATGCTGACTGTCATTGTGGGCTCACATTAAAAATGGGCACTCATGTTAGACACTGCAGAAGTTCTTACATCTGTAGATTCATATCCGAAAATGAGCAAATCACTGAGAAAAGGGAAATTTCTAAATTTGTTTAATTACATTTACTTCTTGTCAAAAAGGCGCCACGTCTGAGGAGCTTTACCTCCTGTGGGAACAAGTAACAAAATTTTCTTATTTCTAACAACTTTGGAATAATCATAATTATTCTAAGATACACTCTAATTTTGACAAATTTAAAGAGAATGACTCATCCAATAAATATCATGAACTCCAGTACTATGAAATGCAAATTTTACTCGCATTACTGCTTAGGAAAGTCAGTCTATTTTTACCGAAATTTCTACAAACTACACAAAAGACTGTTCGGAACTAGTGGGCAAGTACAGCAAGTTCATGCCGCTGCAGTCGTTTCAATGCCAAATCTATTGGAAAGAATTGCAACAGCACACCCTGTAGCAGAGTAGGGAGTGTCTGATAGCAAATTCAAGATTTCCGTCTTTAACTACACATGTGCACACAAGAATTTGCCATCAGATTTCCTCCATTATAACAGTGAGCACCGATAGCCCCATCATTACTCTCATCACAAATTCCTAGTCAACATGAGCGAAACTTGTAAATGGATTTATGTGGAAGTGAAATACCATTGGAAGCAAACAACCATTTGAAGTAACCAATGAAGTAATGTGTTCCATCTTTCCGGCAAAGCAAATGACTGAGGCTACAATGTAATGTTCAACACCAGTATTCCGAGCTCAAGAGGGACATGGAAATCAGCCTGTGTGAGATAAGGACAACCAAAAACCATCAACCACCACACACTCAGAACGTATTTATAATGTTAAACAAATACCTCTAAGATACCAAAAAACTTAATTGATGAAATAGGAGGTCCTTACTGTAACAGCCACTGTCTTTTCAAATTAAACTTTCTTACAAAGGATGGTATTCGTCAAACCAGTCTCACTCAGTTATTTTTACAAGAAGTTGACAAAAGACTTTAAAATTTTTACTTTAAAAAGATTATACAAGCGGACTTATATACATCTCATAACTGTCACTGCTTTATAGCATCATAGACACCCACAATTTTACAGTTTTCCCTACTCCATTAAGCTGCTCTGCTGACACAAGTTACAAGTAACACCTCTGCAAGGTAACCCCAAAAATGGCAACTTAGGGAAGCATATTATGTAGCAAATATCAGGATCACCCAAGTACTTCTGTGCTGTACTCTACTTTTAGTAAGATAAAGCTTCTCGCTTTTACTGAAGTTAGGTTGGAAAATAAATCAGCCCAAATGAACTTCAAATGGCATACATGTCAGTTACACACCCTTTCATTACTCTTAGTGAATTCTATTTCACATTCCATTGATCTTTCTCTGTTTGGAACCTTGTTGCTCCTCTGTAATTAGATGTTGAAGTGCTGAAATTTTGAGTGATCCTGCTGTAATCAATAAGGACATCAGCATTCCATATCCCCTTTTACTCTTTCACTCATGCCATAAAAAACTGGCTCTAATTCTACTCCTCTTTGAATGCAATATCACTGATCAGAGTTCACGCTGCCACAGTTGGACCTGATGTCATAGATTGTGAAATGTTATCCAGTCAAGATCTTCTACAGATGAAGTTCGTGACCCCTGTTAAAGTATCCCAAGAGGAATAAAATTAGCATTCAGAGTCTAAAGAATGTCGACATCCAGACACTGAAAATAAAACTTGCAACAGCAAAATCAAATTAAAGTGCCCTTTCAAAGTTTTATATAAAAGCAGTCAGACACCAAGGAAATAAAATATATCACACACAGTTATAATGCATTGGTAGAAAAAAAACACATTTAAAATCTTGTAACAAGTAGAGATGCAAGGTATTCCTGGTAGAAGAAACAGGAATGCGAAGTTTACTGTTCAAAGTCAAGGTACTGTGTAAAAGAAATTATGATGTGATAGAAAACCTTTGGAATTATGCATTTTCCCAAGTATGAACATAATATTAGAGGATTAATATACTTTCATCAGTTGTTGAGAAATAGCAACAAAAGCATTAAGCTTTAACCCATGGTCAGTAATGATTGCCCCAACTACTGCAATTTAAGATTTTGTGGACAAAAGCAATTTTAAAAGGTATTAAGCAATTAGACAGTGAACTGCTATGTACAGTAGTGCAATCAGACAAAATCTATAATTGGTTTTCAAGTCCTGCCCTATAATACTGTTATTTCCCAATGTAAAAAATTAGGTACTTGACAACACTATGGCTGCATCTCCTTTGTTCTGTTGCAGAAACCTCAATTAAAAAACAAACCGACCACATAAGACTGAAATTGTAGTGTTCATGATCATTGTGAAAGTTCTCTGATGCAATTCTACACTGCCAACAATGAGGAACATTTTGGGGATGTGCTGGAATTTAGAGTCTACTTTATTATGCAAAAGGTAAACCAACGTGCTTGGCATGTCTAACACATAAGACAGTATTAGGTCAGGCTACATAGTGCATTGTAGCAAGATGGCTCAAGCACACGTGGCTAAAGCACAAATCAAAATACTGACTTTGTTAAAGCTACGATCTGAAGTTAATGTATGGAGAGCTCCTTGGGAAGGAGGTTAAGAAATGGCACTTTGTGCCATATGACTAGAAAAATCTGGTATGGAAGACGGGGCGCGAGGGGGGGCGCGAGGGAGCGAGGGGGGGGCGAGGGAGCGAGAGGGGGGGGCGAGGGAGCACGAGAGAGCGAGCAGCAATCAGCAGGCAAAAGACAGAAATATGTAAGAGTGGTGATATTGGGCAACTTCAATTATTGCTTGGTATAGTATTAGGGTAAAGGGCAAGGAGGGGAGAGGAATTTTTGAAATGTGTTGAGAACTTCTTCGACCAGTATATTCTTAGTCCAACTGGGAAGGAGACATTGCTAGATCTAGTGCTGGGGAATGAGGTGGGCCAAGTGGACCAAGGTCTTTGGGAGAACACCTGGGTAAGAGTGATCATATCATAAGGTTTAGACAAGTAATCAGAAGAGCAAGGAACAATCTAAAGTAGAACATTTAAATTGGAAGAGGGCCAATTATAATGGAATGAGAAGCGATCTAGCCAAGGTAAAATGGAACCAAAAACTTTCAGGAAAATCTGCAATGGAACAATGGGTGATCCTTGAGGAGGAGATGCTTCAGGTACAGGTAAGATACATTCCAACAAGGGCAAAGGTTAAGGGAACCAAAGCCAGGGCTCCTTGGATGACGAGGGAGTTACAGAATATGAAGAAACAAAGAAAGACGGTGTTATGATGCAAGTCAGGTGAATACTTCAAGGAAAGAACCTGGTCTAATGCAATAAGTTGAGAGGAAAAGTGAAGAGGAAAATAAGACTGGTAAAAAGAGAATGAGAATAGAGTGGAAGTCAACATAAAAGGGAACCCAAAAATCTTCTACTGGCATGTAAATAGTAAGCAGGTAGTAAGAGGTGGGACGAAGCCTATTAGGGATAAAGAGGGTAACAGATTAATACAGGTGCATGGCAAGGCTAGAATACTTGATGATTACTTTGTATTGGTGTTTACTAAGGAAGAGGATGCATACAAAATTAAAAATCAGTATAAGTGGAGATGATGGAGGTAATGCCTGGGTGAAAATCGAGAGTCAGGAGGTACTAGTAGGGCTTAGAATGGATATGTCTCCTGGTCCTCCAAAATTGCTGAAAGAAATTGGGGTGGAGGTGGCGGAAGGAGTTACCAAAATCTTCCAGTCTTCCCTTGATATGGGTGGGGGGGAAGGGGGGGGAAAACAGAGGATTGGAGAGTGGCAAATGTGACACCCTTATTCAAGAAAGGGTGTAACGACAGTCTGAGTAACTACAGGTCAGTCAGTCAATTTAACATTAATGGTGGGTAAGATTTTAGAAAGAATAATCGGAGGGGGAAAAATATCAGGCCCTTGGAGAGGTTTGAGCTAATTAAGGAGAAGCAGCACGGATTTGTGAAAGACAGATTGTTCTTGATTATTCGAATTGAATTTTTGGATGACATAACAAAGGCGGCTGATGGAGGGAAAGCAATGGATGTTGACTACTTGCATTGTAAGAAACAATTTGACGAATTACCACATAAAAGGCTGGTGAACAAAATTGAGGCTCATGGAATTGGAGGCTCAGATGTCAGCTTGGATAAAATATTGGCTTAAGGACAGAAAACAGCAAGTTGAGGTAAATGGTTATTTTTCAGATCGAAGGATGGGAGACAGTGGTGTTCTTCAACAGTCAGTGCTAGGACCACTGTTAGTTTTTTTGATATATATAAATAATTTGGACATCAGAAGAGAGAGTAACATTTTTAAATTTGCTGAGGATACCAAACTTGGAGGAGTGGCAAACAGTGAGGATGATGCAAAATGATTGCAACAGAACATAGACAAGCTAGAAGAATGAGCAGACAAGTGGCAAAATAAATTTAATAGAGAAGTGCGAGGTAATGCATTTTGACAGAAGGGATGGGAAGAGGCCAAACAGACTTAATGGCACAGGTCCAAAGTGTGTGCAAAGACAGAGGAGCCAGGGGTGCATGGGCATAGATCTTTGAAGGTTACAGGACACATTGAGAGAGTGGTTAGCAAAGCATATGAGTTCTGGGCTTCATAAATAGAAGTACTGAGTACAAAAGCAGGGGTTATGCTGAGCTTTTATAAAGCTCTGGTTAGGCCACACTGGAGTACTGGGCCCAATTTCAGTCACCACACTTTAGGAAGGACGTGTGGATCTTTGAGAGGGTGCAGAGGAGATTTACCAGAATGGTTCCAGGGATGGAGGATTTTAGCTACAATGTTAGGTCGGAGAAATTGTTCTCAGAGCAAGGAGACTAATGGGGAGAGTTGAAAGAGATGTACACATTATGGCAGGTTTGGATCAGGTAGACAAATAAAAACTGTTCCCATTAGCTGATGGTACAAGGACTAGGGGACACAGATTTAAGGTTTTGGGAAAGAGATGCAGGAGAGATGCAAGGAAGAAACATTTTTTATATGAAGAGTTGTACTGAACTGGAACTTGCTGCCTACAAGGATGGTAGAAGCAGAGACAGAGATAAATCAATGATTTCAAAAGGAGATTGGATGGGCACTTGAAGGAAATAAACTTGCAGGGCTACAGGGAGGGATGGGGGAATGGGACTGACTGCATTGCTCTATGGATAGCTGACATAGGCTCGATGAGCCAAATGGCCTCCTTTTATGCTTTAAATGAATATGTGAAACAATTAGAGCCAGTTATTGAAAAGCCTTCACCTAGAAGTATATGGAGGATGATAAACTGTTACGAACCTATAGCCAAGACAAATTTTCCTGTCGGGTCATGAAAATGTTTGCTTTATTGATACCACTGTATTTGCCATGAAAATGACAAATTTTTATTCAAACATTTAGATCAGAGGTAGTTTTCATTTTTATAATCAATTTACCTTTTAAGTGTATTCGTTGTTAATATAAATGAATTGAAGGAGGGAGATGTCAAAGACATCTGCCTCGTTGGGATTTCTCTGACCATTTTTCACTTTTCCTCTTTCTACATGATCTAACCAGAGATGCACGATAATAGCTTAATTCTGGAAACAGAACTTTTTTCACTTTTTATCTGCAAGTTGCAGCATTTCCTTTATCATCACTGGGCTAATTTCCCAGAAACCCCTTCCCAACACCATTTATATGAGAAGCATCACCCAAAAATCTGCTGTGGTTCAAGGCCCACCACCACTTTCTCAGAGCAATTTTTGATGAGCTATAAATGCAGCCTTGCCAGCATTGCTCACATACAGACATTTTTTTTTTTAAAAAGAAAGCTATCAAATAAAATGTACAAATGCTAAAATAGAGTATCACGAGTATAGAATAAGGTGAAAAGTGGTTTTAAAAAAAAGGAACCCAATAGATGAAATAGAAATATATCCTATGGAATATATTATGTATCAACACAAATAAAGATGTCATCATATTCTTTTACATTTTGTCAAGACTCCATCCCCTACATACCACTGCAGGTTTGTGTGGAATAAGAGAACGTTTTTCAATGTCTTAGCCCAATTTTAGTTTCACCACCATCTCAGGAAGCAGTTTTCCCCGTGGTCTTTATTCAGTGCAAGTGAGGTAGAAATCAACATCACCTATAAGGACATATAAATAACTCAATCACATTCCAAGATGACATTATGATATCAGAATAGCAAATTTTCACATCAGGAACCTTGTACATTTAGGCTCAAATGAAAGATCTAAACAACTTGTGCTGCCATACGGCCACTATACAGAACATAAATTAATGTTTCCAAAGTCCCCAATCAGGGAAAAATCAAATGCCAATATAGCTACTGCACATATTGCAACAGAACTGGGAATTAAGCCATAAGTAGTTGGACAGTATCCCAGACAAAGTACATTAACCAAGGTTTCCCTTTTTCTTTGTTCAACATCTATCAATAATGGAAAACAAAAGGCCATAAAACTGTGCAAATTTGTAATGTTTGCTCTCCATTTGATTTACCACAAGATCCTTCAATATTCATCTAAAAAGGAAAAACAAAAATTTTAACCAAATTAAGTACTCACTAATCCAGAAATTAATCAATATTTATCATGAGAATTATTTTGATTAGAAGAGGTTTCTTCCTTCAAACAAGCAAAAGATATACATAAACATTTTACTGAAGAGAAATATCATGGAAGAAAGGTTAGCTATTAAGAGTTCATTGAAGAGACTGGAGAAAAAAAAAACGTGGAGAACCCAAAAGTTGAGTACTAATATACACACCTGAGGATTACCTACATATTACCCTGAAACAGCAACCAACCTGGATTCAGAAAGAGATCCGTCTGATCAGACTGTTTCTGTTGCTGAGGAAACGACATCTTAAACATACTTCGAAAACCTTAAGTGTTGTAACTTGATTTCCAAGAGCAAGTTGGACAAAGTACGATTTAAATAACGATCAATTTGGCTCAGTTGGTAGAACAGGCTCCAGAAGCTGGCTGAGCGCGTCTACCCTGAGGCACAGTGTGGCTTTCGAGCAGAGAGATCCACCAAAGACATGCTGTTCTCCCTTGGCCAGCTACAGGAGAAATGCCGTGAACAACAGATGCCCCTCTGCGTTGCTTTCATTGATCTCACCATAGCCTTTGACCTCGTCAGCAGACGTGGTCTCTTCAGACTACTAGCAAAGATCGGATGTCCACCAAAGCTAGTAAGTATCATCACCTCATTCCATGACAATATGAAAGGTAAAATTCAGCACAGCGGCACCTCATCAGACCCCTTTCCTTCCTGAGTGGCGTGAAACAGGGCTGTGTTCTCGCACCTACACTGTTTGGGATCTTCTTCTCCCTGCTGCTCTCACATGCGTTCAAGTCTTCAGAAGAAGGAATTTTCCTCCACACAAGATCTGGTGGCAGGTTGTTCAACCTTGCCTGTCTAAGAGCGAAGACCAAAGTACGGAAAGTTCTCATCAGAGAACTCCTTTTTGCTCACGATGCTGCATTAACATCTCACGCTGAAGAGTGTCTGCAGAGAATCATCGACAGGATTACGGCTGACTGCAACAAATTTGGCCCAACCATCAGCCTCAAGAAAACCAACATCATGGGAAAGGACGTCAGAAATGCTCCATCCATCAATATTGGCGACCATGCTCTGGAAGTGGTTCAAGAGTTCACCTACCTAGGCTCAACTATCACCAGTAACCTGTCTCTCGATGCAGAAATCAACAAGCGCATGGGAAAGGCTTCCACTGCTATGTCCAGACTGGCCAAGAGAGTGTGGGAAAATGGCGCACTGACACAGAACACAAAAGTCCGAGTGTATCAGGCCTGTGTCCTCGGTACTTTGCTCTACGGCAGCGAGGCCTGGACAACGTATGTCAGCCAAGAGCGACGTCTCAATTCATTCCATCTTCGCTGCCTCCGGAGAATCCTTGTCATCAGGTGGCAGGACTGTATCTCCAACACAGAAGTCCTCGAGGCAGCCAACATCCCCAGCATATACACCCTACTGAGCCAGCGGCGCTTGAGATGGCTTGGCCATGTGAGCCGCATGGAAGATGGCAGGATCCCCAAGGACACATTGTACAGCGAGCTAGTAACTGGTATCAGACCCACCAGCCGTCCATGTCTCCGCTTTAAAGAAGTCTGCAAACGCGACATGAAGTCCTGTGACATTGATCACAAGTCGTGGATGTCAGTTGCCAGCAATCGCCAGAGCTGGCGGACAGCCATAAAGGCAGGGCTAAGGTGTGGCGAGTCGAAGAGACTTAGCAGTTGGCAGGAAAAAAGACAGAAGCGCAAGGGGAGAGCCAACTGTGTAACAGCCCCGACAACCAATTTTATCTGCAGCACCTGTGGAAGAGTCTGTTACTCTAGAATTGGCCTTTATAACCACTCCAGGCACTGCGTCACAAACCACTGACCACCTCCAGGCGCTTACCCATTGTCTCTCGAAACAAGGAGGCCAAAGAAGGTAGAACATCCACATCAGTCAGAAGACTGTGGGTTCAAGCTCAATGCGTGTCACATAATCTCACCTGAAAATTCAATACAATACTAAAAAGAATGTTGTATTTGAGATATCCAACAGATGCCCCTATCTGCCTGTTTCAGTGCAATTAAAACAATCCCATGACATGATCCCAAGAAGAGCAGGGGATTCGATCAGTGACCTGGACAAAAATCCTTTCTTACTCAACGCCACCAGGTACAGCAGTCATTTAATAAATTTACAGTACTTGGTACCTTGCTATATGTAAAATGGTTGCTGCATTTGTCTACATAACTAGAGTGATAATTTTTGAAGAGCAATTTATTGTTGCAAAACACTTTGAGAAGTCCGGGGGACCATATCGCACGATATAAATGCTTTGCAAAGCAAACAATGCCAATTCAGGGCATAAATAAGAAAACCAATTGAAGGATAAAAGCAGCAGATAACAGTGAAAAGGGCTCACTCAGGGAACAAAGTTGGGAACCCTGAAGTTTCGAATTCATGTTAACTTGAACTCAGAAGCGCAATGGCACAGGCAAAAATCAAACTAGGAAGAACATGTGATGATTGGCCCTGGCTGAAACTCTCAGCTCCTGACCTCATCACACCCTTGGTCCAAACACAGACAATGGAGCTGAACTCAAGAGGGGAAGCGAGAGTGACTGTTCTTGACATCAAGACAGTATTTGACCAAGTGTAGCATCAAGGAGGCCTGGCAAAATTGAAGTCAATGGGAATCAGGGGAAACTCTCCACTGGTTGGAGTCATACCGAGCACAAAGGAAGATGGTTGCGGTTGTTGGAGGTCAATCATCTCAGCTCCAAGACAAGGGCAGCAGAACAGCAGCATGGGAACACCACCACCTGCAAGTTCCCCTCCAAGCCACACACCATCTGACTTGGAACAATACGATTCCTTCCCTGCCACTGGGTCAAAATCCTGGAACTCCCTTCCTAACAGCACTGTGGTTGCACCTACCCCACATGGACTGTAGCGGTTCAAGAAGGCAGCTCACCACCACCTTCTCAAGGGCAATTAGGGATGGGCAATAAATGCTAGCCTAGCCAGTGACTCCTACATCCTATGAACGAATAAAAAAAAACTAAGCTACAGAAGCCAAGTGCAACAGCAACCCTGACAGAATGTATGAGAAAATTATTGTTCCAAACGTGTGGTGGTGGTGGCAGGGGTAGGAAATTGATAAAAACAAATCTCTAAATAGAAGTGGACAAGAAAATGCAGTGCTGTTACTGATGACAATTTACTACTCTAAATTACCAAACAAAAACTCTCCAATACAAAAAGAGAGAGCATCTGCCTCAGTTTGATTTCCCCACCAATTCCATGAAGCTGATAAGAAATTTTCAGAGTAAACTGTTCCACAAATTCAGCCTGCCTGAGAAGCACAGACACACAAGGCTGTCCTTGGTAAAATGTATTGCAAGTTCAAATGTACTTGAACTACATTAGGTTGGGATTTACTATGTCCCCAACTGGATGCATTACCTGCATGGGTAGAAGTCACATGCAAATTTTTCTGTTCAATTTCATCTCCCTAAATATATATTTGTTCTAACTGCAAAAGGACCTATACAAAAAACAATAGCACCAGGTAAGAAAGCAGAAAAGATACAATTTTAATCCTACAATATGTTTTCCTGTAGAAGGGAATCCCACTGCATTTGCCTGAAAAATGAATTTACATGGCTGAATAATGAGTCCAAAAAGTTACAGTGCACAAGCTCCAGAAGCTTTCCTTTTAAGGCAGTCCCACTTAGAGAGCTGAACATTTCCTTAAAAGGCTGCTATCCAAACCATACGTTTTATTTTGTTTCAGTTTGGCTTGAGAACGCAAACAGATAATTCCCTGCCTTTGTATTTTACACAGTACATTAGTAATGCAGTCAGACATCGCTGTCAAAGTTTCCACAGTACTCTAACATTAAGATCTGCCCCTTAAAAAGAGCATATTGAAACAAACAGTACGCAATAGGGTAAAGGTTTCCACTGTTTTTTGTCAGTGTAATATAATATTAATGTCAACAACCAGGGGGCATAGATTTAAGGTAAGGGGCAGGAGGTTTAGAGGGGATTTGAGGAAAAACAATTTCACCCAGAAGGTGGCTGGAATCTGGAACACACTGCCTGAAGGGATGGTAAAGGCAGGAACCCTCACAACATTTAAGAAGTATTTAGATGAGCACTTGAAATGCCATAGCATACAAGGTTACAGGCCAAGTGCTGGAAAATGGGATTAGAATAGATAGGCTTGATGGCGGGCACGGACATGGTGGGCTGAAGGGCCTGTTTCTGTGCTGTATGACTATGACTCTAATCCAGGTGAAATGAGCTAAACCAGCAGTCAAGATCGGGGAATTTTCAATGCAAGTTACATCAAGCATAAATCGAGTTGCTGCGATCTTTAACACTGGTTTAAAAATTATTTCACTCAAAGTCAGCCCTGCCCACAAATCAAAATAATGAGGATAGAGTGTTTCCGCTTATTGCACCCGTTAAGAGGATGGTCTTTAAATTGAGCTCATTTTCTTGGGCATTCAAGCACTAATAGGCATCTTTTAAAGTTTTCATATGAAAAATATTTAATTTACTATTAAAATAAGCACAAAAGTGCAATTAGTAAATGGTTCAGTAGAGTTTTAAAAGTCATTTTTAGTGGTTTAAAATCAGTTTACCCACAGTTGGAAGACTAGGCACTCATTCAAAAAATTGCTTATTTTGTGATAAATCCATTTTCAGCTGCTTAATAAAACTGCACCAGGTTACCACTCTTAAATACACCAATGAATATTTTTCAAATGCAAAGAGAAAGAATAAGCAATTGCATTCTATTACACTGACTGATTGCCCTGGTTCATGGATGTTCTGACATTCCTGATTATGCCAATTCATTTTAGTGAAACCTGAACTGGAACCTAACCAGCGCAATTTCAAGTGCAATTTGCACCCAATTTCCTAACTGCAGCCAAAGTAGGAACTTACCCCTAATATAAGTAAGCAACAGTGGCATTTAGTACTTCTGCCTTTGTAATCCAAATCTTGAGATAGAAAGAGTGTCTGCAGTTCATTAGAACATTCTCCAAGAATCTGACCTTCAAGCAAGAATGTGCTTTAATAAAAGTACAACAATGGAGACGGCATCACAGCTTTTAGTCATAATTTCTCTGGTGTATTTGATTTGATTTGATTTAGAGATACAGCACTGAAACAGGCCCTTCGGCCCACCGAGTCTGTGCCGACCATCAACCACCCATTTATACTAATCCTACACTAATTCCATATTCCTACCACATCCCCACCTGTCCCTATATTTCCCTACCACCTACCTATACTAGGGGCAATTTTTTATAAGGGCCAATTTACCTATCAACCTGCAAGTCTTTGGCATGTGGGAGGAAACCGGAGCACCCGGAGGAAACCCACGCAGACACAGGGAGAACTTGCAAACTCCACACAGGCAGTACCCAGAATCGGGTCGCTGGAGCTGTGAGGCTGCGGTGCTAATATTATTCTGTATTTTTAATATATTCTACAATAGTTTGACATTTTGCATCAGTTGCAATGCACAACTCGATAGTCAGTCAAGCAACTAAAAAAAAAATACATTTAACTTTCATTGCTGTGTCCTGTTTAACTAATGTTAGAATACTGTTCTGGGACGAGGGAGCAGTACCACAGGACAAGCGCGATGCCAATATTATCACTCTCTATAAAAACAAGGGTGACCGCGGTGACTGCAACAACTACCGTGGAATCTCCCTACTCAGCATAGTGGGGAAAGTCTTCGCTCAAGTCGTTTTAAACAGGCTCCAGAAGCTGGCTGAGCGTGTCTACCCTGAGACACAGTGTGGCTGTCGAGCAGAGAGATCCATTATTGACATGCTGTTCTCCCTTCGCCAGCTACAGGAGAAATGCCACGAACAACAGATGCCCCTCTACGTTGCTTTCATTGATCTCACCAACGCCTTTGACCTCGTCAGCAGACATGGTCTGTTCAGACTACTAGCAAAGATCGGATGTCCAAAGCTACTAAGTATCATCACCTCATTCCATAACAATATGAAAGGCACAATTCAGCATAGCGGTGCCTCATCAGACCCCTTTCCTATCCTGAGTGGTGTGAAACAGGGCTGTGTTCTCGCACCTACACTGTTTGGGATCTTCTTCTCCCTGCTGCTCTCACATGCGTTCAAGTCTTCAGAAGAAGGAATTTTCCTCCACACAAGATCAGATGGCAGCTGGTTCAATCTTGCCCGTCTAAGAGCAAAGACCAAAGTACGGAAGGTCCTCATCAGTGAACTCCTCTTTGCTGATGATGCTGCATTAACATCTCACACTGAAGAGTGTCTGCAGAGACCCATCGACAGGATTGCGGCTGCCTGCAACAAATTTGGCCCAACCATCAGCCTCAAGAAAACAAAGATCATGGGACAGGACGTCAGAAATGCTCCATCCATCGATATCGGTGACCACGCTCTGGAAGTGGTTCAAGAGTTCACCTACCTAGGCTCAACTATCACCAGCAACCTGTCTCTCGATGCAGAAATCAACAAGTGCATGGGAAAGGCTTCCTCTGCTATGTCCAGACTGGCCAAGAGAGTGTGGGAAAATGGCGCACTGACACGGAACACAAAGGTCCGAGTGTATCAAGCCTGTGTCCTCAGTACCTTGCTCTATGGCAGCAAGGCTTGGACAATGTATGTCAGCCAAGAGCGACGTCTCAATTCATTCCATCTTCGCTGCCTCCGGAGAATCCTTGGCATCAGGTGGCAGGACCGTATCTCCAACGCAGAAGTCCTCGAGGCGGCCAACCTCCCCAGCATATACACCCTACTGAGCCAGCGGCTCTTAAGATGGCTTGGCCATGTAAGCCACATGGAAGATGGCAGGATCCCCAAGGACACATTGTACAGCGAGCTCATCATTGGTATCAGACCCACCTGCCGTCCATGTCTCCACTTTAAAGAAGTCTGCAAACGCGACATGAAGTCCTGTGACACTGATCACAAGTCGTGGGAGTCAGTCGCCAATGATCGCCAGAGATCGTGGACAGCCATAAAGGTGGGACTAAAGAGTGGCGAGTCGAAGAGACTTGGCAGTTGGCAGGAGAAAGGACAGAAATGCAAGGAGAGAGCCAGCTGCTTAACAGCCCCGACAACCAATTTTATCTGCAGCACCCTGTGGAAGAGTCTGTCACTCTAGAACTGGCCTTTATAGCCACTCCAGGCGCTGCTTCACAAAAAACTGACCATCTCCAGGTGCTTACCCATTGGCCTCCTTGTCTCGAGAGGCAATGGAAAAAAAAAAAGAATACTCCAAAACAGAATTGTTTAGAAGCAGTATTCTTGTACTTAATACTGTAGTGCACGCATTTAAAAGTTAGATCTGTTATTTCAACTTCTGCGACAAACAAAATACCAACATCTGACAGGAACCTTTCACTTTTGCTGTTCCCAGTCAAGAAAAGAACACAAGAAATAGGAACAGAAGTAGACCATATGGCCAAACGAGACTGCTCCACCACTCAATAAGTTCATGACCGATCTCGGGCTACAATTCACTTTCGTGCCCGCTCCCCATACCCCTTGATTCCCTACAAGACCAAAATGTATTCAATGATGGGGTATCCATAACCCTCTGGGGTACAGCATTCCAAAGATTCACAACCCTTTGAGTGTAGTAATTTCTCCTGATCTCAGTCCTGAACGATTGGCCCCTTATCCTGAGACTGTGTCCCCGTGCTCTCGATTCCCTGACCAGTGGGAACAATCTCTCAGCTTCCACCCTATCAAGCCCTTTCAGAATCTTGTATGTCTCAATTAGATCACCTCTCATTCTTCTAAACTCCAGAGAATATAAACCTAATTTACTCAGGCTGTCATCATAGGACAACCCCCTCATCCCAGGGACCAATTTAGTAAATCTTCGCTGCACTGCCTCCAGTGCAAGTATATCCTTTCTTAAATGTGGAGACCAAAACTGTACACAGTATTCCAGGTGCAGTCTCACCAAAGCCCGGTATAATTTTAGTAAGACTTCTTTATTCCTGTAGTCCAATCCCCTTGCAATAAAGGCCAGCATGCCATTTGCCTTCTTAATAGCCTGCTGCACGTTAACTCCGTGCATTCCTTATACGAGTCCGCCCAAGTCTCTCTGAACATCAACACTTACCAGTTTCACACCTTTTCAAAAATATTCTGATTTTCTATTTTTACGACCAAAGTGAATAACTTCACACTTCCCTACATTATATTCCATCTGCCATTTTGTTGCCCAACTCACTTAACCTGTCTATATCGCTTCTCAGCCTCTCTACATTCTCCCCGCAGCTTACCTTTCCATCAAGTTTCCTATCAGCAAACTTAGATACATGACTCTCTGTCTCTTCATCCAAGTCACTAATATAGAGTGGAAATAGCAGAGGCCCCAGCACTGATCCTTGCAGAACCCCACTATTCACTGCCTGCCAAGTTGAAAATGCCCCATTTATGCCCACTCTCTGCTTCCTGTCTGTTAACTAATCCTCTATCCGCACTAATATATTACCCCCATGAGCCCTTTAATCTTTTATGTGGCACCTTCTCGAATACCTTTTGAAAACCCAGGTATATTACATCTACTGGTTCCCCTTTATCTACCCTACTAGTTACATCCTCAAATAATTCCAATAAATTTGTCCAACAGGGTCTCCCTTTAGTAAAACCCTGCTGATTTGTTCTAATCATACTATGCTTTTCCAAGTGCAACGTTGAAACTTATTTAATAACAGTTTCCAGCATCTGCCCAACAACTGATGTTAGGCTAACTTGCCTGTAGTTCCCCGTTTTCTCTCTACTTCCTTTCTTGAAAAGCGGCATAACCTTTGCCAACTTCCAATCTGACGGGACCATTCCTGAATCTAAGGACTTCTGGAAATTCATAGCCAGAGCATCCACTATCTCTGCAGCTATCTCTTAGAACCCAAGGATGTAAGCCATCTGGTCCCGGGGACTTGTCAGATTTTGGTCCCTCAATTTGCTCCAATACTTTTTCTCGGCTGATATCAATATCCTTAATTTCCTCACACTTATTAGCCCCGAGGTTACTGCCTATTTCTGGTATGGAAATTGTGCCTTCTACTGTGAAGACAGACAAAATGTTTGTTGAATGCCTCTGCCATTTCCTCATCCCCAATGATGATTTCTCCTGTCTCTGCCTCGAAGGGACCAACACCTACTTTAGCTACTCTCTTCCTGTTTATGTACTGATAAAAGCTCTTACAATCGGTTTTTATATTGCTGGCTAGTTTACTCTCATATTCTATTTTTCCCCTGATCAACTTTTTAGTGGCCCTTTGCTGGTTTCTAAAACGCTCCCAATCCTCAGAGTTGCTACTATTTTCTGCAACATTGAAAGCCTCTTCTTTTAGGCTTATACTCTCCTTAACTTCCAGAGTGAGCCACGGATGGGTCGTTCTGGATGAGATTTTGTTTTTGAACGGAATGTACTTTTGTTGAACTCTTTGAATTGTTTTTTGAAATGTTTCCCACTGTTAATTTATTGCCATACCTTCCAGTCTATTTACCCAATTAACCTGAGCCAGTTCCCCAGTCAAGGGTTGTTTTTGCGAGTGGAAGCCTATAACCAGTGGTGTACCATAGGGATCAGTGCTGGGACCCTTGCTATTTGTAGTGTACATTAATGATTTAGACGTGAATATGATCAGTAAGTTCGCAGATGACACAAAAATTGGTGCTGTCATAAATAGTGAGGAGGAAAGCCTTAGATTACAGAAGGATATAGATGGGCTGGTAAGATGGGCAGAGCAGTGGCAAATGGAATTTAATCCGGAGAAGTGTGAGGTGATGCATTTTGGAAGGACTAACAAGGCATGGGAATACACAATGGATGGTAGGACCCTAGGAAGTACAGAGGGTCAGAGGGACCTTGGTGTACTTGCCCATAGATCACTGAAGGCAGCAGCACAGGTAGATACGTTGGTTAGGAAGGCATATGGCATTCTTGCCTTTATTAGTCGAGGCATAGAATATAAGGGAGGTTATGATGGAGCTGTATAAAAGGCTAGTTAGGCCACAGCTGGAGTACCGTGTACAGTTCTGGGCACGACACTATAGGAAGGATGTGATCGCACTGGAGTGGGTGAAGATGAGATTCACCAGGATGTTGCCTGGGCTAGAGCATTTCAGCTATGAAGAGAGACTGAAAAGGCTAGGGTTGTTCTCCTTAGAGCAGAGAAGGCTGAGGCGGGACATGATTGAGGTATACAAAATTATGAGGGGCATTGATAGGTTTGATAGGAAGAAGCTTTTTCCCTTAGTGGAGGGGTCATTAACCAGGGGGCACAGGTTTAAGGTAAGGGGAGGAGGTTTATAGGGGATTTGAGGAATAAAATTTCACCCAGAGGGTGGTTGGAATCTGGAACGCACTGCCTGAAGGGGTGGTAGAGGCAGGAACACTCACAACATTTAAGTATTTAGATGAGCACTTGAAACCTCATAGCATACAAGGCTACAGGCCAAGTGCTGGAAAATGGGATTAGAATAGCTAGGTGCTTGATGGCCAGCACAGACACAATGGGCCGAAGGGCCTGTTTCTGTGCTGTATAACTCTGACACCCCTCATATCTTTGTAATTGGCTTTGTTTAAGTTTAAGATTTTTGTTTATGATTGAAATGCATCACTTTCAAACTTAACATGAAATTCAATATTATGATCACTATTTCCCAGTGGATCTTTTACTGTGACATTGCTTATTAACCCTGCTTCATTACACAATATGAGATCTAAGACTGCTTTATCCCTAGTCGGTTCTACAACGTATTGCTCCAAGAAATTGCACGAAAGCATTCTACAAATTCATCTTCCAGACCACTGTTGCCAATTTGATTGTCCTAGTCTATATGCAAATTAAAGTCCCCCACAATTAATACATTACCTTTTTTACATACTCCAATAAATTTCCCATTTAATGTTCTGTCCAATAATATAACCACTGGTAGGAGTAGTTTATAGGCTCCCAAACAGTATTTTCTGACTCCTGCTATCCTTAATTTCCACCCAAATTGATTCCACTTCATGATCTTCGGAGGCCAGATCCCTTCTTATTAATGCCCTTTTGCCATCCTTTACTATCAGAGCTACCCCTCCTCCTTTGCCATTCTGTCTGTCTCTCCAAAATTGTGTACCCTAAACCCAAAAACTGAAAACAACGCAACTTGCCCAAAAACTTGTGAAAGTGTTCAGTAATGGGATTGGAAAAGTCCATCATATACATGTCCTGGACGAGCAAAACTGCTAAACGGGGTTCCTCTGACTGCTCAGCAATGTTTACAACTATCGTTTGTACCTGTGTGACCTTGGAATGTCAGCATGCAGCATCTTGCAGCTTACTGGTGACTATGCACCACATACCTCACTTTAAGGCCAAGAAAGCACTACTGAGCCCAACCCATGCAGAGGCCAGGTACCACTACTCTGTCATGGATTCCCATACCTGTTGATCGTCAATTTCAGGGAACACCAAATTCATTCCAGTAATTCTGCTGAAAAATGTTGCAGACTGTTACAAAAACAATACTAAATGCTTATAGAAAATTTCACTACAATGTGATTCTTTGGTTACATCCTGCATACAAGACACAATAAGCTGAAACATATTTTCAAGTATGACCAATGGGTGACTTGCACTGAAAACCTCGAAGTCAGGCTGTATCAATATTTAGAGCAGCAGCTTTCAACCTTTTAACTGAAGATACTAGTTATATTAAGGCTATAATAGGACATGAGTCAGCTTTGACCACCTACGGCAAAAGTGCGAAGAGAAATGCAGACTGGTTTCAATCTCATAATGAAGAGCTGGAACCTGTCATAGCCGCTAAGCGCATTGCACTTTTGAACTACAAGAAAGCCCCCAGCGATTTAACATCCGCAGCACTTAAAGCAGCCAGAAGTACTGCACAAAGAACAGCTAGGCGTTGCGCAAACGACTACTGGCAACACCTATGCAGTCATATTCAGCTGGCCTCAGACACCGGAAACATCAGAGGAATGTATGATGGCATGAAGAGAGCTCTTGGGCCAACCATCAAGAAGATCACCCCCCTCAAATCTAAATCGGGGGACATAATCACTGACCAACGCAAACAGATGGACCGCTGGGTTGAGCACTACCTAGAACTGTACTCCAGGGAGAATGCTGTCACTGAGACTGCCCTCAATGCAGCCCAGCCTCTACCAGTCATGGATGAGCTGGACATACAGCCAACCAAATCGGAACTCAGTGATGCCATTGATTCCCTAGCCAGCGGAAAAGCCCCTGGGAAGGACAGCATTACCCCTGAAATAATCAAGAGTGCCAAGCCTGCTATACTCTCAGCACTACATGAACTGCTATGCCTGTGCTGGGACGAGGGAGCAGTACCCCAGGACATGCGCGATGCCAACATCATCACCCTCTATAAAAACAAAGGTGACCGCGGTGACTGCAACAACTACCGTGGAATCTCCCTGCTCAGCATAGTGGGGAAAGTCTTTGCTCGAGTCGCTCTGAACAGGCTCCAGAAGCTGGCCGAACGCGTCTACCCTGAGGCACAGTGTGGCTTTCGTGCAGAGAGATCGACTATTGACATGCTGTTCTCCCTTCGTCAGATACAGGAGAAATGCCGTGAACAACAGATGCCCCTCTACATTGCTTTCATTGATCTCACCAAAGCCTTTGACCTCGTCAGCAGACGTGGTCTCTTCAGACTACTAGAAAAGATCGGATGTCCACCAAAGCTACTAAGTATCATCACCTCATTCCATGACAATATGAAAGGCACAATTCAACATGGTGGCTCCTCATCAGAGCCCTTTCCTATCCTGAGTGGTGTGAAACAGGGCTGTGTTCTCGCACCCACACTTTTTGGGATTTTCTTCTCCCTGCTGCTTTCACATGCGTTCAAATCCTCTGAAGAAGGAATTTTCCTCCACACAAGATCAGGGGGCAGGTTGTTCAACCTTGCCCGTCTAAGAGCGAAGTCCAAAGTACGGAAAGTCCTCATCAGAGAACTCCTCTTTGCTGACGATGCTGCTTTAACATCTCACACTGAAGAATGCCTGCAGAGTCTCATCGACAGGTTTGCGTCTGCCTGCAATGAATTTGGCCTAACCATCAGCCTCAAGAAAACGAACATCATGGGGCAGGATGTCAGAAATGCTCCATCCATCAATATTGGCGACCACGCTCTGGAAGTGGTTCAAGAGTTCACCTACCTAGGCTCAACTATCACCAGTAACCTGTCTCTAGATGCAGAAATCAACAAGCGCATGGGTAAGGCTTCCACTGCTATGTCCAGACTGGCCAAGAGAGTGTGGGAAAATGGCGCACTGACACGGAACACAAAAGTCCGAGTGTATCAGGCCTGTGTCCTCAGTACCTTGCTCTACGGCAGCGAGGCCTGGACAACGTATGCCAGCCAAGAGCGACGTCTCAATTCATTCCATCTTCGCTGCCTTCGGAGAATACTTGGCATCAGGTGGCAGGACTATATCTCCAACACAGAAGTCCTTGAAGCGGCCAACACCCCCAGCTTATACACACTACTGAGTCAGCGGCGCTTGAGATGGCTTGGCCATGTGAGCCGCATGGAAGATGGCAGGATCCCCAAAGACACATTGTACAGCGAGCTCGCCACTGGTATCAGACCCACCGGCCGTCCATGTCTCCGTTATAAAGACGTCTGCAAACGCGACATGAAATCGTGTGACATTGATCACAAGTCGTGGGAGTCAGTTGCCAGCATTCGCCAGAGCTGGCGGGCAGCCATAAAGACAGGGCTAAATTGTGGCGAGTCGAAGAGACTTAGTAGTTGGCAGGAAAAAAGACAGAGGCGCAAGGGGAGAGCCAACTGTGCAACAGCCCCAACAAACAAATTTCTCTGCAGCACCTGTGGAAGAGCCTGTCACTCCAGAATTGGCCTTTATAGCCACTCCAGGCGCTGCTTCACAAACCACTGACCACCTCCAGGCGCATATCCATTGTCTCTCGAGATAAGGAGGCCCAAAAGAAAGAAAGAAAATAATAGGACATATATCCAGCTTAGCAATTTTCTCTTAAAATGACTTGAAATGTAAAGATGCTGTAGGTAATTCAGCATTTCACTTCTAACCAACTTATGAAGTTGTAAGATACCAAGATGCTTATTACCATGTTCCTTCCCCTCATTGAGGCAAGTTTTGTTAGTTTATCCTAGAATCTAATGAAGACGCAACATCAAGGGGAGGCAGTGCGTAGTGGTATTGTCACTGGACTAGCAACCCAGAGATCCAGGGTATTGCTCTGGGGACATGGGTTCAAATCCCACCACAGCAGAAGGTGGAATTTGAATTCAATTAATAAATCTGCAATTAAAAAGCTAATCTAATGATGGCCATGTAACCATTGTCGATTGTTGTAAAAACCCATCTGGTTCACGAATGTCCTTTAGGGAAGGAAATCTGCTGTCCTACCTGGTCTGGCCTACATGTGACTCCAGACCCACAGTAATGTGGTTGACTCTTACATGCTCTCTGAAATGGCTGAGCAAGCCACTCATTTGTGTCTAACCGCCAGAAAGTCAATAAAAAAGAATGAAACTGGACGGACCACCCGACATCGACCGAGGCACCGGAAACGACAACAGAAAACCCAGCCCTGTCCACCCTGCAAAGTCCTCCTTATTCACATCTGGGGGCCTGTGCCAAAGTTGGGAGAGCTGTCCCACAAACTAGTCAAGCAACAGCCTGACATAGTCATACTCGCAGAATCATACCTGACAGACAATGTCCCAGACACTGTCAACACCATCCTCGGGTATGTACTGTCCCACCGGCAGGACAGACCCAGCAGGGGTGGCGACACAGTGGTACACAGTCGGGAGGGAGTTGCCCTGGTAGTTCTCAATATCGACTCCAGACCCCACGAAGTCTCATGGCATCAGGACAAACATGAACATGGAAACTGCCTGCTGATTACCACCTACCGCCCTCCCTCAGCTGATGAGTCAGTACTCCTCCATGTTGAACAGCATTTGGAGGAAGCACTGAGGGTGGCAAGGGCACTGAATGTACTCTGGGTGGGGGACTTCAATGTCCATCACCAAGAGTGGCGCGGTAGCACCACTAGTGACCGAGCTGGCCGAGTCCTAAAGGACATAGCTGCTAGACTGGGTACACGGCAGGTGGTGAGGGAACCAACAAGAGGGAAAAACATACTTGACCTCGTCCTCACCAATCTGCCTGCCGCAAATGCATCTGTCCATGACAATATTGGTAGGAGGGACCACCATACAGTCCTTGTGGAGACGAAGTCCCGCCTTCACATTGAGGATACCCTCCATCGCGTTGCATGGCACTACCACTGTGCTAAATGGGATAGATTTCAAACAGATCTAGCAATGCAAAACTGGGCATCCATGAGGCACTGTGGGCCATCAGCAGCAGCAGAATTGTACTCAACCACAATCTGTAACCTCATGGCCCAGCGTATCCCCCACTCTACCATTACCATCAAGCCAGGAGACCAACCCTGATTCAATGAAGAGCGCAGGAGGGCATGCCAGGAGCAGCACCAGGCATACCTCAAAATGAGGTGTCAACCTGGTGAAGCTACATCACAGGACTATCTGCGTGCCAAACTATGTAAGCAGCATGCGATCGACAGAGCTAAGCGACTCCATAACCAACAGATCAGTTCTAAACTCTGCAGTCCTGCCATATCCAGCGTGAATATTGGACAATTAATCAACTTACTGGAGGGGGTGGCTCCACAAACATCCCCATCCTCAATGATGGGGAGCCCAGCACATCAGTACAAAAGATAAGGCTGAAGCATTTGTAACAATCTTCAGCCAGAAGGGCCGAGTTGATGATCCATCTCGGCTTCCTCCTGAAGACCCCAGCATCACAGATGCCAGACTTCAGCCAATTCAATTCACTCCACATGATATCAAGAAACGACTGAAGGCACTGGATACTGCAAAGGCTATGGGCCCTGACAATATTCCAGCACTAGTACTGAAGACCTGTGCTCCAGAACTTGTCGCGCCCCTAGCTAAGCTGTTCCAGTACAGCTACAACACTGGCATCTACCCAATGTGGAAAATTGCCCAGGTATGTCCTGTACACAAAAAGCAGGACAAGTCCAACCCGGCCAATTCCTGCCCCATCAGCCTACTCTCAATCATCGGTAAATTGATGGAAGGTGTTATTGACAGTGCCATCAAGCGGCACTTGCTTAGCAATAACCTGCTCAGTGACGCTCAGTTTGGGTTCCGCCAGGGCCACTCAGCTCCTGACCTCATTACAGCCTTTGTAGCATTTGATCAAGTATGGCATCAAGGAGCCCTAGCAAAACTGAAGTCAATGGGAATCAGGGGGAAAACCCTCCACTGGTTGGAGTCATACCTAGCACAAAGGAAGATGGTCATGGTTGTTGGAGGTCAATCATCTGAGCTCCAGGACATCACTGCAGGAGTTCCTCAGGGTAGCGTCCTCGGCCCAACCATCTTCAGCTGCTTCATCAATGACCTTCCTTCAATCATGATGTCAGAAGTGGGGATGTTCGCTGATGATTGCACAATGTTCAGCACCATTCGCGACTCCTCAAATACTGAAGCAGTCCATGTAGAAATGCAGCAAGATTTGGACAATATCCAGGTTTGAGCTGATAAGTGGCAAGTAATACTTGCGCCACACAAGTGCCAGGCAATGACCATTTCCAACAAGAGAGAATCTAACCATCTCCCCTTGACATTCAATGGCATTATCATCGCTGAATCCCTCACTATCAACATCCTAGGGGTTACCATTGAACAGAAACTGAACTGGAGTCGCCGTATAAGTACCGAGGTTACAAGAGCAGGTCAGAGGCTAGGAATCCTGCGGTGAGTAACTCACCCCCTGACTCCCCAAAGCCTATCCACCATCTACAAGGCACAAGTCTGCAGCGTGATGGAATACTCTGCACTTGCCTGGATGGGTGCAGCTCCAATACCACTTAAGAAGCTCAACACCATCCAGGACAGTAGCAACG
Source organism: Heterodontus francisci (assembly GCF_036365525.1). NCBI lineage: Eukaryota > Metazoa > Chordata > Chondrichthyes > Heterodontiformes > Heterodontidae > Heterodontus > Heterodontus francisci. Next base: position 15,059,622 of record NC_090412.1, on the reverse strand, counting down.
AGCAGTTTCAACGTCTATTCAAATATTCGTTCATGGGATGCAAGCATCATCAACAAGACCAGCATTTACTGACCATCCTTAACTGCCCTTGAGAAGGTGATGGCAAGCCACCTGCTTGAACTGCTGCAGTCTGCATGGTGAAGGTACCCACAGATAGGGAGGGAGAACTTTTGACCCAGCTAAAGTGAAGAAACGGCAATACAGTTCCAAGTTAGGATGGTGAGACTTGAAGGGGAACTTGCAGATAGTGGTGTTCCCATGCATAAGCTGTGCTTGTCCTCTTAGATGGTAGAGGTTGTGGGTTTGGAAGGTGCTGTCAAAGGAGTCTTGGCGAGTTCCTGCAGTGCATCTTGTAGATGGTACACACTGCTGCTACTGTGTGCTGGTGACGGACGATGGGTCGATCAAGCAAGCTGCTTTGTTTCAGATGGTGCTGACACTCTTGTTGTTAGAGCTGCAATCAACCAGGGAAGTGGAAAGAATTCCATCACACTCCTGACTTGTGCCTTGTCGATGGTGAACAGGCTTTGGGGAGTTACTTGTTGCAGAATTTCCAGCCTTTGACCTGCTCTTGTACCCACAGTATTATTATGGCTCGTACAGTTAAGTTTCCGGTCAATGGTGACCCCCACCCCCCCCACATGATGTTGATGGGTTTGGGGCGGGGGGTGTTTCAGTGATGGCAATGCCACTGAACATCAAAGGGAGATGTTTAGATTCTCTCTTGTTGGTGATGGTCATTGCCTGGCATTTGTGTGGGACAAATGTTACTTGCCACTTAGCCCAAGCCTAAATGTTGTTCCATTCTTTCGCATGCATGTAGTCTTGTGTTGTAGCTTCACCAAGATGACATCTCATTTTTAGGTATGCCTGGTGCTGTCCCAGGCATACTCTCCAACACTCATTATTGAGCCCGGGCTGGTCCCCTGGCTTGAAGGACTGTGCCGCCCCTCATTCTTATTCGACTTTTCTATAGTGGTTTGTTACAACTGAGTGGCTTGCAAGGCCATTTCAGAAGACCGTGGGTCTCGAGTAACAAGGACAGCAGATTTCCTTCCCATAAAAGATTAGTGAACCAGATGGGTTTTTACGATAGTCAGTCGTTTCATTATTACGGAGACTACTTTTTTTCCCAGATTATTTTCTTAATTGAATTCAAATTCCTTCAGCTGCCATGGTGGGATTTGAGCTCAAGTGTTCAGAGCATTAGTTCAGGCCTCTGGATTGCTAGAACAGTAACATTACCACTATGCTATTGCTCCTGTTCTCCTTGGCCCAATCAATGCACATGGACGAGAATAAAAACCACAAACCATGGACATTAGTACCCATACTTCATTATCAAATCTACGGAGAATGGAGCAGAACACAGTTCAATTGTCAGCTAACAGGCCCTCCTGACCCAACGATGGGGGCGATGAAGGTCATTGCTAAAGCAACTGAAAATGGTTAAGCTGGGGAACTTCTTTGAGGAACTCTTGCATCTGTCCGAAGGCTGTAATGACTCGTTTCCAAAAACCAAAATTATTTTCCTTTGATTCAGCCATGACTCTAGCCACTGGGCGCAGGGGGGTGGCTTTCCTTCTGATCCCAATTTTACCATGGCTCCTTGTTCCATACGCAATCACTTTCACCTGACTTTATATGATTGTGCCACCACATCCATTGATGGAACAGTTTGGGATGTTAACTAATATCTGAGAGTAGAACTGTCAGGCCATTGATTGACTAATCGGTAAAACAGCTCTCCTAATGATGTTCATGAGGAGAACACTGTACAGTAGACTAGGTTGAAGGTGCTTTAGTCCTATTATGATACAGTGCCTGGGTTGTTGCCAATTTTCTTATTAATGATTGTTTATGACTGGATTACTTACTTGATTGGCCACAAGACAGGGTATTAAGAGTCAACCATATAGTGTGGGACTGAAGCCACATGTCGGACAGATCAGGTAGGGGAAGCAGGCTACCTTCATTAATGACTCATCAGATTTTTAGAGAACCCAGAAGATTTTATCGTTTTTTTTTCCCAGTGTTAACCCATAATTGACAAAATTGACTGCATTCACAACTTGCCATGTGGGATTTGAACATCCCAACTTTTGAGATCCTGGTTCAGAACCACAACCACTAGGTTGCTGTACACCCCCACCCCCGCCCCCCCCCCCCCCCCCCCCCAATAAAAGCTATCATGATTGTGAAATGTCCAATATTGGAGATTCTTATAAAAGGAGAACTTTTATGTACCATTCAAATTGAACCAGGATTCTGAATAGGCATTTCCAGTACCAGCTCATCTTTAAAACGAAAAACTACTTATGTCCTCCAGTCTCATTTTTTTTTTTAATGATGCACACTGGTAGATGGAGCCAATCATCTTATGAAGGTAAACATTCAAAAATAAAGCACATACACGCTGGATTAATCCATGGTCATGTGCAAACAATTAACCATTAATCCAAAATAAAGATTTGCCTAGATTTAGACTTATAAATTCCAAGTTAAAGGACTTATGTCCTGACATCTATCTTTTACAGCACCACACACTTTCGTTAAAACAAACATATCTTCTATATCCTTCCTTAAATTCAAATTTACATCAACTATTTATTTGGAGGCCACAGGTCAAGAGAACAAGGTCAACTGCCCAGTCCTCCTTACAACATCTGAACTGATTCACTTGCAGGGAGATAATGGCTGGGAATATAAAGTAATAATACCATCTCAAACCCAACCATATCACTCTTCTAATACCTGGTTGTGGCACATTTTTTTTCCTTCAAGTACAATCTCCTTAAAAAGTTTGGTACGAAGAGGTTAGATTCAACACTTTGCGGTTGACAGCTACCTAGCATCTGCCTAATGTCAAAAATGCCAAGAGTTCTTTAAGTTTCCAGATACTCAGTTCAAATTCAACAAGAATTTACAACTGAGACAAATTGCAAAATTCAATTTCTATTAAATGCTGAAATGCCTTTTTGATGCATTGTATTGCATATTAAGAAAGGCCAGGAGTGAATCAAAGTTCAATGGCATTACCATCGCTGAATTCCCCCACTATCAACATCCTGGGAGTCACTATTGACCAGAAACTGAACTGGACCAGCCACAAAAGTGCTGTGGCTGCAAGAACAAGTCAGAGACTGGGAATTCTGTGGCGAGTAACTTACCTCCTGTCTCCCCAATGCCTGTCCATCATCTACATGGCACTAGTCAGGAGTGTGATGGAATACTCTCCACTTGCCTGGATGGGTGCAGCTCCAACAACACTCAAGAAGCTCAACACCATCCAGGACAAAACAGCCCACTTGATTGGCACCCCATCCATCACTGACACACAGTAGCAGCAGTGTATACCATCTTCAAGATACACTGCAGCAACTTGCTAAGGCTCCTTAAACAGCACCTTCCAAACCCAGGACCTCCACCTCCCAGAAGGACCAGGGTAGCAGATGCACGGCAACACCACCACCTGCAATTTTCCCGAAGTCACACACCATCCTGACTGTCACTGGGTCAAAATCCTGGAACTCCCTTCCTAAAAGCACTGTTGGTGTACCTATGCCCAAGGACTGCGGCAGTTCAAAAAGGAAGCTCACCACCACCTTCTCAAGGGCAATTAGGGATTGGGCTATAAATGCTGGCGTAGCCAGCAACACCCACATCCCCCGTTTAAAAAAAACTCAACCAGCAAGTGTGTACTGAAAAAAAATTACCAAAACAGAATGCTGCACAATGAGTTTTTAATATTAATTTAGAAAAATGTAAATGATTTACTTATGATCCTCATGTCTATAAGCAGTCATTAGTAGATCTTGCCAAATGTTATCAAAGGCCACTGGGGAAGAAGGCACTACCCATTTATAATATACATTCTGTATACTATAGTGAGCCAGGAAAGGATTTTACAAATTAGAATGCAGGATGGAAAATATAAAATTAAATAAAATAAATATTCTGAAATACAGCACTGAAACAGGCCCTTTGGCCCACCGAGTCTCTGCCAACCAACAACCACCCATTTATACTAATCCTACATTAATCCATATTCTCGACCACATCCCCACCATTCTCCTACCACCTACCTACACTAGGGGCAAATTACAATGGCTAATTTACCTATCAACCTGCAAGTCTTTCGAGGTGGAAGGAAACCGGAGCACAGGCAGTACCCAGAACTGAACCCGGGTCGCTGGAGCTGTGAGGCTGCGGTGCTAACCACTGCGCCACCCTCTAAGATGCAAAAGACAAACATCTTCAGTTACAAAGTCACACACATATTGCCAGAGATTTACCATATACAAACATGTATTTGAACCCACAATAAGGTAACCGATCTACACTATGCTCTTGGATATCCATGACTATGTAAAAAACAGCAAGTGACAAAAATGAAGGAACAACTTTTAACAAATCCCACCTGGCCAGCCTGGATCATATTTACTTTCCGGAAGCTGTAATGCTAGCATTTTAGCCAGAAACCTGCATCTCTAATTGCAGAAGAAAATGGGCCCGTAACTTCCATACACAGAGTGTTTCCTGTTGAGTAGAAAGCATTTAGGACAATTTGCAGCAAGTCCATGTTTCCAAAGGAATTGTGTTGAGAACTCAGCAGAAAAATTCCTAAGAGGAAAAAAAAATCTGTGGTCTAGTGTTACATTGGGTTTGTTTTTCTGTTAGTGTAGTTTCCTCTTTTGTTGAATTTTACGAATCAAAATAACCTATTTCCAGTTTTCAAGCAACATAATTTATACTGAAAAGTGAAAAAGTTAACATTGAAGAAATAGCTAGTTTGACCACATATTGATAGTAACATTTTGCAAAATGGAAGGGTAAAGAATGGCCCACTGTCATGAAGACCCCCACCTGCCAATGAGGCATATCATCATATGAACATTAATTTTTAAACTGTGGCTGGAGTGAAGAGATGACTTTTTTTTTTAAAAGAGATCACCAGACATTTGACTGGAGGACATTTACAAACTAAGAAACAGTGCTTGAAGAGACAAAGCAACTACTCCCTGGTCCAATTAACCCAAATGGATTTTGATCACCAGACACTGAAGGTGTAAGAAAGCTCGCATTCCAGTGTCTGCTAAGATGGAGAATCCACAAACGCAGGAGCGCTTAAACCAGCTGGACACATGACTAACCTGCTGGCCCAGGCTTTTTGAACTACACACAGGACAGTTTGAAGACAGACTGCAGATTGCAACTGAACCTGGAACAAGACAGCCTCTCTCCTGCTTTCTCACAAACCTCTGGACCCACTGAAATCGCTTAAGCCTCAAGAGAGAAAAGACTCCTACATCGAAACAAATTAAGGCGTGCACTGGGCCCCAACGAACGGCAAGACTTACCGGAAACCAAAGACTCCACATCAAACTCAAAGGACTGTAATTACAACCCAGCTATTGCCTCAAACTTTTCTCCTTTATTCTTTCTATTTTTTCTGACTTTATCTGTGTGTGTTTATCATATATGCATGCTAGCGTGGTCGCGTTGCCTACTCATAGTCGTTAACCGAATTAGAGTTTAAGGTTAATAAACTTCCACCTTTCTTGTTTAAATCTAAGAAAACCTGTCTGATTGATTTCTTTGCCTTACGATTGGAAAGCAGTGAACAAGGATTCACTGAGGGGTGGGGGGGGGGGAAGCTAAAATACTTTTTAAAAATTAAACCCTGTTACGGTTAAACCAGGCAAAGGCTGAGAGGGAACCCCTAGACCCCTTTCTCACCTGGTCAAAACACCCACCAAGTTCCCATCTGGTACAACGTATTCTCAAGAACTACCTTTTCACATTGCAGCACAGTACACTTACTAAAAAAAAAAATCAGCAAAAAGTGAAGTTTTATCATAGCTTAACATGCAAGCAGTCCAAAACCAGGTCTTCATATTTTCAGGAATTTACATGCTCCACAAATCCATATATGTACCGATATGTTGAATACTTGAACTTAGCTGACAGCCAAGCCATTCTCTGGTCTCGTTTTTTATATATTTTTTTGAACCATGTGCTGGTCTTAAACATGTTTTTCATGTTTTTGCTTTCGGACAGAGCTGTTCATTATTTTGCCATTAGTACTCTCCCTGGACAAATGCTTTGTCTTTTACTACTATTATTTAGCACACCTTCTGTTCCACATCTGTCATTTAATCTGTCCTATCACAGATCTTCCCTTCTGTTCTTCTTTCCCCCACCACATCACACCCCACTTTCACTTACTCAAAAACTGTTACATTTCTAACTTTTGCCAGTTCAGGTGAAAGATCCCAGACCTGAAACGTTAACTTTGTTTCTCTACACAGACCTGCTGAGTATTTCCAGCACTTTCTCTTCTGACTTCAGAGTTCCAGCATCCACAGTATTTTGTTCTTATTCATTCACTGGTCTCCCTTTGCATGCCCATGCCACACGTCTGCCTCTACATGTTTTTGTTTCACTACACCATATTAACATCACTGTCTCGCCCTCAAAGTCTGCTTAGACAATTAGTCAAGCCTTGAACAAGTATGTAAAAATCTTACTGAGGTCAACAACTGTCAACGAGTTTTACACGACTGAGGGAGTCATTTTATCCGCTTGCCACCACGAACGCATGTTGTTTGAATTTATGCCAGTATTAAGCCATTTTCAGTGTCACTATCAAATTATTTGCACTGCATTAAATTCCAACTTGCAAATGGATAAGGTTAATATTTATTACACTCAGTTCTGCTGTACCGAGCAATTAAAACCATTTCCAAGCCAGAGGGCTGGGTGATGCCAAGGGACTGAGCAGCCTTTCATCTCTCGAACCAGAGTTGAAATGTCGCCAAGAAGTGTCTTCTGTCTCTGGCTATAAAATGTCTATCTATAATTATTTTGCTAGTCTCAATCCAGCTCTAGTGGCCATGGGTCCATATCACAATTACTAAAAAGTAGACACCATAAAAGAGGTGAAGTAATACCACACTGGTACATTGAAGGCTGACCCACAATATTGTGCTGGAATTGAGGGAGCTTTACTCTGCATCTAACAATGCTAAACCAAGAAATTCTTGATGCTGCTGCAGGTGGCCAAAATGGAAAAATGTTTCAGTTCCATCCCTTACCTCGAGCACAAAAATTAACTTTTTTTTTTAAAGACTCCAGGCTAAATGGTGTCCTGAATATCCATAAAAATCTCTGGGTAAAATACAACCAAGCATTTTCAGTTTTATGCTTTGGATTTCCCTACAAATAGCTTTCACTAATATTCTAAATCTAATGCATCTTCCACAGAATACACAAACCCCTTCCCCACATAGTATGGTATGGAGTCAAACAGTACCACAAGAACTCATAGGATTCCTGATTTATGCTGACATAGCTGATCTCAGCTGGTAAGTCACACTATGATTGAGCTGAGCATGATGTACGGGGTGAGGCGGGAGAAAATAAAAAAGTGAATACTGTGCAGACAACATATTGTAGAGAACAAGGCCTCATACTAGTACACAATGTTCCTATCATAACAATACTCCAGGCACATTCAATATACCTTCAGGAGAAAACCTGCCTAACATTAAAATAATTTGACGAAATGAGTTAGAGACCAACCAACTAGTGTTCAGGTTGCTGTGTTTCCGATGACCCTTTATGAACAAAGCAATTTCTTATTGAAATATCAATTTTAACTTTTGATGGTCAATTGCCACAATCTTGCAAACTTATATCCATCACAAAATGGAACCAACAATACTTTGAAACAAGTTGCTGCACGTAATGCATTTTAAATCTAATTAAGGCTTTTTCAAATTCACATCACAAGTAAATTGATGTACCAAATAAAAATTTAAAAAGTCCACTGTACCTGTTTATTACTTGTAGTTCAGTATTATCTGTGCTAGTTACAATTACGAAATGAAGTAACATGAATGTAATGTTGGTATTGAATGAAATCACCGAAGTTAATTTCAATACCTTAGTGATGTTGGACAATAGCTTTTTTAGTTCTTTACCTCAGCTGTTCAGAAAAATGCTGCTGCTAGATCAGTATAGTTTGAAGAAAATGTAATGTCTTTGCAGAAACAGATTTTCACTGTTAGAAACAAAATTAAACACACATGTTCCAAAAAAGTCAGAGAATTATTTTGTATTTAGAATGGTAGGAGAATTGAGGGAAGGTGGGGATGTGGTAGGGAATATGGGATTAATGTAGGATTAGTATAAATGGGTGGTTGATGGTCGGCACAGACTTGGTGGGCCGAAGGGCCTGTTTCAGTCCTGTATCTCTCTATGACTCCATAATAATTCAAAATTGCAATGATTAACACGGCTGGGACAGAGTGCTGCTTTGGTTTATTGTATGAACTACATGTCAAATGTTTAAAGCTAGTATTAATATATTTCTAATTACCAGATATAAACAACTAAGTAATTATGAACGCACAAGATGGAACCTGTACTTAACAGCAATAGTTTTAAATAAGTTGCAGCACTGAACTCCTAACCTACAGACTGAAACCCATCACAGCTGTTCGATTGTCTTCTGGAGAAGGACAAAAGCAGCTTAAAATTTCTTTCTACACTGCTCAAGCATACCTACAGGAGATGAAGATCGAACTTCAATTAGAATCAAGTATATTTCATGGAGCAGACTATAAAAACATAACCTCTCAAACAATCATACAGTAGCATGAATGCAAGGCCTCAAGAAAGTAGGTAGTCCTGGAAAAAAAACCTAACATCCTATTATCCCTTCCAATACACGTGCCTCCCACTAATGGCAAAGCACCAGACCAGCTGGAACTTAAATCCTCCTTGCACCTTTTCCCCACTTAATCATGCTGTTTAGGAGATTGAGAGAAAACTCAAAAAGCTACATTCCTACTATTAATAACACAAACAAAATGGCTGCTAACTGGTTTCGAGTCTCAGAGCTAACACTTAAATCAATACAACCAAAAGAGTCAAGAGTATAGCTCTAAGAAATAGTCACACAGAAATTAGTCAGTAAAATTGCCCTAGTTTAACAGCCGATCAAGTGAAAGAAATCAGTTGCACTGAAATCACCAGAAGTCATACTGTAGCTGCAGACCACACATGGAGTACTGTATACACTACTTGCCAGTGCAAATAAGGGGACTAATCAGGCCCAAGAGACAGCGCAAAAAAGAGCAATGAAGCCAGTGCTCAGTACCAGAGGGAACAGCCATGGAAAGAAAGAACCGTCAGTTATAACTTAATAAGTTTGGGCTTGTCAGCCTTTACAAAAGGATGCCTTCAAGGGAACCTCTAAGAATCAGGGAGAAATCCTCCACTGGCCTGGGATATACCCAGGACAAAGGAAGATAGTTGTAGCTGTTGGAGGCCAATCATTTCAGCCCAGGGACATCACTGCAGGAGTTCCTCAGGGCAGTGTCTGAGGTACAACTATCTTCAGCTGCTTTATCAATGGTCGTCCCTCCATCATAAGGTCAGAGGTGAGGATGTGCGTTGATGATTGCAGTGTTCAGTTCCATTCTGATCTCCTCAGATAATGAAGTAGTCCGTGCCCACAGGCAGCAAGACCTAGACATGATTCAGGCTCTGGCTGATGTGTGGCATGAATGTTACTTGCCACCTAAGTGCCAGGAAATGGTCACCTCCAATGAGAATGTGTCTTACCATCTCCTCTGAACATTCAACAACATTACAGTCGCCAAATGCCCCACCATCAACCTCCTGAAGGTCACCATTGACCAGAAACTTAAGTGGTTCAGCTATATTAATACTATGGCTACAAAAGCTGGATATAGTCTGTGACAGTGACTCACCTCCTGACTCCCCAAAGCTTCTTCACCTACACAGCACAAATCACCAGTCTGATAGCATACTCTTCATTTGCTTGGATGCGTGCAGTTCCAAAAACACTCAAGAAGCTTGATACTATCCACAACAAAGCAGCCCAATAGACTGGTAATCCACCACCTTAAAGACCTGCACCCTCCATCACCAGTATACCATGGCTGCAATGTGTACCATCTGCAGGAAACACTGCAGCAACTCACCAAGGCTTTTTCAACAACAGCTCCCCAAATCCACAACCTCTACCAGTTAGAAGGCCAAGGGCAGCAGACAAGTGGGAACACCATCACCTCCAAGCGCCCTTCCAAGTCTCATGACTTGGAAATATAATACCTGCCCCTTCATTGTTGCTGGATCAAAATCCTCGAACTTCCTGGGAGTTACCTTCACCACATGGACTGCACTGGTTCAAGAAGGCACCAGCACCTTCTCACAGACAATTAGGGATAGACAATAAATGCAAGCCTTGTCAGTGATGCTCATATCCTATAAACAAATAAAAATACATATAGGAGGTACAATTGATAACTCAGGGCACTACAGAAGTAGTAGAACCAAAACATGACATTCAGAACGCCAGGCCAGCAGGACAAAATGGCACAAGTTTAGGGTGATGAAAGGCAAATTTAGAACAGACAGGGTGATCAACAGCTGAATCAGCATGCCAGAAAGGGTTGAGGCCAGGATACTGGTCTTATTTAAGGAATGAGTTGCTGTAGTGGAAGGTTAGTATTTCAGACAGATAAAAATCAAACTGGCTGCCAGACGATTTTCTTCTGAACCTATTTTTTGATCCGTGAAAGTATTAGATCAGAAAGACAGATCAAATGTGTGATGCTATTTAGAAGAACTCATTGCTAGAAATATTATTTAAAGTTGGTCAGGCATACAAAAAAGCAAATATATACAATTGCAGTCAGCTTAAACATTGCTTAAATGCCTCAGCTTGCAATCTCAACAATGATTCAATCCAGCTGACTTTTGTTGCCTGCTATAATGTGAGTTTATACAAAAGAGGTTGGGTGATTGCAAATTCCTGACACAAACATTTAAAACAACTCGCAATTCCAAAACTCCAACCTTAGCAATACTGCAGACATTTTGTTTACATCAGTTTAACTGAGAATGCTGTATGCAATAAATCCTAACAACCGCAAATAAAATAATCTTATGTGCTATGCAAGCTATACTGCAATGCACTATGGTAGTAGTTTCACATCTACTTGTCAAAACTGAAACTACACAAAAATTGGAATTAGAATGACTTCTAAAGTGTAAAGTGTCATTATCTGCACGTGCAATATCTTGAATGCTTACTTACCACATAACCTGAATCGGGGAGGTGGTGGTGTAGTGGTATTGTCACTGGACTCGTAACCCAGAGACCCAGGGTATGGCTCTGGGGACATGCGTTCGAATCCCAGAAATTGGAATTTGAATTAATTTAATAATTCTGGAATTAAATGTGCGAGTCTAATGATAGGCATAAAACCAGTGCCAATTGTTGTAAAGACCCAACTAAAACAAAATAAAACATCTAATTTCCTTCCCTAAAGGACATCTGCTTTCCTTACCTGGTCTGGCCTACATATGACACCAACATATGATACCAGACCCACAGCAATGTGGTTGACTCTTAAATAGCCTGGCAAGCCACTCGGTTGTATTAAACCGCTACAAAATCAATAAGGAATGAAACCAGATAGACCACCTGGCATTGACCTAAGTAAACGGCAATGGCAAACCCTGCCGTGTCAACCCTACAAAGTCCTCCTTACTAACATCTGGGTCTTGTGCCAAAGTTGGGACATCTGTCCCACAGACCATCTGACATAATCATATGCATGGAATCATACCTTACAAACAAAGTCCCAGACACCCACCGGCGGGACAGACCCAGCAGAGGTGGTGGCACAGTGGTATACAATTGGGAGGGAATTGCCCTGGGAGTCCTCAGCATCAACTCCAGAACCCACGAAGTCTCATGGTATCAGGTCAAACATGGGCAAGGAAATCTCCTGCTGATTACCACCTACTGCCCCCCACCCCCCCCCCCCACCATCAGCTGAGGAATCAGTACTCCATGTTGAACACCACTTGGAGGAAGCACAGAGGGTGGCAAGGGCATAGAAGGTACTCTGGGTGGGGGACTTCAATGTCCATCACCAAGAGTAGCTCGGTAGCACCACTACTGACCGAGCCCTAGAAGGACATAGCTGCTTAACTGAGTCTGAGGCAGATGGTGAGGGAACCAACAAGGAAAAATATACTTGACCTCACCTTCACCAATCTGCCTATCGCTGATGCATCTGTTCATGACAGTATTGGTAGGAGTGACCACCGCACAGTCCTTGTAGAAACAAAGTCCCACCTTCACATTGAGGATATCCTCTACCGTGTTGTGTGGCACTATCACCGTGCTAAATGGGATAGATTTTGAACAGATCTAGCAACACAAAACTGGGCATCCATGAGGCACTGTGGGCAATCAGCAGCAGCAGAATTGTACTGAACCACAATCTGTAACCTCATGACCCGGCATATCCCCCAATGAAGAGTGCAGGAGGGCATGCCAGGAGCAGCATCAGACATACCTCAAAATGAGGTGTCAACCTGGTGAAGCTACAGCACAGGACTACTTGTGTGCCAAACAGTGTAATCAGCATGCGATAGACAGAGTGAAGCGATCCCACAACCAGTGGGATCAGATCTAAGCTCTGCAGTCCTGCCACATCCAGTTGTGAATGGTGGTGGACAATTGAACAATGAAGAGGAGGAGGCTCCACAAATATCCCCATCCTCAATGATAGGGTACCCAGCACATCAGTACAAAAGATAAGGCAGAAGGATTTGCAACAATCTTCAGCCAGGAGTGCCAAGTGGATGATCCATCTTGGCCTCCTCCTGAAGTCCCCAGCATCACAGATGGTAGTCTTCAGCCAATTCGATTCATTCCACATATCAAGAAACGACTGAAGGCACTGGATACTGCAAAGGCTTTGGGCCCTTACAACATTCCGGCAATAGTACTGAAGACCTGTGCTCCAGAACTTGCCGCGCCCCTAGCCAAGCTGTTCCAGTACAGCTACAATACTGGCATCTACCCTGCAATGTGGAAAATTGCCCAGATATGTCCTGTACACAAAAAGCAGGGCAAGTCCAACCCGGCCAGTTACTGCCCCATCAGTCGACTCTTGATCATCAGTAAAGTGATGGAAGGTGTTGTCGACGGTGCTATCAAGTGGCACTTGCTTAGTAATAACCTGCTTAGTGATGCTCAGTTTGGGTTCTGCCAGGGTCACTCAGCTCCTGATCTCATTACAGCCTTTGTCCAAACATGGACAAAGCAGCTCAATTCCAGAGGTAAGCTGAGAGTGACAGCCCTTGACATCAAGGTAGCATTTGACTGAGTATGGCATCAAAGAGCCCAAGGAAAACTGGAGTCAATGGGAATCAGGGGGAAAACCCTTTGCTGGTTGGAGTCATACCTAGCTCAAAGGAAGATGGTTGTGGTTGTCAGAGGTCAATCATCTCAGCTCCAGGACATCACTGCAGGAGTTCCTCAGGGTAGTGTCCTCGGCCCAACCATCTTCAGCTGCTTCATCCATGACCTTCCTTCAATCATAAGGTCAGAAGTGGGGACGTTCACTGATGATTGCACAATGTTCAGCACAATTCGTGACTCCTCAGATACTGAAGCAGTCTGTGTAGAAATGCAGCAAGACTTGGACTGGTAAGTGGCAAGTAACATTCGTGCCACACAAGTGCCAGGCAATGACCATCTCCAACACAGTGGCGCAGTGGTTAGCACCGCAACCTCACAGCTCCAGCGACCCAGGTTCAGTTCTGGGTACGGCCTGTGTGGAGTTTGCAAGTTCTCCCTGTGTCTGCGTGGGTTTCCGCCGGGTGCTCCGGTTTCCTCCCACCTCCAAAAGACTTGCAGGTTGATGGGTAAATTGGCCATTGTAAATTGCCCCTAGTGTAGTTAAGTGGTAGGAGAATGGTGGGGATGTGGTAGAGAATATGGGATTAATGTAGGGTTAGTATAAATGGGTGGTTGTTGGTCGGCACAGACTCGGTGGGCCGAAGGGCCTGTTTCAGTACTGTATCGCTAAATAAAATAAACAAATAAAAAAAACAAGAGAGAATCTAACCATCTCCCCTTGACATTCAATGGCATTATGATCGCTAAATCCCCCACTATCAACATGCAACTAGCAACATCAAGATGCAATGCAGCAACACACCAAGGTTCCTTAGTCAGCACCTTCCAAACCCGCAACCTCTACCACCAAGAAGGACAAGGGCAGCAAATACATGGGAACACCACCTGCAAGTAGCCCTCCAAGCCACACACCAGCCTGACTCGGAATTATGTCGCCATTCCTTCACTGTATCAAATCCTGGAACTCCCTTCCTTACAGCATTGTGGGTGTACCCACCCCACATGGATTGCAGCAGTTCAAGGCAGCGGCTCACCGCCACCTTCTCAAGGGCAATTAGGGACAGGGAATAAATGCTGTCCTAGGCAGCGATGCCCACATCCAATGATTGAATAAAAAACTGATCCATAGTCCTGCACGGAATTCCAGGATTTAAATCCAATTTTCCATGCAAATCAACAACCTTAAAATGTAATATATTTGCCATGCAGCATAAGCAGTGACTTGTGCAAAATCAATGTCACCAACCTGAACTGCTGCACATAGCCAAAACCAACTGCCAGTTGTGGTAATTTTCCAAGTTGCCACAGTAGAGAAAGTGAACAGTTCATATCCCTCTCTGCACAACACTCAAACAATTTAGTCTGACTAAAATTAGCCATAAGAATGGATTCAAAACCTGCCTCTGCCTACATCATGACAAATCGAACTTCAAATGACAATAGCTCCCCCCCTCCAAAAAAAGCAACCACTAACTTACTGTTTGTGCAATGAAATTGTTAACTGATACAAACTGCATGTTTAGATTGTCAATTTTGTAACCTCTGTACCGCTGGGTGGAGCACTACCTAGAACTGTACTCCAGGGAAAATGATGTCATTGATACCGCCCTCAATGCAGCCCAGTCTTTGCCAGTCATGGACTAGCTGGACCAACAGCCAACAAAATCGGAGCTCAGTAATGACATCAATTCTCTAGCCAGTGGAAAAGCCCCTGGAAAGGACGGCATTACCCCTGAAATAATCAAGTGTGCCAAGCCTGCTATACTCTCAGCACTCCAGGAACTGCTTTGCCTGTGCTGGGATGAAGGAGCAGTACCACAGGACATGCGCGATGCCACTATTATCACCCTCTATAAGAACATGGGTGACCGCAGTGACTGCAACAACTACCGTGGAATCTCCCTGCTCAGGACAGTGGGGAAAGCCTTCGCTCGTGTCATTTTAAACAGACTCCAGAAGCTGGCTGAGCGTGTCAACCCTGAGGCACAGTGCGGCTTTCGAGCAGACAGATCCACTATTGATATGTTGCTCTCCCTTCACCAGCTGCAGGAGAAATGCCACAAACAACAGATGCCCCTCTACATTACCTTCATAGATCTCACGAAAGCCTTTGACCTCGCCAGCAGACGTGGTCTGTTCAGACTACTAGCAAAGATTGGATGTCCACCAAAGCTACTAAGCATCATAACCTCGTTCCATGACAATATGAAAGGCAAAATTCAGCATAAGGTTGCCTCATCAGACTCCTTTCCCATCCTGAGTGGTGTGAAGCAGGGCTATGTTCTCGTACCCACAGAGTTTGGAATCTTCTTCTCACTGCTGCTCTCACATGCGTTCAAGTCATCAGAAGAAAAAATTTTCCTCCAAACAAGATCAGATGGCAGGTTGTTCAACCTTGCCTGTCTTAGAGCGAAGACCAAAGTACGGAAAGTCCTCATCAGGGAACTCCTCTTTGCTGACGATGCTGCATTAACATCTCACACAGAACAGTGTCTGCAGAGACTCATCGACAAGCTGGTGGCTGCCTGCAACGAATTTGGCCTAACGATCGGCTTCAAGAAAACTATCATGGGACAGGATGTCAGAAATGCTCCATCCATCAGTATTGGCAACGACACTATGGAAGTGGTTCAAAAGTTCACCTACCTGAGCTCAACCATTACCAGCAACCTCTCGATGCAGAAATCAACAAGCACATGGGAAAAGCGTCTGCTGCTACTTCCAGACTAGTCAAGGTGGTGTGGGAAAATGGTGCACTGACACGGAACACAAAAGTCCGAGTGGTTCATACCTGTGTCCTCCGTACCTTGCTCTACGGCAGCGAGGCCTGGACAACGTATGTCAGCCAAGAGCGACGTCTCAACGCATTCCGGAGAATCCTTGATATCTGGTGGCAGGGCCATATCTCCAACGCAGAAGTCCTCAGGGCAACCAACATCCTCAGCATGCATGCCCTACTGAGCCAGCGGCACTTGAGATGGCTTGGCCATGTGAGCCGCATGGAAGATGGCAGGATTCCCAAGGATGTTTTGTACAGCAAACTCATCACTGGTATCAGACCCACCAGCCATCCACATCTCCGCTTTAAAGACGTTTGCAAATGCGACATGAAGTCTTGTGACATTGACCACAAGTTGTGGGAGTCAGTTGCCAGCGATCGGCAGAGCTGGCAGACAGCTATAAAGGCGGGGCTGAAGACAGGCAAGTCAAAGAGACTCAGCAGTTGGCAGGAAAAGAGACAGAAGTGCAAGGAGAGCGCCAACTGTATAACAACCCCAACAACAAACTTTACTTGCAGCGCCTGTGGAAGAGTCTGTCACTCTAGAATTGGCCTTTATAGCCACTCCAGGCCCTGCTCCACAAACCACTGACCACCTCTAGGCGCTTACCCATTGTCTCTCGAGACAAGGAGGCCTAAAGGAAGGAAGGTACAATGAAGCAATTTCCACTAATTTAATCTGACACTTTTCCTGGAAAATAAATTGTGGCCAGGTTGAAAAGTCTCTATTTACAGTAAAAAAATTAACTTTAAATTTACTGTATGTCTGTTTAATTTAAGAAATAGGGCGGCACAGTGGCGCAGTGGTTAGCACTGCAGCCTCACAGCTCCAGGGACCCAGGTTCGATTCTGGGTACTGCCTGTGCGGAGTTTGCAAGTTCTCCCCATGTCTGCATGGGTTTTCGCCAGGTGCTCCGGTTTCCTCTCACATCCAAAAACTTGCAGGTGATAGGTAAATTGGCCATTGTAAATTGCCCCTAGTGTAGGTAGGTGATAGGGAATATGGGATTACTGTAGGGTTAGTATGAATGGGTGGTTGTTGGTCAGCACAGACTCGGTGGGCCAAAGGGCCTGTTTCAGTGCTGTCTCTCTAAATAAATTTGATTGTTACACTGAAAATTCAAAGATCAGAATCCAGCCACAGTAATGACATCCTGTTGTATTCAACTGTAATTACAAACCTAAATCATGGCAACAGTAATTGTCAGACATGCCCTTTCCGTATGGTTTCAACAACTCTTTATGGATCAAGAGTATTCCATTCGAATGGATACTCTTGCACGATAAACCACAAGACTAGCCCTGCCTCTTCCTGCTGCTGGCTTCTAATCAAAAAAGCATGAACTGTTTGCAGCAACAGGGACAAAGACGACATTCTGGACTATTATAAAAGCATTTTGCTTCTTTTCAGATCCATGTTACTGACATCATAAAGAGAAATAGCTAAGGGCTCCAATTCATTTTATTAATGCTACAAGATGATTGATTCCTGATGCTACTGGAAACTTTTATTGCCAGACTCCCAGTAACATGGTCTTTCCCCTGCCACTGCACCA
This sequence comes from Heterodontus francisci, assembly GCF_036365525.1. NCBI lineage: Eukaryota > Metazoa > Chordata > Chondrichthyes > Heterodontiformes > Heterodontidae > Heterodontus > Heterodontus francisci. The sequence continues at coordinate 15,042,029 of NC_090412.1, read as the reverse complement.
CCCCCTCAACAATGTTGAAAGTCAAATGACAAACTCAAACCCAGAATAATTCACAATTAAGTCAGCCATGGCCAAGTTTTTGGCATTCTCCCCTCACCTTCCCCCATCCCACCACAAAGTGAATGACACAATGATGTAGTGAACAATTGTTTAGTAGTATGGCTATAATAATAAGGGTAGTCATAACAGTCAAATGATCAGAGAATGGACTGCCACTAGATGTTAATTTCTTCTGGGTATCTATTTAATAGAGGAAAAATAATGACATTCAGGTAATTTGGACTGATAAAGAGCAGCACTCGCATATAATGCTGGTCAGGAAGTCATAAACCTGCAGACCTTGATTTTTCCACTTTAATGAATGAATGCAAAAATCAGGGTCTGCAGACCTGAGTTCCTAACCAGCGCTGTCTATGAGCACCCAATCAGGAAATAGATCCTGTTAAGTTTGGACATTTTTTTTTTAAAACAGGAACAATCTGACCCATGCAATTGTAGGCCCAGTAACCTATCAATAACAGTAGTATCTAAACTATACTAAAAAGCAGGCTGGATCTATATAGCAACATACAGCTTGGATTTTGACAGGGAAGATCAAGCTTGATAAAATCCCACTTCTTTTGAGGATTTTACAAAGTAGATTGAGGAATTCCTAATGAAATAACTTATTTGGACCTTTAGACAACTCAACAAGTTCCAGATCAAAGGTTCGAAACAAAACAAAATAGACGAATCTAGGGTTGGGTTGGGGACGGTGAGATGAAGGCTTGATTAGTTGATTTAAGAAAGGAAGGGAAACATTGAATTCCAGCCAGATATATAGTATCACACTTGTGTGAAGTACTGCCAAAATCAGTCCTTGGACCACTGTTTATTTCGTACATGACTGCATACTGAACCAATTTTAAACTTGGTAATTTGCAGAAGGTACTAAAAGTGACAGCAGTAGGATGGATTCCATGAGAAGGGAGTGAGAGGAAGGAGGGAACAGGAAAGAAGGGAGGAAGGAAGAAAAATAAATTTGCACGATAATAGTGCCTTTCACATCCTTGGGATGCCCAAAAGCGCTTCACAACAAATGAAGTGCTTCTAAAGTGTAGTCACTGCTGTAATGTAGGAAAACACAGTAGCCAATTAGTGCACAGCAAAGAATCTATTTTACTGGTATTAGCCAATGGATAAAATGCTGCACAGGACACTGAAAACTTCCCTGAATATAATGTTGGGAGTTCTTTTATGAGCATCCATGATTTAACACATCATAAGTCATGCCAGTGAGGAGATAAAGGGCGTGAAATTTATCAAACTTAAAGCACTACATTTTGGACAACAAAATGTATGATCGAAATATACACTGAGTGAATACTATGGGTGTGCCTACACCACATAGATTGCAGCATTTCAAGGAGGTGGCTCACCACCACCTTCAAGGGCAATAAATGCTGGCCTTGCCAGTGACGCCTACATCCCATGAGCAAGTTAAAAAAAAACAAAATTAGTTGAAAGTTAGAAAGGAACTGCTTTCAACATTGAGACTGTGGAGTGGTTACCTACAAGAGACAAGAGACTGCCAGGAAAGCATAATACAAACCTAGAAAGAGCATGCTGAGGCTTCCAAGTGAACTAATTAGACAAGACTTATCATAAAAGCAGACTACACTGCAGTACTGTGCACTATTTTGGTAACTACTTCAAAAGGAACATGTAATGCATTTTGAAGCGGGTTCAGGGAGTAGCAAGAACAATCCTAAATGCAAAGGCACTGAGGAAGCTAAGTGAGACAGACTAGAGAAAGTTAAGTAGAAAGCCTCAGTGTGGTACATCAAGGACTAAATGGTACAGAAAAGGTGAAACTAGAATATAATTTCATCATCAAACCAGCAAGACAAATTCAAACTAGAGAAAAGTAAACTTACTAGGAAAGAATCCTTTACTGAAAGGGTGACAAACCTTTGTAATAATATCCCAGGCAAGGTGGGAATGACATAGAATTGACTGCTGTCGCAGGCGGAGTTAGAGAAAGGCTGTCCATCACAGCCTACAGTCTAGATCCAGTCTCCAAGCTTATTATCGAGCTTTGGAAGCTCCAGGCTGGTTGATATATATTTTCAGCTTTGTGCACTTAAGAGTTTCTTCTGCTGTTGGCTTTGGCCTTTCAACTTTCTGGGCCTACAGCATTGTTGTATTTGGACCTGAAGGAATCAGGAAGCAGCTGTTACCAATCCTTGGCAAAGGGAATCCAAAATGCCACAATGAACAGCAACAGAGGGAGAACTGCAGTGGAGATCACTGAAGAGATAAATATGAAGTTAGAGTTCAGACCTCTGGGGTATGTGCAACAAATTATCAGTAACTCAGCAAAGGGCCCAACAGGTCAGCAAGTACGTTAAAAGTAAACAGCTCAGCTCTGAATAATAACAGTAGCCTCCATGGAATTACTGGTGCAGATTAGGAGACAGATACTTTTCATTGATTGCAGTTCTAGAAATGGAATCTAGAATAGGAATGAGTTGTTTTTAAAAAAGCTAATTCCTTTCTGCTACCCACTCAGGTTTTTCCTATCTCCCTTCACCTGAAATCTCTCGCTGGGAATGCAGGGTGGAAACCTATCATAATCATTACCATGGCTCATTAGAAGGTATTGGAAATTCTTGTTGCCATTTAAAAATAATTACCATTACTAAATACAGCTCATAGGGTGATGATGTCAGATTTAGACCACAATGATACAGCAGCAACAGCTGTTTCTACAAAAACCTCATAGGCAGAGTAGCCAACTTCAAATAGGCTCCAGATAAAAGGACAGAGAGCTTTTAACATTAACGCAAATTTTTGTTATCTATTGAAGTTTAACAAGTAGAGTTTTGGATGTGTGTGTATTTGTGCAGGTTTGAATTGTATTCTTAATTCAATCTCAGGCTGCCAATCATTGCCCATCCCTATTTTCCCCGAGTTTGATAGTTTGGCACAGCTGAGTGGCTTGCTCAGTCACTTCAGCAGGGTGTAAAGAGGCAAGCATGTTGTGTACATGTGACTCTAGTCCCACAAGACCAAGCAGACATTTGTGAATCAGTTGGGTTTTTAAACAATTATTCAATAGCTTCATGGCCACATTTTTAAAAATCTGATACTGAATATAAATTCTCAAATTGCTATGGTGGAATGTGAACTCTCATTCTCTAAATAAGTAATCCAAACCTCTGGATTACCAGTCCAACAGCAACTCCTAGATTTCCATACCTGTACTTCATGAACTGAAATACACCTACCTTGCCTTTACTGGAACTTATCCAGACCATATGAAAAATTAGATAATTTTCTTATCATTTATATGCAACAATCCCAATATTATACCCTCCAGTAAAGAAGCATGTGACCATATTTTGTATTAGAGATAATACACATCTCATCACCTTCAATGAATGCCATTACTGTACTTTGCTACAATAGTGACAACATTTACAAGGAATTAATTGGCTATGAAACACTGGGACATTGAGGTTTTGAAAGACACTATATAAATGCAAGTTAATTGCTTTGTTCTCTTCTATAAAACAAAGGTGTTGGGATGGGGGGGGGGAAGTAGAGAGGAGCACTATCAGCATAAATTGCATATCTGCCTTAATTATGAAAAAATTAACAGTCTGTCTTCACAGACCTGTGGAAGGTTGCAATTTCAGCACTTTTCTCTCAGTAAGGAGCTGGACATCAATAAGCACCTCCTTCTCCCTCTCCTGACAGTGTTCACTCCCTCACTGGGCTGCAACTCTACAAGCAGTCACCCTTCAGTATCTTTCTCCAGCAACGAATATTCACTGATCCGTGTTAGCAGTAAGTGCTGGCAGGCTATCCAATCATCACAGAGGACATCAATAGCAACAAGTGCACTTCCAAGGAGCAGAGGGGCTACACTGCATTGCGATCAAAAATTGAAATCAAAACACATTTCTCATCCCAAACACAGGGGACTGCAACTAACTCTGGAACCCCTACTGTTGCTCCTGCTCCTGCAGCTAGCTAAATTGAGATTGGGGCAAAATCTGAAAACTTCCTGATCTTTGTGGCTCAGAAACAGACTTCATCCCAGAACCAACAAAACAGTTTTATTAGAAATGCTGATGGATCATCTTTTCCATGTCTAGATACTGTAAATTCAGTAATATCCAAGTACACACTAAATGGCAGATCTACAAAGTGAATAATAAGGCTATAACTTAATCTCAGGATCCAAATGATAGATATTCAGAAAACAATTAAAACCTACCTCTTTGACCAAGCCTGTGGTCATCTGATCTAATACCTCCTTATGTGGCTCGCTGTCACATTTTGTTTCATAATGCTCCCATGAAGCAACTTGGACATTTTATTAAAAGTGCGATAGAAATATAAATTGTAGTTGCTGTTGTCTCATTGAGCAAGCTTTTGGCCATCTGCTCTAATGTCTCATGTGGCTCAGTGTTAAGTTTTGTTTGATGTGCTCCTTGATAATGCTTTTGTTAAAGTTGCTATACAAACCCAAGTCGTTGTTACAATAGCTCTAATTAAGTACCACAATATTTCCCTGTACCGTCAATGTTATTTTTTCACACCAGTTCATTGAAAACCACAAACATCTGAAAAGGTTTAGTTTTTAACAACAGCATTCAGTTTGTCAGTGTGTGAAAAACATCAAATTTCAACTTTTTAATGTAAAATTGGCACCCCAGCTTATGTCACAAAAACATGCAGTTACTTTGAAGTACTTCTCCACACCACATTCTTAAAAGACACAATCGCATGATATTTTGAAATGAAGATTCCAATTGTCCCTGAAGAAATGTCACTCAAAATAGAATGCAGCTACAAATCTGGAGTACAAGTAATGATTATTCACAAACTGTAGATTCATACAAGTTTCAGTTGTATGTGTAGTTGTTCAAATGTGGCAACGTCTTCCTGTGTCTGTCGACGAAACCGCCCTGTTAAACTAACCTCAAACCAACCTACCTTTTTTTCATGTTTAGAAAGGGAAGCTTTGTATGAGTTCAATTTCTAGATACTTTTGAAAGCAAACCACACTTCACTTAAAGTTTATATTTTCCTTTTTTCATAGATTATTTCATAACTGAAAAAATTTACAAATTGGCATTAGGCAGTACCAGAAATTTGTCCCCATAGGGCATGCTCAACTGTCGGCAAGTAGGAAACAAAGCTTTTCACAAACTCTCACAGGGTTTGGTCTACATAATTAAAGATGCATGAGACGTCACCAGAGAGGGAAAAACTAGAGATCTTAACCATCTTCAGCTAGGTGGCAGGCACAGAATCAATCACATATTAAAACTATCTTATATCCTGATCTTTTTCAAAATTACATGCCTCAACTCTGGAGTTTTGTAGCTCAGAGTCTTGCGTAAGGGATATCAATGGTGGGACACCATTAGTCACAAGTTGTTTATGTCCTCTGTCGGTATATTTGATAACAATGTGGACTTATTTGAGGAAAAATCCTAAATCAACTGTCACTCTGACTGCATTGAATGAATCATGCACCAACTGTACTGAGCGCTGTGAATTCAACATTTCTCTCTCCACCTTTGAGAAAACAAGATCGTTTTGTTTGATCTTGCGGCTTTTAATGTACATATACAATATTTGCTGTGTATACTACACCCCGAGGGGCTTTCGGAGTACACTGTATGTACTTACCCTGACGAGATTACTGACAGCTGCCTGCACGGCAGCAACGGGGCCGGTAAGGTCAGGTATTGCTTTCCCATCTACTTCACCCTCCTCATGCATAATCACCAGATGAGAGATTTGTTGAGCTACCGGCTCCAGGATACTTTCTATCGTCTTCGTGTGAAACACAGGCATTGTTGCAACTCGGCTAGCAACAGATTCCCAAAATCAAAGTAAACAGACAAGAGAAAGTGATACTCTTGTCAAAAAGAAATGTTTAAAAAGCTCTACTTTCCGTCACACAGCAAACGAACACTCCCAAATTCCCCTTTCTCACAGACAGACTCCAAGAAACGCCTACCCACCCACAGGCCGCACGCCCCGCCTTACCCTACCCCGCCCTTTACAAACCAACATTGGGTCACCGCCGCAGACGAGATGTCCGCTTCTTGATTGGTCATTGGAGTCATCAATCAAAGGGATTCTCTTAATCCCGCCCTCCTTGCTCGTCGTTTCCGACTTCATGCTTGGTTGAAGCGTGTGAGGCTTCACATGTTGGTTCTGCCTCCACCCTGCCGCCTTCCCAATACGGGTGACGTCAGCCATTCTATTCCCTTAAATGGGAATTTTGTCTGCCGCAATGGAATGTTCAGTGTAGTTTGAACTGGTGAATGTTCCAAACGGTTGGGTGCGCGCTCTCTCTCTCCCTTCCCGGAGAGATCTCGCGAGCTGGACTATAAATAGTCGACAAATCTCCCTCACACTAGTGGCCGCAGGTCAGGTTAATATTCTCACTCAGGTGTTTGTCAAACATCACTTCGTTCACTCAAACAGAGCGACTCCATTAAATTGAATAAATTGTATAAGACACCAAAATAAAAGCAAAATACTGCGGATGTTGGAAATCTGAAATAAAAACGGAACGAAGAAGGGTCACTGACCCGAAACGTTAACTCTGCTTCTCTTTCCACAGATGCTGCTCGACCTGCTGAGTGGTTCCAACATTTCTTGTTTTTATTTTATATTAGATAAGACACGTTCGGCCTCAGCTGGAGTACTGCGTCCAGTTCTGGGAGCCGCACTTTAAGAAAGAGTACAGAAAAAAATCACAAGAACGGTTCTAGGGATGACGAATTTCAATTATGAAGATAAATTGGAGAATTTAGGACTGTTTTTCCTTGGAGGAGAAGACCGAGAGGTGATTTGATAGAAGTATTAAAAATCATGAAGGTTCTGGACAGACTAGATAGAGAAAAACTGTTCCCACTTGTGAAAGGATCAAGAACAAGAGGGCACAGATTTAAAGTAATGGGTAAAAGAAGCAAAAGCAACATGAGGAAAAAGTTTTTCACGGAGTGAGTGGTTAAGGTCTGGAATGCGTTGTCTGATGGTGGAGGCAGGTTCAATGAAGCATTCAAGGGAATTAGACTGTTATATGAAAAGGAAGAATGTGCAGGGTTAAGGGGAGAAAGTGGGGGAATGGCACTAAGTGAATTGCTCTTTCAGAGAGCCAGTGCAGAAATGATGGGCCGAATGGCCTCCTTTTGCGCTATAATAATTTTTATGCTTTTAAAGGTAGATTTGGAGCTTATGAATTAGTGAAGAATTAATTGCATAGCCATGGAGATCGTGTAAATTGTCAATAATTGCACATTTACTTTGCACAAAATGTATTTTCAGTATGAAACAGTGCACCCTTTTAATGAATATATCATTCAGAGATGAAAGTATCTCAACAAAAATGGTAAAAAGTAATTCCTACACTTAGGCTTTGTAGCATTTTAGGGAGAGTTAAATTGTTGTAAATATTAAGATCAAAGGTTTATCAGTGTCATCTTGATCTTCTACTGTGCTATTTCCTAAAGTACTCTCCATCCTTTTTTTACTGTTTCATTTTGTGGCAGATTTATTCTGTTTGTGTATGACCCTAGTAAATCAAATGGGGTAAATGGTGTTGTAGAAGGATGGCATTCACCTATGACTGAAGAATATTACTTCAGCTGAAGTGCATTGCTGTCATGTCATTTGAAGTACACTGATCTGAAATTTCCACTTGACACATTCAAATACCATATTGAAAGTTATTTTCCATAATTCATTCAGTACCCAAGCTGTACAGTCTTCATCTGAAGTAGACGACATGTAATGCGTCTGCCAATTGTGTTCTTGAACTTGCTTTGAGATTTGAACTTTTTCTGAGATTGACTGACTTATTTTAAAATCAAAGGGCTGGATTTTTCAAATTGGGGTCGGGAATCTGATGCCTAGATAATTTCTGGGTCGAAGCGATGTGATTTTCAAATTTAAAGTAGATACTGGGGGCGAGTTCAGCGCCTAATGAGCAGCGCTGGGAGCAGCCTGGAGGTAGGACGAATATCCGAATGGCCCTATGAAAAGGCAAGCGGCAGCCTTGACTTGACTTGGCTTGCTGTTCGCTGAGGTCATGTCACAGGAGGGTGTTGATCTGGTAAGCACCAAGGGCGATGCCAAGGCTTTCCAATGTCTTACTTGAGGTGTTGACTGGGGTAGTTGATGTGAGACAAGAAATTCTCTTCCCAGCGTCTGGTAAAAGAAAGGCACCTCAGGAGACCAAAAGGGCCTGCATGGAGGACGTCATGGAGGTCAACAGTAGAGGCATGACACAGAGAACGTGGGTCCAGTGTTGCAAGGGGTTCAGTGACCTGCTAAGATCTGGGAAGGTGAGTGGTAAGCAATACCTGAGGGACAGGCCTCTAACTCTGTATGCAACAGCATGCATGTGAGCCGAGCAGACTGAGTGCCCATAGGTCTCCCTAACTTTGACAGAGCTAGTGCCCAGTTGCATCACTGAGACGTCAGCCATGTTCACATATGGGGCACAATTGAGAAGGGGGCATCACTGAGGAATGCAACAGATCATGCCAATATGATGCTAGATTAGGTGAGGGAGGGCAGCCTACTCATACATATTTGTGTCCTTATCCTGCAGGAAAAACGAGCGCGCAACAGACACATGAATGCTCAAACAGTTGGTGGTGTTGCTCACCTTCACAACCTGTTAGAGTCATAGAGTTATACAGCACAGAAACAGGCCCTTAGGCCCATCGTGTCCGCGCCGGCCCTCAAGCCTATCTATTCTAATCCCATTTTCCAGCACTTGGCCCGTAGCCTTGTATGCTATGGCGTTTCAAGTGCTCATCTAGATACTTCTTAAATGTTGTGAGGGTTCCTGCCTCTACCACCCCGATTGATGGAGGAAACGATGCTTGATATTGTGCAGGTGCCATTGCGGCAGGCCATCGGTGATGGCATGACAGGAAGCTGTGAAGAGCAGGGTCATTTGAGTGCTGTATGTTTAGGTGAAGGGCATGAAGGAAATTCCTGCCCAATGTATGCTGTGGCTCTTCAACTGCTGTCATCTATGGGGTTGGTTTTGCTGTTGCACCAATTGAGTTGCCCGAGTTCTCATCACCACCTTCTAGTGTTTCACAGTGGAGGTGGAGCAAAGTGGTCCTGCACAGATATCGCTGGCCTGCTCAGTGGATGGTGGAGATGCCACAGAGCCTGCAGCGTCACATCATACTTCCACACCTTCCACCAGCGCAGTCACACTCACCTCGGTTGGGCCTGAATCGAGATTAGAAGGGGGAGCAACTAGGTGAGAGACAAGAGGAGAAGAGTGAGGCAGAGTCAGCTGTGGGCAGTCCCCCTTGGAGGACAGAAGAAAGGCACAGCTATGCTTTGGTGGGCCTTGGGTGTTACACACAAGGAGGGTCTTTCCAGAGCATCAGAGCCAGATGCGTTCACAAACGTTGGAGATCCCTGTGGCATTGCGGAGTCCTGGGCAGACAATAGAGGAGTCTATGCACTATATGTGCGCCATCATGGCTCAGGGATTTGAGTGCTTGAGTTCCTCCATTGAGAGAATGGCCAGCCTCGGAGAGCCTTATGCAGCACCATTCTGAGTGGATGCAGGAGCAGTGCACTGACATACACAGAATGAATGCCACTCTCTGTAGCATGAACTGCTCAGTGTTGCTGATGGCACAGAGATGCTTGGACTGGATGCCAGCTGCGTTCCAGCCAGTGGCCTTGTCCAACATGCAAGGTCACCATGAAAGGGCTGAGGCAGTCAAAGAGGCTGATGAAGGGGCTACCCCTCAGGTAGCACCAGCACTATCTTTTGCCTCGTTGGCCCCTCTGACTGAAGAACCATCCGTGCTGCAAGGCCCTGTGACAGAAGTTGCCCCTGCAATGACGCAGGCACAGTAGCCTGTGGAGAAGGCCCCACGGGCAAAGCGACAATGAGGACGGCAGCCATGGGCATCTCAGCCAGATGCTGATACAATGGAGTAGGCTGCCTTCATCTCATCCTCAGCTACAGGGGGAGCACCTCGTAGGAGTGGGCATGAGCACAAGGCGCCACAGAATTGGTTGCACTTGATGGTTCTCTGTGTTTTGTCATTGATTCATCTTGTGATAATGAAAACTTTTGATGATCTCGAACAGACTTGTGTGTTTTCAAAGCTTGTTGAGAAAAGTGAAATTAAGGTTAAAGGGTGGTGGGGAGTTACTGAGCTTGTTGTAGTTGCATGGTCTGTGATATGGGGCAATGCTGGTGTCGGAGACCCCATTCTCAATGTCTCTGGGTGGCAATGGGATTCTTCAGATGTGTGTGCTCCTGCATATTTTCTCTCTCTCATGGAAGATGAGTGGCAGAGTCATCTGTCATGGGGATGAGTGGCGCTCACATGAAACATTACTGAATTAGCATGGCCCATGCAGCCAGACCAGCCTGCCGATTGCTATGTGACCTGGGACGGCCTCGCCGGTCATTCTCCAATGCCTTGGCACTGGGCTCCTCTACAGTGCCGTCTTCATCCTCCTTTTCATCCTTCAGTGTAGAGTGACATTCAGGTCATCCTCCCCTTCCTCCTCCCTGTCCTTCTCCAAGGTAGAGTGGCTTTCCTTGTCATCCAGCCCCAGTCCTCTTTGTATAGTCTGGTTGTGCAGTGCACAGCAGATGACCACACTACAAGACACCCTGGATGGCTTGTACTGGAGGCACCACCCGACCGGTCAAGGCAATGGAAACTCATCTTCAAGATGCCAATGGTCCGTGCAATGGAGGTAGGTGTTAGTAGATAGCTGTAGTTGTAGCGCCTTTCTGCATCTGTCTCTGGGTACCAGATGACCATCAGGACCCATCTCCTCAGTAGATAACCCTTATCCTCCAGCAGCCACCCAGGGAATCTGAATGGGCCTGAAGAGGTGAAGCACCTGGGACTCTTGCAGGATGAAGGAATCATGACAGGTGCCCAGGAATCAAGTGCAGACCTACAAGATGTGCTTTTTGTGGTCACAGACCAGCTGGACGTTCAGTGAGTGGAAGCCTTTTCTGTTCTGAAATCTGGTCTGGCTGGTCTGTCAGTGCTTTGATGGTTACGTGGATGCAGTGAATGACTCCCCCTGGACCTGCGGGAATCCATCATGGACACAATGCCCAATACCCTCTGTGCCTGCACTGACCCTTCTGTTTCAAAATGGATATATTTCCCTGCCCTCCAGAATAGGGCATCCTTGACCTGCCTGATGACGTGATGAGCTGACAACTGTGTGTTGCTACTCAGGTGCACAGCTGAACCCTGGAATGACCTGGAAGCATAAAAATTCAGGGCGACAGTGATCTTGATGGCTGAAGGTAGGGGAATGCCATGGGGGCCCCAAGGCCTCAGGTCATTGTGGACCAGAGCGCAAATGTCTGAGACCAGCTGCCTAGGTAGGCACAGTCTATGACGGCACTGGCACTCTGTCTTTTACAGGTAGCTGGCTCATGGGTGGTACACCTGAGGACTTGGGTAATGCCTTCTTCCCCTTGCAGCCCCTTTCTGACCTCTTCCAGACCAGGAGAATTCCTCTGCTGAAGCTCCTCCTTGCTACTGTCCAACTTCAGAGTAGCCTGCTCCTATTTCTACTCCTTCAGCTGGCACTCGTTTATTCACCAGGGCTTCTTTTCCTGTCCAAGTGATGCCAGCAGCCTGTTGCCCCTCTCAGGACTCCTGCCTCTCACTGCTTACAAATACAAGCCTCTCAGTACAAGCAGTAGTAATTCTGTGGCACCGTTTGTGCAACCGAGCTTTATTCTCCCTCTTTTTAAATGAGTTGGTTCGTGTATCCATTAGCCTTCATGGCTCTCTGCTGTGTTCATGCCAGCTGAACCCGAATGTGTCCCACATACTGTGTGTTCCCCATGCCTGCCAATTGAAAATTTGAAACTGCTCCTCTGAGCCATGTTTATGAGCTCACCGATAAGCTCACAAGCACTTAATTGGAGGCGTGTGGGTTTCAGAATTCCACCGCGCCCACACCCCCCCCCCCCCCCCCCCACCCAATCCCTCCAGCCTTCCTTTGAAGATCACATCACAATCTGGAGGTGGCAGGACCCAATGCCACCCTCTGGGAACATGATTTTCCAATCGCGCCCACATACCCCACTGGCATTTGAAAATCCAGCCTAAAATCTCCATTTTGGAACGCATAATGAATGTCAAGTTTCTTATTAGAAAAATAATAAATTTTGTACATTGCATACATAAATATTGTACCTGATTTAGCCAGATGACTTAAAATATTGAAAAGGTTTGCTTGGAGCATTAGACTTGAGAAACCACACAATTGGATGTTTGTCCAGGTGTGACCCATCTGTTATTCGTTAAATCTAGTATTTGTCCCACTAATATTTTATTCACACTTTTTGTCAGTAGGGAAGTTAATTTGAAACATAGTTGGCGTATCTTATCTATCTTCCTGAGAATAGTGAATGGTGTAAGTATATATGTTATAGATGATCCATGTGTACTATGGAGGAAACCAAACAAGATTTCATTTGGGTATGATTGCACTGAAAAGATCTAATTCCAATCTTCATCCTGACCTCTCACTTTTGCTCTATTCCAGTTCAGCACTGTGACTAACAGCTAGTTTTATCCCTACAAAGTTTACTGGATCTTCTAATCTTTGAACACCGATAATAAGGCCTTTACGGCTGATGGTATCCCTTCTATAGCTTTCAAGATGTGTGCCTCTTAATTTGTGCTTTTCCTATTCTGTTTCTTCTACCCATTTTCCTCTACTACTTTTCTCAGACTTTTGTTTATCCCTTAACCTTTCAGTGATTGTCCTTGCATTTGAAGCTTCAAAAGATATGAAAAATATTGTTAATTCTTAAATTATTCATTACTTTGAAATTTCTCCCACACTAACCTTGTGGAATTCTCTGAAGAATTTCACAGGCAAATGAGATAAATTCAATAATTGTAAAGCAAGCTCGATAGAATAGTAACAGTCTCTGGAGTGCTGCAGTAATTCATCAATGGAAATACATTATGAAAAGAGGAACATAAGAGGCACAAACAGGCAACAGACAGGACAGACAAAGCTATGACCCTAATATGAGGTGGATTGTCAGTGCAAGGCTGGTGAGGTGAAAACCTATCAACCTATTGCATTTTTAAACAAGCTTAGTGCATTGACATTACAAGTGTGGTGTTTTTGTGAATCAGTTTTGCTTTGTACCAACAGTGCAGTTATAATGTAAGTACAGCTGAATCTGATCTAATGGCCCAACCCAACAGGAATGAGGTGGGGTGAAACTCATTGAAGGAGGGAGTCTAAATCTATTTAGCTTTGGAGTTAGTTTGGGTCTTCACACCTGATTTTCACTCCAAATTTAGAACTAGCGCTAATTAGTTTCAGCCTTACATCAATTCCTAACTTGTGGAGTGAGAATTTAAATCATGCAATAACATGGTAAAAAGTCACAGAATAACTGCTTACTTACGTCCACAAATAGTTTAAAATTTGTGCCAATGGACATTTCATACATTCTCAAACCAAGTTTCAGCTGAAGCACAGACATAGCATTTCTTGTTGCAATGGGCTTTATAAGCAGGTCAGAATCCTCCCTAATCTGTAACTTTGGCAGAAAGAAATGTCACTGGAAAAATGCATTCAATTGAAAAATACAACTGAAGCTATTTCAATATGATAATCAATGAAAATGATCTGTTAAAAAAAAACAAATGTTCTGTCCCTAATTATCAAAAGGTCTTCAATAAGGTACCACATAGTAGACTCTTGACTAAAGTCAGAACATGTGGAGTCAGCGGACAAGTAACAGAACTTATACCAATCTGACTACAAAACCAAAACCATAGTCGGGATTATATGTAATTACTTAGATTGGCAAAAGGTGGGAAGTGATGTTCCACAAGGGTCAGTGCTGAGACCACTATCCACCATTTACATAAACAATTTGGAATTGGGAATCAGAAGTACTATTTCAAAATTTGTGGATGACACCAAATTATGGAGTTGCAGTTAATACAGAGGAGGACTACAGCAAAATACAGGAAGACAGTAATAAACTTGCAGAATGGGTGTGTAATTGGAAAATGAATTTCCAGATAGATAAGTGTGAGGTAGTACATTTTGGAAGGAAGAATAAGGAGGCCGCATACTGCTTGGAAAATAAATGTCTAAGGGTGGAGCAGCAGAGGGATCGGGGGGAGGAGCGGGTACAGATACAGAAATCACTAAAAGCAGCAACACTGCTCAAGAAGGCCTTTTTTTTAAAAAACTGAGGTTTATTTCTAGAGGGGTAGAATTGAAAAGCAGAGAAGTTGCATCAAACTTGTATAGAATCTAGAACAATTCTGATGAAAGGTCATCAACCTGAAAAGTTAACTTTGTTTCTCCTTTCACAGATGCTCCCTGACCTGTTGAGTATTTCCAGCATTTTCTGTTTTTATTATTGTATAGAACCTTGTTTAGACCACAGTTGGAGTACTGTAAACAATTCTGATCTCCATATCATTAAAAGAATGTAGAGGCACTGGAAAAAGTGCAAAAGATTTACTAGAATGATACTGGAACTGTGAGGTTATACCCATCAGCAAAAATTGAACGGGCTGTGGCTCTTCTTCTCTAGAAAAGAGAAGACTCTGGGGTGGCCTGATAGAAGTCTTTAAGATTATGAAAGGGTTGGTAGGGTAGAGGTAGAGAAGATGATTTCACCTGTGGAGGAGACCAGGACTTTAGTCACTAACAAATTCAACAGGGAATTCAGAAGAAAATTCTTTAGAATGTGGAACTCTACCACGAGTAGTAGAGGCGACTAGCATAGATGCATTTAAGGGGAAGCTGGATAAGCACGAGGGAGAAAGGAATAGAAGAATCTGTAGATGAGGTTAACTGAAGAAGGGTAAGAGGAGGCTTATGTGGAGAATAAATGCTGGCAGGGTGTTATGACCGAGGTGGGAGGAGTGGATAGCCTTTTCTAGTTCTACTTCTCCACAGGTCACAACATATACTTAAATGTTTACCCAGTTACCGATATGGTTAATCATAGACTCTATTTTTATCCCAGAATTAAATACACCAACCAGGTTTCTTTAATATACAACAAAATTATCCGTTTATTATAAAACAAAACTTAATCAGTAACAAAACAAAGCATTAACACACACATTGAAATATGAAAGTTCCCTTTTTATCTTAGCCCCTCCCATGCACACACCGGTTAACCGAAAAATAGAGCTGTTCTCTTTAGAGCTCTATTACAAAAAAAAGACAAAAAAGAATAATTTGGCTAAATTCTTCCTAATTGTTGAAGACAAAAGATATGGAAAGATATCAGATGTCCTTTTTTTGGTTTGGCGTCCCAAATACGTATTGACGGCTGTCACTGGGATCTTTCTCTGGAGCAATTCCTTCAGGTGGCGTCAAGGATTTATCTGGCAGGTTTTTCCAACATCTCAGGGGAAATGCGGCAACAGGAGTTTCAAGCAGGCCTTTCAGGACGAATGTAGCATTAATTTCTCTATTTCTTACACTCGCTTCAAAGAGCTTCTCAAAGAGATGGAACAGCTGAGTTGTGGATTTGTCCTTCAGGTTGGTTTTTAAAACTCCAACTGACTGTCCAAAGCAAAACCAAAAACAGTCAAGTCTCCTGACCCTTATAAATCTTGACCTGTCACCTGTCTGTAAAGATCTTCTCCAAGTCAAAAAAAAGCCCCCTGCTAGGTATTTATCTGAAGACAAATGATTTTCAATATATGTTGTTTGCAAACAAGACCTTTCAGTCCTTTCAATGACCCCAGTGTAAAAACATCCATGGAATCCTTTTTTCAGTTTTAAAACACAAGTCCTCAAAATTTAACAAAAAATGGAAGTACTTTCATAACATTGGACCTTTAGGGATGAATAGCCTGCTCTGTACTGTAAATACTATCTGTCTGTCTAATGCTGCTTCAGCATGTTCCAAATCAATAAATAAATCATTATGCACCAATATTATTTATATCCACTTGCCTGGATGAGTGCAGCTCCAACAACACTGAAGAAGGTTGACACTATCCAGAATAAAGCAACCCACTTGATTGTCATCCCATCCACCGCCTTAAACATTCAATTCCTCCACAAACGGTGCACAGTGGCAGCAGTGTGTAACATCTACAAGATGCACTGCAGCAAGTCGCCAAGGCTCCTTCAACAGCTGCAACTTCTACTATCTGGAAGGACAAGGGTAGCAAGCAGGTACATTGGGAACATGACCACTTGCAAGTTCCCCCCAGATCACACACTATCCTGACTTGGAACTGTATCGCTGTTCCTTCACTGTCCCTGGGTCAAAAATCCTGGAACTCCCTCCCTAACAACACTGTGGGTGTACATAAAACACAAGGACTGCACCTTCTCAAGGGCAATTCGGGATGGACAATAAATGCTGGCCTTGCCAGCAATGCCCACGTCCCATGAACAAACAAAAAATGTACAGAAGCTATTCTGATGGTTACTGCATTGTTGCAATGCAGGTCACATTTTCTTGAAGCAATAATTCACAACTGATGCAAAAGAAAAATATTGCATTGCTTAATAATGCTGATATCCAGATCATTGATAGATTTGTGATACTGTAAATCTGCTACTTCAAAAACTAGTTGAAGAGATAAAGAGTTAAGGTCTTCCCTCACCGAGATAAAACATTGCTTTACATATCACAGTGGATTTGCAGTATTTGCTTAAGATCTACGGATTTTATTTGTTCCTTTTCTCCTCCTACATGGATTTTAGTAAGGCATTTTACAAGGTCCCACATGGCAGACTGGTGAGTAAAATGAAAGCCCGTGGGATACAGCGGAATGTGGAAGGTTGGATTCAGAATTGGCTCAGGGGCAGGAAACAAAGGGTAGTAGTCGACGGATGTTTTTGTAAATGGAAAGCTGTTTCCAGTGGCGTTCCACAGGGCTCGGTGTTGGGTCCCTTGCTGTTTGTGCTATATATCAATGATGTGGACTTAAATGTGGGAGGCATGATTGGGAAATTTGCTGATGATACAAAAATTAGCCACGTAGTTGATAGTGAAGAGGATAGCCAGAGACTCCAGAAAGATATCAATGCTTTGGCTGAGTGGGCGGAAAAGTGGCAGATGGAATTCAATCCAGAGAACTGTGAGGTAATGCATTTGGGGTGGGCAAATAAAGTGAGGGAATACACAATAAACAGGAGGATATTGAGAGGGTGGTGAAGAAGGCATATGGAATGTTTTCCGTTATTGGCTGAGGTATAGAATTCAAAAGCAGGAATGTAATACTGGAACTGTATAGAATCCTGGTTAGGCCACAGTTGGAGTATTGCATACAGTTCTGGTCACCACATTACATAAAGGACATAATTGCTCTGGAGAGAGTACAGAGGAGATTTACAAGAATGTTGCCAGGGCTCTAAGGTTGCAGCTATGAGGAAAGATTGGATAGGCTAGGGTTGTTTTCCTTAGAACAGAGGAGGCTGAGGGGTGACTTAATAAAGGTGTACAAAATTATGAGAGGCCTATTTAGAGTAGACAGGAAGGACCTGTTTCCCCTAGCAGAGAGGTCAATTACCAGGGGGCACAGATTTAAGGTGATTGGTAGAAGGATTCGAGGGGACATGAGGAAAATCTTTTTCACCCAGAGGGTGGTGGGTGTTTGGAATTCACTGCCATGAATGGTGGTGGAGGCAGAAACCCTCAATTCTTTTAAAAGGTACCTGGACATGCACCTGATGTGCTGTAACCGGCAAGGCTATGGACCAGGTGCTGGAAGGTAGGATTAGATTGGGCAGCTAGTTCTATGGTTCTAAAACCTTCATTTATCTCAGTAATGTACATGATTATGTACTCCCCTACTTTCCACTGTGGTCTTGGAGTTTTTAACACCAGTTGTTATCGAGTGTACCACAGAACCAAGGAGATTTTTGCCGAGTTTTCAATGATTGACACCTTGAATAGGTCGTCATTTTCTATGTACTGGGGATAATCAGACGATTGACAGGCCACATGGTCCGAGGTCAGAATCAAAGCAGCTCATAAATCTGCTCTCTGGCTTAGGCACAAACATCAGTCCCCTTCAGCAACACCAAAAAAAATCATCCCAATTATGAACTTTAGCTGAGACATTTGCTGGTAAAAATTATGTAAAACACTTAAAAATGGAATCTTTTTATTTTTAATATTTTTTTCTTATTGTGCACATCTTTAGTTCTTTGTAAATTTTCTGCCTAATTATCATGTGATAGTGCTACAGTGCACTCTAGCTGTTGTAGTTCCATAGGAGCAGTGTAAAAACTACAACACTGTAGGCAACAGAGAAAACTGCATCAAGAGTCTATTAATAGGAATTGTTACACTGTCATCCAGTCGAGGTGAGGCATCCTTTAAACCTGGTTGTCTTGGTGCACCTTGGATATTGTTGCACAGTGGTACAATGAAACTACAGGCTAGACTTTATGCAGGAGGCAGGGCTCCTGGCGCCGGGCTGAAAAGACGGGGGAACCCCACCTCTGCAATTTTTCTGACCCCCTGGAGCAATCCTCTGGTCTGTTCAGTTCAAAGTTTAAGGAGGCAGGATCCCCGTCCCTTTAAACACTTAATAGGGACGGGGATCGCGCCTCCGAGAGCTGCTGGCCAATCAGAGGGCTGGCAGTTCAACAGTATTGGCAGTGCCACCGGGAGCGATAGCTACTGCCGGTACTGCAGGGACCTCGGACTCGGGCCCAGCATTGGAACCCTGGACCCGAGGTAGGTAAGGCAGGGTTGCCGGGGCGGGTTCAGAAGGAGAGCGGTCGGTCCAGGGGGAGAGGTTCCCAGGGGGTCCTCTGTGAGCCACGAATTGCCCACGAAGGAGGGACCCACACCCCCAAGCTCACAGGGAGGGTGCCTCGTTTTCCATGGCCTCCTCCCCACGCAGTGGAGGCCTCACCCCAAGCCGCTGATAAGATCCCAGCAGCGGTAGGAAGTGGCCCTTAATTGGCCATCAATAGGCCACAAGGGCCTCAGTTGATCTCTGGGCGGGAGGCCGGCCCTGGGAAGATCGGGCCCGTCAGTTCCGGCGTCAGGTTCCGTGGCAGCCACTGCCGCTTCAATTCTCCGGGCTATTCCCCCCCCTTCCCCCCACCCCGCAAAGGAACCCAACATCAGGCTGGGAACAAAATCCAGCCCTACATCTCTGTTGATGCATCCGTCTCCGAATTTACTGACAGCAGATAGAAACCTCTTCCACCAAGGATAAATATGAAATTTCCCACATTGGAATTCAAGCAGAACTCAAGAGTGAGGTCCTAGACAGAGGGCAGACCTGTATGGGAAAGCTTGTTACAAGAATCTTTAAAACATAATTTTATGGACATGTAATTTTTTTGAAAGAATTGTGGAAACTTTCAATGTGGCTGTAATTCTATGAATTACATTTTAATTGCACACATTGACCTGTGTGAAAGAGGAAAGTGGCTGGTAACAATGGAACACAGGAACAGGAGTACGCCATTCAGCCCCTCAAGCCTGTTCCGCTATTCAATTAGATTGTGGCTGATCTGTGTCTTAGCTCCATCTACCCACTTTTTTCCCTTAACCCTTAATACGCTTGCCAAACAAAAACCTATTAATCTCAGTTTTTTAATTTTCAATTCACCTAGCCTCCACAGCTTTTTAGAGGAGCATGTTTCAGATTTCCACTACCCTGACATCTCCCCTGAACAGGACTACCCTACCAGAGGAAATAGTTTGTCTCCTCTATCAATTCCTTTAATCATCTTAAATGCCTCAATTCGATCACCCCTGAATCTTCCATACTCAATGGAATACAAGTCTATGCAATCTGTTCTCATAATTTAATCCTCTAAACCCCAGTATAATTCTGGTATCCGCACTGCATCCTTCCCTCCAAGGTCAATATATCCTTCCTGAAGTGCAATGAATGCATCATTCTAAATGGGGTCTGACCATAGCTTTATATAAGCTATAACATAAATTCCACTCCTTTGTATTCCAGCCTCCTTGAGATAAAGGCCAACATTTCATGAGCCTTTTAAATTATTTTGTACCTGCCCATTAGCTTTTAATGATTTCTTTACTTAGATCCCTAAATCACTCTGCTCCTCCACAGTTCCCAGTTTCTCGCCATTTAGAAAATATTCTGGTCTATCTTTTTTAGGTCCAAAATGGATGAGCTCGCTTTTCATTTTGATTGCCATCTGCCACAGTTTTGCCCACTTATTTGATCCATTCATCTCCCTTTGCAACTTTCTGCTCTCATCTACACTATTTGTTATGGTATATAACATGGTGTCATCAGCAAACTTGGATATATGGCACTCTATTCCTTTTTCTAAGTCATTTATAAATATAACGAAAAGCTGAGGCCCCAAGGTTGATATTAACTTGGAAAGGATGGTGTATTAGCACATAAACCAATCACAAGGTCGTTTTTTTTCTTTGAAGCCCAAGGAAGATGACAATTGCTGAAATAATCCACAATACTTAAAGTTGCAAGCTTTATATGCTAGCAAATCTTTTTAAATGTAATCGATTTTAATGCAAAGTGTTTACTGACAACGCAGCCGGCAGCTTAAGTCATCCAACTGCGCCAATTTGCGCACATGCGCAGATTGGTTCCTACCCTCTGCGCATGTGCTGCATTCCACAGTGCCAGGACTGGTTGGCGCATGTGCAGATGATGTCATCGCGTTACGTAGACAGATGGGGGAATCCGGGCCAGAGAGAGCAGGGGTGGAGGGAGAGGGGGTCTGGGAAGCGGGGAGAGAGCGGGGTGGGGGGAGAGGGGGTCTGGGGAGTGGGTAGAGAGCGGGTGCGGGGAGAGCGCGGCCGGTCGCGGGTGCACTCTCCTCCTTGCCCCCTGCTCCCAACCCCTGCCTGCTCGCTCACCCCCGCCCCGCCCACTCGCTCACAGCCCCTGGCCCGCTCGCTCGCCGCCCGCTTGCCACGCCCCCGACCACTGGCTCACCCACCCGCCCGCTCGTTCACTACCCGCCCGCTCCCTCCCTCCCTCCCTCCCCAGCCCGCTTGCTCCCTCCCTCCACTCCCCGGCCCGCTCCCTCCCTCCCTCCCCTCCCTCCCTCCCCTCTCGCTCCCTCCCCTCCGGCCATTGTGTGCTGCTATGTGTTTAGGTTGCCATCGTGTGATTATTTGAGCAGTGCCATCTTTAATTCTGGCAGCTGCCTTATGTCACAGACTGTGACATTTTAGTGGCACAGGCTGCATTTGCGCATGTGCCATTGCAGCACCACCTAGTGGTGATGTTGTCAGCAAACACAGCCATTTTAATGTACGTCACACTTAAAATAATACATAGAAACATACAAATTAGGAGCAGGATTAGGCCACATGGCCCCTCAAGCCTGCTTCGCCATTCAACAAGATCATGGCTGATCTGATTGTAACCTCAACACCACATTCCCACCTACCCCCGGTAACCTTTCACCCTCTTGCTTATCAAGATTCTATCTACCTCTGCCTTAAAAATATTCAAAGACATTTGAGGAAGAGAGTTCCAAAGATTTGAGATAAAAAAATTCTCCTCATCTCTGTCTTAAATGGGCGACTCCTTATTTTAAACAGTGACCCCTAGTTCTACATTCTCCCACAAGGGGAAACATCCTTTCCACATCCACCCTGTCAAGACCCCTCAGGATCTTGTATGTTTCAATCAAGTCACCTCTTACTCTTCCAAACTCCAGCAGATACAAGCCTAGCCTGTCCAACCTTTCCTCGTAAGACAACCCGCCCATTCCAGCTATTAGTCTAGTAAACCTTCTGAACTGCTTCCAATGCATTTACATCCTTCCTTAAGTAAGGAGACCAACACTGTACACAGTAGGTATGATGTGGTCTCACCAATGCCCTGTATAACTGAAGCATAACCTCCCTACTTTTGTATTCAATTCCCCTCACAATAAATGATAACATCCTATTAGCTTTCCTAATTGCTTACTGTACCTGCATACTAACGTTTTGCGATTCATGGACACCCAGGTCACTCTGCATTTCAGAGTTCTGCAATCTTTCAACATTTAGATAATATGCTTCTTTTTTATTCTTACTGCCAAAATAGACAATTTCACATTTTACCACATTATACTCCATTTGCCACTCACTTAACCTATCTCTATCCCTTTGTAATCTCCTTATGTCCTCTTCATAACTTAATTTCCTACCTATCTTTGTGTCATCAGCAAATTTAGCAACTGTACCTTCATCCAAGTCATTTATATAAATTGTAAAACGTTGAGGCCCCAGCACTGATCATTGTGGCATCTTGCATCGTTTATATCTTGCCAACCAGACAATGACCCATTTATGCCTACTCTCTGTTTCCTGTTAGCTAGTCAATCTTCTCTCCATGCCAATATGTTACCCCCTACACCATGAGCTTTTATTTTCCGCAATAACCTTTGATGTGGCACCATTTTCTTTTATTCGTTTTGTGGGATGTGGCTAGGGGGTCAGCATTTATTACCCATCCCTAATTGCCCTTGAATTGAGTGGCTTGCTAGGCCACTTTAGAGGGCATTTAAGAGTCAACCACATTGCTGTAGGCCAGCTAAAGGACATTGGTGAACCAGATGGTTTTCTACAACAATCAACAATGGTTTCATAGTCACTATTAGACTAGCTTTTAATTCCAGATTTATTGAATTCAAATTTCACAATCTGCTGTGGTGGGATTTGAATCCACAGAGCATTAGCTTGGGCTCTGGAATACTAGTCCAGTGCCATTACCACTATGCCACCGCCTCCCCCTTATCAATGCCTTCTGGAAATTTAAGTACAATACATCCACCCTTTTATCCACAGCACATGTTACTTCTTCAAAGAACGCCAATAAATTGGTTAAACATGATTTCCCCTTCACAAAACCGTGTTGACTCTGCCTGATTAGCTTGAATTTTTCAAAGTGCCCTGCAATAACGTCTTTCATAATAACTTCTAACATTTTCCCTATAACATATGTTAAGCTAACTGACCTATAGTTTTCTACTTTCTGTCTCCCTCCCATTTGAATAAAGGAGTTGCATTGGCTATTTTCCAATCTAACAGAACCTTTTCCGAATCTAAGGAATTTTGGAAAATTAAAACCAACACATCAACTTTCTCACTAGCCACTTCTTTTAAGACCCTAGGATGGAGTCCATCAGGACCCGGGGACTTGTCATCCCGCAGCTCCAACAGTTTGCTCAGTACCACTTCCCTGGTGATTGTAATTTTCTTGAGTTCCTCCCTCCCTTCCGTTTCCTGATTTACAGCTATTTCTGGGATGGTACTGTATCCTCTATAGTGAAGACCAATGCAAAATACCTGTTTAATTCATCTGCCATATTTTCCATTATTAATTCCCCAATATCACTTTCTATAGGATCAAGCTCTACTTACTTAAAATAATTGTAATTTGTCTGAGCTTTTACTAAATAAATGTAATTCTTAACAGTCTTTTGATCTTGATGTCTTGCAACCATGCTGTCAAGAGGAGCTCCCATGAACTGAGCCAGAAAGAGGGAGGGAAAATTGGCAAATTTGTCACCCTTGCCACTACTGTGCTCCACCTAGTGATCAATTTGGTACATCTCATGCTCATAGTTAGCTAAGTTCTATGATCACACTTCTAAGCTGTGCCATGCTGCACTATGCAGAGAATTCTTAAAAAGCAGAAATGGATTACCCTGTAAGATCAAATAAATTTTCACTATTAAGCTTAACTCTTGATATGTTGGGCAGTTTCTTTTGCAACAGCGTGCTAACTGCTGTTTTTAAGTATATTCATTAGGAAGGTCGGACACAAAATACTGTAAGGTAGATTTTCCATTTAATTAATTGACAAAGGGTTTTTGGAGAATTTTATTTCCTTCTGTTATGCCTTAATCATTGTATTTAATGGTTGAAGTGTTACCAGATAAAAGAAGGCATCCCAGAAAGATCAGCAAGCACCCAATCTTGACTGCCATTAATCATAACTGCAGGTCCTGCACATCATCTTGTTAATATCCAGGAGGAACTATTTCCATAAGCTTCATATTAGCACAGATTGTTGTAGATATGTACCATGTATGTCAAGGATATTTGCAGTGAAACTTCTTTATAGTGCAACTCTGCCAGTGACAGTTAAGGTCAACCAAATTCTTTTTTGCCTTCAACTTTTTTTCAGCTGCCTCCTGCCTGAGTACTGTACTCTGATGAGGGTGTGCAGAGGTGCCAAAGATAGAGACCTCCCTTTTACCCACCATACCTAGTAACACTTCCATTTTGCCAGCCATCAAACAGGACATTTGGATGCTGTGCTACTCTCACTTCCACAGACTTAGGCTAAGAAATTTGACATGTACCAAAAATAGCCTCATTCAATGAAACCAGCGAGCTACAGGCACCAGTCAGGTAACCCAGTGCAGCATATTGGTCAGTGTCTGACAATTGCACTAACAAGCCATCCTGCAGATAGATCTTGGGGAAAAGGGAGAGGGTGGTGAAATGAAAGGAGAGAACACAGGCCAATAGTGCTCTGCAGTATTTTTTGTCAAGTCTGGCTGCACAGAAATATAACTTAAGTTATGTGGCAATTTCTTGAGCAGTCTGCAGTAGTCTGTTGAAGGAATAGTATATTACAGTATTATGACTGAGATAGCATCATGTCCAGAGACCTGAGACTTCTTACACAAAATTTAGGGCTTGCTGAATTCCACAGTCTTCTGTGGAATTTGCCAATATGCACACCAAGAAGTTATTTATTCAGCAATTTCTTCAACCATATTAAGTGTGAATGCTTTACACACACTGCTAGCAGAGAAAACCCTTCCATATATAGGGCTAAATTTTACCAACCCCTCGCGCCATGAGTTGCGGCAGTGGGGGGGGGGGGGGGGGCTGGTAAAATTCAGTGGGGGAGAGGCCCGCCTCGACCCACGACGTCGTGAAGGGCCCGCCACGTATTATGGGCGGCTGGAGGATCTCGGTGCGGCCCCCACCGCCTGGCGGTGGGCCCTTCATCTTAATATTCAAATTAACGATAAATAGATGCAAATGAACTTCCCTGCAGGCGGCAGCTGTCCCACGGTGATTTTATGACCGCCGCTCTTACTCTGCATGCCTTCGGAGTTCCGAGGTGAGAACCTGGTGGGGAGGGGGGTGGAATAAAATTTTCAGTAGAGGATCAGGGAAAACATTTTTTATTGGCTGTGGGGATGGTGGGAAGGGGTTGAAGGGCAAAGAGTGCAAAGTTTTGTGTTTAAAGGTTGGGACTGTCAAGAATGGTTTTTCGGGGGGTGGGGAAAGAGGGAAGTAAAATTATTGTGTGATCATTGGGGGGGTGGAAGTGGCGCTTTTATGTTAAATGTAATGTTTTTACTAAAAGTTAAAATGCTACTTCCTTTAAAAATTAAAATTTCTACTAAAGGCTTAGAGCCCTTTAAAAATGGCGCCTGCACAGTGGCACTGGACGCCGTTTCCGGGGATGCAGTGGCCACCCCCTCTACGTTATAGGGGGCAGAGCGGCCGCTGTTTAAATGAGCCCCCGCGTGTAATATCGCAGGGGCTCTTCAGCGGCACCTCCGTGTCAGAAGGCTGCCATGTTCACAGTGTGCCACAGTTCAGTCATAGACTACAAAGTTGAATTTTATTCTGTCACAATGAATCATCTTTGGTTTCTGATACAGCTGCTTAGATATTTTGTAATTTGATAAATTGAGTTTACACATGTAATCTATTGCATTTACCAGTAATTTTAATGTTTGTGTATGATTTATTATTTTTTGTCAGTTTTAATATTTTTATTGTTAGATTTTTAGTATCAGCATTAATTTCCCTTTCTGTTTGTTATCTATGTCTGGAAGTAAACTTTGTTTCTTTAAACATTCATAAAATAAATAAGTTGGTGAAAAATAAGTTTCTGATTGAAGAGACTAGAGAAGCGTCGATTGTTCTCTTTAGAGCAGAGAAGGTTAAGGGGAAATTTAATATATTTCAATTGACAGGAGGATTGGTAACCAGATAATTGACAAACGAAAGAGAAGTTAAGGACATTTTTTTAATTCATTGACTTGTTACATCTGAAATGCAGGGGTAAAAATAGTGGAAGCAGATTCAATCATAATTTTCAAAAGGGAATTGGATATATACTTGAGAAGGAAATGTTTTCAGGCCAGTGAGAAAAGAACAGGGAAGTGGGACAAATTAGATAGTGCTTTCAAAGTGCTGGCATAGGCACAAGGGGCTGAATGGCCTCCATCTGTATCATTTATGATTTACAATGTGGACGGAAGTGTGAAAGTGATAGAATACTGTATTACCTTGGTTTGCATATTTTTGTTGAGGTATGGTTGCTTCCATACTCAGGTGTTGAAACGTTTGTGATATGTGATGGGTGGCGCAGTGGTTAGCACCGCAGCCTCACAGCTCCAGTGACCCGGGTTCAGTTCTGGGTACTGCCTGTGTGGAGTTTGCAAGTTCTCCCTGTGACTGCGTGGGTTTCCACCGGGTGCTCCGGTTTCCTCCCACAGCCAAAGACTTGCAAGTTGAAAGGTAAATTGGCCATTGTAAATTGCCCTAGTGTAGGTAGGTGGTAGGAGGATGGTGGGGATCTAGTAGGGAATATGGGATTACTGTAGGATTAGTATAAATGGGTGGTTGTTGGTCGGCACAGACTCGGTGGGCAGAAGGGCCTATTTCAGTGCTGCATCTCTAAGTAAAAAAAAAATTAGTTGTTACACATGTCGTAAAATCTCATGGATGTTGGTTTTTATGGGTAGTGTTTATTTTGCTGAGGTTGCATATTCTGCAACAAGAACATGATTACATCTTACAGTAGTGAAAGTTCCACTGTTAATTTTTATCATTTGTTCAATTCACTATATCAGATGGAGCTTTAATTCACTGGTGATTTAAGGAATTATGTCATTACATTATTGAACAGCATGTAGATGGAGTTTTTAAATTAGTACAGCTCTTGATTCCCTGTGCACATTGCCACAAAAGATATGCTAGTATTAATTAAAATAAGTGTCTGCAATGGTAGCACTGATGGTCTTTGGGTACCTGATGCTTGTCATTCAGAAATTAAGTTAGGGATTTCTGGGGGTGTTTTAAAATTTATATGGCATCCTTTGGAGTGCATTAATATTTTTAGGAGGTCCTTCACACACAAATGTTAGATCACTGCCCTAAATGCTGAAATTCGGGATTTATATGATGAATGACTACGTGGGCAAATTACTGTACAGTTACAATCTTCAGGACAGGGAAAGTGGTAAATGGCTTACAATCATGAATTCATTCACCTATCATTTAGGAAGTGTGAAAATTTTGAATCACACAAAGCAACTGTTTCTGTTCTTCACCTTTCAAAAGACAAGACTAATAGTGTTGTAAAAATTGCTGCTGTGTCGTAATTTATTAGCTGAATTAATAGCATTGCTGCATAGAAACTTGATCAAAAAATTCACATCTGTGTCCGAATATATTAAAATCTGAGTTCATCACTTTATTCCCCTGTACTGAGGCAGCACAGTAAACCTGAGCATTTGCAACACTAATGCTCAGTGCTGTGGGACAGGAGGTTGCAGGTTTGTGAGCTGAGCTGGAGAGGGGATCTTGAACAAGGTCTGTGGCTTCCTCTGGAGAAAGGAGGGGAAATCATACAAATTAGTAACTGGCTAAAGAAGGCATTAATAGAAGCTCTGGACCCTGTCTATCATCTGTCTATTTTTTCAACTTTACAGAATTTCAAACAAATACTATTGCTGTTACATATATTTTCATCAAAGACATAAGGAGTCACTTCCTGCTTGAAATATTTCTGTGTACCTTTTTAAAATTTTGAATTGTCTTGAGTTTCTATGTTTGCTGAATTTCAAATTAATTGTAATAGTTGCTTCATTTAGGATCACATTCAAATTTTTTTGCACCTTACATTTACATGTGATGGCTGAATAAAACAAATGAGCTACCCACCATGGGTATTGTCTTATTAATTAATTAAGCATCCGCGATGGTGCCAGCCAGTTCAAATAACATCGACATGCCCAGGCAGCGACAGGAGCGTTTGGAGTTTCAAGCATTCCATTCACTCGCCTCACCAAACACCACCTGCCTCACCTGTAGCAGAGTGTGCGGTTCCAGAATTGGACTGTTCAGTCACCTAAGGACCCACAATCCTGGAGTTGAAGAAAGTCATTCTCATTCCCAAGGGACTGCCTAAGAAGAAGGTCGCATTAATTGTTGTTTGGCAAAAAGTTAAAACTCCATTTATAAAACTTCCTCCCAACTTACCTATCATTTCTGCTTCTCTCCCAAAACTCTGTTTCGTTGTAATATGTTTCTTCTTGGTGTTGCTGGAAGCTTTTGTTTCTATCTTCTCGAGACAAAGGGCTCAACCAGAACAAAACTTTAAGGGGTAGATTTTCAATTTGGCCTCTGGGTGTAAAACTGGTGTTGCGTATCAGCCAACCGTTATAGAAACCTCCCCTTTTACAGCTCCACAAGGGGGATTAATTTTAATTTAGCCATTGGAATGTGAAGGTATAACAGCCTTTTTTCTTGTTCTACAGTTTTAACTTTATTTTTTGTTTGACTTCTCTGCATTGCTTGATCATGTATTGCCATCTTGTGGATAAATGGTAGACTGCATTTGATTATTGGTTCTGGCCCGTAAGAAATCATAAACACAAGAGAACTGTAATTGTGCAAAAATAGCTGATGTTATGAAATATAAGCTATACATAAATTATTTGGTTCATATACTAATACTTGAAGTGTGGAAATTGCTTATATAAGCTACTGATGTTTGAGTTTAAAAAAACTGTGGAAGTTGAAGTTCTCACAGGTTGCCCAACAATCATAAAGTACACAACGCACTATAAGATGCAATGCCAACAAGTATGAGCAAAAATCTGTTGCTCAATATTACCATTCCTCTATTTATTATAAATGGACTGTTATTGATAAATTTATGGGATTCAATCACTGTTTTCTGATCAGGAAAATTGGGTAGTTAAAAAGCTTACACAGATAAATGTTCATACAGAAAAACATCTCTCCACTCAGAAACAATAATCTTTGCTCAGTACATTTCAGATTCTCTTTCCAATTCTAGAAAAATAAACAATCACGTTCAACAATTAACAAGATGCTTTGAATAACTATATACTTCCAGTCAGTGCATTGTCAGACCTACAAATTGTTATATGTTCAAGAGGGATCACAGAGATGAGATTATGATCACCACCATTCGACCCAGAGATTGTAAATTTATGCAGATAATTCCCAATATTTTTCTGCCATTTCTTGCTGGAGAGTAAGATAATGCAAAATAATGCTAAGATGCATGGTGTGCATTAAAATAGTGCATTATCACCCATATCCAATTAGACAAGCTTTGAAAAACTGCAAGAGAATAGTTTGATGCAGTACCTATCTTTGTCTCATTTATCCATTACCTTCTGGCTTCTGATATCTCCATATTGGTTACACCATGCAGTTTACAGTCAGACATTTCAGTTACAAACTTGGTGTACTGCATTGATCTAGCATGAAGTTCAAGCCTGCAGCTTTTCAATTATCTTACTTGTTTCTCAGTTGATGTACTGATAGTTCAGATGCAAACTTCAAATTTGTGCAAGTGCATCAGTGAGGTTCATGCTGAAGGTATTGCCACACTGAAGCTAATGTTGACTGTAAGCAGGTTGAAAGCACAGATAGGGAAAACACTTATCCTTTTGCTTACTTACATTTGGCTCTGGTATCATGACTTGCATGAGGATTTGCACCAAAGCCTGTAATTGGATGACAATCAATTTTAAATTGAAGAAAATTATTTACCATTCCAACTATCAGTTGATCTCTTTTTCCCTGACAATATATTGACTCATAAGATCCTATAGCTACCTCATATGGTCATAGTTATTACAGAAAGCTCATTGCTGAATCATTGATTTATGATGATTGAACAAACAAGTCAATTCAGTATTTAATATGCAGGATTCCAGGTTTTTTAAACCAGTCTTGTGCAAAACACATTCTTTGGTAGCATGTATTTAAGATTGGGGCCACTGTTTTGTGTTGACTGAATAAGTCAAATTTTGTGTTTAATTACCTGGGGTTGGATTTTCTGTGTTAAGCATGACCAGCATTTTAGGAATTAAATTCAATAATTCTGTTCATTTTTCAGAGAAAACCACAAGTAACAGCAAGTGATATTAGCTTTGCTGTTATTTTAACAGCAATTTTTTGGCCTATCCATTCATCTCACAAAGTATCAATGATATAAATAAGTAGAAATACACTTAGCTGATTTTAGAACATTGCTGTTATTTTCCTAATAGTTTATCTTGACGAGTGAATATTTAGTGCAGTTGCACAGACAAAAAACAATGCATCAACAGAAAAATCAGTGACTCATATTGTATTTTTATATCTGTAGGCCACATTTGTGTTTGACATTTTGCAATATAAAGTAGCTGGTGTGACTTATGCATCTTCTGCTGATACAGTTTTTCAATTGAACAAATGCCAACGTTATTGACTGAAAATAAAATTCATTGAACATTCATTTCCACGACAGTTGACTGCTTCAATTACCTTATAAATGTATAACAATTTACAGTCTCTAGCCAATGTATGGGATCTACCAAAACCCATGTACAAGAACCCAAGATTAACTATAAAGCTGGGAATAAAATTAAACCTCCAGAAAATGAGATGTGGCCTATGTGGGTGTGTGGCCTATGTGGCTTGTTTCCTAATCAAACACTGTGAATGGATGTGAGCAGTCTGTGGTTGTAAAAATACAGGAACTATTTGTAAACGCACATGTATTTCAGGAATTAACTTTATTAGTCAGTGTAGAAAGATTAATAAAAAATTTGTACTAAATAATGCTGGCCAATTGGAAATACCATGACTTTTTCAAAAGTCAATTACTAGTACAGTTCTGTACATATCCTATTTTTTATTACATAAGTGAAGAAGATTTTCCTTCAATAGTTTTCTCAGCTTCCTTTGGAACAAAATGGAACTAACTTGAGTACAATAAAATTAACATTTTGATTTATTTTTTAATCTGCCAGCAACTCCTGACATTCTTTTTAATTGCCATATTTTTTTAAAGGCCCAGATAGTTTATTTTGAGTGCTTTTTCAGGATTGCACATGCATTTGTACTTATAGGTATTTAAAAAATTTAAGTTGCATAAATAATAGCTCATATTACACTACACATGAACCTTGGAACAACTTGTGAATTTAGCAATAAAATACTGACACTGTACTTAGATAAAGAAAATGACATTTAGTATTCAAATACACATGTAATAATCAAATAAAAAATAAAATTGTACCAAGAGGCAAGTCACAATCACCGGGCCCTGAAACAACTGAAAAGCACAATTGAAATGATAACAGGAACACAAAATATAGTCACAATTTTAGGAAGTGCTGTAGAATTAACATTATAATATCTTAACTGATCATATAAATCAAAAACGAACGTTATAGCTTTAAAATAAATTCTAGGATTAGACATGAGATTTTTTTCCTACAGTTTGATCTGCATGCATATAAAACTTCAGCAATAACAAAATCATAATAGTTAAGAGAGAAAGGTAGCAATACAGTGCCTTATTCTAAATATATAGGGCAGGATTATAGATAATGTTTTTTTGGACTTAAAACTTGGTTATGTTTTTAGAAACAGGTCAAATTCACTTCTAAGTCTACTTTATAGATACACTATCAATGCTTCAGATATTAACACAGCAGCTGGTGACCCTACCTGCTTTTTCTCATTAACCATCATAAGACATATTTAATTATTCAGGTCGTTGGCGATGAACAACTATTTGCTCCACAACTACCACAATGTTGTCAAAACCATTTTGTTATATAGAATAGGAAATAAAGAAGCTTTTGTCTATGCTCTTCAGCTTTTAGAAGTGCCAAACTGAGGTGTTAAATTTTAATCATGAATACTTTTAGAGTTATCAAGGTTGGATGAATTGAAGACTTGTGGGACATATATTCACACAATTTAGTCCTTGGATCCATAATAATTCTTCCCAAGCAGTCCTTGTGGGACATGTGCTATTTGCCCAAGGTCAGAACCTGACCTGAGGCGTCCAAATTTTATTAAAGGTTCAAATCTATTTACTTAGTGCATAGATTTTATTGTTTGATCCAAATAAAGGTGGAAAGATATATTTGCATAAAGAACTAGAGATCTAATATGACTTTAGAAAATATTCATGAAGGCTCACAAAAACTATCGGCATTCTTAACAAAATAGACAATATGGACAGAATAGTGAACTTGACTCATGATCGTTTTGAATGACAGAGCAGGCTTGAAGAGCCAAATAGTCTACTCCTGCTTCTATTTTTTATGTTCTTGTTATCCAAAGTTAAAGAAAGAATTCTGGACATGAGGGTAGAGTCTTGAAGAGGCTACGATTTAGCCTGGTGAAGATGGCTGAGAGTGATAACTTATAAACACTCCACACAACCCATTGAATATCAAGAATATGTAATAAATGATGTTAAGATATTTGCTTTGACAACAGTTCAAGTTTGTTGTATGTTGCCATTATGATGCATGCACAGGTTTGAATCAGTATCTGTTTTGTAGCAGTGCAAGTGCATAGTTTACACATAAAAGACATGCGAGTAATCTGCTAATTTGCATCCTAATGACTGGCACTTTTTTAATTAGTTGGCTCTTTGCTAACATTAAAAACTTAAAGGCAGACCAGCCTGCCATGTTCAAAATGTTTGCTTCTGGTTATATTGCAGTTATAGTATAACTTACTCACAGGGGTGGTCTCCCATTTGATAGCCAAATGCAAATTGAGAATGGTTCAGCAGTTACAATGCACATTTTGTGAACTGTAAAGCCAAAACTGGTTCACAGGAAAACAAACTGTCTTACAAACTGGCTCATTGCTCTACATATATCTTGTCCTGTACATAGTAGTCTTTATCTTTTCCAATAAATTAGAGGATTTATTAAGTTTAAAAAGTTTAAATGTATTAAATGAAAAATATAAAATTGAGTTATGTTGTCTGATGCAGACAAAATCTGAAAATATTAGTTTTTAAATATGCAACTGACTTAAGTTTTCAGAACTTATTAAAATTGTAGATTAGAGGAGTAAAATGAGGTAGATTGGATGATAGTAACGGATACACAACTTTACTGCAAATGATTATGTAAAGATCATTGATTAGCTGATATTGTGGTCAGTGATTTAAAATCTGTTAAATCAGACAATCATATTTTCTTCAATCCACTGGATGTAGTTTGTAACTCTAGTGTAAACGCCTGGTTTATTTTTTCGGGCACACCCTTCTCCCCAGCTGATAATTCCATACAGATGCATTTGTCCATTGTTTTCACACACAAGCGGTCCACCAGAATCTCCCTGTCAATAAAACAAAGAATAAATGTTTCATCTTTAATTGAAGCTGTAATAATTTCATTTAGATTGCTATATTGTTATTGCTTAAATGCATATGAGAAAAGATCCAGAAGATTATTAATTAATTATAATCTGGTTCAGTATCTGAAAAAGAAAAATGCAGTGAATTGGCTTTGCAATATGAAGGAGCACTATTTTAATATGGCTAACACATTTAAATCAAAATCTTCTACAGAAATAACACATGCAGGTGTAGTTTTGACCATGGTTGGTTGTGTTAAATGGGTGGTGAGTCAGCAGCCCATTTTCCATGTTTCCATTTTTTTTTATTTCTATTGAAGTCAAAATGGTTTCATTGTTTACCTATGTAATAGTCACTGCAAAGGGTATGTGAAAGCTATTTCTAAAATGTGATAAAGCACCTAATGGCCCAGATTTTGTGTTATTGATAGCGCTCACCATTATGAAGCAGTAAATTGTATAGGAATCTCTGGAGGTCGTACATGCACAGCTAAACATGGAAATCTAGAGGTACTCTGCTCCTCTACAGGCTGCGTTACTGTTATAGTCATAGAGAGATACAGCACCGAAACAGGCCCTTTGGCCCACCGAGTCCATGCCAACCATCAACCAACCATTTAATCCTACATTAATCCCATTTTCCCTCTCACGTCCCCTCAATTCTCCTACCACCTACCTGCACTAGGGGCAATTTTTTTTTTTTACAATGGCCAATTTACCTATCAACCCGCAAGTCTTTGGCATGTGGGAGGAAACCAGAGCACCCGGAGGAAACCCACGCGGTCACAGGGAGAACTTGCAAACTCCGCACAGGCAGTACCCAGAAACAAACCCGGTGGCTGGAGCTGTGAGGCTGCGGTGCTAACCACTGCACCACTGTGCCGCCCACTCGGTTACATCCAAACCTCGCTGACAGACTCAGTATTAAAATACATGTGACAGTGTGAAGTTGGAGTACTGACCCATACTTACCCACTAAACGTGTGACAGTGTGAAGTTGGAGTATTGACCCATGAATTACCCACTAAACATGTGACAGTGTGAAGTTAGAGTACCGACCCACTAATTACCCACTAAACATGTGACAGTGTGAAGTTGGAGTACCGACCCACTAATTACCCACTAAACATGTGACAGTGTGAAGTTGGAGTATTGACCCATGAATTACCCACTAAACGTGTGACATTGTGAAGTTGGAGTACTGACCCACTAATTACCCACTAAACATGTGACAGTGTGAAGTTGGACTACTGACCCATGAGTTACCCACTAAACATGCCAGGAAAAGTTAGGCCTGGTGCAGTCAGGAGTAAATGCTGATTTAAAAAAAAATTATATTTTGTTTTACTTTTTCTGTCTGTTTTTTTATCACTTGTTCTCTCTCTTAATCCCATCTTTTACGCAATCTTTATTTTTCTCTTTCTGAACAGGATTTAAATCTAATTTATACTTCCTGCTTTAGACTCTGCATGGCTCAGCGAGGATTCTTTAGTCTGATTGGTTGAAGAACCTCTCTGTTTCTTGTCCTGCTGACAGATGCTCAATTAGAGCATGGGTTGAATTTACATGATGGAGACTGGAAATGAAGTTGGGACTGTTTCTGGGTCCCAAGTCCGCCTCCGGGGAGAAGTAGATTAAAGTTACAATTTTCGTGGAGGCAATCCCCGAATTGGATTGGAGTCAGATTTGGCAGCCAATTAGAGGCCGCAGAAGTGGGAACAGAAGCAGGCCAGATAAAGTGCGGGCTCAATTTAAATCCCCACAGCACCCATTACAGTGGATCCATTTAAAAGGAAGATGGTTGTGGTTGTTGAAGGTCAATCATCTCAGCTGCAGGACAACACTACAGGAGTTCCTCAGGGTAGTGTCCTAGGCCCAATCACCTTCAGCTGCTTCATCAATGACCTTCCGTCAATCATAAGGTCAGAAGTGGGGATGTTCGCTGATGATTGCATAATGTTCAGCATCATTTGTAACTCCTCAGATACTGAAGCAGATGTAGAAATGCAGCAAGACCTGGCCAATGTCCAGGCTTGGGCTGATGTGGCAAGTAACATTCATGCCACACAAGTGCCAGGCAATGACCATATCCAACAAGAGAGAATCTAACCATCTCTCCTTGACATTCAACGGCATTACAATCACTGAATCCCCCACTATCGACATCCTGGGGGTTACCATTGACCAGAAACTGAACTGGAGTAGCCCTATAAATACCGTGGCTACAAGAGCAGGTCAGAGACTAGGAATCCTGCAGTGAGTAACTCACCTCCTAACTCCCCAAAGCCTGTCCACATACTACAAGGCACAAGTCAGGAGTGTGATAAAATACACTACTTGCCTGGATGGGTGCAGCTCCAACAACATTCAAGAAGCTCGACACCATCTAGGACAAAACAGCCCACTTGATTGGCACCCCATCTACAAACATTCACTTCCTCCACCACTGATGCACAGTGGCAGCAGTGTGTACCATCTACAAGATGCACTGCAGCAATGCATCAAGACTACTCAGGCAGCACTTTCCAAACCTGTGACCTCTACCACCTTGAAGGACAAGGTCAGCAGATGCATGGGAACACCAAGTTCCCCTCCAAGCCACACACCATCCTGGCTTGGAACTAAATCGCCGTTCCTTCATTGTCGCTGGGTCAAAATCCTGGAACTCCCTTCCTAACAGCACTGTGGGTGTACCTACCCCACGTGGACTGCAGTGGTTCACCACCTTCTCAAGGGCATTTCGGGAAAGACAGTAAACGCTGGCCTGGCCAGCGACACACACATCCCATGAAACAAATAATTTTTTAAAAAATCTGCAGGGAGTAAGGAGAAAACCTGAGAAGATTGGATTGAGTTGAAGTGTGAAAATATGGCAGTAGAAGGCCGGAGCTCTGACACTTGGGGCAGGGCAGACCTCCAAATTTACGGATAGTGGCCTGGAGGTGGTGCTTGAGGCCATGAGGGAGAGGAGGCAGGTCATCTTCCTGGAGGGTGGAAGGAGGAGGCCACCCACCCAAACAAAACAGACTTTGATAGAAGTAACTGCCATCATCAGTGGCAGAAGCATTGATAAAAGAAAGTGGATGCAGCGCTATTGGAGGTTCAATGGCCTGATACGCTCTGGCAAGGTGAGTACAACCTCCATCCCTCAGTTTGGGTCTCAGGGCTTGCACTCTGCAGCAGACAGACCACCTGAGGATCCTGAGGGCATATGCTGCTCCTGAACATGGGAGGGGTGTGTGCCCAGGGCATTTATTCACTCCCTCCGAATGGCTGAGAGCCATAGTTCTGTTGAGGATGAATCACCATTACAATATACAGTTTCTAATGGATAGGGGCAGATGCCATTGGCCAAAGAGGCCACCAGTGCCTTATCTCATTCTTTTCTGTCATTGCAGGAGAAACAGTCTCAGAACGTCCAGGAAAGGGCAATGACGGGCGGTGGTGTTTCCTACTATCAAGTGATTACGCCAGTGGGGGAAAAAGCTATGGTGACTGCCAGGCTTCTGGAAGCCTGACAAAGGTCAGGCCTGGTGAAATGGGAAGCCGTGATGCAGACAGTGATTACAGAAGGCGAAGCGCTCAACAGGGGCTGCAGCGACCACCATCCCATCCGGTAGCATGCCAAGCACTGAGTTTCATTGGGTAGTTTCAGCACTGCAGTGGCTTCTGCACTCTTAGACTGGTTCTTGTGATATTTTCTTGTGTCTCCCACAGGTCCAATATTCACCTGAGGACACCCTCTCCCTCCGCAGCCTCAGAGGAACCTCCTGAAACCGAGGAAGCACCATTACACCGACAAGTGCACCATCGACCAGCGCAGATACTCTCACCTCGGTGGGTCCTGCTG
Source organism: Heterodontus francisci (assembly GCF_036365525.1). Taxonomy (NCBI): domain Eukaryota; kingdom Metazoa; phylum Chordata; class Chondrichthyes; order Heterodontiformes; family Heterodontidae; genus Heterodontus; species Heterodontus francisci. The sequence goes on along the minus strand of NC_090412.1, from coordinate 15,004,737 downwards.
TGCATTTGGATAGGGTTTCACTGGCTGAGGAGCATGGCACAAGTGTTCAGGAGGAGATGCCTGAGGCATAGGCGACTGTGGGCAGTTCCCCTTGGAGGAGGGAGTACAGACACAGCCCTGGGCACAAGGGGAGTATCACTTAGGAGTGGCTGAGCACAGAACAATGTGGATCACTGGAATGTCTTCATCGTATCTAGGTGCACCATTTCCCTTTGTTATCATTTTCTATATGACACTTTGAGACACATGTCTGAGCCTCCTTTTATTGTTGATGTGACAGCAAAAGTAGTAAGAGGTGGTGAAGGAGATCAAGGGTGCAGTCAAGGAGAGGACAAAGGCTCTGGGCATATGTGCATCCTTCATTGGAGGTAAGATTTCAGATGCTCTAGCCTTCAATGGATGCATTAGCACAGTCATCTGAGTCCATTGCATCCCACTCCCCTCATCCTGTGTCAGAGGGACTCAACTGAAATGTTCCTGAATCAAGTGATCCCTGACTTTCATAGAATCCTGAAGAGACCTTCTCACTTGTGCCATGCCCGGCCAACTCCTTGTGCAGCCGAAGCACCTCGGTGTTCTGCATCCTCCCACTCCCCCTCCACTCCCTCTTCCTCTCCTCATCTTCCTCCGATGAGCTATCTTGATCCAGGATCTCAATGTCCTCAAGGCCCACTCCTCTCTAGACAGCCACATTATCAAGTGTGCAACAGATCACCACAAGGGGCTGGATTTTATAGAGTCCTCGACACAGGATCCGTGGCGGGAGTGGCATGAAGATTTCCCTGAATGAAGCCTGCCATGGACCTTGCCCGAGCAGAGCCCGTGGCCCGATATTGCCGGTGGCAGCGAGGCCTCGTGGTGGCCCCCCCCCCACCATGTGGCGACGGGACCGCCATTCAAATATTTAAATAAATTAACACTCCTGAATAACTGAGTCTCCCGTTGCCTCCTGAAGTTGCACCGCGATCTTCACCCTGGCAGGAAGGGTTATAGTTTAAAGTTTGTGCAGTTTGGTGGGGGAAGGTCAGATTGTGAAGCTAAGTGTTTGTGGGGGAAGGGCAAATAATTAATCTAATTGATATTGGGGGGGGGTGGGAGAGGGGCAAAAAAAATGTATTCACTTATTTTAATTCTACATCACTTTAAATATTTAAATGTCCCAGTAGGGCTGACAGCTCTTTAAAAATGGCGTCAGCGCCTGCGCACAGACAGCTGACACCATAGACGGGGGCGGATAGCCCGCTCCCTCCATGTGGTCAGGGTGGGGGACGGGGGTGGGGGCAGCATGCCCAGGCTTTTTAAATGAGCCGCCACGCTTGAAATCACAGCGGCTCTTTGGTGTGCGGCCCGATCGGGCAGGCCGCCATCTTTTTTGCCCTCCGCCGATTTCAACAGCAGGTCTGTAGAATTCAGCCCAATGAGTGGGACCCTAGCAGGAGTGTATTGCAGTGTGTCACCTGACCAGTCCAGGCATCAGAACCTTGATAAGCCTGATGGCCTACTCAATGGTGGTCCTCGTTAGATGACTGAAGTTGTATCACCTCTGTGCCTCTGTCTCGGGCTCTCATAGAAGGGTCAGTTTTTTTTATTTGTTCATGGGTGTGGGCATCGCTGGCTAGGCCAGCATTTATTTCCTCTCCTTAATTGCCCTTGAGAAGGTGGTGGTGAGCACCTTGAGCCACTACAGTCCATTTGGTGTAGGTACACCCACGGTGCTGTTAGGGAGTTCCAGGATTTGACCCAGCGTCAGTGAAGGAAGGGCAATATAGTTCCAAGTCAGGATGGTGAATGACTTGGAGGGGAACTTGCAGGTGGTGATGTTCCCATGCATCTGCTGCCCTTGTCCATCTAGGTGGTGGAGGTCACAGGTTTGGAAGGTGCTGTCAAAGGTGCCTTGGCGAGTTGCTACAGTGCATCTTGTAGATGGTACACACTGCTGCCACTGTATGCCGGTGATGGAGGGAGTGAATGTTTAAGGTGGTGGATGAGATGGCAATCAAGTGGCTGCTTTGTCTTGGATGGTGTTGAGCTTCTTGAGTGTTGTTGAAGCTGTACTCATTCATGCAAATGAACAGTATTCCATCACACTCCTGATTTGTGCCTTGTAGATGGTGGACAGGCTTTGGGGAGTCAGGTGGTGAGTGACTCACTACAGAATTCCCAGTCTCTGACCCAGTCTTGTAGCTACAGTATTTATCTGGCTAGTCCAGTTCAGTTTCTGGTCAATGGTAGCTCCAAGGATGTTGATGGTGGGATTCAGTGATGGTAATGCCATTGAACATCAAGGGGAGATGGTTAGATCCTCTCTTGCTGGAGATGGTAATTGCCTGGCACTTGTGTGGCATGAATGTCACTTGTCACTTATCAGCCAAACTGGAATGTTGTCCATCTTGCTGCATGTGGACACAGACTGCTTCATTATGTGGAGTTGCAAATGATACTGAACACTGTGCAATTAGCGAACATCCCACTTCTGACCTTATGTTGGAGGGAAGGTCATTGATGAAGTGGCTGAAAATGGTGGGAGTTTTCCCTTGATTCCCATTGTCTATTTTGCTAGGGCTCTTTGATGCCACACTTGGTCAAATGCCGCCTTGATGTCAAGGTCAAGTAGCCATCTCTTCAAGGAATATCCCTTGTCCCCTAGAATCCATTCATGCACTTTGAGTGTTGGAGTGAAGATTTGCAGCAGCCTAGATTGGCAGAGGTTGAAGGAGTCATGGCAGCTGCCAGGAAAGTGAGTGCACACATAGGGGAAGCTCTTAGTGATTGCCGACCAGCTGCAAGTTGAGGGAGTGTAAACCCTTCCTGCTGATGAATCTGACTGGCCTGTCAGTAAGTGCTTTGATGGCCACATGGGTGAAAATCGATGATGCCCTGTGCCTGGGGAATTCCAGCAATGGTAATGAAACCCACTGCCCTCTGTCCCTGCAAGGCCTCATCTGTTGTGAAATGAATGCTCTGGCATATAGGGCATCAATGACCGGCAAGATGCAGTGCTCTGTAGCCGTTTGCAAGATGCCATCAGGGTCCGCAGCTGATCCTTGGAAAAAACCAGAGGCGAAGAAGTTCAAGGCCACAGTAACTTTGATGGCTACTGGCAGGGCATGGTGACCAGTGCTGCAAGGTTCGAGATTATCGGCCACAAGGGCACAGATGTCTGTGACCATCGACCTGGACAGTCGCAGTCTCTTGCGGCACTGGGTCTCAGTCATCTCCAGACAGCTTCTTCTTCAGCAGTGGATCCTATGCTGAGGGTACGGCTTCAGTGTCCTTCCTGCTCCTTGTCCCTCTCCTCTGCCCTCCTGATGCTCGGGGTTATATTCCTCCCGAGGAGCATGTTGCTCCTCATTGCCGCTGGGCCCAAAATCCAAGTCGTTCCCCATTGTCAGCTGCTGCCTTCCCTGTGCTCAGCTGATTGCCCAGCTTTCCTTAGCTGCCTTGCCCCCCTGCTCTTCTGCTCCCCCCCCACCTCACTGACAGGATGGAGAGGACCCCCGACATTGTTCAAGTATTGAGTACCCACTCTCCCTGCCACCTGTGCAGTGCTAAGGACATTCCCAATGTCCGAGTCCCCTCTACACCATTGAAACCTTTATGGTTCCAGAGTAATTCCCTGGGGCAGCAATGACTGACTTCTCACTCTGTACCCGTCTCCTTTCACCTGGCCTGCTCCAGACAGCGAATGTATTCCGTGCGCTCCCATGAAACTCTCAACTTCCCCCGTTAACAAGCTCTGAATGAGCTCTCCAAGTACCTTAATTGGCCTCAACATTGAGGAATGGAGGGGATCACAATCTTGCCCTCTCCCCACCCCCAACCCTGCCCTACTGAGCATGGCCAGCACCAGGAACACCGTCACAAAACTGGCATTCTAGCCGGCACCGGTATTTTCGGGCCCCATCCACCTCTGTTCCGACCCAGTGGCACCCGAAAATTCAGCCACAAGTCTCCACTTAAAAGCCCGCAACCATATTGTAGGTAGCTGTCAGCAGAGTATAAAATAACTGCTGTTCCTTCACCTATGACCGCAAAATGTTTTTTTGACAGATTGCTTGAAATTCTCCCAGTCTGAAGGGGTCAATATATGGACATTTACATTTTTAAAGCACAATCCTTTCTAAGTTAAAACTGGCTACAATAGTCAAACTCATTATATGGTACAGTTTGCTTTTAATACTTTGAATTCTATCTCCTCAGATTGAAAGAATTTCATGAGAAAATATCAATGAACTTTGATCTGTTTACATACTTTGCAGGAATCTGCTTTCCAGTCAGGGTGTGCGGCACACAACATGTTGTCTGTTAATTTGTTTCCATAATATTCAGGAGAGCCACATTCTTGCTGTGAAATCAAATGCACTCTTGCCTCCTTAAGGAATTTTGAAAAGAAAGGAGAAACTGAAACAAAACAAAAATACAAAATAAAAAATGTGCACTTTACATTTTTGCATCTGGCAATTTTTGAGCAAGTTATTTGACATAATGTTAGTTTGCAACACTGTTGAGGCAACCTGCTGGAAATATAGATATGTTTTACAAAGTGCAAGAAACTTTTGTAGAACAGCTAATTCAATTTAAATACATGTATTACTTAGCAGTCGTGGAGCAATGGAGAGCATTCAGGGAAGACTGAGTTCAGGTACAAACTAGACACATTCCTTTGAAGGGAAAAGGTAGAGCATCCAAAGCTAATGCACCTTGGATGATAGAGGAAATAAAAAGTAAAATAAAACAGCAAAAAGAGGCTTATGACAAATGTCAGGAGCAAGATACGATTAATAACAAGGAAGATCATGGTAAGTACAGGAGGGAATTGAAAAAAGTTCATATGAAAGGCAAAGAGAGGTTACAAGTAAAGATTAGAAAGCAACATTGAACCCTCAAACATTTTATTAACATATATAGCATAAGCAGTCAGCTAGGGAAAAGAAGAGCAGAACTTCTTCAAGGTAGGCATTGCTGGAAGAGAAGTGGCAGTGAATTAAACACTAAAATAAAAGCGAACTACTGTGGATGCTGGAAATCTGAAATAAAAACAGAAAGTGCTGGAAATACTCAGCAGGTCTGGCAACATCTGTGGAGAGAGAAACAGAGTTAACGTTTCAGGTCGATGACCTAAACCTGAAATGTTAACTCTGTTTCTCTCTCCACAGATGCTGCCAGACCTGCTTTACACAAATTCTTAAAGGTGGCATTACTAATTGATAAGATGGTTAAAAGAACATATGGGTTACTTGGGTTTTTACATAAAGGAATAGAATATAAAAGCAAAGAAATCACACTGGAACTTTACAAATCACTGGTTAGGTCTCAGTTGGAGTATTGTGAACAATTCTGGGCACCATACTTCAGGAAAGATGTAAAGGCCTTGGAAAGGGCGCAGAGGAGCTTTACCAGATGTTACCAGGGATGAAGGACATCAGTTGTGTGAGGTTGGAAAAATTAGGACTGTTGTTCTTGGAACAGCAAAGGTTAAGAGGTGACATAATAGAGCTTTTTAAGATGAATAGAAGTTTTGATAAAATCGATTCCCTTTTACGAGTGGATCAATACCACATGGCATAGATTCAAAATAACTGGCAAAAGATTGAGAGGGGAGATGAGAAGAAATTTTTTCACTGAGTTGTCGCAATCTAGAATGTTCTACTTGTAAATGTGGTGAAAGCTGATGCCATAAATAATTGTAAAAAGGAGTTGAACAGGTACTTGAAGGTGAGGAAGTTTACAGGGTCAGAACAAAAAGCGGGGATGTGGGACTAAGCATAACTATTCTTTCTAAGATTCAGCACAGGCATAATGGGCCAAATGGCCTCCTCCTTTGCTGTAAGTTTCTATGTTTCTACTTGTATTTTGTGATCTACAATGAAGGAAGTAGTAACAAAACTTCAGTTAACATATTACAAATAAATTGCATTAAGCAGTATTATCTCTGATGTACATGCATTATTTCAATCAGTTAACTTCAATGGGCTGTATTTTTTAACAATGGAGAAAACCATGAAAAGGTTTTTTTAAAGCAAGGGAGGATTGTCGTTTGAAGATAAAAATATTATAGCAAGACATATAAACCAGTGTTTCCAACTTACATTCAGCTTCCTTCCCATATCCAGAAACTTCACACTGGGTGTTTTCAGGAAATGTAAGGCGTTTAGAAGGCAGACAGATGGTTTGTACAAGTTTAGACTCTTTTGCACACATCCCTGATTGAGATTTTAACTTTAGCAGAGCTAAATAGAAAAAGAAACCCATTAGTCAAAACTTTTGATGTTTTCTTTGTTGAATTTCAGGAGCTATAATATACATTAAGGATCCAGCATGAGACTTCTGATCTGAATCTTGTCTACAGTTTATAGTAATCGAATACTGACAACGAATGCAATCTTACCTATGTCATTGTCATAGATATCTTCATCGAACTTTTCATGACTAATTATTTTTTCCACTGCAAATATTTGATCATTTTTAGTAGGTTCATTTATTGATCGTCTTCCCAGTAATACATGATACTTTGTGTGAGAAACTCTGAACAGAAAAAAAATATTTTTTTTTGAATATTTTATAGCTTTGCACAAAATTTACAAGCTTTTGGATCATAGTTAAATTATCATTTATTATTCAGTGAATGCTCTCCAATTCCTGGTTACAAAAGAAATCTAGGTTTGCATCAAGTTAACATAGTCACATTATCACTCATACTTGTCTCAATTTCTATTTATAATAAGCTCCTAAAATAAAATCTGCCATCAATAAACACCTTAGTTTATAAAAGTAAGTTTTAAAAAAATACACAGACAACCAAATGAACTTCCTGTGGCATTGTACATAGTGAGTCAACATCAAGTGTAATCATCGGATGAGATAGGTGTTTATAGGATGAAGGGTGATTGGACCAGGATGTGCAGACATGATTCATTCCACATTTTCAAGTCATACATTTTCCTTATTTTTATATTACCATTATAAATACCCACAAACAAATTTATAATGGTAATTGCCTATGCAAATTTTTTGTGTTATAATCACACTTTCATGACAGTGGTGGGCCTAGGAATCTATAATAGAAAAGGTTGAGAAGACTGGCCAACGGACTACCACAGGGCTCAGTGCTAGCTCCAATGCTGTTCAACATATATACAAATGACTTGCCAACAGCCACGTCGCAAGTTCATCTATGCTGATGACATCTGTTGTGCCACCCACACTCCATCCTTCTGCACCCTGGGCCAGATACTTAACCAAGACGTTACAAAGTTGACGGACTATTACAGCACATGGCATCTCACAGTGAATCCCTCTAAAACCATATCCAATGTATTCCACCTCCACAATGCCGGTGCCAAAAAAGAATTGTGTATCTACATGGATGGCCAGAGACTAAAGCATGATCCCAACCCAACATACTTGGGGTAAAAACAAAGTGCTGGAAATACTCAGCAGGTCTGGCAGCATCTGTAGAGACAGAGAGAAGTAGAATTAATGTTTCAGGTCAGTGACCTTTCATCAGAACTCTGCTTCTCTCTCCACAGATGTTGCCAGACCTGCTGAGTATTTCCAGCACTTTTTGTTTTTATTTCAAATTTCCAGCATTTTGCTTTTACCAACATACTTGGGAGTGACTCTGGTTAGGACTCTGTCCTTCCGGGAGCATCGGAAAAAAACAGCAGCAAAGGTCAAAACTAGAAACAACTATTAACCAAACTTGCTGGATCTATGTGGGGCACTGCCGCCACAGCACTGTGGACCTCAGCACTCGCTCTATCATACTTAGCAGCAGAGTACTGGGCACCGATCTGGCATAGATCATCACACACATCTTCTTAATATTTAATTGAATGCAACAATGGGCATCATAACTGAAACCCTCCACTCAACACCCCTCCCCTGGCTTCCTGTCCTCGCAAACATCATTCCCCCACACTTTGGCGACTGACAAAAACCCACAAGCTGGTTGAACTCATCATGCTGCACCTCACCTACCATTCCATAATGACATGTTCAATCCACCTACTGCCCACCTTCCATCTCGGCACCCCATATGGAGCAACCTTCCTGAGCAAGATCTACCAGCAGACATCCTTTAGTTCAAGGACTGGGAAGTTCCTTGTGACAAACCCCAACTGTCGAATGGCAGGCTTTGAACTACCACAGTAACAGTGGTTCTTGCTAAACATGTTAAGGACAAGCCAGCCAACCTCTACCACTGGGGCCTCAGTACAAACCCCTCATGCAATTGTGGAGAGACATACAAACAATGCTGCACATTACTGAGCAGTGTCCCCTCTACAGTCTAAGTGGCAGTCTAACCACGTTAAATTCAACAAATGAGGAGGCTATCACTTGGCTCCAGAGATTTGCATTCACTAAATAATAATAAAATGGAAAAGGTTAAAGAGAAGTGTGCACAGACATAAGATTTTTGATATTTCACTTCAAGCACAGTATTTTCGATCAATCATCTTGCTCAAAAAAGCCAACAGATGCGATTTGAAACTAGACTCCAATCACAAGCGAGGCTGAAAGCATACCACAAATCAGGGATAAAGTATCCCTTTCTAACTGAACCGCAAGTCTAGATAAGATGATAGACCTGCACTTAGGTCTCTCAGGGCTTGTCCAAGTACTTTGCATACAGTGAAGTGCAGTCACTTTGCAGATGAGGTGTAGAAAGGTTCTTTGGTCTCCTTGTCTCGAGAGGCAATGGGTAAGTGCCTGGAGGTGGTCAGTGGTTTGTGAAGCAGTGCCTGGAGTGGCTATAAAGACTAATTCTAGAGTGACATACTCTTCCACAGGTGCTGCAGATAAAATTGGTTGTCGGGGCTGTTACACAGTTGGCTCTCCCCTTGCGCTTCTGTCTTTTTTCCTGCCAACTGCTCAGTCTCTTCAACTCGCCACACTTTAGCCCCGTCTTTATGGCTGCCCGGCAGCTCTGGCGATCACTGGCAGCTGACTCCCATGACTTGTGATCAATGTCACAGGACTTCATGTCGCGTTTGCAGACGTCTTTAAAGCAGAGACATGGACGGCCGGTGGGTCTGATACCAGTGACAAACCCGCTGTACAATGTGTCCTTGGGGACCCTGCCATCTTCCATGTGGCTCACATGGCCAAGCCATCTCAAGTGCCGCTGGCTCAGTAGGGTGTATATGCTGGGGATGTTGGCCGCCTCGAGGACTTCTGTGTTGGAGATACGGTCCTGCCACCTGATGCCAAGGATTCTCCGGAGGCAGCGAAGATGGAATGAATTGAGACGTCACTCTTGGCCGACATACGTTGTCCACGCCTCGCTGCCGTAGAGCAAGGTACGGAGGACACAGGCTTGATACACTCGGACTTTTGTGTTCCGTGTCAGTGTGCCATTTTCCCACACTCTCTTGGCCAGTCTGGACATAGCAGTGGAAGCCTTTCCCATGCGCTTGTTGATTTCTGCATAGAGAGACAGGTTACTGGTGATAGTTGAGCCTACGTAGGTGAACTCTTGAACCACTTCCAGAGCGTGGTCACCGATATTGATGGATGGAGCATTTCTGACGTCCTGTCCCATGATGTTCCTTTTCTTGAGGCTGATGGTTAGGCCAAATTCGATGCAGGCAGCCGCAATCCTGTCGATGAGTCTCTGCAGACACTCTTCAGTGTGAGATGTTAATGCAGCATCGTCAGCAAAGAGGAGTTCCCTGATGTGGACTTTCCGTACTTTGGTCTTCGCTCTTAGACAGGCAAGGTTGAACAACCTGCCACCTGATCTTGTGTGGAGGAAAATTTCTTCTTCTGAAGACTTGAACGCATGTGAGAGCAGCAGGGAGAAGAAGATCCCAAACAGTGTAGGTGCGAGACCACAGCCCTGTTTCACGCCACTCAGGATAGGAAAGGGGGAAATCGGGAAAAGACTGTGGTTGGAGTTTTCACTTCTGTGTTCACCTTCCCACAATTTACACATTCAAATGAATGGGTGAGTTGTGAGGCACCTCACTTTCAGTATTGAAAGAAACCGATCTTTTATGCACTTTCTGAAATATCCACTATGAATTGTCTTAAAGAAAATTTATGAATGATGTATATTTTTGAAAAAATGAATGGGCGAGTATCACAGAAGCAGAAATCCCCTGTCTACAGAAAGATCTATAATGACTACCAAGTGGAAATTAAACACAAAAGCAGAGATTTGTATTTGTATTTTGATGCAGATCATGGCTGAAATTTTACAGTGGATGGATGGGAGCCGGACTCCGACATGAAAGTCGGTGGTGAATCGTCGGTGGTGATCCATCCCGCATTTTACAGGTCCCCAGGCTTTAATTGTCCCGAGGCGGGACTTCCACCTACTTGAGGGAGGAGGTCCCGCTTCAGGGACCTGCCGTCCAATCAGCGGGCCGGCAGCTCTTAGTCCCAGCAGCGCCACTGGCAGCGGTGGCCACTGCTGGGACTGCAACCCAGCCGCACCATGGATCGAGGAGGGAAGGTAAGTAGGGGCATGCCTCACCAGTGGGATTGGTCCTTCCCTGGTGAGGCTGGAATGGTCGTTTGGGGGAGAGGGGGGTTTCTTGGGTCCCAGGGGTGGGTTGGGAGGCGGGGGTGGCTCTCAATCGGGCATCCTGTACCCAACCATTAAGTGGCCACTTAAGGGTCTTGATTGACCTCGGGTGGACGGGCCGTTTCCCACTCCCCGCCCAACGCCGTAAACTTGTCCGGAGGCGGAAGTGGGGCAGGTATGCCTCCTGGAGCCTGCCGCTCAATTTTACGCTGCCCCCACGCCATCATCCGATCAGCTGGGGCCGCATAAAATTCCTCCCCATGTTTCAGATTCTGCTTCTACAGGGAGATCTTGATGTAAAACGCATTTAAATACTACCATTGAGATAAACTTAGTTTTCCCGGGATAATGTTCACAGGATAGGGAAGCCGATCCACTGTATATTAGTTTTCAGTCGAGCATCTGAACCAGTGAAAGAAAATTCCAATGACTGTTCAAATTCATTGCTGCTGTGACAGTCCTATTCATTTTAACCCAGTAGGGTAATATCCAAATCAAACTGGTGGTCTCTGCTATTTGGTGGGGGAGTAGTCACCTTTGACTAAAAGCTGACACTATAGTCAGGCTTAATTAAAAAAAGACACCAAAATTACAGGCAGATAGCAAAGTGCTGTGAGAAGTGTAAAAGACAATAGACTTCAGGGTATGAGATTTTGCCCTGGGTTATAAGACAGAATGTAGAAAAATCATTCTGTTAAAGTCAAGCTTAAAGGAGATAAGTTGTAGCAATTAAATGAACGTTGTTATAACTACAGTTTTGTATGTTCACATTACTGTAGAATAAGGCAATTTAACAATTCAAACCAAATTTCACCTCATCTCATTAAAACGGTATGTTTTTAGAGATTAAAGAAATATATCTGTAATAACACTGATGATCAGGTCACGAGGGGAGGTTCCATTGTTATAACCCTGGGTCTTGCTATTGTAAAGTTGATATGGAACAGTGTCAGTCAACTCCCAGAAGTTAAATTACATAGACGAACAACAGAAGTAACTGATATTGCAGAACCTGATAAATAATCTAATCGAGTAACTGAGCCCCAAATGCAAACTCTGTTATATAATTTTTCAATCAATTTCAAAGTTCAAGCATCTATTATTGTTTAATTAGCAAAGACTTTTAAGTGACAATTTGGAAAGAAATAGGATGTTCACTTCTTGAGTTGTAAAAGACTTAGCAGTTCTGTGTGCAATCTCTCTGTGATAGGCGATGATGACCAACTGAACGGATCAGACCCTCAGGAGAATAAATGGGTAATTTTGTTCACACAGCAGAAATCAGCCTCTGGAAGTATGAGTCAGAGATATGTCTACAGCATTGTATCCCTGATTTTCCAAACCATACTCCCCACTCAGTGTGGGATCACAGAAAGGACACTAATATTTTCATTTGTACATAGCAAAAATATGCTGAGCTGTGGGCATAAATGGGTGTTAATTTAATCTACCTTGTGTCAATACAGTGTGCAGCTGTCAGAACCCAGCAAGGGTGGATCAGACTTCCTCCACATATAAAATATGGATTTGTGGATCGTCTCTCAGTTACGAAAAGTGCTACTTGCCAGGGGTGAAATTCTATGGTGGCTTGATTTCCTCCAGCAATCTTGTTCATTTTATACTGTCTCTGGCCACACTTTGAATCTAGGGAGAGAAAATAATGAGTTAGCCCAATCATATTATTTATTGGAATGTTAAAAACCATATCCAAAGATACCTAAATTACCAAGAAGGGTAGTGCCTACAAACAAAAAGAAGTTCCGATTTGCTCAAATTATTGAAAAAAAATGTGGCTGAATATTTAGGAATATATTAATTATATACAATAGGCCACAAGTTCTGCCAAATTAATAGTGCAGGAAAACAGATGTTGTAGATAATACAGCCCGAGCATTTCACTAAGTATGTTGCTGTGCAGCAGAGGCAATTGGTCATGTTAAAAATTGAAACCTCTGCTAAACTTGTTTATCCTGAATAGCTGAGGAACATCCTAGTTTCAATACTTATTTGTGTCGTGTTAACTCACTTCAATCAAGTGGCAGCAGGTAGGCTACAATTGGTCACAGTATCCCTGAGTTCAGGAGTGGAAAGTTGGCTGGTATTCCCACTCCTCATCACTTTCCAGAGACCTCTATTGGAACTGCATATGCATGACTGTTGGGCAAGAACACATTGAATTTTGTGGTGGAGTAACCAATCAAATCTCAATTTCTGGGCTTATACTTGAAGATTGGACACTTGGGTGCAGTAGTGGAGGAGCTCCGGTGTCTTGGAATCATGTCTTTTAGAGTGGGGGAGGGGAGACAATATGGCAGAAATCAAATGAAATTTAACGTGCATGAACCCAACTAAGCTGTAATATTGTAAACTTTTTCTGAAACCATCGGGCACAAGTTTATACATTTACAGTGGCAGTATCTCGCATGATGGTGTGCTTTGCTGGTGAACAGTAATTTTTGTTCCTTATCACCAAAAACTAATGCTTTTATTTAAGGTTCATTAAAAAATTGTTCAATTAAATTAAAATTACTTTTCACTGTTTCATCAATGAAAGCCAATTAGATGAGGGGGTCAGAGGTGGGAGGATGGAGATGCTCTGGCTACAGTTGGATAGGGAAGATTGGAATTGAGCGTGGGCAGTCCCATTGACCTGAGCAACGGGAGTCAGGCATTGGAGGAAGGTGGTCTGGATAACCATGTCAAAGGCTGTAGTGAGGTTGAGAAAAATGAGGAAGGATAATGTAGTGCTATCACAGTAATAAAGTGTAGCATTTGTGAGTGGGTCCATTTCTATGCTGCAGCAGAGTGGAACCTGATTAGAGAGATTCAAGCATGGAGTTGAAGGAAAGATGAGCATGGATTTGGAAGGCGCCAACATGCTCAAGGACGCTGAAGAGGAAAGGAAGTTTGGAAATGGGCTGGTAGTTTGTCAATACAGAAGGATCAATGATTTTTTTTTTTGAAGAGGTATTGATGATGGCATTTTTGAAAAGTAGGGGGACAGTACCTGAGAAGAGGGGACCATTTACAATGTCAGCTAGCATGGGATTGAGGAAGGAAAGTTGGTTGGACAGCTATGTAGTGCAATGGGGTCAAGAGCGCAGGAAATGAGTCTCATGGACAATTGAGCGTGGAAAGGAAAATGAAGAGAGATAGGAGAGAAACTCATGGGTTCAATGTTACAGTGGGCGAGGGCAAGGGGAATGCTGATGTTTCAGCAGAAGCAGTCGAATGGATAGTCTCTGAATGGAGGGCTAAAGGTTAGACAGTTGGGAGTTTGAAAGTGCAATTATGTGACTTAGTGGAGACTTTATTTAAAATGAGAAGCTAGTGGGGTGGAACAGGTGACGTGCTCGAAGGAGAAGTTCCAGATGAGTAGTTGGAGAGACCAATATGTGATTGTCAAGTAAGGGATACTTGTGTCCATGTCAATATGACAAAAAGTGCAAACAAACATATTCCATCCATCCAAACTCAAATATACAACAGATCTAAGTATTTTGTTGCTCTCTTTTACAATAGCAATTCATGATAAAGATTTTCACTTACTGACTACTGTTTGACATTTTGGGATATCACAGAATTCCCAGTACATTGCACTCTGAACATAACACCAAGGCTTGCCATCACCATCTGGATTCCTTTATAGTAGAAATATTTAAAAAGCCAGAATAGGTTAGTAAACTTTCGGTCAAGCTATATTCGGAATAAAATTTATCAGACATTAAAAAAGCAGAAAGTACCGGAAGTGCTCAACAGATAAAGTCAGTGTCTGAAAGAGAAAATTAGATTAACGTTTCTGATTGCACCCTTCATCAGAAAAAAATGCAAATATATCATTTGTTTTCACATTTTGACTGAATGGTTGAGCATTTCCCGATCTTTCTGGTATTATTCTGGATTTCCAGTTTTCTTTCTATCTGCAAAGACATGATTAAAAATAATCTAGATGAAAAAGTTGTCAGGAATATTTCTGGGGATTACAGCTATCAATTTAACAAACTCTTGGATTTATATGTAAGATGTTGTAAATGTTGTATTTATTTATTTATCGAGGATTACTGACTCACAGGAATTCTCATACTTAAGAATTTTAACAACTTGATTTCTTCTTCCCCTACCTGGTGTCCAATCCCCCACCAAATAAATGGCAGGGGTAAAAACAAGAAGCAAATTAGGGGTCAGCAACATGTCCATACACAGACACCAGTGTCCGTGGTAAAAATTTTGAGGTCCATGACTGGTAATTTCAGGGATGGGAAATTTCCCATTGGCTTCTTCTTTCCAGACAAGTCCGACTTTAAATAAATTCACAGCCCTCAGTTTCAGTTTCACAGCCAACAGGTGCTGGGAGCAGGACCAGCGGTTTCCGAACTCAGGACAAGTTCAGATTTTTCTGGCGAGTTCCGATTTTTTTTCTTAAAGAGCCCACCGAGAAAACCCGAACTTGTCCTGAGTTCGGAAGCCGCTGTTCCTGCTCCCGGCACCTGTCAGCCTAGAAAGTGACGGCTGAATTTAAAATAAATTGACCAATCACAAAGCTGCTCTGGGAGAGTTCCTGCGCTCTGCAGCTGTCAGGGTGAAAGAGAGAGACAGAGAGAGAGAGAGATGGTGTGAGAGAGAGGGGGAGGGGTGTGTGAGAGAGAGGGGAGGTGAGAGAGAGGGGAAAGTGGGGGTGTGAGAGAAAAAGGCAAGAGGGGGTGAGAAAGAAAGGGGGAGAGAGTGGGGATGAGAGAGAAAGAGAGGTAGCGTGAGAGAGAGGTAGGGTGAGAGATGGGGTGGAGGGGGAGAGAGAGAGAGGGGAGGGGGGTGAGAGAGAGGGAGAATGAGTTTAGGGGTAGAGAGGGGGTTTGAGGTAGAGAGCGGGTTGGAGGGGGGGGAGAGAGAGGGTTTAAGGGGGAGAGAGAGAGGGGAGAGAGGGAGAGGGAGAGGAAGGGGAGAGGGAGAGGGAGAGGAAGGGGAGAGGGAGAGGGAGAGGAAGGGGAGAGGGAGAGGGAGAGGAAGGGGAGAGGGAGAGGGAGAGGAAGGGGAGAGGGAGAGGGAGTTGAAATAGTTGGTTGTTTCACGATACTGGACAACCCCAAACACTGCTTCCAGGGATAGGCACCAATATGTTGCACCATGGACATTTGACAAAATTATTGACACAGCCACAGACATGGAGGCAATTAATTTGTATATAAAGTATATAGCCAACCTAATGCCCTCAAAACAGAGTCTGGTTTAAAATGCATTTCTCCCTAGTTAGTGAGTATCTGGCATTGTTTCTGCTTGCACAAGTAGTCAATGCCTGCCCGCACACTTGATGTAGTGATGGGGAGAATCCGGATAGATGTCCATCTGTCAGGTGTGATCTTGATCTCTCTCCCCCTCCCTCCCATTCTGTGTCAATCCCTACCCCCTCTCTGTGTCCATCTCACACTCCTCTCTGTGGTGTCCCTGGTAAAAATTTTGAGAATGGGGGGAGAGAGAGAGAGAGGTGGAAGGTGGGGGGTGGGGGGGGGGGGGGGGGGGGGAGAAAGAGAGGGGGAGGGAGAGACAGGTGAGGTGGGAGAGGGAAGAGATAGGGGATAGAGATGCACACAGAGGGGAGAGAGAGGGGTGAGAGATGAACACAGAGAGGGGTAGGGATTAACACAGGATGGGAGGGAGAGAGAAAAAGAAAGAGATCAAGATCACACCTGACAGATGGACATCTATCTGGATTCTCCCCATCACTACATCTAGTAGCAGATATTGATTACTTGTGCAAGCAAAAACAATGCCAGGTACTCACTAAATAGGGAGAAATGCATTTTAAATCAGGTTGTGTTTTGATGGCATTAGGTTAGCTCACACTTTATATACAAATTCATTGCCCCCATGTCCCACATGAGAGATTAGCATGTAAAATTAAAGCGCATGGGATTGGGAGTAGTGGATAGAAAACTGGTTGGTGGACAGGAAACAAAGAGTAGGGATAAATGGGTCTTTTTCCGAATGGCAGGCTGTGACTAGTGGGGTACCGCAGGGATCGGTGCTAGGACCCCAACTATTCACAATATATATTAATGATTTATTTATTTAGAGATACAGCACTGAAACAGGCCCTTCGGCCCACCAAGTCTGTGCCAACGAACAACCACCCATTTATACTAATCCTACATTAATCTCATATTCCCTACCACATACCTAACTAGGGGCAATTTACAATGGCCAATTTACCTATCAACCTGCAAGTCTTTGGCTGTGGGAGGAAACTGGAGCACCCAGGAGAAACCCACGCGGTCACAGGGAGAACTTGCAAACTCCGCACGGGGAGTACCCAGAACTGAACCTGGGTTGCTGGAGCTGTGAGGCTGCGGTGCTTACCACTGTGCAGCCATTTAGATGAGGGAACTAAATGTAATATCTCCAAATTTGCAGATAACACAAAACTGGGTGGGAGGGTGAGTTGTGAAGAGGATGCAGAGAGGCTTCAGGGTGATTTGGACAAGTTGAGTGAGTGGGCTAATGCATGGCAGATGCAGTATAATGTGGATAAATGTGAGGTTATCCACTTTGGTAGCAAAAACAGGAAGGCAGATTATCTGAACGGCTATAAACTGAGAGAGGGGAATATGCAGCGAAACCTGGGTGTTCTCGTACACCAGTCGCTGAAGGTAAGCATGCAGGTGCAACAGGCGGTAAAAAAGGCAAATGGTATGTTGGT
Organism: Heterodontus francisci; assembly: GCF_036365525.1. NCBI lineage: Eukaryota > Metazoa > Chordata > Chondrichthyes > Heterodontiformes > Heterodontidae > Heterodontus > Heterodontus francisci. The sequence continues at coordinate 14,987,515 of NC_090412.1, read as the reverse complement.
CTTCATAGCGAGAGGATTCGAGTACAGGAGCAGGGATGTCTTGCTGCAATTATACAGGGCCTTAGTGAGGCCACACCTGGAATATTGTGTGCAGTTTTGGTCCCCTTATCTGAGGAAGGATGCTCTTGCTATAGAGGGAGTGAAGCGAAGGTTTACCAGACGGATTCCTGGGATGGTGGGACTGACGTATGAGGAGAGATTGGGTCGGTTAGGATTATATTCGCTGGAGTTCAGAAAACTGAGGGGGGACCTCATAGAAACCTATAAAATTCTAACAGGACTTGACAGGGTAGATGAAGGAAGGATGTTCCCAATGGTGGGGGAGTCCAGAACCAGGGGTCATAGTCTAAGGATAGGGGGTAAACCTTTCAGGACTGAGATGAGGAGAAATTTCTTCACCCAGAGAGTGGTGAGCCTGTGGAATTCGCTAACACAGAAAGCAGTTGAGGCCAAAACATTGTATGTTTTCAAGAAGGAGTTAGATATAGCTCTTGGGTCTAAAGGGATCAAAGGGTATGGGGCGAAAGCGGGAACAAGCTACTGAGTTGGATGATCAGCCATGATCATAATGAATGGCGGAGCAGGCTCGAAGGGCCGAATGGCTTACTCCTGCTCCTATTTTCCATGTTTCTATGTTTCTATGTCTGTGGCTGAGTCAATAATTTTTGTCAAGTGTCCATGGTGGGAAACATATTGGTGCCTATCTCTAGAAGCAGTGCTTGGAGTTGTCCAGTATTGTGAAATAACGAACTATTCCAACGGTTTTAGAAACCTAGATTTAAAATTAACCCAAGGGCATGTTACCCTTTTTACTGTAATCCATTATCTTCCAAACGTGGAAGCTGAATTTTCACAACAACGTACAGAGATTTAATTGTTAGTAGTGACTTTAGGTTGGTTTTTTAAAACTGGGCCAGAAAACCATTGTGGTCCATCTGGCTAGTCCCATTTCCCTTATTTTATCTGCACAGAAATCTGTGATTAAGTCATTTCAGGAAAGAGCATTCATCAAAGCATTACAAACAGTCAAAATCTACCTGCAGTAGTTGTGACTCCCAAGACCCAATTCTGATGCATCATATCTCATTGCATTGTATTTTCTTCCAAGAACAGCAGACGAGTCCCACTTCAAGCATTCTGCACCCGACACTGTGTAGTCCCTTGTGCCTCGGTAATCTTTTCCACTGTCATTAATGCAATGGGATTTACTGTCTTAAAAAAAAACAAAGCTATCAATGTAATTGCATTTGGCAATTAATTTCTGCAATTGGACCCACTAATGGAAAATATCCCAGTGTGCTTTTGATAATTAGGCGCAGCAGCATTTAGAATGGTTTAAATGAAAACAAGAAAAGCTGCTTTAAAAACTTCCAACAGCCTCACATATACTTCTTGCATGTAAAATGATAAATGAAGAACTACAATCTTTTCCCTGATGAGAATCTTGCAACTATCCAGGAAATGGTTATATTCCATTTCAAAAGGGAATTGGATATATATTTGAAAAGGGACCTTTGCGAAGGAAACGAGCAGGGAAGTGGGTCTAATTGGATAGCTCTTTCAGGAGCCGTCACAGGCATGATAGGCTGAATGACCTTCAGTGCTGTAACATTATATGATAAATTCAACTACTTTATTTTCTAACCCATGTGTTGCTTTTTTCCTTTTTAATCTGAATTAAATAATCCCATCCCTGCAACAGCCCCCAAACCCCATATCTCTCTAGTAACCAATAGGGGACCTGCTCTTAGGCCCCACCAGTGCTGCTTTGAACCACTTGAAAGGTGTGCAAGGTTGATCTGGTGATAAACCCACCCTCAGATTTCTCTCTCACCCTACTAAGAAGGGCGTGGCCTCTGTATAGCACATTCCCACAGCAAAGCAGTTGAGATCAGCAACAAGTTAGTGACTGCATAGTGAGATGGCCATGGCATACAGGTTTGCCTTCTTGCAATCCACCATCACTACAATACCCATTTGTTACATAAATTTCCATCAAATACTTCTTAACTTAAAAAGATTGAAAACGATACTAAAATGATTTGGTTTTACATGCTATTTTAAATAAAGTGGTTTTTAATGTCAGCTTCCCTCTTGCCCACTGCAAGATTTGAGGAGATCATGTAGTCTGATATTCCAATGCATTGTCCAAGGTACTCTTTTTTCAGATTAGGTATTGAGGCTCTGTCTGTATGTTCAGGTAGATATAAAAGATCCAACGGCACTATGCAAACTAGAGCATGGAAATTCTCCGGTGTTATGGCCAAAGCTTTTCCCTCAACTGACAGCATTAACAAAGTTTCATAATATCATGAGGGTAAATATCAAGAATGGGTTAGATTTCTGGATGGTAACATACCTATCTCACAGTGTTTACCAAGATATCCCTCTGGGCAATGACAGATATAATCCTCTGAATAAAGAAGCTGTGCACAGCTTCCTCCATTTAGACACTTGTTTGTGGTGCATTCTGTAATTGTAAAAAGTGATAGTTAAAACATATTATCATAAGTTAGTATCAGAAAGAGTACTGCTGACATTCTTAGGTTCTGTGTTTTGGTATTGCATTCAAGTGCTACATAAACTTGTGCTCATCCAAAACTTTGCTGCCCCTACCTTAACTGGCACCAAATCTCATTCACCCCTCACCCCTGTGCTTGTTGTCCTACACTCGCTCCTGGTCTGGTGACACCTCAATTTTAAAATCCTAATATTTGTTTTCAAATCGCTCCATGGCCTTGCCCCTCCCTATCTCTGTACTGTCCTGCAGCCTTACAAACCTTTGAGATCCCTGAGCCCCTCAAATTCTGGCCTCCTGTGCATTCCCAATTTTAATCACTGCATCATTGGAAGCCAGACTTTCAGCTGCCTTGGCCCTTGGCACTGGAATTCCTCCCTAAATCTCTCCACCTCTCTACTCTTCTCTCCTTCTTTAAAATGCTCCTTAAAACCTACCTCTTTGGCTTAGCTTTTGGACATCTGTCCTGATATATTCATCTGTGGCGCAGTGCCAAAATGTTTTTACTGATAAGCATCTTGAGATGGTTTACTACATTAAAGGTACTATATAAATACAAGTTGTTATTGTAGCTAGTAATATGAACCAACAAACTTTGCAAGAGTTATTTTACCTTTTGTGTGTACATCATAACACATTGCACTCCTTCTGCATCTACATTTCTGTATATTGTTTCTGTGAATTCGCAGCCAGGTGTCACCTCTTCTGTAGATTTCAAATGGTGATTCTATGCACATACCTGACAGGGATTTATAGAAACATTTTGTGTTTTTAGTATGTGTTAACCAATTTATAAAATATCTCACTAAAATAAAAGCAAAATACTGCAGATGCTGGAAATCTGAAATAAAACAAAAAGTGCAGGAAATACTCAGCAGCTCTGGCAATGTCAGTGGAGAGAGAAGCAAAGTTAACGTTTCAGGTCTATGACCTTTCATTAGAACTGGCAAAGGTTAGAAAAGAATTAGGTTTTAAGCAAGTGAAGGATAGGGGAGTGGGGGAAGAGAACAAAAGGGAAGGTGTTTGACAGGGCAGAGGGAAATTAAATAACAAAGCTGTCCTGGGACAAAGGCAAAGCGTGTGTTAACGCTTGTGGTGAAAGACAAAGCATTAGTCCAGACAGAGTGTTATCAGTGGAATAATGAGCGACTCTGACTATATGAAAAGCAGGCATATGGTTAAAAAATAAAATATTAAAAAAAGGCCAGTTATGCTCTGAAGTTATTGAACTCAATGTTCAGTCTGCAAGGCTGTAGAGTGCCTAATTGATAGATCAGGTGCTGCTCCTCGAGCTTGCGTTGATGTTCACTGGAGCAGGCCAAAGACAGAAATGTTGGCACGAGAGCGGGGGAAGTGTTGAACTGGCAAGCAATTGGAAGCACGGGGTAATGCTTTCAGACTGAGCGGAGGTGTTCAGCAAAGTAGTCACCCAACCTGCACAGTGAGCAGCAAATACAGTATACCAAATTAAAAGAAGTACAAGTAAATCGCTGCTTCACCTGAAAGGAATGTTTGGGACCTTGGATAGTGAGGAGAGAGGAGGTAAAAGGGCAGGTATTACACCTCCTGTGATTGCATCGGAAGGTGCAGTGGAAAGGGGACGAGGTGGTGGGGGTAATGGAGGAGTGGACCAGGGTGTCACGGAAGGAACGGTCCCTTCGGAATGCTGACAGGGGAGGGAAGGGAGGGGAGGGGAGGGGAGGGGAAGATGCCTTTGGTGGGGGCATCACGCTGGAGGTGGCGGAAATGGCGGAGGATGATCCTCTGGATGTGGAGGCTGGTGGGGTGGAAAGTGAGGACAGCCTCCACATCCAGAGGATCATCCTCCGCCATTTCCGCCACCTCCAGCGTGATGCCACCAACAAAGGCATCTTCCCCTCCCCTCCCCTGTCAGCATTCCAAGGGGATTGTTCCCTCCGACTCACCCTGGTCCACTCCTCCATTACCCCCGACACCTTGTCCCAATTCCACGGCACCTTCCCATGCAATCGCAGGAGGTGTGATACCTGCCCCTTATACCTCCTCTCTCCTCACTATCCAAGGCCCCAAACACTCCTTTCAGGTGAAGCAGCGATTTACTTGTACTTCTTTCAATTTAGCTATTAACACTCTGTCTGGACTAATGCTTTGTCTTTCACCACAAGCGTTAACACACGCTTTGCCTTTGTCCCAGGACAGCTTTGTTATTTAATCTCCCTCTGCCCTGTCAAACACCTTCCCCTTTGTTCTCTCCCCTATCACCCACCCCTCCATCACATGCTTAAAACCTAATTATTTTCTAACCTTTGCTAGTTCTGATGAAAGGTCACAGACCTGAAACGTTAACTTTGCTTCTCCCGCCACAGATGCTGCCAGACTTGCTGAGTATTTCCAGCATTTTTTGTTTTGTTATAAAATATCTCAGTAGTTTAGCTATGACAAAACCACAGTTGAATTGAATATTGCGACCAAGTTATGCAGTACAAACTGAATTAACTTAAAAATATGAAGGTCAGTTTTGGATCCTTAAGCTCCATGAGTTTTGAATCTGACATCCTGGCAGTTTTGTTGGCTTGCAGATTGGAGGTCCTGTGCAATATTTTGAGATATTTAAATATTATATTTTAAGTGATGATGATGGAGGAGAGTGGAAGAGAAAATCTAACTTTGCCATTGAGGACCACATTAAACTGATAACTCTAGAAGATGATTTAATCAATTTATATAGCACCTTTCACGACCTAAGGACATCTCAAACCACTTCACAACCAATTAAGTATTTTGAAGTGCAGTCACTGTTGTAATGTAGGGAAATACAGTGGCCAATTTGCACACAGCTTGGTCCCAGAAACAGCAATGAAAGAAATGACCAGATCTTCTGTTTTACACATTGTTTGAGCCAGTTATGAAAAAGATACTAATCTAGATTTCCTCTCCTTTGCAACGAAAGGAGGTTTTATTTCTGACTACCAATGTTGGGATGGTGAGGAAAATTTAAGAGCAAGTATAAATAAATTGTGCTACCCTGACCTCTGATTCAATTGTCCTCCCCAGCCCTGTTTCAAGCTGAACCAGACCATTAGCGACTTATTCAACTCTGAGCTAACTACTGACCCCATATACTTACCATCACAAAGGTCACCTACTTCCCTTTCCATGACATTGTCCTCCATTTACCCCATTCATTGTGTAAGTATGCACATAATCCAGATGGGGTCACTAGAGAGCAATTAGGAGTGAAATACTGGCTGATCTTTTGTCTTCTTTAGTTCAGGGATTGATGAGGTGAGTTGAGGCAACCCCACCATCCTCTCAGCTGAGACCAATTTTTTTGTTAAATTGAACATGATTGTCTGATGAAACATGTTTCAATCTGCCTCATTTTTAACATTGGGAGGGTGCCAGATGTTTCAATTGTAACTTACCTGTTCTGCTTGAAATATGTTTTCTACTTTTATGCAACAGATTACTCAGCAGAGTCTGAAAGAGAGAGAAAATATGGATAATGAGAAATCTCTAGGACATAAAGTAGTATGTAGCTTTCTCTTTAAATATAGCAAATTCAATCAAACACATATATAAGGAATGGCATGCTTCACAGCATTTTTGCAAAAGAAAATTAATATGAAATTGCTGTCTTTATTTATGATTCTGTAAAAACAAAAAACCTCCTGAAATACAGTTTAAAAGCAACTCCCTGCAATGCCCTGATGACTCAGTCATGAGTAGCTGAGCCACAGAGATCAGTAAATCCCAGGTTTAATTCCCTAGTCTGTGCTGAGTTAGCAGGTTTTAGCTGGGGAGCAGTAGGGGCAATATAATTGGTTTCAGTGCCCCTGCTTTAAGAAGAAGAAAATCAGGTAGTGTGTCAATCAGGCACCTAGTAAGGCGAGATGTAATATTTCTCATAGTTGAATAACCTGCCAACATCCCTATCAAAGTTTACAAGTGAATAATGAATACTTTGGGCAATATATTAGAAGGTAACTGCCACCCTAGAATCATACCCAACAAGGAGTAAATTCCTTTAGGAGAGAAGGGGGAAAAAGAAGAGCCCTGTTAGATCCCAATTGAAAGACTAAAATCACGATAGCTGGAAGACATTTAGAAACTGCTCGAATGTTTCATAGAACAGGATTCAAGGTATCCACAATCAGGGGCATGTGTATATGGGGAAAATAAACTACTTCCCCTTTTAATTCAAAATGGAGATACAAAATGTCAGTTTAAAGGCAAACATTATAAGGGCCTGACCATAACAGAAAATTCGAAACACCAACTATCTGAGGAGCTAGAGCATTGCTCTCAGCTACTTGCCATTCCAAATACTCAATCCTCACCAGGATGCTGGTTAGAGTATTTCAAAATAACATCTTGAAGAACATTAAGGTAGCTGGAACACAGAAAGTTGTCCTGGATAGATCATTCCATGATATTGAAAGCAGCTGTGCATCAAGTAGCTGCTGAGAAAATTTGAGAGATGTGGAATAGCTGCTGCTGGAAGACATTGCTTGAGGGTTGGATATGAGAAGACAGAATGCCTTCTGTGATTGGGTTACAGGGACATAAGCGGCTGCTATTGAAACTCTGCAGCTCCAACTGGTGGAGCACAGCACGCATCCAGGAGGATGGTGGCAAAGGACTCAAACTTTTTATGGTGAGTCAAGCTCCTCAGCCTGCCTCTGATGAGTTCCTGGTCACCCTTTCTACCTAGCAAGGTCTAAACCTGGGGTGCCAGCTATCTAATGACTACCTAGTGACTATCCTACTTTGGAAGGGAGAGCAGGTCTCTGGCCAAGTTAGCTGAAATGAGTCAACTCTTTGTGACAGACTTGGAACTTGAGCTGGGAACATCCATGGCACTCCAGGGTATTCTTCAAGATTAACAAGCCACCCTGGCTCATTAATGAGACCTGAAATGATAGATCTGTTATTAGGGGCTTTGATTGTTCCTACTTAGCTCCAGATAGTCCTGGAATACAATGCCCAAATGGGCAGGGTGGACAAGAGTATAAAAATTAACCCCAATTATTACTTTGGCTGAGAAGTTCTTCAGGCAATGTTACAGTGGTGGGGTAGGAGCTGCTTTAAGAAAATTCTGGGCCTTTAAATTATACTGCAGGAGCAGAACAATGGATCACAGGCTCAGACTTGACAAGGGTAATTTTACAGCAGATATCAGGAAAGTTCTTCTTTTCACAAAGAGTAATCAACATATGAAATAAACTTCCGGATAGAGTAGTGTAAGAGACAGGCTGGATGCTACAATGGCGGTGGGTGGAGGTGAAGGGTTTTATGATCTTTCTAACTGGATGAATTAAATGTGCTGCTTGGCCTTCTACATTTGTTGTTATCTTGTGATCATGGAAAAACTGATTTCTTTTTATAGCTTAAAGCAGACAAAGTATTTGTATATGGTCTCATATGTACATGATTCATATGTACATGAATCAGAGGATGATAACAGGATACAGAAGTCTATATAAGGAGCTTGATTTGAAACTTCCTAATCTGTTATTTCTCAGAGGAAGTGCAAACATTGGTGAGGCTGTGATTGATGTAATCATCTTGTGCTTAATCATAGCTGAAATTCAGGGCTTTTTTAAAGCATGGAAGCAATAGAAATTCAATGGTTTGTTGTTGCATATTTGATGCAATTGACCATTAATGGTCAGTTCTTGACATCTAAACCTTTATGTTCTCAGAATCCTTTCAACAGCTGGAAACAAATGCAGAAGTGGCCGTAATGTTTCTTTCATGGTGAAGGGAACTAATGATACTGATTATTCTGGGAAAAACTATTCAAAAAAGTAAATTCTCTGAAAAGAACATGATTATTTGCAGTTTTTCTTCTCATCAAATCTTTCTGTTTAAACTATTTTGATTACAATCTCTTACCATCTCAATGCAAATGCTGAATGACAACAGTAAAATCAAAAGCAGGATCTTCATTTTCTTCTGTTTTCTGAAAACTTATCTTTTTGGTGTATTTCTGCAAAGAAGAGACAAGTAGACTTACAACGAGCTGCATCTCATGGTGTGGCATGTTAAACATGATTTGTATTATATGTAGCTAATTGCACTTTCAAGCATACCCTGCTGAACAAAGACGAAAACATCATCCGTGTAACAGATGAGATAATAAATATTACACCATAGTTCTCTTTAATTTTCTGGCCAGTTTGGAGCAGCAAGGAAAATTAAAAACAACCTGTATCAATTCAATAACATTTTTAACAGGTTCAAAGGTGCAATCTTTCTGCAGGTTCTTTTTAATAAAGGTTACATTTTCAAAGCTATTGAACAACGGCATTCTTGTACAAACTGCAAACTGAAAATTTCTGACAACAAAGCCGCTTTAAAGGTTGACATGTTTACCATGAAGGATTAGTGTTACGACTCCTTCTGACTGTTAGTAAATGTATAATTAACTATCTGCGGAGTTCATTGTCATCTTCACTTTTGATTAGCATTTTCACTTATGTAAATAAAACATATATTGCAGAATATGTTAATTAACAGGCTGCCAGTTTTTATAGGCAATTGCTGATATAGAAGGGAAAGCAAATGCTATCATTTTACTATTTTTTAAATGTTTTACTTTCGAATACTTTTTGCTCCCAGGACTTGCAAGTGTTTTGCACTTTTGCATAGAACACTACTTTCAAAAAAAAAAATTCTTGGGATGTGGGTGTTGCTGGCAAGGCTGGTATTTATTGTTCATCCCTAGATACATAGTTGCCACCAGTTTACAATAACTTAAGTGAAAATAGACAAGGAAATATTGGTGAAAACAGCAGTGTACACATTCAAGAATTCCCAAAGACTTCTGATAAGAACTTAGCTTTTTGAATAAAAGGGTAGTGTTTTGATTTCTCCTGAAAAACAAGACACTGAGATGATGCAATGACTGTCCACTAATAATAAAAAAATTCAACCAAAATCCTAAACATGAAGCATTATAATTGGTAAACTGTGTTGCATCCAAAGCTGGATTTTTTTTTGTTACCAGGACACCGGGAGAACTACTACGCAAGCCAATATGTTGCAGTAAAAATTTGAAACATAGAAACATAGAAAATAGGAGCAGGAGTAGGCCATTCGGTCCTTCGAGCCTGCTCCACCATTCATTTATGATCATGGCTGATCATTCAACTCAGTAACCTGTTCCTGCTTTCGGCCCATATCCTTTGATCCCTTTAAACCCAAGAGCTATATCTAACTGCTTCTTGAAAACATATAATGTTTTGGCCTCAACTGCTTTAGAAGATTACCATAGAAAATTGTTACCGCCAAATAAAAGTATATCCTGTGGTATCAAATAAATCTTGGTTTAACCCTCAAAATACTCTACTCTGTATGGAGTATTTAAATTAAGAATTCTAATATGGGAGTATAATGGTTTGATGGTCCTTTATAATTAAAAAGCATAAAATCTATAAATGTAACATAATACAAAAACTAAGCACACATAATGGAAGTTATGAAGAAAATTTGATTTTTATTTCAGAATTCATAGGGGTGAATAAGCGTCTTGTTGATAAATTCTTAGCAAATGACGAAAGTCTATGGTCTAATTTTCAGCTCTATTCTCAGAATATCTGTTTGACCTTTGGTGAAAGAAAATAGTGTTCAGTTTTTTTTCCTCTTTGAGGTTAACACAACTTTGTTCTCAACCGTTTTCTGAATTAATGTCCTTTCCTGGTTTAAACGACTTCAGAATACAAATTATTACAGCTTTTTCTCAGCCACAAGTCTTATTATTTTTCAGTATCCATCATGTTGCAGTAGTTCTATTTATAGAAATTCATAATTTCCCATGCATAACCCTGTGGGAGAAAAATCACTTCTCCATATTAAGAGGAATTGAAGAACTGGGTGACGAGTTACCCTAGATCACTCTCACCACTGCTAGAGGGCAACCCACATTGGACAAAACCAAGGAACAAGTTATTTTCTCACTTGAATGGTGATAATAGTTTTAAATACTTCTAAAATGGGGACAGGCAAAGGAAAAGTTTACTCAAAAATTAAATCTTTAGTTCTTTGCAGCTTTCAAGACCAGCCAAACGAATGTTCAAAACAGTAGTTATGAAAATAGTATTCAAGAAATAGAGAGGATAGGATTGTTTCTTAAAAGTACTTGTCATAGACTTAAAAATGTATAGTATATGTAAAACTGAAAGAGTTACCAGCAAAGCTCAGTTTTATTATGTTTTCACCAATAACTAAGTGTGCAGCAAAAGAAACATTGGGACTACTCTCTGCAAGGACATAATTCATAGACAGTGTATTTTTAAATAATAACATTTCATAACAAAGTGATACTGTGAATACAATCATTTTATTGAATCAATGTTTTATCATAGGTTTTTGATTTTCAGCAACAAAGAGCAATTTGGTAAAATCCCAGAGCAAAGTTGTCGGACCAGAATATATGTGGAGAAAGACTGGGCCTAGAAGATCTCTTAAATGCAGCTGCATAAAAAAATAGGTGTCATGTTAATGAAATCTTCTCAGCTGAGATAACATTGGCATCAGCAGTTAAGTTTGGTGATGAAGAAAGAGAATATTTTTTCAGATATTCACCAAAGAATCAAATTCAAACATGTTGTTTAATTGTTAGAGTGCATCAATATGATGATGGCTTTTGAGATCCATTTGCATTGGCTAAAGCAGGGGTAGCAACCTAAATACCAAGAAGACCCATTTTTAAAATTTAATAAAAACACAATATCTTAAGAACTGCAATGCTGTTACTCGAATGTCAATAATAATGAAAAACAAGACAAAGACACATTTCAACAATATTTTAAAGTTTTTTTAATAAAAAATTTGCAGATGATACAAAACTTGAAAGTATTGTGAACTCTGAAGAGGATAGTGATAAACTTCAAGAGGCTGGTGGAATGGGTGGACAAGTGGCAGATGAAATTTAATGCAGAGCAGTGCGAAGTGATTCATTTTGGTAAGAAGGAGTAGGGACAGAGAGTACAAAAACAATAAAGTTTTGATAAACCTATATAAAAAAACTTCGTTCTCCCTCAACTGGAGTATTCTGGGCACCACACTTTAGGAAGGATGTGAAGGCATTAGACAGGGTGCAGAAAAGATTCATGAGAATGGTTCCATGGATGAGGAACTTCAGTTAAGTGGATAGATTGGAGAAGCTGGGCCTGTTCTCCTTGGAGAAGAGAAGATTAAGAGGAGTTTTGATAGAAGTGTTCAGTATCATGAGGGGTCTAGATAGAGTAGATAGGGAGAAACTGTTCCCGTTGGTGGAAGGATTGAGAATCAGAGGACACCAATTTAAGGTGATTGGCAAAGGAAACAATGGCAACATGAGGAAAATTTTATTACAGAGCGAGTGGTTAGGATCTGGAATGCACTGCTTGAGAGGGTGATGGAGACAGATTCAATTGTGGTTTTTAAAAGGGAATTGGATAATTAACTGGAGGGAAAATTTGCAGGGCTACAGGGAAAAGGCAGGGGAGTGGGACTAGGTAAGTTGCTTTTACAGCAAGCGGACATGACGGGCTAAATGGCTTCCTTCTGTGCTGTAACCATTCTGTGATCTGTGATTTAAAAAAATGCAACTGTCATGTGATTCTATTAACTCAAATTTCCCAGTATGAGTCCTTCTAGATCATAAATTCACATTACTTGTGTTGCTGACTGAGGTATGTTCACATTTTAAGTAATATCTTTCTTTTAAGGAAAGAACTTGCATTTATATCACAAACTCAGAATTTTTTTAATCATTTGTGGGATGTGGGTGCATTTGTTGCCCATCCCCAATTGCCTTTGAGATATAACTGAGTGGTTTGCTCGGCCAATTCAGAATCAATCACATTACTGTGGGTCTGAAGTCACATATAGGTCAGACTGGGGCAAGGATGGTGAATTTCCTTCCCAAAAGGACATTGGTGAACCAGATGGTTTCTAACACAATCCATTTGTTTCACAGGGCTGAATTTAGTGGAGCCGGTGGGGGTTCCAATGCCAAGCCGAAAAGGCGAGGGGATCCCCGCCTCAGCCCTTTGGAGCCCCCCGCCCGGTGCAATTCAGTGGTGCACTTAACTGCCAGGGGCTGGGGTCCCCGTTCCTTTAAGGACGGGTATCCCGCCTCCATGAGCTGCCAGCCAATCAGAGAGCCAGCAGCTCTGAAGTATCAGCAGCACGACCGGGAGCAGTGGCCAGATATTAGACCAGGCCCAGCGCTGGAGGCCTGGATCCCAGGTAAGTGTGGCCGGGTCACCAGGGCTAGTCCAGTCGGCCCCAGCAGTGGGGGTGGTGTGGGTAGCATGGTCATTGAGGGCGGTGGGGGTGGCAGTCTTTGCCGCCTGGAGCCACAGAGGAGGCACCTCCCCAATCCCACAGAGACTGCTTTATTTTACTGGACGACCTCCCAAGTGGCAGAGGCTCCTCCACTGTTGTAATTCCAGCTGTGGCAGGAAGCAGCCTTTAAATTGCTTTTAATTGGCAACTCAAGTGCCTCAATTGGTCTCTGGATGGGATGGCCATCTTTCCTGCCCCCGACTTAATTGCCTATGGCGTCAGGAAGGCGACAGGTCCTCTGCTCCTCCCACCTTCCATTGCTATTCTATGAGCCCCGACTCCCAGCCCGTCTCTCGGGGGCTCAATAAATTCCACCCCAGTCACCACGAGTCATACAGTCTTTATGGCACAGAAGGAGGCCATTTGACCCATTGAGTCCATGTCAATTCTCTGTAGAGCAATCCAGTCAGTCCCATTTCCTCACTCTATCCCCATAGCCCTGCAAGTTTATTTCCCTCAAGTACACATCCAATTTCCTTTTGAAATCATTCATCATCTCCACTTCCATCACCCTCATAGACATTGGGTTCCAGGTCATTACCACTTATTGCACAAAAAAGTTCTTCCTCACATCCGCCCAGCATCTCTGGCCCAAAACCTTAAATCTGTGTCCTCTAGTCCTTTTTTTCATTTATTCATTTCATCGGATATGGGTGTCGCTGGCCAGGCCAGCATTTATTGCCCATCCCTAATTGCCCTTGAGAAGATGGTGGTGAGCTGCCTTCTTGAACCGCTGCAGTCCATGTGGGGTAGGTACACACACAGTGCTGTTCGGAGGGGAGTTCCAGGATTTTGACCCAGCGATAGTGAAGGAACAGCGATATAGTTCCAAGTCAGGATGGTGTGTGACTTGGAGGGGAACTTGCAGGTGGTGGTGTTCCCATGCATCAGCTGCCCTTGTCCTTCTAGGTGGGAAAGGTTGTATTCTAGATGTATTCTAGATGTCTCAAAGTACTTCACAAGAAGAAAGTACTTTTGAAATGTAGACAAATTTTGCAGCCAATTGCAAAATAAATTCCCACAAGCAGCAAACTCAATGAAATGACTAGTCATTCTATATTTTGACTTTGTTGGTTAAGCAAGATATTGGTTTCACACCTCACCCAAAAGACAGCATGCTGAGAATGCAGCATTCCCCTCAATACTACTCCAAGGAGTTAGCCTAGATTATGTGCTCAATCTGGTGAAGAAAGTCACAAAGGTTTCTGATTCTAGTGAGAGTGGTAACACTCGACCAAATTGATATTTTGTAATTTAAAATTTGTTTCTAATCTGAAATTATTTCCCCAAAATTATAATTGCTAGCCAGCCAATTAAAATATTTAATTTTGCTCACCCATGACTTGATGTTGGACAGGCTTTCCAACAAAAGGTGGTCATTGGAGGTGGTGAAAAGATATAGTTGGCTGGTGTTTGCGTACAAATGGGACGCCATTCTTATTAAATGCCTCAGAAGCGACGAAGACATCTTTGTTTCTCGAGGCAATATCATCATAAATCCATTATTGAACTAGTCCTTGTGAATTTCTTTCGGATACAGTCTATTCCTCTTAGTTCAAAGTCACTGAATTCAAATTATCTGATAAATCAACTTCTTAGCAATGAATTGAAATTATTGCACCAAATGTAAACAATTAGTCAAGTATACTTTGGAACATGTATTACCCGTTTTAACAACTCAGACTTGAACCTAGAACGAACCTTGTCCTTTACACACACTGCCAGTTCGAACATCGCATCAGCACAAACCCAACCATCAATTTTCCATAAAAGCAAAATACTGCGGATGCTGGAAATCTGAAATAAAAACAAGAAATGTTTTTCGGAACCGAAGAAGGGTCACTGACCCGAAACGTTAACTCTGCTTCTCTTTCCACAGATGCTGCCAGACCTGCTGAGTGGTTCCAACATTTCTTGTTTTTACGTCAATTTTCCATAATCACAACAGCTGCCGGGTCAGCAACTGTTTGTCCTTGGTTATCAAGTGAGGATCACATGGAAACAAACTATCTATTTTCGGATGTAAGGTCTCTGGGCACCGGAATAATGTTATTGCGCTAAAAGATACACATCGCTTAGACATTGTTACGATATATTTTCAAATTTAAAGCGAGACAGTGAAAGATCGAACCTGATAAGAGAACGCTTGCTGCTGTTTGTTGGTTACTGCGATCTGTCGTCCTGACGGCTCTGCTGAGATTTGCCGAGTCTGCCACACGTTATAAAGACTTGATGGCGGAAGTGAGCTACAGCTCATCGCCTTCGCCTACTTTGTGAAAAATTCCAGCCTCCAGGAAATCTGAGTGCTGGTATCGGTATGATTCTTCATTGCCCTTACACCACATCCCGAAACCACTGATCCTGGAAATACGAATCACCAAATATCGGTACCCAGAGAACCAAAAACTGGCGCTGGATTCCATTATTCTTACATCTAACTATCCATCTATCTATTTACTCATTTACTGCTTCTCTCTACACAGGTGCTGCCAGACCTGCTGAGTATTTCTAACACGTTGTATTTTTGTATATATTTACTCATTCTATCTGTCTCTCTAACTGTCTGTGTGTTGATCAATTGGGCAGAATTTTCAAGGTGCAGCGGAGATGGGAACAAACGGGGGCGGGGGCGGGGGCCACAATTTCACGCTGCTCTCCCGACACTGTACCGACATGCAACTATTTTGTTAACGACGTCAGAAGCGGAACCCAATAACCTGCAGGATTATGGTGCATGACTAATTATCAATAACTATTTATCAGCTCGTTAAGGGCCAGTTTGCAATTTTTGAATGGGGTATTTTTCTTTTCTTAGGCAATCCCCCGGGATTGAGGATGACTTGCCTCCACTCCCATTGAATGGGTTCTGAGATGGCTGATAAGTCCAATACGCGATCTGCAGACTCTGCCACATGAGGGGCGGATGGTGCTTGAACGGTCAGGTGGATGAGTAGCTTGGAGGTTTGTGTGCTCCCTCCAATGCCTCAACTTCGCGTCCACATGTTTCTGACCAAGTCCCTCAAGGTGTATAATGCCTTCCCAAATGAGCTTTCTCCATCTAGGACAGTCATGAGTCAGGGATCTCCCATGAATCAACGAGGATGTTTGATCTCTTTAGGGATGTTTTGAGGACATCTCTAGAGCGCAGTCCTCCTGGGAGTCTCCTGCTGCAACCAAATTCTCAGTAGAACAGCTGCTTCGAGAGTCTGGTGTCAGGCTTGCAAACAGTATGTTCTGCCCAACTGGTTCTGGGTGATTAGCGCCCCAATGCTGGCAGGTTGGCTTGGAAGAGGATGCTGCTGTTGAACCGCCTTTCTTCCCACTGGATTTGGAGGACCTTACAGAGGTACCTCTGGTGGTACCCTTCCACTGCTCTTAGGTGCCTGCTGTAGGTTGTCCAAGTCTCCAAAGCCTTTAGGAGCGCAGGGATCACTGCAGCCTGGTAAATCATGATCTTAGTGTTGGGTTTGATATCCTGATCCTCAAATACTCTCTTCCTCAGTTGGCCGAAGGCTGAGCTGGCACATTGGCGGCAATAACGAACCTCGTCTATGTCAGCCTTCACCGAGAGGAAGGGGAACCACGCGAAGGGTCTCAAGCACTTCTATGAGGAGGCGACGACAACACAGCGGGGAGCCAGAGTTGGCTGCGGGAGAGTAACATAAGGAAGAATAAAAAGGGGAAGACTTAGAGACGTGTTCATGCATTGGCACGCAGTTGCCTTCGCCTGAGCAGAATTCCCTCAGCATTTGCACAGCAGGGCCTGTGAATCTGCAGGGATCATGGGGCATAACCAGGCGGGCGGGGGGAATGGGGACTAGGAAGCCTTGACAGTCAAGCTGACAGCCTGACCTGGAGAAGGGAATAAGCTACTCCAAGATTGGGATGAGCAGCGACGAGGAGCAACATCTGCATCAGCAGATGCAGACCACTGGACACAAGGAACACAGAAGTGAGAAATGAGGGGCAGGAAGGCAATGAAAGCGATACCCTCAGCATAGGGTGTACCACTGAAGAATAAGCTACCACGATATATCAGAGTGTCAGTGCTGCAGGAGGCTTTGCCTATCCAGGTAGATGGTTAATGACATATCTGCTCTCATTGAGGATCACCTCAGCCTCACAATTCTCGTGGGATGCCCTGCCAGAGCCATAAAAATCATAGTGGCTTTGACTTTTTCACCTCCGATCAATCCAAGGATTGGCTTGGATTGGCATTTCTGAGACAGCAGCTCATCATTACATAAGGCAAATCACAGATACCCTGTTCGAGAGGGCAAGGAAGTGCATAGAGTTTGAAATGGCTGTGGCGACGCAGGCACAAAGGGCAGTGTGATTTGCCTCCATCACTGATAAGCTCAAAAAATGACACATTAGTGACCCAGATAGTGAAATTAACAATGCCATGGCCAGCGATCGTGGCCACTCCTACGGGGTGCACCTCATGTGGCTGTGGATGCATGCGGCTGAGATGCCCATGGTGGTCATCCTCAGTGTGCAAATGCCAGTGGTGTCAAAGCAGGGGCAGCCTCTGTCACAGAGCCTTGCTCCATAGATGGTCCCCTGTTCGGAAGGGCCAGGGAGATGGATGATGATTATAGCGTCCAGTGAGGGGTGGCCCCCTCATCATCATTTGCAAGTGCCTCAGCTCTGATTGTTAGAGAGAACCACTGGATTGAGGACCCACCGAGGTGAGTGTATCTGCACTGGCAGAGGGTGCGTTTGTATGATGTAACAGTGGAGGCTTTGGTGCTTTCTCCTCTGCAGATGACGTCGACAGTGTCCCTCCGGCAGCTGCAGGCTCCTCCTCCACAACTGGTGCTGTGGGAGACATAAGAAGGTGGTCATGAGAACTTGCTTCTGTTTGCAAATACTTCTACAGAGCTAGATCATAAAATTACAGTTGATGTATTGGCATGTCATCGAATGGGGATGAGGGCACTCCATCCATCACCTGAAAATTTGGAGATCATTTCACCCTGTCATGGACAGTATTCCATCTCTCCAGTGTCCACCCCTTGATAAGATGCCACCCTAGCCATTTTGAGGGCTGCCTCCCATGGAACTTAGAATGGTAAGCTGGGCCACTGCACCTGAGCATGCCCTCCCTCTTGCATTGTGCATTCTTTTCTCCTGCAAGGTCAAGAATCAGAGAGCTAAGACAAGGCTGCCTTCCCTCATCACATTCAGCAGTGCAATCACATAAGATGACACATTCGTCAGTGTTGCCTCCGCCACAATAGTCCTTGGGTTATCAGCTTGGCTTACAACTCTGCAATGCTCCTGGACACACATTTCTCCTATGTTCAGGAGCACTATGTACTCTCAAGGCTGCTCAGCACATGTGTGTTACACAGACCTGGAGACCTCACATCTGGGTGTTGCATTGCACTCACTTTGCCAGACCTAAGAAGGTCATTGAGTTGCTTGTGGCACTGAACTCACATCCTCCTCATAACTCTGTGGTACCTCCAGCCATGCCTGCTTCATCTGACTGGCTGGCCTTCTCCTGCCACTCCTTCCTCCCACCTCCCCCAAAATAACCTCAAGGGAAGCATCCAAGAAACGTGGGACTGCTCTGGCATGGATGCCTGACCTGGTGCTGTCCCTCTGTTCTCCTCTCTCTACCATCTCTGCATGAAACAGCAGCAACAATAATGGCTGCCATTTGCCTTTTAAATTGGGCCTGCTGAGTGGAGTGCCTGCCTTCTCCCCATGCTTGCCATTCCGAATTGGATGGTCACCTCGGCATCGGATCTTTGCTTCCAAAATCGTGTTACACATCTACAGCCGACGTGGTAAGAGGTGCGGTGTGTGTGCGATTCTATTCTATCTGCTGAATGTTCCCAGAGGTTCAGAAGTAATATTTTAATACCCTGCATCATCTGTAAACCATGTTGTATATGTTACTGCAGCCTGGAATCATTAATCCACAAGAGGTGAAAGAAAGTTCATAATTTGACAGAAAAAGCGATCAAATTCAAAGATAAATACATTTTAGAGTTGGCAGCAAATGTAAGCATCAGCTTTAACAACCTTTGAAAGGTGTCCTTTGAACGTGTTTGAAAGGTGACCGAAATAGTGATGGCAACTCAATCATGTGTTATTACATTTGTATTTTTCCCTATCATTTAGAATGTTTGTTATTGATTTTGCTTTCTTACATTTTTGGTGCATAAAGTAAAATCAGAACTGTACTTTCAGTGTAATGTTCATCCCTGAGTTTATTGTAAAACCCTACATCCTCTCCTTCACCAAATCTGTGAACTATCTCCACCCAATCTCTGCTCATTCCTTCTCCCAGTCCTGCGGCTGAAAATTATTCATGCTTCTGTCATCTCGAGTACCCTGTAATGTGTGGTTGTGGAATCTGTCACTTGCAGAGGTTCATACATATATTTGATGCTGATAGTTGGTTGAGAGTAGCATTGCAGTTTTTATTTTAATTATTTCAGTGTTCAAAAATAAGTTATAGTCAATTTACATGAAATATTCAAAAAGTTTGATTTTTGCAAAATATTTTCTCGGAAAAAATTCAAAGAATTATCCTCCAACTACCCTGGTAACATCCAAGCAAGTTCAATCAATTGCAAAGACAGCTTTCATCTTGTCTGCAAAGCCACCATCGTCACTCCTTTTTTTAAATAAACAAACTATTACTTTTTTTTTATTCATTCATGGGATGTGGGCATTGCTGGCCGGGCCAGCATTTATTGCCCATCCCTAATTGCCCTTGAGAAGGTGGTGGTGAGCTGTCTTCTTGAACCGCTGCAGTCCATTTGGGGTAGTTTAGCCCACAGTGCTGTTAGGAAGGGAGTTCCAGGAATTTGACCCAGCGACAGTGAAGGAACACTGATATAGTTCCAAGTCAGGATGGTGTGTGACTTGGAGGGGAACATGCAGGTGATGCTGTTCCCATGCATATGCTGCCCTTGTCCTTCTAGTTGGTAGAGGTTGCGGGTTTGGAAGGTGCTGTCGAAGGAGACTTGGTGCGTTGCTGCAGTGCATCTTGTAGATGGTACACACTGCTGCCACTGTGCATCGGTGGTGGAGGCAGTGAATGTTTGTAGATGGGGTGCCAATCAAGTGGGCTGCTTTGTCCTGGATGGTGTCGAGCTTCTTGAGTGTTGTTGGAGCTGCACCCATCCAGGCAAGTGGAGAGTATTCCGTCACACTCCTGACTTGTGCCTTGTAGATGGTGGACAGGCTTTGGGGAGTCAGGAGGTGAGTTACTCGCCGCAGGATTCCTAGCCTCTGACCTGCTCTTGTAGCCACGGTATTTATATGGCTATTCCAGTTCAGTTTCTGGTCAATGGTAGCCCCTAGGATGTTGATAGTGGGGGATTCAGCGATGGTAATGCCATTGAATGTCAAGGGGAGATGGTTAGATTCTCTCTTGTTGGAGATGGTCATTGCCTGGCACTTGTGTGACGCGAATGTTACTTGCCACTTATCAGCTCAAGCCTGGATATTGTCCAAGTCTTGCTGCATTTCTACACAGACTGCTTCAGTATCTGAGGAGTCACGAATGGTGCTGAACATTGTGCAATCATCAGCGAACATCCCCACTTCTGACCTTATGATTGAAGGAAGGTCATTCATGAAGCAGCTGAAGATGGTTGGGCCCAGGACATTACCCTGAGGAACTCCTGCAGTGATGTCCTGGAGCTCAGATGATTGACCTCCAACAACCACAACCATCTTCCTTTGCGCTAGGTATGACTCCAGCCAGCGGAGGGTTTTCCCCCTGATTCCCATTGACCTCAGTTTTGCTAGGGCTTCTTGATGCCATACTCGGTCAAATGCTGCCTTGATGTCAAGGGCAGTCACTCTCACCTCACCTCTTGAGTTCAGCTCTTTTGTCCATGTTTGAACCAAGGCTGTAATCAGGTCAGGAGCTGAGTAGCCCTGGCAGAACCCAAACTGAGCGTCACTGAGCAGGTTATTGCTAAGCAAGTGCTGCTTGATGGCACTGTTGATGACACCTTTCATCACTTTACTGATGATTGAGAGTAGGCTGATGGCCGGGTTGGACTTGTCCTGCTTTTTGTGTACAGGACATACCTGGGCAATTTTCCACATTGCAGGGTAGATGCCAGTGTTGTAGCTGTACTTGGCTAGGGGCAGGGCAAGTTCTGGAGCACAGATCTTCAGTACTATTGCTGGAATATTGCCAGGGCCCATAGCCTTTGCAGTATCCAGTGCCTTCAGTCGTTTCTTGCTATCACGCGGAGTGAATCGAATTGGCTGAAATCTGGTATCTGTGATGCTGAGGGCATCAGGAGGAAGTTGAGATGGATCATCAACTCGGCACTTCTGGCTGAAGATTGTTGCAAATGCTTCAGCCTTATCTTTCACACAGATGTGCTGGGCTCTCCCATTATTGAGGATGGGGATATTTGTGGAGACACCTCCTCCAGTTAGTTGTTTAATTGTCCACCACCATTCACGGCT
Organism: Heterodontus francisci; assembly: GCF_036365525.1. Classification (NCBI taxonomy): domain Eukaryota; kingdom Metazoa; phylum Chordata; class Chondrichthyes; order Heterodontiformes; family Heterodontidae; genus Heterodontus; species Heterodontus francisci. The sequence continues at coordinate 14,966,226 of NC_090412.1, read as the reverse complement.
GGATGTGGCAGGACTGCAGAGCTTAGATCTGATCCGTTGGTTATGGGATCGCTTAAACCTGTCTATCACATGCTGCTCACGCAGTTTGGCATGCAAGTAGTCCTGGGTTGTAGCTTCACCAGGTTGACACCTCATTTTGAGATATGCCTGGTGCTGCTCCTGGCATGCTCTCCTGCACTCTTCATTGAACCAGGGTTGGTCTCCTGGCTTGATGGTAATGGTAGAGTGGGGGACATGCAGGGCCATGAGGTTACAGATTGTGGTTGAGTACAATTCTGCTGCTGCTGATGCCCCACAGCGCCTCATGGATGCCTAGTTTTGCATTGCTAGATCTGTTCAAAATCTATCCCATTTGGCACGGTGATAGTGCCACACAACATGATGGAGGGTATCCTCAATGTGAAGGCGGGATGTTGTCTCTACAACGACTGTGTGGTGGTCACTCCTACCAATACTGTCATGGACAGATGCATCTGCAGCAGGCAGATTGGTGAGGACGAGGTCATGTATGTTTTCCCCTCCTGTTGGTTCTCTCACCACCTGCCACATACCCAGTCTAGCAGATATGTCCTTTAGGATTCATCTAGCTCAGTCAGTAGTGGTACTACCGTGCCACTCTTGGTGATGGACATTGAAGTCCCCCCCCAGAGTGCATTCCGGGCCCTTGCCAACCTCAGTGCTTCCGCCAAGTGCTGTTCAACATGGAGGATTACTGACTCATCAGCTGAGGGAGGGCGGTAGGTAGTAATCAGCAGGAGGTTTCCTTGTCCATGTTTGACCTGATGCCATGAGACTTCATGGGGCCCAGAGTCAATGTTGAGGACTCCCAGGGCAACTCCCTCCCTACTGTATCCCAATGTGCCGCCACCTCTGCTGGGTCTGTCCTGCCGGTGGGAAAGGACATACCTGGGGATGGTGATGGCAGTGTCTGGGACATTGTCTGTCAGGTATGATTCCGTGACTATGACTATGTCAGGCTGTTGCTTGACTAGTCTGTGGGACAGCTCTCCCAACTTTGGCACAAGCCCCCAGATGTTAGTAAGGAGGACTTTGCAGGATCGCTAGGGCTGGGTTTGCCGTTGTCGTTTCTGGTTCCTAGGTCGATGCCGGGTGATCCGTCCAGTTTCATTCCTTTTTATTGACTTCGTAGCGGTTGGATACAACTGAGTGGCTTGCTAGGGCATTTCAGAGGGCATATAAGAGTCAACCGCATTGCTGTGGGTCTGGAGTCACATGTGGGCCAGACCAGGTAAGGACAGCAGATTTCCTTCCGTAAAGGACATTAGTGAACCAGTTAGCAGTCTATGAACTAACTATCAAAAACCTTTTCTCTTACAAGCTTTATTGTTCGTATCGCAGCTGCCCCCTGGCCATTTAGTAAGTGAAACTATTTTTAGTTTCTCCCTATTTCAAAGTCAGTCTTCCGAAGGCTGCATTCTCCAGGGAGAGGGAGAAGGGCGACAGAGTAGGAAGACAGAGTACCTGACTTCTAGACCCTCCTTCAGCTCTGGGTATTAAGGATTGGCTTGCTGAGCTGCCAATCAAAGTTACAAACTTAAAGGAGACACTTCACAAAGCATGAGCTTATAGCAACTACATTGCCAGTTTAATTACGTCCTCTACCAGGTACATTGAATGAAGTTTTTTCTTATATTCAATATGCAAACTGCTATGAGATGTACTTAATGCCCCTTTGTTGTTTTAAAACTAATATTATATCGATGGTACACAATTTTGATGGCTGTTCAATCTGGTAATGCACGTAATTATAGGAAAACTTCTTTGGCTCCTACAAAAACTCCTGTGCTTGACTCTATACCTCTCCCTAGCTTTTTGATCTGCCTAAACTAGATGGGCACAGTCTATATGTCTTCTTTAATCCTGAGCTGAGCTTCAACCCCAATACTGTATCCAATCTGCAACATTATTTGCCTCCATTCTTTCTCAGCTCTACTAAACCAAAATCCTCATTCATACTTTCATAGCCTCCAGACTCAATTTCTCCAATCCCCTTTTCATTGGTCTCCTGAGCTCCACCCCATCAACCTAATTGTCCAAAACTCATCAGTCACAGTGGCACAGCGGCACAGTGGTTAGCACCGCAGCCTCACAGCTCTAGCGACCCGGGTTCAATTCTGGGTACTGCCTGTGTGGAGTTTGCAAGTTCTCCCTGTGTCTGCGTGGGTTTCCTCCGGGTGCTCCGGTTTCCTCCCACAAGCCAAAGATTTGCAGGTTGATAGGTAAATTGGCCATTAGCAATTGCCCCTAGTATAGGTAGGTGGTAGGGAAATATAGGGACAGGTGGGGATGTGGTAGGAATATGAAATTAGTGTAGGATTAGTATAAATGGGTGGTTGATGGTCGGCACAGACTTGATGGGCCGAAGGGCCTTTTTCAGTGCTGTATCTCTAAACTAAACTAAACATCTTATCCTATACTAATTACTGCTCACCTATCACCCTGTACTCAACATTACCTCTCTTTGTTCCAATGCACTGAATTCAAAATCCTGTCCTTGCCTTTAAATTCCTCCATGACTGAGTTCCAACTTGCTTTGCAACTTTCACCAATCCCAAACATTTCCCTCAGTCCTCAGATTCTGTCCTGCTGTGTATCCCACCCCCAGTGTGCTGCTGCTTCATCGGTGGTAAAGCTTCAACTGGCTCTCTGGAACTGAGCACTTAAATTCCTCTCTGCCTTTAAAGGCTTCTGCAAAACCTATCTTTTGACAAAGTTTTTGACCATCTCCAACCATATTAAGTCTGTTACTACGTGAAGTGCTTTGGAATGTTTTATTACTTCAAAAATGCTACATAACTGCAAATTGTTATTACAAGTTTGTCACTTGAGTAACTTCCATGTAATCTGATATTTTCACCTTGGAACTTCAGAAAAAAGATGAGAATAAATATTTTCTTTTGTTCGGAGAATCACAATGGAAGCTGCCTACAGACTCACAGTCTACTGAGGAAAGTGAGGACCTATTTGGGGATTAGTGAAGCTACAGTAATACATGCAAGAACAGCATCTTAGGGTTGCAGTATGCAGTCAGCAAAACCTGATTATATTGCAACAGAACTCAGTCTAACCAACATCAAGGTGTGGTAAGATTTAATCAAAATGAACATGTGTGTTCAATTATAAAGACAAACTGAAACACCACACCTAGTCGGGTGATGGATGATTTTCTTGTACTTGAGTGGTAGAAAGTTTGTAAATCCATATTTTAAAAATGTGTTTACTTTTCCAGTATGCCTAAAGCACCACGGAAATCTATCCCTTTCGAGTGTTCAATGATTGGGCTGACTGAAGATTATATGCAGACATTGTATCAGCTTAAATAATATAAGAAAGCATGATCAGTGGCAGTAATGTACATAAGGTTTCTCAAACTCAATATCTGAGAGAGTACTAGGTGGGAAAGGGAAACAACCTCGAAATCTTCTTAGCACAAGCCCAGGAAATCTTGCCCTCCACATTACCCTATCCAGTATTTCACTGTAGGAGAAACAGCAATTATGTTTCACTGATCTTGCTTACAGGTAATGAACAGGAAAAATTCCCAACCCAGTGAGTGGGTGTGGGGAAAGCTAAAGATAGAAATAACTTACATGTATATAGTTCTGAATTATGTCCAAAAGCACTTCACAAGTAATAAATTAGTTCTGAAGGGCACTCATTGTTCTTATGTGAATAAATGTAGTTTGTACCTGTGAAAATAGGAAAGAGTGGAGTTTTTGGAGGGTAGCTGAAACTAAAACTAAGTTTCTCGGAGGATGATTGCATTTCCCCTCCCACGTGTACATTAAACTCAGCTGTATGAAAGCAGGCCACACCTAAAGATCCACATAATCTGTAACTTGATATAATAAAAAGGAAAAGAATGTAACAATGTGGTTATAAGAAAAATCCATTAGCCCATCCAATTATGAGACTATAACCTCTGCAAAATGTACCATTTCTTACCCTCACAATAACCTTTGACTTTCAGCTTGAAATCTAAAAACAACTGTGGAGATAGTCAACAAAATTTAAGCAGTTTTTAAGCCACAGACTCAAAGTAGAAATGGAGTATTTTTAGTACAAAATTTCAGCAGTTAAACATAGATTGCCTGAGTTCTAAACTACTTATTCATTACAGTAGTCACAGTCAATGAAAACAATACCTCCTAGAGCATAATGTTTTCCAGATTTTGTATGGTAGAAGTTTTTAGATTTTAAGAAATACCACTTATCATGACTAAAGCAAAATCAACTGTATAAATAGAATATAGCGGTTTGGAGTACTGGTTTATGCTTCCCTTGCTATACCCAACTAATACAACTTGCAGACTTTGATTTGTAGGGCAATACATAATTGGTAGCAATGTACAAGGTTATAAGTAAACCAAAGAGTTCTAATGATGTAAAGAAGTATGATAGCAAAGCTCCTCCCATTTGTAATGTCAGAACACAGTGATTCTGTTAGTGCCTTCCACCTACTTGCCATTATTTACTCCTTTTATTGTACGGTACATATGAATATATAGTATATGTAAGGAGATAGCATTCCTCCCTCAAACAACACCACTAACAGACACAGTAACGGATATCACAGCAGGTTACCAAAAGATTTTTATTTATTTGTTTGTAGGATGTGGGCATCGCTGGCTAGGCCAGCATTTATTGCCCATCCCTAATTGCCCTTTAGAAGGTGGTGGTGAGCCACCTTCTTGAACTGCTGCAGTCCTTGGGGATAAGGTACACCAACAGTGCTGTTAGGAAGGGAGTTCCAGGATTTTGACCCAGCGAAAGTGAAGGAACGGCGATATAGTTTCAAGTCAGGGTGGTGTGTTGCTTGGAGTGGAACTTGCAAGTGGTGGTGTTTCCATGAATCCGCTGCCTTTGTCCTTCTAGTTGGTAGAGGTCACGGGTTTGGAAGGTGCTGTCAAAGGAGCCTTGGTGCATTGCTGCAGTACATCTTGTAGGTGGTACACACTGCTGCCACTGTGCGTCGGTGGTGAAGGGAGTGAATATTGAAGGTGGTGGATGGGATGCCAATCAAGCGGGCTTCTTGAATGTTGTTGGAGCTGCACCCATCCAGACAAGTGGAGAGTATTCCATCACACTCCTGACTTGTGCCTTGTAGATGTGGACAGGCTTTGGGGAGTCAGGAGGTGAGTTACTTGCCACAGAATTCCTAGCCTCTGACCTGCTCTTTTAGTCACAACATTTATGTGGCTGCTCCAGTTCTGTTTCTGATTAATGGTCACCCCCAGGATGTTGATTGTGGGAGATTCAGCAATGGTAGTGCCATTGAATGTCAAGGGGAGATGGTTAGATTCTTTCTTGTTTGAGATGGTCATTGCTTGGCACTTGTGTGGCACAAATGTTACTTGCCACTTATCAGCCGAAGCCTGGATGTTGTCCAGGCCTTTCTGCATGTGGATGTGGGCTGCTTAAGTATCTGAGGAGTCATGAACGCTGCTGAACAATGTGTGTGCAATCGTCAGTGAACATCCCCACTTCTGACCTTATGCTGGAGGGAAGGTCATTGATGAAGCAGCTGAAGATGGTTGGGCCGAGACCACTACCCTGAGGAACTCCTGCAATGATGTCCTGGGACAAAGAGGTATGTTTTAAGTAATGTATTAAAACTTGTGAGAGAGGCAGAGAGGTTTAGGGAGGGAATTCCAGAGCTAAGAGCATAGAGAGCTGAAGGTATGACCACCAATGGCAATGAAAATCAGGGATGAACAGGAAGGCAGAATTATAAGGTTGTAGGGTTGTGGGGCTGGAGGAGATTATAGATATGGGAGGGGTGAGGCCATGGAGGGATTTGAAAACAAGGATGCGAATTTTAAAATCAAGACATTGCTTATCTGGGAGCCAATGTAAGTCAGCGAGCACAGAGGTGATGGGCTAACAATACTTGGTAAGAGTTAGGACATGGGCAGCATCAATACCTGAACCATTTAATAGTTTCACGGGGGTACACCAGTTGCTGAGTAGAATCTTAGAATGGTAACAGTACAGAAGGAGGCCATTCGGCCCTTTGTGTCCGTACCGGCTCTCTGTAAGAGCAACTCAGCTAGTCCCACTCACTCACCCACCCTTTCTCCATGGCCCTGCAAATGTTTCTCTTCAAATAATTATCCAATTCCCTTTTGAAAGCCACAATTGAATTTGCCTCCACCACACTCTCAGGCAGTGCATTCCAGATCCTAACCATTTTCTGTGGAAAGAGGTTTTTCCTCATTTCGTCTTTGCCATTCATCTTAAATAGGTGTCCTCTGGTTCTTGACCCTTCTGCCAGTGTGAGCAGTTTCTGCCTAGCTACTCTGTCCAGACCCCGCATGATTTTGAAAACCTCTATCAACTCTCCTCTCAACTTTCTTGAAGGAGAACAGCCCCAGCTTCTCCAATCTATCCACATATCTGAAGTCCCGCATCCCTGGAACCATTCTCATAAATCTTTTCAGTGCTCTCCCTAATTCCTTCACATCCTTCCTAAAGTGTGGTGCCCAGAATTGGACACAATACTCCAGTTGAGGCCGAACCAGTGTTTTATAAAGGTTCGCCATAACTTACTTGCTTTTGTACTCTATGCATCTCTTTATAAAGCCCAGGATCCCATATGCCTTATTAACCACTTTCTCAACCTGCCTTGCCACCTTTAATGACATGTGCACAGCCATAAAGGAAGGGGCTAAAGTGTGGTGAGTCGAAGAGACTTAGCAGTTGGCAGGAAAAAAGACAGAGGCGCAACTGTGTAACAGCCCCGACAATCAAATTTTTCTGCAGCACCTGTGGAAGAGCCTGTCACTCTAGAATTAGCCTTTATAGCCACTCCAGGCGCTGCTCCACATACCACTGACCACCTCCAGGCGCTTACCCATTGTCTCTCGAGATAAGGAGGCCAAAGAAGACATATACCCCAATGTCCTTCTGCTCCTGCACCCCTTTTAGAATTGTATCCTTTATTTTATGTTGCCTCTCCTCATTCCTCCTACCAAAATGTATCACTTCACACTTCTGTGCATTAAATTTCATCTGCCGAGTGTCCGCCTATTCCATCAGCCTGTCCATGCCCTCTTGAAGTATATTGCTATCTTCTTCACAGTTCATGATACTTTAAAGTTTTGTGTCATACACAAATTTTTAAATTGTGCTCTGCACACCCAAGTCTAGGTCATTAATATAGACTAAGAAAAGCCCTGGTCCAAATACCGACCCCCTGGGGAACCCCAATGTACACCTTCCTCCAGTGGGAAAAACGACTGTTCACCACTACTCTATTTCTTGTCACTCAGCCAACTTAATTTCCATGCTGCCACTGTCCATTTTGTCCCATGGGCTTTAACTTTGCTGATGTAATGAGTTCTTTTAATGTTGTCTGATGCAACGTCAATGAGATGCGTGGAATCCAGTTTGTTGAAGATCTCAAACAGGTTTTGTGCACCTATACTATTATACAGTACAGAGCTATTTACAGAATCTTACTCGGGGTGTTACTGTTGCAGAGTGACTGTGGCTCCCAGTCACATGTCTGTGTCCTGTCACTTGGCTCATTAGCATACTAAGATCTTAAAGGGACATCACTCTTAAAGGCAATCATACTTTATCAAATGCCTTTTGGAAATCCATGTAAACCACATCATCAATCCTTTCTGTTACCTCATCAAAAATTGAGTAGAATAAATAGTTGTTGATTTGAAAATGATTTTAAAACTTGGCCTACCAGTACCTCCTATGCCTATGAAAATGAACTCAATTTGAAGCTTTCCCTAACTGCGCAATTGGCGGAATTTTACAATTTCAACCTTGGGGGGTGACCAGTTTTGTAGATGGTGCCTGATTTGGGTGAATTGATTCTTGAACAGACATAAGATATCGCGGACAGCACGAGCATAAGTGGTTTGAGGTGTAATGCATCTACGTTTTTAATGTCGGACAACAGTGATTATACTAAAAGACTATAAAACATTATGGGATGTCCGGTGATTGTGAAAGGCGCTATACAAATGCTAGTCTTTTTTATTTCTCAGTTTATTTATTTTTATTTGGAGATACAGCACTGAAACAGGCCCTTCGGCCCACCGAGTCTGTGCCGACCATCAACCACCCATTTATACTAATCCTACACTAATCCCATTACTCTCTGCAGAAGCTGCAGATTACGAGTGGGAAAAGATGACTCTTTATCCTCTCCACTGATACTGAACGGCGCACTGCGCGTTTCCGCTTTATTTTCACTTTTCGTTTCACATTTGCTACGCCTTGCATTTCCAACCCGCTCTCTGAGAACACATGGAAGGATGGCCGCTTAACCCCGCCCACCCGTCACAACTCCGACAGGCGCAGCTGTCAATCATTGCGATTGAGGCGGACCCGACTTTCCGGGAGCGGGGCTTCTCCCAACGCGCAGGCGCAGTGCATTCAAACTCTGTTGGGCAGGAAAGAACGACAACTCCCAGCATCCCATCGATGTCGCACAGTGTCGCAGCCGCTGGAAATGTACCTGACCGAGATACGCCGATCAAAAAGAAGTATTTTGTCCTTTAAAGAATGATCATTGCTTTTGTCTTGAAATTTAATCAGTTCTGCCTTTTCGGAAACGTTTTTTATTCTTCCGATTATTTTCGTCTGCAAGGTAGGAGTCCTCGGTGAGCCCTGGGTTTGGCTGTTGAAGTTTATTTTATTAAAGTAAGGCCTAAAGTGTCACTTTGTAGTTCCTACTTGTGTCTCCATCAGCTTAGCATCAAATGGTTGCCTTGGAAAGTATTACCTCTGTGAAAGCAGTTTAGAATAACATTACACTTTGGCAGTTTTTCCGGCATTTCTTGCTTTCGTAATCAGTGTTTGAGGTTTGATCTCGCTGTTGAGGCAGCAGTGTAACACAGTAATACAATCAACCCCCTGACTCAAGGGCCATATCCAGGGCTAGTGATTTATGTTGACTGAATAAACCAAGTTTCGTTTAAATTTCATCAGACACTGGGATATTTTTACCAGTACTTTGAGCATCGTATTGCATGTATTTTTTTCAATTTACAACTTGCCCGTTGGTTTATGAGTGATATGTCGAAATTTTGTTTCTGTTACCATGGCCCAGTTGAGTGGCAAAAGGACGTCACTCCTCTGTTTTGAGTCCAGAAAATGCTTATTTTTAGGTTTTGTGCACAAAAATAGAAATCTATCTGTATGGCCAGAGATCCATCCCATTTATGTTGCCTTGGGATTTTTACAGCTTTCCCTGGTTCTGCAATAGGTACCCCCCCTCACAACCCCTTCCCAGCCCCCCGTCGCACCATCTTCCCCCTGCACCCCCTTCCCCTGAACCTCCCCTACCCCCTTACAGCCCCCTTCCCAGCTCCCCCTCGCACCCCCTTCCCTCCACCCCTCCCCCTCGCACCCCCTTCTCCCACCGGCATTATCCTACACCTGTGTAGGGGCCCTAACAACCCCACTGCCTTGTGGGCGTCTTGGGAGAGACCAAGACTAAGGGAGTAAACCCGAACAGGAAATCCGGAGCGGAACCCCGTAGGCGGTCATGTGTCACCTTTGGCATGTTTCCGGCAGTTCCTGCAGCCATAACATCGTGCTCTGCACTCCTTTGGACCCCACCAGAAAGGCCGAGAGGGGGGTATAGACGATTGGGCAACTCTCAACCTCCATACATTCGCCCAGGGATGCGCCATGGAGAGGTCACTCCATAGTTGCCTCACAGCGATTGAAACAACATGGAAGGCAGCAGTTACGGGCTATAAGTCCAGCTAAATTGACATAGAGATTGGGCGCCACGGGTTGCCTTTGTCGGTGGGAGAGGTCATCGCACCTCACTGGACAGCTACCGCCCGCCTCAAACCGGGCAGCCCCCGGTCAATGAGGTTCTGTCCCGCCACAGTCCACCTGCTTCAATGGGTGCTTGGAGCTCAGGGTCATTGCCCGAAAGGTGGACTGCAACACCGCACCAAACAACATGAAAAAAGGAAAGAAGGTACCAGCCCTTCGCTTTGCAAGCTGGAACGTCAGAACTATGTGTCCTGGCCTGTCGGAAGACCTTACACAAATCAACGATTCTCAGAAGACCGCCATCATTAACAACGAGCTCAGTAGACTCAAGACATTGCAGCACTTCAGGAGACACGGCTCCCCGCGAGTGGATCTCTAGCAGAGCAAGACTACACCTCCTTCTGGCAGGGCAGGGATTCTGAAGAACCAAGACAGCATGGAGTGGGCGTCGCCATCAGAAACTCCTTGCTCAGCATGACAGAGCCTCCCTCAAATGGTTCGGAATGCATACTGTCCATCCGACTGCTCACCACCTCTGGTCCAGTACACCGACTCAGCATCTATGCTCCAACACTCTGCTCCCCACCTGAAGCTAAAGGCCAGTTCTACGAGGAACTCCATAACATCATTAGCAGCATCCCCAACACCGAACACCTATTCCTGCTGGGGGACTTTAATGCCAGGGTTGGGGCCGACCATGACTCATGGCCCTCCTGCCTTGGGCGCTATGGCGTTGGAAGGATGAATGAGAACGGGCAGAGACTGCTTGAGTTGTGTACCTATCATAACCTCTGCATCACCAACTCGTTCTTTCACACTAAACCCTGTCACCAGGTTTCATGGAGGCACCCAAGATCGCGTCGTTGGCACCAGCTAGACCTCATTGTCACAAGGCGAGCCTCCTTAAACAGTGTTCAAATCACACACAGCTTCCACAGTGCGGACTGCGACACCGACCACTCCCTGGTGTGCAGCAAGGTTAGACTCAGACCAAAGAAGTTGCATCATTCCAAGCAGAAGGGCCACCCGCGCATCAACACGAGCAGAATTTCTCATCCACAGCTGTTACAAAAATTTCTAAATTCACTTGTAACAGCCCTTCAAAACACTCCCACAGGGGATGCAGAGACCAAGTGGGCCCACATCAGAGACGCCATCTATGAGTCAGCTTTGACCACCTACGGCAAACATGCGAAGAGAAATGCAGACTGGTTTCAATCTCATAATGAAGAGCTGGAACCTGTCATAGCCGCTAAGCGCATTGCACTGTTGAACTACAAGAAAGCCCCCAGCGAGTTAACATCCGTAGCACTTAAAGCAGCCAGAAGCACTGCACAAAGAACAGCCAGGCGCTGCGCAAATGACTACTGGCAACACCTATGCAGTCATATTCAGCTGGCCTCAGACACCGGAAATATCAGAGGAATGTATGATGGCATTAAGAGAGCTTTTGGGCCAACCATCAAGAAGATCTCCCCCCTCAAATCTAAATCAGGGGACATAATCACTGACCAACGCAAGCAAATGGACCGCTGGGTTGAGCACTACCTAGAACTGTACTCCAGGGAGAATGTTGTCACTGAGACTGCCCTCAATGCAGCCCAGCCTCTACCAGTCATGGATGAGCTGGACATACAGCCAACAAGATCGGAACTCAGTGATGCCATTGATTCTCTAGACAGCGGAAAAGCCCCTGGGAAGGACAGCATTACCCCTGAAATAATCAAGAGTGCCAAGCCTGCTATACTCTCAGCACTACATGAACTGCTATGCCTGTGCTGGGACGAGGGAGCAGTATCTCAGGACATGCGCGATGTCAATATCATCACCCTCTATAAAAACAAAGGTGACCGCGGTGACTGCAACAACTACCGTGGAAAGTCTTTGCTCGAGTCGCTCTAAACAGGCTCCAGAAGCTGGCCGAGCGCGTCTACCCTGAGGCACAGTGTGGCTTTTGTGCAGAGAGATCGACCTTTGGCATGCTGTTCTCCCTTCGTCAGATACAGCAGAAATGCTGTGAACAACAGATGCCCCTCTACATTGCTTTCATTGATCTCACCAAAGCCTTTGACCTCGTCAGCAGACGTGGTCTCTTCAGACTACTAGAAAAGATTTGATGTCCACCAAAGCTACTAAGTATCATCACCTCATTCCATGACAATATGAAAGGCACAATTCAACGTGGTGGCTCCACATCAGACCCCTTTCCTATCCTGAGTGGCGTGAAACAGGGCTGTGTTCTCGCACCCACACTTTTTGGGATTTTTTTCTCCCTGCTGCTTTCACATGCGTTCAAGTCTTCTGAAGAAAGAATTTTCCTCCACACAAGATCAGGGGGCAGGTTGTTCAACCTTGCCCGTCTAAGAGCGAAGTCCAAAGTACGGAAAGTCCGCATCAGGGAACTCTTCTTTGCTGACGATGCTGCTTTAACATCTGACACTGAAGAGTGCCGGCAGAGTCTCATCGACAGGTTTGCGGCTGCCTGCAATGAATTTGGCCTAACCATCAGCCTGAAGAAAACGAACATCATGGGACAGGACGTCAGAAATGCCCCATCCATCAATATTGGCTCTGGAAGTGGTTCAAGAGTTCGCCTACCTAGGCTCAACTATCACCAGTAACCTGTCTAGATGCAGAAATCAACAAGCGCATGGGAAAGGCTTCCACTGCTGTGTCCAGACTGGCCAAGGGAGTGTGGGAAAATGGCACACAGACACTGAACACAAAAGTCTGAGTTTATCAAGCCTGTGTCCTCAGTACCTTGCTCTATGGCAGCGAGGCCTGGACAGCGTACGCCAGCCAAGAGCGACGTCTCAATTCATTCCATCTTCGCTGCCTCCGGAGAATCCTTGGCATCAGGTGGAAGGACCGTATCTCCAACACAGAAGTCCTCGAGGTGGCCAACATCCCCAGCTTATACACCCTACTGAGTTAGCGGTGCTTGAGATGGCTTGGCCATGTAAGCCGCATGGAAGATGGCAGGATCCCCAAAGACACATTGTACAACGAGCTTGTCACTGGTATCAGACCCACCGGCCGTCCATGTCTCCGCTTTAAAGATGTCTGCAAACGCGACATGAAGTCCTGTGACATTGATCACAAATCGTGGGAGTCAGTTGCCAGCGTTCGCCAGAGCTGGCGGGCAGCTATAAAGGCGGGGCTAAAGTGTGGCGAGTCGAAGAGACTTAGCAGTTGGCAGGAAAAAAGACAAAAGCGCAAGGGGAGAGCCAACTGTGTAACAGCCCCGACAGGCAAATTTTTCTGCAGCACCTGTGGAAGAGTCTGTCACTCTAGAATTGGCCTTTATAGCCACTCCAGGCAGGTGCTCCACACACTACTGACCACCTCCAGGCGCTTACCCATTGTCTCGCGAGATAAGGAGGCCAAAGAAGAAGAATAGGTACAGGCACTAAAGATTGCCATGACAATGAGGTGTCAGAGAGTATGCTCAAGAACCTCCTGCCAATTCCTCCCGCAATGTAGGAAGGGTGTATATTTGGAAGATGTTCATAGTGGGTCTTAAGCCTTATGCCCAACCCATTGCCAGTCAGAGAGAGGTAGACAGCAGGGCTCACAGTAAGTCCACTTTTTGTTTCCAGGGAATACAATTGGCACTGGAGGCATTCAAGGGTCTGTAGTAGTAGCTAACTTTCCTCCTTTGCTCCGAGGTGCTAGCTCTGTGTAAATAACCTTAATCTATAATTATAGGTGAGTCCAGGCCATTGAAGGTGGAATGTGTGCCGAGTACAATGCATGTTCTTGGGTGTCATAACAATAGTAACATTATCAGGACATAGGGACATAGGAAAAGGAGCAAGTCATTCAGCCCCTCAAGCCTGTTCCACCATTCAGTGAGATCATGGCTGATCTGTTTATAACCTCCATTCATCTGCCATGGCTCCATATTCTGTTATATCTTTTTCCAGCAAAAAACTATTGATCTCAGATTTAAATGTATTAATTGAACTGGCAAATATTGCTTTTTGTGGGAGCGAGTTCCACACTTAATATTTCTTATTTGATTTGTACATCTGAAGTCTTCTATAGTAGTTGCATTTCAACCATACATTATGTAGAGAGGATGGGCTGGAGTTTAGTAGATTTTTCAAGCCAAAAGATCACAATTGGTTGCACTGTTTTGTTTTGGAGCAATTCAGCAAAACCAGCATAAAATATCACAGAATTTTAAGTGCAAATTGCATTCAGCACAACTCCAATTTCTGTAAGCATTTGCACTGGTTTTAAAAAAAAAAGGCTAGAAACCCACCATGCCCCCAGATCAAATTATTCACAATTGGAAGTTTCAGCTAATTGTGGTCGTTTGCAGGCCTTCAAGAAGGCTGTGAAAATTAAACCATTTTTAGGTGCAAGGACACAGACAAAGCTTTGAAATATTTTTTGTTAATTTACTAAGAAACTTACTACTGTACACCAATATAACATGATTTTGTCTAGTCTTTTAAAGACCTTTCAGTTATTTAAAATCGTGTTATTCACAGGTGGTGGACTAGACATGCTGATTAAAATGCTTGGGTTTTGTGATAAACCCATTTTCAGCTGTTTTAGTCAAACTGTGCCGTTACCACTCTTTTAAAAAAAAAAAATTTCAAGATATATTTAAATGCAGAAACATTTTTTTAAATTACGTATTAAAACACTGTCCAATTGCTCTGGTTCTTGGTAGATTTTGAGTTTGATATGCAATTGAGTTTGAGCAGATACTGCAGGGGTGGGGGGCATACTTCTCAACTAGCGCAATTAGTGCCTCATCATCGTTTTTAAAAAATTCATTCCTGGGATGTGGGTGTCACTGGCTAGGCCGGCATTTATTCCCCTTGAGAAGGTGGTGGTGAGCTGCCTTCTTGAATCACTGCAGTCCTTGTGGGGTATGTACACCTACATGCTGTTAGGAAGGAAGTTCCAGGATTATGATCCAACGAAAGTGAAGGAACGATGATATCGTTCCAAGTCAGGATGGTGTGTGGCTTGGAGGGGAACTTGCAGATGGTGGTGTCCCCATGCATCCGCTGCCCTTGTTCTTCTACGTGGTAGAGGTTGCAGATTTGGAAGGTGTTGTCTCAGGAGCCTTGGTGCGTTGCTGCAGTGTATCTTATAGATGGTACACACTGATGTCACTGTGCATTGGTGGTGGAGGGAGTGAATGTTTGTTGATGGGGTGCCACTCAAGCAGGCTGTTTTGTCCTGGATGGTGTCGAGCTTGTTGAGTGTTGTTGGAGCTGCACCCATCCAGGCAAATGGAGAGTATTCCATCACACTCCTGACGTGCCTTGGGGAGACATTGGGGAGTCAGGAGGTGAGTTACTCGCTGCAGGATTCGTACTCTCTGACCTGCTCTTGTAGCCGCCATATTTATATGGCTGCTCCAGTTCAGTTTCTGGCCAATGGTAACCCTCAGGATGTTGATTGTGGGGGATTCAGCGATCGTAATGCCATTGAATGTCAAGGGGAGATGGTTAGATTCTCTCCTGTTGGAAATGGTCATTGTCTGGCACTTGTGTCAGTCCAGGTCTTGCTGCATCTGGACAGTGGCTGCTTCATTATCTGAGGAGTCGCGAATGGTGCTGAACATTGTGCAATCATCAGCGAACATCCCCACTTCAGACCTTCTGCTGAAGGAAGGTCATTGATGAAGTAGCTGAAGACGGTTGGGCCTAGGACACTACCCTGAGGAACTCCTGCAGTGAAGTCCTGGAGCTCAGATGATTGACCTCCAAAAACCACAACCATCTTCCTTTGCGCCAAGTATGACTCCAACCAGCGAGAGTTTTCTCCCTGATTTCCATTGACTCCAGTCTTGCTAGGACTCCTTAATGCCATACTCAGTCAAATGCTGCCTTGATGTCAAGGGCAGTCACTCTCACCTCACCCCTTGAGTTCAGCTCGTTTGTCCACGTTTGAACCAAGGCTGTACTGAGGTCAGGAGTTGCGTGGCCCTGGAGGAACCCAAATTGAGCATCAGTGAACAAGTTATTGCTAAGCAAGTGCAGCTTGATGGCACTGTTGATGACACCTTCCATAACTTTACTGATTATTGAGAGTAGACTGATGGGGTGGTAATTGGCCGGATTTGTCCTGCTTTTCGTGTACAGGACATACCTGGGCAATTTTCCACATTGCTGGGTAGATGCAAGAGTTGTAGCTGTACTGGAACAGCTTGGCTAGGGGTGCAGCAAGTTCTGGAGCACAGATCTTCAGTATTACTGCCGCAATGTTGTCAGGGCCCATCGCCTTTGCAGTATCCAGTGCCTTCAGTCATTTGTTGCTGTCACACGGAGTGAATCGAATTGGCTGAAGACTGCCGTCTGTGCTGCTGCGGACTTCAGGAGGAGGCCGAGATGGATCATCAACTCAGCATTTCTGTGCCCACAGCAGAAATTCTATCCACTCAATGTTCAAACATTAAAACATTACTGAAATATGCCCGAAATTTTCTGACTGACCATCTCTGCGACTTTTCCAGCTGCTGTTTAATTAGTTTTTTGCTGTTTGTTTAGTTTTTTTAGTTTAATTTAGAGATACAGCACTGAAACAGGCCCTTCGGCCCACCTACTCTGTGCTGACCATCAACCAACCATTTATACTAATCCTACACTAATTCCATGTTCCTACCACATCCCCACCTGTCCCTATATTTCCCTACCACCTACCTATACTAGGGGCAATTTATAATGGCCAATTTACCTATCAACCTTCAAGTCTTTGGCATGTGGGAGGAAACCGGAGCACCTGGAGGAAACCCACGCAGAGACAGGGAGAATTTGCAAACTCCACACAGGCAGTACCCAGAATTGAACCCGGGTCGCTGGAGCTGTGAGGTTGCGGTGCTAACCACTGCACCACTGTGCTGCCCAACAAACAAATTATAAGCAAACCTTAGTCAACAACTCAAACATACACAGAAAGGTTTTGGGTGGGGAAAAGGGGAAATCAGAGTCGTAAAGCTGAGCAATGGTCCTTTTGTGACTTTGAAAACACCTTTTGAAGTATATTTCCCTACTCCAAAAGAGTGCAACTTTCCTCAATAAGCATTGCTGAAATGTCTATCATGTTACAATGCACGTGACCATTGGCCTCCATCCAGAACTAAAATATCAAGCGACCGTGGGCCCATTGTCGGAGTTTCAGTGCAAACCACTTGATCCAAGCACCTCAATATCTATTGCTGAAAATTAAGACCAGCAACATGGACCGGCAAATACCTGAACCAAGCTATTGGCTCCCTGGTTAAACTGAGCCTGAAAATCCAAGAATAACTTATATTGACCCTATGGTCCCAACAATGCAGGCACCACCGGGCCAATAAACCATAATGCACTGCTGTACTCCTTCGACAAACCACGTACAACAGATTCATAAAGTATGCATATTAATGCTTGAAAATTCTATTTTTTAATAACACATTTTCGGCAAGGCACAAAACCAGCTTTCCAGCCCAAGCCAACTAGCTCCACAATGAAGGTGCTAAATATTGCCCATTAGTCCATTACAAGAAAGTCATAGCTTAGTGGTTTCTTTTAAAATTAAATGGACTGAAAAAGCTTTCATTTTAAACAGCTCGGAAATGAATGAAATTTTGAACCTGGGTTTCCAAATTCCCTCACGCTTATCAGGGATAAGACATGGTGCTGATATTAGATGGGCAAAAGAGAATGCAGAATGGTGGCTTTATTAGTATGAGATGAATTTAGAGATATTTAAAGGTGGGAAGTAAAAGAGATGTCAGAAATAATTTTCATCAAAATTAATTTTAATGGCAACAAAACAATAATTACAAACTTCCAGCTCATGTAGGTGAACAGGAAAGAAAGCTATTTAGGCAAATAAGGAAGGCAATTAGGATTAAGTACACAACAATTATGGGAGATATTCTGCAGCAGTGAAGTGGACAGGCAATGTGGAAGGGTAAAGGAAAAACTTGTGTGGTAAAGGACAGTGTAGGTAACAATAGGTAGGTAGATTGCAGGCCATCTGAACAATAAGCTTGGATATAGGTAGAAATTAAAAAATGTGTTAGATGGATTATTCACAAATTAAAATTTCAGACCAAGTAAATTTGGTTTAGTAATCTAAAACGTAGCGGTTGGTAAAGTATCTTTTTGTGAAGAATATCAATAAAATTTGTGCTGGATACCTGAAATGGTTGAGAAACACCAGATCATCAAGGAAATAGGAGTGGGACATCTGGCTCCATAAATACAAGAACTGAAGGATGGTGAAATCCCAGTACTCAAAATAAAACATAATGTCAGGTAGTTGTTTTTTGGGATACTGTCAGTGCTTATCTTGATGGTATACTTGCCTAATGGTTGGAATACAGTACTAGCAATCAAAGATTGAGTTCAAGTTCCATGATGGCAAATTATGAAATTGAATGCAATAGCTGAACACATATTGAATTCATCATGTTAGCCATTGCCCAGTGGTAGCACTCTAGTCTCCCGAGTCAGTAGGTTGCAAGTTCAAGTCCCACGCCAGAGACTTTAGCATAAAATCTGGGCTGACACTCCAGTGCAGTACTGAAGGAGTGCTCCAATGTCGGATGTGCCATCTTACATTAAACCAAATGCTGATCTTTCCCTCAGGTGGATGTAAAAGATCCCATGGCATTATTTCGAAGAGTAGAGGTGTTAACCCTGGCGTCCTAGCCAATGTTTATCCCATAATCAACAACTAAAAGCATATTATCTGGGCATTATCACATTGCTGTTTATTGGACCTTACTGAGTGCAAATTGGCTGCCACATTTCCTACATTACAATGATGACTCTTTGGCCTCCTTGTCTCGAGAGACAATGGGTAAGTGCCTGGAGTTGCCAGTGGTTTGTGAAGCAGCGCCTGGAGTGGCTATAAAGGCCAACTCTAGAGCGACAGACTCTTCCACAGGTGCTGCAGATAAAATTGGTTGTCGGGGCTGTTACACAGTTGGCTCTCTCCTTGCGCTTCTGTCTTTTTTCCTGCCAACTGCTAAGTCTCTTCGACTCGCCACACTTTAGCCCCGCCTTTATGGTTGCCCGCTAGCTCTGGCAATCGTTGGCAACTGACTCCCATGACTTGTGATCAATGTCACAGGACTTCATGTCGCGTTTGCAGACGTCTTTAAAGTGGAGGCATGGACGGCCGGTGGGTCTGATACCAGTGACGAGCTCGCTGTACAATGTGTCCTTGGGGATCCTGCCATCTTGCATGCGGCTCACATGGCCAAGCCATCTCAGGCGCCTCTGGTTTAGTAGGGTGTATAAGCTGGGGATGTTGGCCACCTCGAGGACTTCTGTGTTGGAGATACGGTCCTGCCACCTGATGCCAAGGATTCTCCGGAGGCAGCGAAGATGGAATGACGTCGCTCTTGGCTGACGTACGTTGTCCAGGCCTTGCTGCCGTAGAGCAAGGTACTGAGGACACAGGCTTGATACACTTGTACTTTTGTGTTCTGTGTCAGTGTGCCATTTTCCCACACTCTCTTGGCCAGTCTGGACATAGCAGAGGAAGCCTTTCCCATGCGCTTGTTTAATTCTGCATCGAGAGACAGGTTACTGGTGATAGTTGAGCCTAGGTAGGTGAACTCTTGAACCACTTCCAGAGCGTGGTCGCCGATATTGATGGATGGGGCATTTCTGACGTCCTGTCCCATGATGTTCGTTTTCTTGCGGTTGATGTTTAGGCCAAATTCATTGCAGGCAGCCGCAAACCTGTGGATGAGTCTCTGTAGACACTCCTCAGTGTGAGATGTTAATGCAGCATCATCAGCAAAGAGGAGTTCCCTGATAAGGACTTTCTGTACTTTGGTCTTCGCTTTTAGATGGGCAAGGTTGAACAACCTGCCACCTGATCTTGTGTGGAGGAAATTCCTTCTTCTGAAGACTTGAACGCATGTGGGAGCAGCAGGGAGAAGAAGATCCCAAACAGTGTAGGTGCGAGAAAACAGCCCTGTTTCACGCCACTCAGGATTGGAAAGGGGCCGCTATGCTGAATTGTGCCTTTCATATTGTCATGGAATGAGGTGATGATACTTAGTAGCTTTGGTGGGCATCCAATCTTTTCTAGTAGTCTGAAGAGACCACGTCTGCTGACGAGGTCAAAGGCTTTGGTGAGATCAATGAATGCAACGTAGAGGGGCATCTGTTGTTCAGCGCATTTCTCCTGTATCTGGTGAAGGGAGAACAGCATGTCAATGGTGGATCTCTTTGCTCGAAAGCCACACTGTGCCTCAGGATAGACACACTCAGCCAGCTTCTGGAGCCTGTTTAAGGCGACACGAGCGAAGACTTTCCCCACTATGCTGAGCAGTGAATCTACATTGTTATATAAAGTACTTTGTTGGCTTTAAAATGCTTTGCTGCACCCTGAGATCATGAAAGGCAATAAATAAGTGCAAGTATTCTTCTTTCTTTCAGAAAAATTTGCATTTAATCTTTCCAATAAGACATCTGGTAATATTTCTAAGTGTTGCATAACAATATTGTTAATGAATTATTATTTGATCTATCTGCTTTGATTCCTAATAAAGCAAATGCTTAATAGGTTGGCACTTTTAAGATATTGGGTGGCTGTAAGTTTTTGTGATATATTGTAATGCAAGAAATTTTTATATAATTTTGATATCTGTGTTCAGTTTTGAGGACTTTAATGCCGTGAAGGTCACGAAAGACCATATTGGTTAAATGTGCACTTTTTCAGAATCCTGCATTGCACTCGTCCAGCAAAAGAACAATTCTTACAATTTTCAGTCTGTTGCTTTTTCTCTCCTGTTTGTGGGCAGTTGATTTTAATCAGCAGTATCTTAAATCTAGATGTCCTACATTTCTCTGCCGGAGTGTGGGGGAGTTACCAGCAGAATTATTTAATAAGCGGGTCCTACAGTTACATGTTTCCTCACCAGCTGCTCCTTTTAAACAGGAGAATGCCAGTAAGGAAGGAACAGGAATCAAACTGTGAAACTTAGAAAAAGAGCTTTATTATACTCCAGTAGAAATTAATTCAGAGTTTTTGTTTTTGCACTTTAAAGGTTAATCCTCCTTTGCAGTCAGAAATGATTGTTTTGCTTTGTAATGTAGCCAGTGAACTTTGGATCGTGTTGTTTTTGATGGAAATTTGAGTTTATCTTGCGAGCGAGGTGGACAGGAAATGTGCACAGAACTATTATGCCAAAGAATAAGGAATGCCATCAGCATTAGGGACAGTTTGGGTTCTGCCAGGGCCGCTCAGCTCCTGACCTCATCACAGCCTTGGTCCAAGCATAGACAAAAGTGCTGAACTCAAGAGGTGAGGTGAGAGTGACTGCCCTTGACATCAAGGCAGCATTTGACCAAATATGGCATCAAGGAGCCCTAGCAAAACTGGGGTCAATGGGAATCGTTGTGGGGGGGGAAACTCCGCTGGCTGGAGTCATACCTAGCACAGAGGAAGACGGTTGTGTTGTTGGAGGTCAGTCATCTCAGGCCCAGGACATCACGAGATTTCCCCAGGGTAATGTTGTAGGCCCAATCTTCAGCTGCTTCGTCAATGACCTTCCCTCAATCATAAGGTCGGAAGTGGGGATGTTCGCTGATGATTGCACAATGTTCAGCACCATTCGCAACTCCTCAGATACAGAAGCAGCCCATGTCCATGTGCAGCAAGACCTGGACAACAACCAGGCTTGGGCTGATAAGTGGCAAGTAACATTCGTGCCACACAAGTGCCAGGCAATGACCATCTCAAACAAGTGAGAATCTAACTATGTCTACTTGAAGTTCAATGGCATTACCATCGCTGAATCCCCCACTGTCAACATCCTGGGAGTGCCCATTGACCAGAAACTGAACTGGAGTAGCCATATAAATACTGTGGCTATAAGAGCAGGTCAGAATCTGGGAATTCTGCGGCGAGTAACTCCCTTCCTGTCTCCCCAGTGCTCGTTAATCTTCTATAAGGAGTGTGATGGAACACTCTCCACTTGCCTGGATGAGTGCAGCTCCAACAACACTCAAGAAGCTCGACACCAACCAGGATAAAGCAGCCCACTTGATTGGCACCCCATCCACCACCTTCAACATTCACTTCCTCCACTACCAATGCACAGTGGCAGGAGTGTGTACTATCTACAAGATGCACTGTAGCAACTCACCAAGGCTCCTTTGACAGCACCTTCCAAACCCGCAACCTCTACGACGTAGAAGGATAAGGGCAGCAGATACATGGGAACACAGCCAACTGCAAGTTCTGGTCCAAGCCACACGCCATCCTGACTTGTGAACTGTATTGCCCTTCCTTCACTGTCGCTGGGTCAAAATCCTGGAACTCCCTCCTAACAGCACTATACCTCCAAGGACTGCAGTGGTTCAAGAAGGCAGCTCACCACCACCTTCTCCAGGGCAATTAGGGATGGGCAATAAATGCTGGCCAAGCCAGCGACACTCACATCCCCGAGCGAATAAAGGAAAAAAAAAATGATGCACTGGTAAGTGGTTTGGCAGTATGGGAATGGGGTCTCACAGTCTCTCTGTACTTTGTGGGCAATCTTAAGTCTGAGAGAACTGGGAAGGGCCTTTTGGGAACATTGGCGCGGGGAGCCCTAGATTATTGGGAGATTTGGAGACAGCCGTAGGATCAGCATGTATTAGAGTGAGTGCCTTGCAGGGATTTGTGAGTGCTAAGGGTAAGGTCCCAGGAACTGAGGGAGGATGGAAGGGGGAGGAGTCTTTAAGTATAGCAGGTCTGGGGAAGGGATTTAGGTGAAAAAAGGGTGGTTCTAACTTGTAAGCCTCCTGCCCCAACCAGTGAGTGACCTCTTTTGCACTGTTGGGCATCATTTCTCCCTTCTGTGACCCACTGTTTGTCTCCGCGTCAGCAAGTTCTTGGTGCACAGTTGGTGTGTCTGCAACTTGTACTGTCTTTAATCAACACGTTTTCATAAACAAGCATTTATTGCACAGTTAGTGTGTCTGTAACCTGTACAGTCTTTAATTAAGATTTTCTATAAACACACAAAAAAACCTCAAAAACACTAAGTTTATCTTTTTAACGCTGTCTCCAAGTTATCACATTTCTTTTAAAAATTCATTTTTTAAACTGAATAAGCAGCCTAAATGAAGTCTTCGGTACTGCACCTGGGATGTTGACAGGGCCCATAGTCTTTGCTGTATCCAGTGCCTTCAGCTGTTTCTTGATATCATGTGGAGTGAATCTGATTGATTGGCATCTGTGATGCTGGGGACCTCAGGAGGAGGCTGAGATGGATCATTCACTTGGCACTTCTGGCTGACGATGATTGCAAATGCTTCAGCCTTGTCTTTTGCACTGACATGCTGGGCTCCCCCATCATTGAAGATGGGGATGTTTTTTGAGCCGCTTCCTCCTCCAGTTAGTTATTTAATTGTCCACCCCATTCACAACTGGTTGTGGCAGGACTGCAGAGCTTTGATCTGATCTGTTGATCGCTATACACAGAACGAAGCAATACCACAATGCGTGCTGGGCAATTCTGTAAACTGCACATTGTGTCATGTGGTTGGTTGACCATACCATCCCTGCAGGTTATTGCCCCATCTCAGACCTCCCTTTCCTCCTCCAACGTTTTGTAGTCTTCTACATTTCTGCCCATCTGCTTGAATTTCTGTCTGTGACATACCACTAAAATTTGCCCTAAGTAGGGAAATGGTCAGCCCACAATCTCCTCTAATATCTCTCCATGTACAGCTCAGTGGGACTGCTCTTGGTGGGACCCGCCATCCGTGGTTAACTAAAACAATTATAGATAGTATCAAACTTAAAGAAAAAGCCTATAATTGCACAAAGATGGGAAGCAGGTCAGAAGATTGGACAGAATATTAAAAACGCAAAGAAGGACTAAAAGATTGATAAGGAAGGTAAAATTAGAATACGAGAGAAAGCTAGCTAGAAATATAAAGACAGATAGTAAGAGTTTCTATAGATGTTTAAAAAAGATAAGAGTTAACAAAATGAGTGTTGGTCCTATAAAAAGTAAGTCTGAGGAATTAATAATGGATAATAAGGAGATGGCAGATGATTGAACAGATATTTTGCATCGGTTTTCACTGTTTAGGATACAAGTAACATCCCAGTATTAGCTGTAAGTCAGGAAATGGAAGGGAGGGAGTAACTCAAAATTACAATAACCAGGGAAGTGGTACTGAACAAATTGTTGGAACTGCGGGCTGGCAAGTCCCCCCAAGTCCTGATGGACTTCATCCTGGGGTGTTAAAAGAAGTGGCTCGTGAGATAGTTGATGCATTAGTTTCAGTTTTCCAAAATTCCCTAGATTCGGGGAAGGTTCCTTTAGATTGAAAAATAGTGAATGTAACTCCTTTGTTGAAAAAGGGAGGGAGACAGAAAGCAGGAAACTACAGGCCAGTTAGCTTAACATCATTCTTAGGGAAAATGTTAGAAGCTATTATTAAAGATGGTATATAGCAGGGCAATTAGAAAAATTCAAGGTAATCAGGCAGAGTCAACATGGTTTTGTGAAAGAGAAATCACGTTTAACCAATTTATTGGAGTTCTTTGAGGGAGTTACATGTGCTGTGGCTAAAGGGGAACCGGTGGATGTATTTTTTTTTTAGATTTAGAGATACAGCACTGAAACAGGCCCTTCGGCCCACCGAGTCTGTGCCGACCATTAACCACCTATTTATACTAATCCTACACTAATCCCCTATTCCTACCACATCCTCACCTGTCTCTATACATCCCCACCTGTCCCTATATTTCCCTACCACCTACCTATACTAGGGGCAATTTATAATGGAAATTTACCTATCAACCTGCAAGTCTTTTGGCTGTGGGAGGAAACCGGAGCACCCGGAGGAAACCCACGCAGACACAGGGAGAACTTGCAAACTCCACACAGGCAGTACCCAGAATTGAACCCGGGTCGCTGGAGCTGTGAGGCTGCGGTGCTAACCACTGCGCCACTGTGCCGCCCTAGTATTGTACTTAGATTTCCAGAAGGCATTTGATAAGGTGCCACATCAAAGGTTATTGCAGAAAATAAAAGCTCATGGTGTAGGGGGTAACATATTGGCATGGATAGAAGATTGGTTAGCTAACAGGAAACAAAGAATAGGCATAAATGGGTCATTTTCTGGTAGGCAAGATGTAATGGGTGGTGTGCCACAGGGATCTGTGCTGGGGCCTCAACTTTTTACAATTTATATAAATAACTTGGATGAAGGGACCGAAGGTATGGTTGCTAAATTTGCTGTTGACACCAAGATAGGTAGTAAAGTAACTTGTGAAGAGGATATAAGGAGGCTACAAAGGGATATAGATAGGTTAAGTGAGGGGGCAAACACCTGGCAAATGGAGTATAATGTGGGAAAGTGTGAAATTGTCCACTTTGGCAGGAAGAATAAAAAAGAAGCATATTATCTAAGTGATGAGAGATTGCAGAGCTCTGAGATGCAGAGGGATATGGGTGTCCTAGTGCATGAATCGCAAAAGGTTAGTATGTAGGTACAGCATGTAATTAGGAAAGCTAATAGAATGTTATTGTTTATCGCGAGGGGAATTGGGAATACAAAAGTAGGGAGGTTATGCTTCAGCTATACGGGGCATTGGTGCGACCACATCTGGAGTACTGTGTACACTATTGGTCTCCTTATTTAAGGAAAGATGTAAATGCGTTGGAGGCAGTACAGAGAAGGTTTACTAGACCTGGAATGGGCGGGCTGTCTTACGAGGAAAGATTGGACAGGCTAGGCTTATATCCGCTGGAATGTAGAAGAGGAAGAGACGACTTGATTAAAACATATAAGATTCTGAGGGGTCTTGACAGGGTGGATGTGGAAAAGATGTTTCCCCTTGTGGGAGAATCTCGAACTAGGGGTCACTGTTTAAAAATAAGGAGTCACCCATTTAAGACAGAGATGAGGTGAAATTTTTTCTCTCGGGGTCGTGAGTCTTTGGAATTCTTTTCCTCAAAAGGCAGTGGAAGCAGAGACTTTGAATATTTTTAAGGCAGAGGTAGATAGATTCTTGATAAGCAAGTGGGTGGAAGGTTATCGGGGGTCGGTGGAAATGTGGAGTAATCAGTTCAGCGGATGGCGGAGCTGGTTCGAGTGGCCTACTCCTGCTCCTAATTCGTATGTTCGTATGTTTCACTCCACTTAATTATCCAATTATAGCCATAAATATCAGAAATGGCTTCTCTTTCTGCCCTTGCACCAGAGTCACTCAAGGATCTCTCCACAGTCCCCTTTTTCACATCTATTTGCTGCTGCCCCTTGACGACATCATCTGAAAATGAGATCAGCTGACATGCACACTGATCACACCCGCTTTTCATCTTCGCCAACACTCTCAACCCCTCTATTGTCTCTGTGTTGTCAGTCTGCTTGTCTGACATCCAATTTTGTGCAGATTTTTCCAGAAAAACTAAGACTGAAACCACCATCTTTTGGCTCCCAACACAAACTCTGTACCCTTGCCACCCATTCATTCTCCTCCCCGGTCACAGTCTGAGAATGTTCATGTTCTTAATGTTCTATTCAATCCCGACTTGAGCTCCATATCCCCTCCATCACAAAACCTGCCTACTTCTATCTCCATTAACATTGCCTCCCTCAGTTTTAACACTGCTAAAACACTCATCTGTGCCATTTCCACCTCCAGACTTGACTATTTCATTGCTGTCCTGGCTGGCTTCCGTAAATTTCAGGACATCTAAAACTCTGCTGCCTGTATCCTGTCCTGCACCAAATCTCGCTCATCCATCATCCCTGTCCTTGCTAACCCATGTGGGCTCTGGACCCCAGCACCTCATGTTTTAAACTCTTGCCTTAATTTTGAAATCCCTTGGGCTCCCTGCTTTCTGTCTCTGTAGTCCCCTCCAGCCATACAGTCCTTCCCCGAATGCTCCATTTTTCTGATCCATTCTCTTCTCTTTGGTGGATGTGCCTTAATCCATTTAGGCCCTGTGCTCTGGAATTCATAAAACCCCATGACCTCTCCACCTTGCTCATTGAGTTTGAAACCCTCCTTAAAAGCCTTTGTTCACTCTTCTATCTCCTTTTTGGGTTTGGCCATTTTTTTTCAGCATACTTTTGTGAAACACTGTAGGATGTTTTTCTATGTTGAAGGCACTATATAAATGTGAGTTGTTGCTCTGCAGCTGTTAAGGGAAAGTTTTTCACGTCAATGCCCAGGTTTTTGAAACCGACTTAGGCTTTGAAATGAATAAAAACTTCAAGAAAAGTATTAAAGGACATAAAAGACAATTTGGTTAGTAAATTTAACCATGTTATTGTGAATTGTATTTTTTTTACCATCTTGTGTTTAAAAGATTATTTTGGACATTAGCAAATTCAGTTACTGAGGGACAGTGTGGATGAACATGTTTTCAAAAACATCTGTGAATGATTATTTTTCTTATTGGTTTATTCTCTTGACTGATTATTTGAGATTGGTTGCCTTCAAAATGGCAGTGTTCCAGCTGTTTGCTTTGGATTATTAAGCTGCATACCTCTTCTGTTCTGATTTGCTGCTTCTTTACTTGGAGCCAGTCAGCATTGTATGACTGCAAAGTGGTGAAGCCTTATATAAACGTTGACATCTGAAGTGTGACTAAAAATCCTGATACAGGATGGTCACAGGACTGTACAGCAGATGCAAATCTTTTAGTATATTGCTAGTACATCTCCTGTGGTGTTGCTTATGGTAAGTTAGCATGCCACTGTTTGTTTGCATTATATTTCTGTTGCCTTCCTCATCTACATCCTAATTCGCACAACAGCTCCCTCTGCCTCGAAGATGATGAATTGTTCTCAGTCATATGAAATTTTGTATTCTGGTAACTGATAAA
Organism: Heterodontus francisci; assembly: GCF_036365525.1. Lineage (NCBI taxonomy): Eukaryota > Metazoa > Chordata > Chondrichthyes > Heterodontiformes > Heterodontidae > Heterodontus > Heterodontus francisci. Next base: position 14,938,634 of record NC_090412.1, on the reverse strand, counting down.
GTTGTGTTGTGAAGTAGAATCATGGAATGGTTACAGCACAGAAGGAGGCCATTTGGCCTGTCTTGTCCTTGCTGGCTCACCTAGTCCCACTTTCCTGCCTTTTCTCTGTGGCCCTGCAAATTTTCCTCTTCAGATAATTATCCGGTTTTCTTTTGAAGGCCTCGATTGAATCTGCCTCCCCCACATTCTCGGACAGTGCATTCCAGATCCTAACCACTTCTGCATTAAACAAAAAGGTTTTCCTCATGTCTGTGTTGTTTCTTTTGCTAATTGCCTTAAATCAGTGTCCTCTCGTTCTGGATCCTTTGGCCAATGGGAACAGTTTCTTACTATCTTCTCTGTCCAGATCCCTCATGATTTTGAACACCTCTATCAAATCTCTTAATCTTCTCCAAGGAGAATAGCTCCAGTTTCTCCAACCTATCCACATAACTAAAGTTCCTCATCCCTGGAACCATTCTCGTGAATCTTTTCTGCACCCTCTCTAATGTCTTTTCATTCTTCCTAAAGTGTGATGCCCAAAACTGGACACAATACTCCAGTTGAGGCCGAATCAGGGTTTTATACAGGATTACTATAACTTCCTTGTTTTTTTACTCTATGCCCCTATTTATAAAGCCCAGGATACTATATGCTTTATTTAACTGCTTTCTCAACCTGTCCTACAACTGTCACTGATTTGTGCACATATACCCCAAGGTAAAGGCCTGCTCGGGTATAAAATTGAAACCGGACCCGAGTCCTTTAATTTTTATCCGCACCCGACCCCATCCGACCAGAGTACCGTAATAAAGTCAATGATATCAAACAGGTTATTATGCTCTGCCTTGTCCAAATGTTGTGATCTGTTCATCCGTTCCTGCAGCAGGCTATTCCTGCAGAATCGTGCAGATGGAGTTGGGAATCTGAGCTTGATCTCGTCACCAGGAACTAACTGTTCCTATTGGCCAAAGGATTCAGAACGAGAGGACACTGATTTAAGGTGATTAGCAAAAGAAACAACACAGACATGAGGAAAACCTTTTTGTTTAATGCAGAAGTGGTTAGGATCTGGAATGCACTGTCCGAGAATGTGGGGGAGGCAGATTCAATCGAGGCCTTCAAAAGAAAACCGGATAATTATCTGAAGAGGAAAATGACGTCAAAGAGACGCTCATTGCAGAGTGTGGAGTCCAGACTGCACGTTTCCTGCCTTGACCTGAATGTTCAATTGAAGATTACTTCCCGCAACAAGGCAGCACTGTCCACATGCAGCCCGACCCGACCCGAATGCTGGACTCGGAAGAGAGACCCAACCCGACCCATGTCGTTGGGTCTAGTCGGATTCGGGTCGGGAAGCCACGCTTTACCCCAAGGTCTCTGCTCCTGCACTCCCTTTAGATTTGAATCCTTTAATTTATATTGCCTTGCCTTGTTCTTCCTACCAAAATGAATCCCTTCACAATAGATTCTCATTTCTAAGTAGTTTATCTTGTGATCTTGAATAGAAATGTGGTTGTCACATGTTTAAGTGGCCACCAGTTATGTGTGAAAGCCTAAGATGTTGCCTCTAAAGCCTACAAAATGTTTTGGAAATGTGAAAGTTGTCACTATTTACCTAGAGGTCTATAATTAAGGAATTTCTCTCCTTGAAGTTCATGAGGCAAAAGTCTTTCTATTGGTTCCTTATAACTCAGTGAATTTTTGATGGCTGTTCAGCCATAAAGAGCACCAGGGCTGTGCAATTTCTTTGTTTTTACATGAAAACCCTTGCCTGTGGGATGTGTCAGAGCGACTTAAGCTTGCAGTTGCTTCTTGCATTGTTTTGCATCACAGATCTATCTGTCAGTTTCTTTCCACAACATTGTCCTTGGTGTATAGGTATCAGAGGGAGGTAATGTGCTTGAGATAATCTTGGTAAGTTTCTGCAATGCACCCTGTGGATTGTAAATATTGCAACTAGGCTGTGCCACTGGTGGAGGAGGTGAATGGAGGCCAGTGACAGGAGTGTGAATCACATAAACTTTACTCTGTCCCAGCATTGCAGCTGTGTGCATCCAGATGAGTATTTCAACACGCTCCTGTCTTGAACCTTTTATTAACTCCGTGAGTAGAGATTCCAGTCAAACTCAAAAATACTTCATGTATGTCCAACGGGAAACAATTGCCACAAAACTTCTTGGCGAATATCCATGCTGTATGGAGGGAGATGTCAGCACTTGCACATCATTGTCATACATGAAACAAACTAGTTCTTTTGATCAAAAGCAGAATGCAGCTATTTAAGAGACATACCATTTTTTATTTGATTAAAGCAACAATCTGATTTTTATGTAAATGAAAGGAATTTAAACTTTACTGCAAGGTGTAATGAATGCATCGCATGTGAATTGCCATCCATGGCTGATTTATGGTAATTTCATACCCTGACCTCACCAGTGGTATATTTCCTTTTGAAATAATATATGTTATGATAAATTAAAGTGGTTTGTATTTGAAACATTTAAGTTGGATTTAAATTTTTGGTTTATCTTCAATGAATAGAGATTGAAATCAATCTACTACAGTTATATTATGTAATCGATACTATATCACACTATCATTTGAGTCATGTGTCAGTAATTAGTATGAGAAATGAACAATATTGTAAGGCGTAAGAGGTTTTTCAAATTTTAGACTGTGACTCATGGAATTTGTGTCTGGCAAAAACCTCATCCGCTGTGATATTAACCATTTAATTATGTTCTACATAATCTCTAATCATGTATGTCCATGTGACTCTATGATAGAACAAGAAAGGGATGGACTGATTAAAGTTTTTCTTTTTAATATTTGTATTTCTACCTGATCTCTGGATTTCCAGAAGGCATTTGACAAGGTGCCACATAAAAGGTTATTGCACAAAGTAGGAGCTCATGGTGTAGGGGATAACATGTATTAGCATGGATGGAAGATTGGCTGGCTGGCAGAAAACCGAGAGTCTGCATAAATGGGTCATTTTCTGATTTGCAGGATGTGACAAGCGGAGTCTCGCAGGGATCTCCACTGGGGCCTCAACTTTTTACAATTTATATCAATGACTTAGATGAGGGGAGCAATGGCATGGTAGCTAAATTTGCAGATGATGCAAAGATAGGTAAGTAAGTATGTTGCGAAGAGGATATCAGGAGGTTGCAGACCCATATAGATAGGTTGAGTGAGTGGGCCTAAATCGGGCAGATGGAGTATAATGTGTGAAAATGTGAAGTTGTTCACTTTGGCAGGAAGAATAAAAAAGCAGAGTATTAAATGGAGAACGACTGCAGAATTCCGAGGTGCAGCGGGATCTAGGTGTTCTAGTGCATGAGTCACAAAACGTTAGTATGCAGCTATAGCAAGTAATAAAGGAGACTAATTGAATGCTATCCTTTATTACACGAGGAATTGAAAATAAAAGTAAGGATGTTATGCTTCAGTTATAGAGGGCATTGGTGAGACCACGTCTCGAATACTGTGCGCAGTTTTGGTCTCCTTATTTAAGGAAGGATGTACATGCGTTGGAGGTGGTTCAGAGGAAGTTTACTAGAGTGATACCTGGAATGAGTAGTTGCCTTATGAGGAAAGGTTGGACAGACTGGGCTTGTTTGCACTGGAGTTTAGAAGAGGGAGGGGAGACTAGATTGAAGTATACAAGATCCTGAACAGTCTTGACAGGGTGTGGAAAGGATATTTCCTCTTGTGGGTGAGTCCAGAACTAGGGGCACTGTTTTAAAATTAGGGATCGCCCTTTAGGACAGAGATGAGGAGAAATTTTTTCTCTCAAAGGGTTGTGCGACTTTGGAACTCTCTGCCTCAGAAGGTGGTGGAGGCGGGGTCATTGAATATTTTTAAGGCGGAGGTAGATAGATTCTTGTTACGCAAGGGAATCAAAGGTTATCAGGGGTAGATGGGAGCGTGGAATTCGAGACACAAACAAATCAGCCATAATCTTATTGAATGGCGGAGCAGGCTCAAGGGGCTGAATGGCCTACTTTTGCTCATGTTCGTATGTTACCTGTCTCATCATTTTCTCTCCTCTTCACGGTTGATTGCAGTTGCTTCTACCTGCCATCAACACTATGCCCTCAGATGGCTGTGTGGAGATAATGTGATGAGAAACATATGGTGAGACATTGACGCCTGACACCGTGAAATGGAGGGATGTTTTTCTTTTCTTCCCTATTTGCTGAGATCTTCCCAACAGCTCCATGAGGGAAAGAATAGGAGCAAGAGCATCTCTCATTTCAATTTGCTGAAGTGTGCCTTTGCTAGATGTCTGTCAAGAGGCTGCTCATCTTTATTGCAGGAGGTCAATAACTTGGATAAACTACTCAAAACAAAATCACTGCAGTATGATCTGGGTTGCAGTTAAGTGCTTTTCCATTATCTGCAAATTGGAGCTACACTCATGTGATGCAGAACTCATCTGTTTGATTACCATTTTTGATGTGAAATATGGAAGTTGTTATTTTGAATCACTATTTTAAAAATACCAATATGACTATTGAGTCATTTACAGTTATTAGATCATATGTGATTTAATTTTCTTACACTTCCCTCCTTGCCCTTCAGTTCCTGTAAATTTTACTCCTAATTTTCTGACTGCTGTAATAAATGAGGTTGTACATAAATACATCTGCTATATTTGGCAGATTGTGGCATAGGTATTGAACTTCGGTTCTGTTGTACAGAAGTGAATTAATAAATTTTGTTTTCTGACAAAATTCTGACTGTAGCTGTTAATTTTGTTGATCAGATAATTGATGAAAACAGGTTATCAATCACATTGCTGTTGCTTCATGGAATTATAGTATTGCTCTTGCATTATTACCAAGTAGTTTTGGGTACACATCAGTGTGGGAGTAGTAGCGTAACTAATAATTAGAATCAGGTTGGTAATCTGAACCCAAGAGGTGAGATACCACCTTTAGTAGGTAGTGTTACACTGCTGAGCTTTGTACTACGTGCTTACCATTTTTGATGTGAAATATGCAAGTTGTTATTTTGAATCGCTATTTTAAAAATACCAATGCAACTACTGAGTACTTGAGGTGCTGTAATCTACAAAGCAATGAACCAAGAGCTTGGAAATGGGATTAGGCTGTATAACTTTTTTTTTGGCCAGTGCAGACATGGTCTAAATGGCCTCTTTCTGTGCCACAAATTTCTATGATTCCATGAAAACCAAGAACATTACAATAATTGGTGAATGGAAATGTGCTTAAAATATCTTTGGTGCACAGACAGTGATTTTCAACATTTGCAATCAGTTACATATTCAATACAAATTTCGTGTACGAGGGCCTCCAAAAGCTGAGGCAGCAGCTGAATTAAAAACCATCAGCAGGCCTATAAGCAAATAAACAGAGACTGGGCCAGTGTTTTGTGGCAGATAGATTCATAATCAGCCTGTATGGCAGAGATGATAGTATTCTGATTTAAGGATTGTTAAATGGTGTTTACAAAAAGTCCTAAAATGTGAATTATTTTAATCCTAGATAAGTCAGTAAATGTAAAGAACAAAGAATTGTCTTTTTTTTACATTATTTCAGCCTAAATACTCCTTTTATGTTTGAACCACAAGTTCTTATAAAATGTTAATAAAAGCCACAAACTAAGTAACTATGCCTTTCTAATATCTAAATTTAACACAGAATTACCCATCACCTACTCCACTTTTTTTTCCAAAAACATACTGTGGGTTTACAGGTGATTTTTTTGTTTTGTTTTTTTGTTTTACATTTGACATGAATTACAAATGAAATTTGGCTGCTGAAAATTTAAACTTATATTGGGTGTCTTTTTTCCCCCTCCTCCTTCCCATCCCAGGACTCGGGGGTTCTACTTCTAGGATTCCAAGCCAGTCGCTAGGAGATGGTGTGCAGTAACACTCTGGGGGTAACTGTCCCTCATAGTTTGGGTACATGCCGCTTCATATAGCAGCAAAACTGAGATTGGCCACGAGGTGTCATGGGGTTTGAAGGTTCTGGCTCCACTGCCATTGCACTGGACATTGGTGCCCCAGTGCATGTGCCATATCACCATCTCAACAGATACTGCAGTTTTAACATCGCAATGAGCATACAACGTAACTCAAAGTTGGTAGGGGTCATCATAGTCTTTGGAATATTCAAATTCCAACAGTTTTTGTTTTCCAGTAGACATGTTTAATGCAGTAAAATTGGCCTTTTCTGGTGAAAATCTGTAGGGAAATCAAGAGATGTGCAAGAACTATAGAGTGGTGATATTGGAGGACTTCAATGACCCAAATATTGATTTGGGATAATGTTAGAGTAAAGGGGTTAGAGTTAGAGTAAAGAGTAAGGAGGGAGAGGAAAACCTGAAATGTGTTCAGGAGAACTTCCTTGACCAGTATGTCCAACTCGGAAGGAGGCATTTCTGGATCTGGTGCTGGGGAATGAGGTGGGCCAATTGACTCTGGAAGAACACTTGGTTAAGTGTGATCATCATATCATAAGGTTTTGATTAGTAATGGAGAAGAACAAGGAACAATCTAAAGTAGAACTTCTAAATTGGAAGAGGGCTAACTTCAATAGGATGGATAAAATGGAACCAAAGATTGACAGGAAAAACTGTAATGCAACAATGGATGTTGTTTAAGGAGCAGATTTTCAAGTACAGGCTAGGTACATTTCAACAAGGGCAAAAGGTAAGGAACCCAAAGCCAGGGCTCCTTGGATGACGAGGGAGATAGAAAATATGATGAAACAAAAAAAAGGGTGTGTGATGCATGTCAGCTGAATTCTTCAAGCAGGAACCAGGCCAAATGCAATAAGTTGAGAGGGGAAGTGAAGAGGAAAATAAGACTAGCAAAGAGGGAATATGAAAATAGAATGGTAGTTAATACAAAAGGGAATACAAAAATCTTCTACCGGCATTGTCACGGACATGTAATTATCTTTCTCCTCGGATTCAAAACCACCTATGCCTTTATGACTGTTAAAAGCAGTGCACCTTTAAGGGAGAGAAGATTCTGGCGACACAGTGTGCCATAGTTGCATTTTTGTTACCCGAGACAACAGCAGGAGAGAGAGAGAGAGGTCACATGGTAATGTTTCCACTTGGCTGTGTGTGGAACTGGCAGAAACTGGCTGAAGCCAGTTAGTTTGGAGAGACTTTCCAGCGAGGTGTACTGAAGAGAAAAGGAGCTGCTTGTACTCTCTTAGCAAAAATTCTACAAGGAGCTACAAGCCAATTTAATTCCCTAAGTAAAGAAGAAAAGCATTCTTTTTCAAGTGACTGTTTGTATTGCTGTGCTCATAGTTCAAAGAACTGTTTGATGCTTGCTGCAGCCGAAGAGTTGCATGCCTATCTACTGAAGGACTATTTTCATCAAATCTACGTGAAGGCTTCGAGTGACTTTTCACATTAGAAGACCTCATCCATTAGGAACATAACTTACTAAACTTTAGTTATTTTATTTATTCTTAAGAGACAGCTAATTTTTAAAAACTCAACTTTTAAAACCAATTAACTTAGTTTTTGAGTGTATGTGTGTGAATGCAGGAGTTAGGTTAAAGTAAGAAGTTATAAGGTCTTTAGACATAGGTTTTAAAAAAAAATAAATAGTTAATTTGTTGTCTAAAGATACCTGATTTGGTCTGTTTCATTCTGGGATTACTAGAGTGTTTAATTTGGCTGTTTTCAGATTGGGTGTGAGAGCTTAATAATATGCTGCGACTTGTGGAGTGACGGGACTGAATTGACAGTGCGTTGCTCCCGCCGCGGTCGTAACAGCGTGTAAATAGTAAGTTGGTTGTAAAAGTTGGGGTGGAGCCTATTAAAGACAAAGAGGCTGATATATTCTTAGAGGGGCAAGGCAAGAATACTTAATGAATACTTTGTATTGGTGTTTATGAAGGAAGGCGATGCTGACAAAACATCGGTAGAAGCGGAGATGGTGGAGATAATGGATGGGGTGAAAATTGATAGGAAGGATGTACTGGAAAGGCTGGCTATGCTTAGAGTGGATAAGTTGACTGGTCCAGATGGCTTGCATCCCAGATTGCTAAAGGAAGTGGGAGTGAAGATAGCAGAAGGACTTGCCTTATACCCTTTCTTGAATAAGATTGGAAGATTAAGGACTTTTGTAATAACTACAGGCCGATCTGTTTAACATCAGTGGTAGGTAAAGTTTTAGAAACAATAATCAGGGAAAAAAATCAATAGGCACTTGGAGAGGATTGAGTTAATTAATGAGAGCCAGCATGGATTTGTAAAAAGATCATGCTTGACTATTCTAATTTAATTTTTTGATGAAGTAATAGAGAAGGTTGATGAAAGGAAAGCAATGGATGTTGTCTATATCAATTTTAAGAAATCGTTTGACAAAGTACCACATAAAAGGCTAGTTAAAAAAATTGAGGCTCATGGAATAAGAAGATCAGGGTCAGTTTGAATTTTTAAAAAATTGGCTTAAGGATAGAAAACAGCGAGTTGTGGTAAATGATTTGGAGTTAATAAGGACTGGAAGATGGTAGACAGTGGTGCGCCCCAAGCTTCAGTGTTAGGACCACTGCTTTTTTGATATATATAAATGACTTGGGTATTGAAATACAGAGTAAAATTTCAAACTTTGCTGATGATACCAAACTTGAAGGTGTGGCAAACTGTGAGGATGATACCAGTCAACTGCAACAAGACTTAGATAGGCTAGTCGAATGGAAAGACAAATGGCTGATGGAATTTAATACAGAGAAGTATGAGGTGATGCATTTTGGCAGAAGGGATAGGGAGAGGCAATATAGACCAATTTGCGCAGCTGTAAAGAGCATACAAGGACAGAGGGACCTGGGGGTTCATGTACATAGATCTTTGAATGTGGCAGGACATACTGAGAGAGTAGTTAACAAAATAAACCTGTAACTAGAGATGGTAGAGGTAATGGATGGGGTGATAATTGATGGGAAGGATGTATTGGAAAGGCTAGCTATGCTTCGAGTGGATAAGTTGCTTGGTCAAGATGGCTTTCATCCCAGGTTGCTAAAGGAAGTGGGGGTGGGGATAGCACACCAACTAGCTAACTGCCGGCATTCCGAAGGGATCGTTCCCTCCGCAACATCCTGGTCCACTCCTCCATTAGCCGCGACACCTCGACCTCGACCCCTTCCTACGTTACCTTCCCATGCAATCACTGGAGGTGTAATACCTGCCCTTTTACCTCCTCTCTCCTCGCTATTGAAGGCCCCAAATACTCCTTCCAGGTGAAGCAGCAATTTGCTTGCACTTTCTTCAATTTAGTATACTGTATTTGCTGCTCACAATGTGGTCGCCTCCACATTGGGGAGACCAGACGCAGAGTGGGTGACCGCTTTGTGGAATACCTGTGCTCAGTCTGAAAGCATGAACCTAAGCTTCCGGTTGCTTGCTATTTCAACACCCCCCTCGCGCCCACCCCCCCCACACACTCTCATGCCCACATTTCTGTCCTTGGCGCAAAAAATAAAATAAAAATGAAAATAGAAAAATATTTTTTAAAAATCCAGTCATGCCATGAAAGTGTTGAACTCAAGGTTGAGTCTGTGAGGCTGTAAAGTACCTAATCGATAGCAAAGTATATGGGATCTTATGCTTCATAAATAGAGGTATTGAGTACAAAAGCAGGGAAGTTATGCTGGACGTTTATAAAGCTGTGGTAGGTCACAACTAGAATATTGTGTCCAGTTCTGGTCACCACACTTCAGGAAAAATGTGAGGATATAGAGGAGATTTATCAGAATCATTCCAGGGAGAGGGATTTTATCTACAAGGTGAGGTTGGAGAAGCTGGGGTTGTTCTCCTTGGGGCAAAGGAGATTGAGGGGAGATTTGATAGCGGTGTATAAGATTATGACAGGTTTAGATGAGGTAGACAAAGAAAAGCTGTTCTTATTAGCTGATGGTATGAGGACTAGAGGACATGGGTTTCAGATTTTCGGCTAGAGATGCAGGGGGGTTGTGAGGAAGAACCTTTTTACGCAATGAGTGGTAATAATCTGGAACTCGCTGCCTATGAGGTGGTGGAAGTGGAGACGATGAATGATTTCAGAAGGAAATTGGGTGGGTACTTGAGGGAAATAAGCTTGCAGGGCTACAGGGATAGAGTGAGGGAATGGGACTGATTGGATTGTTCTACAGAGAGTTGGCTTGGACTTGATGGGCCGAATGGCTTCCTTCTGTGCCGTTATGACTCCGATTCTAGATTGGACCATACCATTAACTCCGATTGAAAGTAATTCAGGGAAATCCTTTACAGACCACAAACTGACCTTTTTAATTAGTTCTAGGTACATGATGTAATCCAAAGAGATTGCTATAGTAATTTTGAAATAAAGAAAATGCTGAAAATTAATAGTTAGGCAGTATCCAATAGAAAAAGTTGAATTGACCTTTTAGGGCAGAACACTTAATCAGAGCCCATGTTTATTTCTTCCCATGCCATTACTCAGTAGCCCAAATGCTTTTCCCACGTCAGAGTGAATTACATAAACCGCCTTTTGTTGCTTAGAATAGAATATCCTCTTTATTGGGGGGTATAGCAACATGTGTGAATGACTGCTTTGCTGAATATCTCTATTCTGTACTTAATCACAATCCAGACTTCCTCATGACTCATCAGTTAAATTTACACTCCCATTTTGTCTTTGACCCATGCTAATCTGGTGTTAAAAGGGAGTTATAATGAAGGGACACAATAGCAACTGTAACTGAACATTCTTTTTCAAATGCTGAACAATTGTGCTTTTCTAGTATTTTTGTTTGCAGTTATGCTTCCCAACATTCATTTTATCTATTATAATTATGCATATTTTTGTAATTACAGTGATTAAGTTCCTGATTGAGAATGGAAAAACCACCTTTTAAGCAGGTTCAGACATGTGGGCCCTGGGATCTAAAAGAGCGTCTTGGAACAGGAGGTTTTGGACATGTCTATATGTATGAACATAAGGTAAATATTACACACTCCTGAGAAATCTGGCTTTTGTGGTATAATCTACAAAGTATTTTTAGATTAAACAAAAAATTACTGGATGACCCTAAATTTCTTTTTGGGGGACCTTATGATCTCCCTGACCCTTCAACTGGTGAATTCAAGATTGCTGATTTCTCCGTAGTTGCTATTGTTATGGCTTATAATTCACAAACACGAGTTTGTCATTGTACAAGTTGAATATTCCTTTATTTTAATTCCCATTTGGTTGGAATGCTTGGCTTCCATGAAATACACAAATCAACTGAGATTGCATCTCCTTCTAACTAGTAATCTCTATGACAGGAAGCTGTGGAATTTGGGTATTCCTGGGAAGCAGTTGCTAGTTAAATCTCCCTGACTCATAAACGGCAACCAAGTGGGCGGTTAGCTTGCTTCCAGCTGCTACCATGCCATTCTGAACAGTTGCTAAGAAAGAGTGACCTGGGGATAATTTTATTTCTGTGGGGAACAGTGAAGTGCTTGAGGTCAGGAACTCATCGAGTCATTGAGCATTGGGGGAAGCAAATTTGGTTCTTATTGCTTCATTTTGCTGAGCTTAATGCTATGATTTTCTAAGCTACCAAACTATCTAACCTACATTTATTTCGATGTATATAGGCATGTATGGGTTCTATGGAAACTGTATTGGAAACTTGGGTTTGATTAGAATTACTTCTAAGAGCCTGATGGAGATCCAGTCAACAATAATGGCTTGCTAGTTTCTTCTCTGTGTTAGTTTAAATATTAAATTACATTTCTGCTTAGGTAATTTGGTTAGGTACAAAAAGGAGGCAAGTTTTATATCTCTCGAATTTCTCTCTTGTCATGCAATCATTCTATTACTCTATTGCTGGAAAATGGGATTAGAATAGATAGGCTTGATGGCTGGCGCTGACACGGTGGTCTGAAGGGCCTGTTTCTGTGCTGCAAAACTGTGACTCTATGTAATGTGCTGTTTTATAGGATCTTTAACATAGAAAATGTCCCAAAGTGAGGGTGAGTGGAGAAACAGGAAGAAAGAAAATAGTTAAAATTAATGGAGAAAAGGACATTGAGCCATCGATGTCAGTAGAGGTGACAAAGTTTGGTCAAAAATCTGGACTTCGATATGCTTTTTAAAAAAAAATGGAGAGGCGGGGGGATTTATGGAGTAAGATGAAGAGAGTAGGGCTGAGATAGCTAAAGCTTCTCTCAAAAATGATTGGGTAAAGTCAGATGGGGAGGGAATGTGCAAAGGACCAAATCCCAAGGATTGAACTTGTTTGCATCCTGAAAGGAATTCTAAATTCTAATATCACCACTTTTCTCCACCTCTGTCACCCTCCCAACAACATACACACCTGTTAGAAGCTCTCCCCAAGACTTGTGAGCATATTCTTTAGATGTTCATTCAAGATTTTCCTCCACATGAAAAATAATTTAAGTATCCTTTTGATTCCTGTAACATTTTTGACCAAGATTGTTTTCAGTAAGCATGATCTCTTTGTAGCTCAGTAAGTTTACCCAATAAGTAGTTCAGCTATGCAGACAAGGGGGAAGGTCAGGTTTGATTTCCTCCCAGCCTATGCTGGATTAGTTGATCTGTCAGAAGGGTGATTAGGATGTTACAGTTGATCTTAATGCACCTCGGCTAGATAGGGAAAAATCAGCCAGAGTTCCTAATCATAGTTTCATAGTCCACTGCTGTAAGCGTTATTATGTGGATGTCAGATGAAAAGATGAATGTGCTTGGCTGCGATGCCTAATATTTTGCTAACATACAGCATTCATGGAACCATACCCGAATAATGAGCCCCTTCTTCAGCTTATCTGCTGCCGAAACCTGCATTCATGCCTTTGTCATCTCCAGACTCGACGGCTGCAAAGCTCTCTTGGCCAGCCTCCAAATCTGCACCCACCATAAACCTCAGCTCATTACAAAACTCTGCTGCCTATATCCTAACCCGCATGAAGTTCCCTTAACCAATACCCATCACCCAGGTGCTTACTGACCTATGTTGGCTTCTAGTCCCTCAGTGCCTACAATTTAAATTTCTTCTGTTCAAATTCCTTCATGGCCTCAGCCATCCCTCCTATCTCTGTGTAATTTGCTGCAGCCCTTCAACCTTCCAAGATCATGGCATTCCTCCAACTCTGGCCTTTTTGTGCATCACCTTTGCCCCACTGTTGGCGATCATGCTTTCACCCGTGTAGGCCTTAAGCTCTGGAATATCCCTCTCTAAACCTCTCTCCCTTTTGATTTTTCTCCTTCTTTAAGATCCTTCTCTAAACCTACCTCCAAACTTTAACTTACCTCTCCTAATATCTCCTATTTTGGTATGATGTCAGTTTTTGTTTATTTGCGCTTCTGTAAAGTGCCTTAGAGCATTTTCCAACATGAAAGGTGCTATACAATTATAGGTTGTTGTCTTTGATTTTGTCTTGCACATCCCAGATTTTAATCCCTCCACCATTGGCAGCCGTGCCTTCAGCTGCCTCGGCCCTAAGTCCTGGAATTCCCATCTTAAAACTCTCTGCCTCTGTCTTCCCCTTAAAACCTACCTCTTTAACCAAGCTTTTGGTACCCTCTTAAGATTATCTCTTTATGTGACTCAGTGTAAAGTTTTGTTGATAAGGCATTATATAAATACAAGTCGTTGTACGCTTCAGAAATGAGATTCCGATTTCACTTCATGTACAGATTTTTTATATAGGTGTTGCCATAAAAGTGTGCACGCATGGACATCTGTAAGATGATCAGATAATTTTAAGTTTGACACTAGTGGTTGTTGGGAGCTAACAAAGATTTTGGAAAAAATGGTGTGTGTGAGATACCAATAGGATGGTCACAGATTTCCTAAAGCCTGATTGTTCGGGTGGTGATTAACTGTATTTGAACTTCTGCATATAGGGAATATAAACCATCTCGAAATATTCTGCATGTAGCAAAAATGGAGGTCGAGTTATGGTGTTAGCATTTGTGTGACCTTTTTTGGATCTGAGTAGCTTCAGCAACTCTTGTGTGTAGTGACATAAGCATAGAGGCGCAAGTGCTACCAACTCTGCTGCAATTGTAATCTTGTAAAGGACTGTCTTACCACAACACTGTGAAGTAAGAGAGGTGCTTTCCCCATTGGGCTGCAGGGTTCATTTAAGGGCCTTGATTGGCCTGGGGCAGGCGGGCCGTTTCTCACCGCTGCACCCCCGCGTAAAATTGCAGCGGGGGCTGGAAGGCGTCGGGAACGGCCCCCCCCCCCCCCGCCACCTCCCGCTCAATGTCTCTCTTCTCACCACCCCACCCCCACCACCAGCCTGCTCGTTAGGGGGCTGTAAAATTCCAGGGGGGATGGTGTGTGTGCGTGTGACACTAAGCATATTTTTAAGATTGTCCCAGTGTAGTTCAGATGTGGTATTGTAATGGATCAAATGATCAATATTCATCAAAGATTGCATCAGAAATGATTTCTTTGAACTAGTGAGTTACTTCTTGGCTGTATTTCAACTTGTAAACTTTCCTTTGAAGTAGTAAAACTATTTTGTTTAGGTGCCTATTTTCCCTCTGTACTATAAAGACTGTCAATCAGATGTTTATCTAAATTCAGAAGGAATGGTTGCAAACCAAGGGTTCAGATAAAGAATAAATCAAAAACTAACTGAAATAAAGACAGAAAATGCTGGAAATACTCAGCAAGTCAAGCAGTATCTGTGAAGAGATTTCAGGAAACAATTATGACTTTTTATGTAAACAGTTTTTTTTACTTCCCAAATAAACCTACAAATCCAAACTTCTGTTCCAGAACACTGGAGAAAGGATTGCAGTTAAGGCCTGTCGTTTAGAGTTGAGCGCAAGAAACAAAGAGAGATGGAGCCATGAGATTCAAATTATGAAAAAGTGAGTGCACTCTTGGAGATCTACAGAAATTTCATTAGCGAAGTGTTCAGATCTTGCCAAACAAATTGAGGTAATTTTGGTCACCATGGATAATAATTTTGATTTCTGGCTGGTTGTGTACGGTGGAAAATACACACATAAACCATTGGTGAAGAACTTTTGGGAAAGATTAATATAGGATTTGTGATTGAACATGTAAATATCATCAATTTGGAAGGGAATATTCCACATATTAAGTAATGTGTCTAATAATGGTCCGCAAGACACCAGGGAAACTTGTAGCCTGGAGATTGCTGCTTCCTGGGGTATGACATCAATGTTGACTGGCCAACTAACTGCTATATTTAATAACTAATAAAGTTTGGTTAGGCTTCCAGTTGTCTGAGTAGTTTCATTTTTTTTGCATTTAGTACCCTTCTTGTAAAATGCCCAAATTGTGAATATGCATGTACTAACATTGAACAACATTCCTCAGTTTTAGGATCTCTTGACATGTCTCCTTGTGTCCTCATATGTGACATTGAGAATCTCTTGGATAGATGCAGTAAATGTTACTTAAGCGGCTTCATGCTCCATGTGAATATACTTTTTTGAGGGAAACTTAAAATAAGATTGCAAAGAGCACGCAACGGGGTTTTGTACTATTTTCCCAAATGTAAAAGAGTGCATGTTTTGGTATTTAAATAATATCTGGATTTGCACTGTTTTGATCATTGAATAATTGGTACAGTTAGAGCTCCCTGACACTCAGTAAGTTGAATGCAATTTCATCTAATTAAGAATTCAAATATTCACTTTTTAAAAAAAAATCTCCAAAATGGCCTAAAGTTAATGAGAATTCCTCAAAGTTTAGATATCTCAAATGGATTTTCGTAACCACATTGAGCTAATGAAAAGTGGAAGATGCACCTTTCACATTTCATGAGGTTGAGAAAGCGAAAAGTTGCATTTATACAATAGCTTTCGCATTAAGAATATCCTCCATCGTGCTGTCTGGCACTACCACTGTGCTAAATGGGATAGATTTCAAACAGATCTAGCAATGGAAAAATGGGTATCCATGAGGCACTGTGGGCCATCAGCAGCAGCAGAATTATTCTCAATCACAATCTGTAACCTCATCGCCCGGCATATCCCCCACCTTACCATTACCATCAAGCCGGGGTACCAACCCTGTTTCAATGAAGAGTGCAGGAGGGCATGCCAGGAGCAGCACCAGATATACCTCAAAATGAGGTATCAACCTGGTGAAGTTACAACCCAGGACTGGCCTGCGTGCAAAACAGCATAAGCAGCATGCGATAGACAGAGCTAAGTGACCCCATAACCAACGGATCAGATCTAAGCTCTGCAGTCCTGCCACATCCAGTCATGAATGCTGGTGGACAATTAAACAACTAACTGGAGGAGGTGGCTCCACAAATCTCCCATCCTCAATGATGGGGGAACCCAGTACATTCGTGCAAAAGATAAGGCTGAAGCATTTGCAACAATCTTCAGCCAGAAGTGCCGAGTTGATGATCCATCTCCGCCTCCTCCTGAAGTCCTCAGCATCACAGATCGCAGTCTTCAGTCAATTTGAATCACTTTGCATGATATGAAGAAATGACTGAAGCACTGGATGCTGCAAAGGCTATGGGCCCTGACAACATTCAAGCAATAATACTGAAGGCCTGTGCTCCATAACTTGCCGCGCCCCTAGCCAAGCTGTTCCAGTTCAGCTACAACACTGGCATCTACCTGGCAATGTAGAAAATTGCCCAGGTATGTCCTGAACACAAAAAGGAGTACAAGTCCAACCTGGCCAATTACTGCCCTATCAATCTATTCTCAATCATTAATAACGTGATGGAAGGTGTCGTCGACAGTACTCTCAAGCAGCACTTGCTTAGCAATAACCTGCTCAGTGATGCTCAGTTTGGGTTCCGCCAAGTCCACTCAGCTCCTGACCTCCTTACAGCCTTGGTTCAAACGTGGACAAAAGAGCTGAACTCAAGGGGTGAGGCAAGAGTGTCTGCCCTTGACATCAAGGCAGCATTTGACCGAGTATGGCATCAAGGAGCCCTCGCAAAACTGGAGTCAATGGGAATTGGGGGAAAACTCTCTGCTGGTTGGAGCCATACGTAGCGCAAAGGAAGATGGTTGTGGTTGTTGGAGGTCAATTATCTGAGCTCCAGAACATCACTATCGGAGTTTCTCTGGGTAGTGTCCTCGGCCCATCTTCAGCAACTTATTCAATGATCTTCCTTCAGTCATAAGGTCAGAAGTGGGGATGTTCGCTGATGATTGCACAATGTTCAGCACCATTCGCGACCCCTCAGATACTGAAGCAGTCCATGTAGAAATGCAGCAAGACCTGGACAATATCCAGGCTTGGGCTGATAAGTGGCAAGTAGCATTTGTGCTATGACCATCTCCAACAAGAGAGAATCTAACCATCTCCCCTTGACATTCAATGACATTACCAGCGCTGAATCCCCCACTATCAACATCCTAGGGGCTACCATTGACCAGAAACTGAACTGGAGTAGCCATATAAATACCGTGGCTACAAGAGCAGGTCAGAGACTAGGAATTCTGTGGCAAGTAACTCACCACCTGACTCCCCAAAGCCTGTCCAGCATCTACAAGGCGCAAGTCAGGAGTGTGATGGAATACACTACATTTGCCTGGATGGATGCAGCTCCAACAACACTCAGGAAGCTCGACACCATCCAGGACAAAGCAGCCCGCTTGATTGGCACCCCATCAACAAACCGCTGCACAGTGGCAGCAGTGTCTACCATCTACAAGATGCACTGCAGCAATGCACCAAGGCTCCTTAGACAGCACCTTCCAAACCTGTGACCTCTACCATCTGGAAGGACAAGCGCAGCAGATGCATGGGAACACCACCACCTCCAATTTCTCTTCCAAGCCACACACCATCCTGACTTCGAACTATTGCGCTGTTCCTTCACTGTCGCTGGGTCAAAATCCTGGAACTCCCTTCCTAACAGCACTGTAGGTGTATCTACCCTACATAGACTGCAGCGGTTCAAGAAGGCAGCTCACCACCACCTTCTCATGGGCAATTAGGGATACGCAATAAATGCTGGCCTGACCAGCGACGACCACATCCCAGGAACGAATTTAAAAAAAATGCTCAGGACGTCCAAATTAAGTACTTTTTTTTAAAGGGAAAAGGTGTAATCACTATTGTAATGTAGGCAAGTGTGACAACTAGTTTGCAAGGTCCCACAAACAGCAATGAAATAATCTGTTTTTTGGTGGCATTGATTGAGGGCTAAATGTTGGCAAAGACGCTGCGAGAATTCCCCTCCTTCTCTTCAAACAGCAATATGCGATCTTTTACATTCATCTGAGAGGGCAGGCTTTTAATTGCTTATTCAAAAGACAGCACCTCCAGCAGTAGCAGTCTCTCAGTTATTGCACTAAAATGTCAGCCTAGCTGGTGTGCTCAAGTTTCTGCAATAGGTTTAAACCCATGATCTTCTGACTCAGGGTGAGTGTTACCATTGAGCCGAGGCTGACACCTGATCTGTTAAATAGCATCAAAAATCCATGAGCCTTTAATCCTAGTTTAACTGCTGGGGTTGGTTCACCAGTGACCTATGGCACTGACTGTTGGAGTGTGCAGGATCAGGCAGGTCACTTTATTATAATGGTGGTAGGTGCCCTTTCCATTGGTGGTGCGTCTTGTGCACCTGCCAGAGAACCTTGGTATGGAGTGCTGACATCAGGATGGAATGGGAGGTAAAAGGAAAGATTAAATGTTTAATATCTTCAGCTGCCCAGGCTGTGATCCCGGCCTATGCCGTTATTCTATCCCTTGTTTTATGCTGTCTGTTGGACTAGTAAATCTGCTTTCACTTAACAAACTGGTCCACTGTGCATTCTCAGGGAAGGAATGTGGAAACCCTTGGCCTAGTATTTCTCCCCGCCTGGCAGTGGGTGCCCTGTTTGGGCAGGGTGACACTCCATCCACACAAGGTCCTCTGGAAAGTGATGGGCAGTGCTGAGCCCTGACATAGCCAGACCATGGCCTAGTTTGCTGCAGTCCACTACACTCCTGATAGCCTTGTGGCAGGAAGGTTCCATAAAAACCATTAACTTTGTGGACGTTTCTAATCAAGGCTGATCTGTATAGTGTCTGTCTATTTTATGGATAAAAGATGGCAGTAATTTACCACTTTTCCTCTTATTGTCAAATCTCAAGTGTAATAAATTCAGACATTGCAGTTTTCAGGACCTTTATAGATTGTAATAATTGTCTTTTTTTTTGTTGCAGGGCATATATGTTGTGACACCTTACCAGTAAGGGCCATTGTAGATTGATACGTGACCAGCTTATTGAATGTATTTTCAAGTTTAAATGTTTATGTTTCCTTTCACTTGTATACAATTGACTGTTTATCAGTTGAGTGTACAATGAGGGTCATCTACATCTCTTTCTCTCTCACACTCCTTTTCAAAACAAGGTTAAACAACCCAAATGTTGTAACAGCATGTGAAGTTCCAGAAGAAATGCAGGATGTTGCATTTAATGATGTCCCTCTCCTTGTGATGGAATACTGTAAAGGAGGTGACTTGCGTAAGGTAACTTAAGTTTGTGCTGAGACCTGAGTGAGTGAAACGTTTAACTAAATGAGAGCTAATGCAGTTACTGCAAATGTTGAATAATATTACATTATGTATTACACACCCTTGCAATGTTACTGGGCAGTGTCTGTGCATACATTGAGAGAAAAGAAAAGTGATCTTGGTAATTATCTTATATCGGCCTGAAAAAGTAACATCATTCTTCAGTTGCTCACAGCACTGCTGTGCTCTAGGAAGAAAGACTGATCTTTTAGAATGAGAATGGTGGGAACTATCCTTGTGTTTGGTTCATGGGATTTTAAATACTGTCACTGTCAAATTCAGCAAAATACAAAGTTCTGTTTGTAAGACAAACTGAGAAGTGCTCTGACAGTGTATGAGGAGGAAAGATGATGCTGTCTGTTGAATTCAGATTCTGGGCTGTGAAAGGATTGATGAATGGGTGTAAAAGCAGTGTGGTCATTAAGTGCAAGTTATCATCTGGAAGACTGGTGGAGTGGGAGCAAGTGCTGGAATGGGGCTTAAACCCACAATCTTCCAAGTCAGGAGTGAGTTTTGTGAAAGGGACACCATGTTTAATCAATTTATTGGAGTTCTTTGAAGAAGTAACATGTGCTTTGGATAGAGGGGAACTGGTGGATGTACTGTACTTAGATTTCCAGAAGGCATTTGATAAGGTACCACATCAAAGGTATTGTGGAAAATAAAAGCTCATGGTGTAGTGGGTAACATATTGGCATGGATAGAAGATTGGCTAGCTAACAGGAAACATAGAGTAGGCATAAATGGGTCATTTTCTGTTGGGCAAGATGTAACTAGTGGTGTGCCACAGGGATCAGTGGTGGGCCCTCAACTTTTTACAATTTATATAAATAACTTGGATGAAGGGGCCGAAGGTATGGTTGCCAAATTTGCTGATGATGCAAAGATAGTAAAGTAACTTGTGAAGAGGACATAAGGAGGCTTCAAAAGGATACAGATAGGCTAAGTGAGTGGGCAAAGGTCTGGCAAATGGAGTATAATGTGGGAAAATGTGAAATTGTCCATTTTGGTAGGAAGAATAAAAAAGAAGCATATTATCTAAGTGATGAGAGATTGCAGAGCTCTGAGATGCAGAGGGATCTGGGTGTATGAATCGCAAAAGGTTAGTATGTAGGTTCAGCAAATAATTAGGAAAGCTAATAGAATGTTATTGTTTATTACGAGGGGAATTGAATACAAAAGTAGGGAGGTTATGCTTCAGTTATACAGGGGATTGGTGAGATCACATCTGGAGTACTGTGTACACTATTGGTCTCCTTATTTAAGGAAAGATGTATATGCATTGGAAGCAGTTCAGAGAAGGTTTACTAGACTAATACTAGAATGGGCGGGTTGTCTTATGAGGAAGGTTGGACAGCCTAGGCTTGTACCGCTGGAGTTTAGATGAGTAATTGGAGACTTTTGATTAAAACATATAAGATCCTGAGGGGTCTTGACAGGGTGGATGTGGAATAGATGTTTCCCCTTGTGGGAGAATCTAGAACTAGAGGTCACTGTTTAAAAATAAGGAGTCGCCTATTTGAGACAAAGATGAGGAGAAATGATTTCTCTGAGGGTTGTGGGCCTCTGCAACTCTTTTTCCCAAATGGCGATGGAAGCAGAGTCTTTGAATTTATTTAAGGCAGAGGTAGATAGATTCTTGATGAGCAAGGGGGTGAAAGGTTATCGGGGGTAGGTGGGAATGTGGAATCGAGGTTACAATCTGATCAGCCATGATCTTATTGAATGAGGGGCCGAGTGACCTACCCCATCTCCTAATTTGTATGTTCGTATACTAAGGGAAGCTGAGACAGTAACGGGAAAATCTTGGGATCCTATTAACAAGTTGCACTGGAATCTGGGAACCCTAATAGATCGTTGCTATTTGATTTTTAACAGTTTCCAGTAACTGAAGGGTTTATAACCAGAGGGCACAGATTTAAGGTGATTGTCAAAAGAACTGGGACGATATGAAGAAAAATGTTTTATGCCGTGAGTGGTTAGTGCCCGATAGGGTGGTGAATATAAATTCAATAGTAGCCTTCGAAAGAGAATTGGATAAATACTATAAGGAGAAAAATATGGGGAAAGAGTGGGGGAGTGGGATTAACTGGATTGCTCTTCGAAAGAACTGGTGCAGACTTGATGGGCTGCATGGTTGTCTTCTGTGCTGTACTATTCTATAATTCTAAAGAATCTTTAAAGAGGGAGGCTTCCCCTGATATTTTCCTATTTGATTGGCTACTTCACCCATGGTATTAAAGTACTTTTTGTATGAAATAATGCTGACTGCTCTTAAGTTTATTGATTTATATTAGAAAAAAATTCAAGGTATTGTTTTCCAGTTTATTTTAACACTGTCACAAATTATTAGGCTTTAATATTTACTCTTGGAAAATTAAATTCTGCTAACAACAGTTTGTATATAACTAAGTTGTATCTAACAGCAGGGTAGATTTAAAACATCATTTGCTGTAAATTTGAACGGATGATATTTGACACTAAAGCTTCAGTTTTTTTCGTATTCTGTTCTGCATTTCAAGTTCTATTTTTTGAGAATTCTGCAGAAAGCTTTTATTTTGCTTTAGAGATTATTTTATTCTCAGCTATATCTGCATGCTTGTATTTTCCATTGTGTCTAAAATCCTTTGTTAGTTTTAATATTTTTATTGGGCAATATATTTTTGAAGTTGGTTTATACTGCATAATTCCAAACTCCTGCAAGATAAATGCCCTACAATATTTGATTTTTAAAAAATTTATTTTCCTGGTGGTTCTTTGCTGATTGTGTGTTTTATGTTTCAAGTTATTAAACAAGCCTGAAAATTGCTGTGGACTTAAAGAAAGCCAAGTGCTTAGCTTATTACAGGATGTTGGTATGTAACTTTTTAAAAATATTTGTTTAGAATTATTATATTAAAATTCTTGTTAATAATGTGCATTTCTGGTGTCATGCTTCCTGGTATGTTTTCTCCATCATTATTTGCTAATAACATTTATTGTTATTAACACCATGGGAGATCTGGTATAAAATTCCTAGCTGCAGTGGCAAATATTCATGCCCATATCCCTCCAAAGATTAAAATTACTTCTTTTTAACTAACTGTACTCCTACATAAGTCCTCATTCTGTGGTGTAGCATTTTGATTAACCAGTGCACTATGCTTTGGAAGTATTCAACTTGTAGTTGTAGATGTAGTATTCAATAACGGAATTCTCTATTGAGTTGGGCTCTAATTTATTTAGGAGAGGCGAGATACTTGTGTTTTCCTGAGTAGAGGATGTAAGGATTTGAAGACAAGTCGATCTGGGCTAGTCTCTGAAAACCTCTTGGTTGATGCCACAAAAGGCAGAATCTAATACCTGTAGTGTTTGATATGCAGCTGGTAGATCCAAATTACCGTGCTGGTTATGCCTTGCTGATAGTTGCACTGAGGTCGGCGGCAGAGCTGTAAGCACGGATGCCTGTGCCTGACTGTGTACTCTGCAGTGTCATGCAGGCCCCCACCTGCCAAGAATAAGGCACATTAATTTTGTTATGAACATTGATTTTAACTTGTAACTGGAGTGAAGAAAGGACTTGTTAAACAGATGAGCCGTGGCTGGAAAAGACATTTGCATATTAACAGACGGTGATTGGAAGGACAAAGGACCATTCCCTGAGGCATTCAACACACAACGGACCTTGATCACCAGGTATTGTATGTAAGAGGAGCATTCCAGAGACTGCTAAGGTGATACAATCCAAGACATGGTCAGACCAGTTAGTCATATGACTAACCTGCTTGGCAACCTCAGTTTTTCAAAATTATTCAAACAGTTTGAACTCAAAGTGTCTGTTTGCTCCTGGACTGAGAAGATCTCTCCTGTCTGCTCCCATCTCTTTCTCACAAACCTTTGAATCCACTGAAGACACATGAACCCCAAGAGACAAAATTCTCCTACAGCGAACAAAGTTTAAGAAGAATACTGGGCCCCAATGAAAAGTAAGATCTACCTACAATCAAGGACTCTACAGTGAGCTGGAAGAACCGTAACAAAAACTCTTCAGATATTGCTTCAAACTTTTCCACTTTATTTTTCTTCTGCTCTTTTCTGTCTCTGTTTGCATGAGTGTATTGCGTATGCATCCTAGCGTGGGCACGTTGTGTATCCATAGGTGTCAACCAAATTGGAGTTTAAGTTTAATAAATTTCAACTTTTCATTTTTAAACCTAAGAAAGCCTGTTTGTGCTGGTTTCTTTGCCTTATAATTGGAAAGCGGTGAACAAGGATTAACCAAGGGGGAGATAAAAACACGGTGTGTTTAAAATTAAACCCTGTTACGGTAAGACCAGGTGAAGGCTGAAAGGGAACCCTAGACCTCTTTCTCACCTGGTCGTAACAGCAACATCAATTTTTAATAATGAAAGTGGGCAGAAATGCCAGGCTGTCTCTTAACTCTAAGAAGATTCAAAAATAAATTCTAGAGAGTGCTAATTAACTTTGTTGAAGTGCAAAGTTGAGGCAATGTGAGATGCCCTACCACTGCTTCACACTACTTGGCTTCAATACACCCGATAGTCAGATCATCAACCAGATGCTGGAGGCAATCACTTTTTCATCAGTCTGCATATGAAACTCCCATGAAAATGTGAACTAGGGGTCTGGCAACACGTTGGCGACCTGTAAAGAGATTGTTTTTTAACAGTTATAAAAACAAAGTAGTTAATTTAAAAACTGTTGTCAGGTTTTGTTTTCCAATTTCTTGCATTTGTAGTTTTTGTCTTTATTTTCCCCATTTCCTTGGCTTTTATTTCTTGTGTGAATCTTTTCAATGGCTTTTTATTCCTTCACAACTCTTCATACACTTTTTGCTCTTTCAGTGTCCAAGATCTTTTCTAGCATTCGTCAGTTTTCTTCTCATTCCAGTGTTTCAAGAACCTATTTGTTGTCCATTCAAACCAATTAACTGACTGTTGAGTTATGTTATTCTCTTTCATCCCCAAATTTTGTTTCATTTTATTCAGTCCCACAAAGGAGCTTGTTTATCTTCCAGTTTCCAGTTCTATTAACTAATAATAGATGCTATCAAACCTCCTGTAAATTTCTAGCATTTTGTGCTTTTATTTGAAAGTGTAACTTATCTGATCAATACTCAAAACAAAACTCTGATTTTATATTTAAAACCAAGCTACTTTTAGCAATCATTTTGCATTTGCTACAAATCAGGTTCTGGCATCCAGTATTTACATGAAAACAGAATTATCCATAGAGATCTCAAACCTGAGAACATTGTGCTGCAAGAAACCAATGGCAAGGTAAGAAAATTCTATCAGAAATTTAAAATGTTGCAGTCTGAGCTTTTCTCACTTCATAGCTTGCCTGTTAAAGTTTAGAAATTAATTATAGGCAGACTTTCTTGTTTTGATTATCTCATACTAGCTGATAATGTAAATGGTTCTCTTCTTCTCAACTACTGTCCTCCAATCCTTCAAATCTGCCATCGTCCCCTCATCCTTTTAAAAAAAACTCCATTGACTCCTCTGTTCTTGCAAACTACAACCCCATTTCCAGCCTCCCCTTCCTGTAAAGTCCTTGAAGATGTTATCACCTCCCAACTCTGTATCCAGCATTCTCACAACTCCATGTTTGAACCTCTCTAATCAAGTTTCCACCCCACCACAGAACTGAAATGCTCCTAATCAAAGTCACAAGTGACTTTGACAAATGCACTGTCCCTTCTGGGGCAGCCATTGACATAGTTAATTAGAGTCAGTCAGTTTTTTAGTTTCAAAATGGTCAGAATGATGTTGAGTATTGAAACACTGTGGATAACTTTGAAATGCAGGACTATCAGAAGCAAGAAATCAGTTAGTGTTGGAACAGTAGCAACAACTGCCAAAATAGAGCATTCGTCTGTAGACATAACAGGAAGCCCTGTGCTTCATGGATTGCACTACACCGCCATAGCAGGTATATTGAAAGTGAATAAAGTGAAACTGAAGTTTTATTGACCATTTTTATGATTAAAAGACTACTTCCCACCAATAAATAACAAATTAATAAAAGGCATGAACAAAATAGCTGACTCATAAATGTGTTTACTTTTGCTGAAAGGACATCTGAATTATTTAATTGCCAAAATATAAGACAAATGGAGTGAAGAATTTTTTTTTGTGTTCACCACAGTTGGTACACAAAATAATTGACTTGGGCTATGCAAAAGACCTGGACCAAGGAAGTCTTTGCACATCTTTTGTCGGGACATTACAGTACCTGGTAAGTTTTAATGCCTTGTATATTAGAAATATGTTTTTTAATTGTTCTAAAGCTGTTCCCATTAGCTGATCATGCAAGGACTAGGGGACACAGTTTTAAGTCTTTGGATGCAGGGAGGATATAAGGAAGAATTTTTTATGCAATGAGTGGTAATGACTTGGAACTTGCTGCCAATGAGCATGGTAAAAGCAGAAACTATCAATGATTTCAAAAGGAAATTGGATGGGCACTAGAAGGAAATAAACTTGCAGGGCTACGGGGATGGAGTGGGGGTATGAGACTGACTGGATTGCTCTATAGAATGCCAGCATGGACTTAATGGGCCAAATGGCCTCCTTCTGTGCTGTAATGACTCTGAGTAGGATATAGTAATTGATGCCCCCTAGTACTTTTTACACACGGCAGCTTTTTTAAACTTTTAAATTGGCTTCTAACATTGATAATTAAAAATGTTTTGTCTGCAAACATTTCCTGTTAATTTTTCACATTTTATAAGTTCTTTTGTTCACATTTGTAACCCAACCTGTCTATGTAAACTTGTCACGTTGTGATTCCATCCTCCAGTGGAGGTGCTGCAGCACCATCACAGGCAGGAGGTGAAATACAGTGTGACAAGTTTACATAGGCACTTTCCATTATTAAAATGAGCATTTTTAATTTAAATGGAAAACAAGTACAAGGACAAAATGTATGACATTAAAATGGTGGCTAAATGGTAGCAGTGCTACGCAAATGAATTTCTTCTCCCCCACCGGCCCCCGCCCCTTCCCACCTCATGTCTAGTTTTACATTTTATCAGGATTAAACTGCAATTGAAAATCTTTAACGTCTCGTAGAAAATTTTTGAGTGGTGTTTGTGTGTTTCTGCTAGTGTCTCTTGTCACTGAGCAATGTAGATTTATTTTTGCATTCTTTAATTTTTGAGAGAAATTATCCTAATAGACTTGGTCGTTAAATAGTAATATGACCTTTTTTCCAGGCTCCAGAGCTATTTGAGTCACAACCTTATACAGTCACTGTAGACTACTGGAGCTTTGGAACATTAGTATTTGAGTGCATCTCAGGATTTCGACCATTTTTGCACAATATGCAGCCTTTCCAATGGTAAGCAGATTGTCTTTATATCCCCATTTGTGCTTAAATAACAGTTATAACTTGCATTTACATAGTAGCCTTAACATAGGAAAATATTCCCAAGGCGTTTCATAGGAGCATATTGTAACAAAAATTGACACCGAGCCAAAGAAGATATTGAGACAGGTGACCAAAGGTTTGGTCAAAGAGGTAGGGCCCAGACGGCTGAAGGGAGTGGGGAATGCACACCAGAGCAGAGTTGGAAGAATGCAGACTTCACGGAGGGCTGGAGGAGAGTACAGAGATAGTGAGGAGTGAGGCCATGGGGGGATTTGAACACATGATGAGTATTTTAAAATTGAGGCATTTGATGGATCTTGAGCCAATGTAGGTCAGAGAGCACAGTGAGCCTACTTAACTGAACTTGGTGTGGGTTAGGATACAAGCATCAGAGTTTGGATGAGCTCAAATTTATAGAAGGTGGAATATAACTGGTGAGAAGAGTTTTGGAATAGTCAAATCTGGAGATAACAAAAGTATGGATGAGTGTTTCAGCAGCAAATAAGCTGAGGCAGGGGTGATGCTATGAAAGCAGATCATTTCAGTGCTGTTAAGGGGATGGAAACCTGATTAGAGAGAGTCAAACGTGGTTTTGGGTGGCGACAAAAAGCTGACAGACTTTGAAGAGGAAAGAGAGATACAAGATGGGATAGTAGTATGCAAAGACAGTGGGATCAAGGGTGTGTTTTTTTTTTTAGGATTGATAATGGTAAATTTAAAAGGAAGGAGGACTGTATTTGAGCAGAAGGAACAATTTACAATGTCAGCTAGCATGGGAGCCAGGAAGGGATGTTGGGTGGTCAGCAGTTTAGTGGGAACAGGGTTGAGGGAGCTGGAGCTGGGTCTCCTGGACAAGATAAACTCAGAGTTTGTCCTGGCATGGAGTTGGTTTGGGTTGCTGTTCTTATGATCTTTTTGGCTAAAGGCTGACTTGGAAACATATTGCTGTTCCTTCGTCATTGCTGGGTCCAAACCCTGGTGCTCCTTGCCTAACAGCGCTGTGTGTGTACCTACACTATACAGACTGCAGCAGTTCAAGAATGAGGCTCACTACCACCTTCTCGTGGACAATTAGGGATGGTCAGTAAATGTTGGCCTTGTCAGCGACGCCTAAATCCCATGAAAAAATAAACCAAAACCTGAAAGTCAAGCACCACCTAAAAAAATAAAATAAATTGGCTTTAAAAAAAAAAGGAAATGTGCAATATTAATCTTTTTGTTTAAAGCCTATGTTAAATCAATAGGAACTGCATAAAATGTGTCACAGGAGTACTGAGCTCATTGCTGCTAAAGCTCTTTAATGATGAAATGGTCACGCCACAATCTACGTATGACTTACACAAGACACTGAGGTTGTTTTCTGGGGGAGAAATTAACAGTATAAATTCAATTTTTGTTTAGGCATGGCAAAGTTAAAATCAAAGGTCAACAAGATATTATGGCTGTTGAAGAGATGAATGGTGAAGTAAAGTACTGCACCAATTTACCACAGCCCAATGGCCTTAGCAGGTGAGTAGTACCTTTTTCATAATTCTTGCATCTTGATTAAGTACTGAATATTTGAGTCTTTCACGTGTTCCTTTTCTGAAAGTTACTGTAGATCTGTCTTGACATTTGTAGTAGACAGTATCAGATCTTTAATTATTCATCTTATTAACTTGCTCATTTCAAGGAAATTGTTTTATTACCATCATTTTATTAAATGCATCTCTTGTCATAGGCTGAGAGATTTAGGATGATGTATTTTTAATTTTCTTCAACCAAATTTTAACTTTTTTGCCCCAGTGGCAACGTTTTGGACTAGAACAATTTTGGTTATTAAAAAGCCCCTAATTTGATTAAATCTTTTGACACGAGAAGCACTAAGACTTCCAATAAGTCCTCAATATTGGACTCTGAGAGGTTCCTTTAGAAAACAAGTTCGGGGGTATCAAAGTGAGGGATGAATGGAAATTAGCAACTTGCTAAAAGAATGTGAAGCAGGCAGTAATGGTAATATAATCTAGGTTGAATTATGGAGAGGTATGAAGTGGTATATCCCGGAGGTCTGTACAGGGACCCTTCTATTTCCAGTGGACATAAATGATCTGGATTTGTAGTCTCAGTGCAAAGTTATGAAATCCACAGGTGATATTGAGCTGTAGAGGGGAGGGGGAATTATGATTTTTGAAGAGGCAGTCATGATCTTGCAAAGAGAGTTGTACCAGTTATGTGCCTGAGCTGATCTGTGGTAAAAGAAGTTGAGTATGGCGAAATACAAAGCACTTTGTATTGAAGTGCGTTTAGTTTATGGGTGGGATAGAATTTGCCAGAGGGAAGTTGAAAGAGTCAAATGATCAAAATAGAAGCAAAATACTGCGGATGCTGGAAATCTGAAATAAAAACAAGAAATGCTGGAATCACTCAGCAGGTCTGGCAGCATCTGTGAAAAGAGCAGAGTTAACGTTTCGGGTCAGTGACCCTTCTTCGGAACTGACAAATAATGGAAAAGTCACAGGTTCTAAGCAAGTGAGGTGGGGGTGGGGCAAGAGATAACAAAGGAGGTGTAGATTGGACCAGGCCACATAGCTGACCAAAAGGTCATGGAGCAAAGGCAAACAATATGTTAATGGTGTGTTGAAAGACAAAGCATTAGTACAGATTAGGTGTTAATGCACTGAATATTGAACAACAGCAAGTGCAAACTTGAAAAAAAACGGTGGGTAAGCAAACTGAACAAACTAAGATGAAATGAAATAAATGCAAAAAAAAATTGTAAAAAATGTAAAAAAGAATGTAAAAAAAGAAGAAAAAACAACTAAAAGTGAAAGTAAAATAGGGGGCTGTCATGCTCTGAAATTATTGAACTCAATGTTCAGTCCGGCAAATGATCAAAAAGTCTTCTTCAAAATTGCACAATAGATGGCTAGGATGAAGAAGTTTCTTTTTTAAAATCCTCGGTTTTCCTCTTATTATTTCCCTTCTTTTGAAAGTGACAACCTATTGCTGAGGCAGAGGTCCTCCAGTAACAGCGGCCTATAGGATTTTGATTAAGTTATCATTCTTCCTCTGTCAGACTAAAGAGTGACCGTGGAATCATTACGGTTGAGTTTAACCCTCTCCTTATCCAACACAAATAGAGATGCACTTCACAAGAATTGCATGATAGTGATGAGGAGTAGAAACCTTTGCAGTTTTTCTGTACAATTCAGGGATATTGAGATCGATTGCAGCACCTCTCTACCACCCTGGCTATCAGCAAAGTCAGCACAAAATAGAAATTGCTACTTTAGGTTTTGAAAATACACATTTGCTGATCTCTGTGTCAACTTGTGGCATATGTTAATTCTCATAAATTGTAGTTTCTCTGTTCCCTTTTGTGAAAATGTGTACAGTAAGATAAAAACTGTAGCATTTATTTGGGACTACCGTGCTTGTATGTCAGATACTATTTACCCTTAATGCACATGTGCTGATGATGAGCAGAGCGATACATTTTGAACTCAGAACATCTCCTATATTGAGTTGTCCCATACCCATTTCCACGCTAATGGAGGTTTTTTGGATTAACTATGCCAACCTACAGGTTGCTTAATTTAATAAATTTTACAAAATATTTTGGTGTGTGTAAATTGCTGAATTCCACCACTTATTAGCAGATAAAGCTCACTTAATGTGGGAATAGACATTAGAGGCCTGCTCAAGTTGGGAAAAAAGAACCTGACCCGAACCACAGCGGGCCTGACCCGAACCCAAACCCACCCCGACTCGACCCAACCTGAGCCCGACCCGACCATCCCTTTACTTACCTTCCGACTGGGAAGCTCCACGAAGCTGCAGCGTATGCGCGATGACGTCATAGTGACGTCACTCGCTCACTGCGCAGACTCCGTTTCGTCCCGGACTCCCAGCTCAGGTAAGTTTTTTTTAAATTTCAATACCTACCAGCAGAGCACTTACCATGTGTGTCCGACCCGACCCGACCTGGACTCGGCCCGACCCAACCTGAGCCCGAAAGCCATAACTTGAAGATGGGCCCAACCCGACCCGAACCTGACACATGTCGTCGGGTCCCTTCGGGTCGGGTGGCAGGCCTCTAATAAAAATGTCCCGGTTGAATATATATATCCATGTGCTCATAATTTCTTTATACAACCTAACTGGTAACTTAAACTTTTGCCTTGTAAGTAGAATGACTTTTTATCACTTTATCGAAGGGAAGTAATGAAACTCATGTCAGTTTTGGATACAAATTTCCAGGAACGGAGATGTGGTACTTGAAGCTATTAGCATCTGGTTTTAAAATCAATGTTGTAACTTACAGGCAGCTTAATCATGAGAATTATTAATTAATGTTTATCTTTTGTCCAGTGTTGCATGACAATGCAACACGTTAAGTGTTGGCAGCGCACTGATTGGGAACTGCAGATTCCAGGAATAACTTGAGTGTGAGTCACAAGAATAATTTACAATTGATGAGAATTCAGTGAAGTGTTGAGAATTAACTAGGATGCATGGCTGCATCGGCTATATCCGCCCCTCTCCACATCTCCATACAGAGTGTATGTTCACTTGTGAACAAAGCCCTTGCCGTCCATGAGCTTATTTTGGATGATCATATCAACATCACGGCCTTGATGGAGACATGGCTGAGCAGTGATTGGTAGCTTTCCCCTAATGAAGCTTCCCTGCACGGCTATATGTTCCACCATGTGCCCTGCTCAAATCACCATGGTGTGGTGTGACCCTTAGCTCTAAATCACACCTTGGTTTGTCTTCCTACTCATCTGGCAGCTTCTCTTATGAGCATCTAACCTTGTTCCATTCCTCTAGCTTCTGTAACACCCACCCAAGTATTGAGCTAAGTTTCTCACTGAGATATCTTCCCTGCTTTCCTCCCTCAGCCTCTGAACCAAGATATTTCTCATCCTTGGTGATTTCAGCCTTCATTTCAGCTCTTGCGCATGTGACTCATGTTTTCTCTCTCTCTCTAACAAACGACTGAATTTTTCGAGGAGGTGACCAGATGTGTAGATGACGGTAAGGCAGTTGATTTAGTCTACATGGACCTCAGTAAGGCTTTTAATAAGGTCCCACATGGGAGATTGGTTAAGAAGGTAAGAGCCCGTCAATCCAGGGCAGTTTGGCAAATTGGATCCAGAATTGGCTCAGTGGCAGGAGGCAGAGGGTGATGGTCGAGAGTTGTTTTTGCGATTGGAAGTCTGTGACCAGTGGTGTACAGCAGGGATTGGTGCTGGGACCCTTACTGTTTGTAGTGTACAGTAATGATTTAGACGTGAATATAGGAGGTATGATCATTAAGTTTGCAGATGACACAAAAATTGGTGCTTTCATAAATAGTGAGGAGGAAAGCCTTAGATTACAGGATGATCTAGATGGGCTGGTAAGATGGGCAGAGCAGTGGCAAATGGAATTTAATCCTGAGAAGTGTGAGGTGATGCATTTTGGGAGGACTAACTAGGCAAGGGAATAGACAATGGATGGTAGGACCCGAGGAAGTACAGAGGGTCAGCGGGACCTTGGTCTACTTGTCCATAGATCACTGAAAGCAGCAGCACAGGTAGATAAGGTGTTTAGGAAGGCATATGGCATACTTGCCTTTATTAGCCGAGGCATAGAATATAAGAGCAGGGAGGTTATGATGGAGCTGTATAAACCGCTAGTTAGGCCACAGCAGCAGTATTGTGTACAGTTCTGATCACCGCACTGTAGGAATGATGTGATTGCACTGGAGAGGATGCAGAGGAGATTCACCAGGATGTTGCCTGGGCTGGAGCATTTCAGCTATGAAGAGAGACTGGATAGGCTAAGGTTGTTTTCCTTAGAGCAGAGAAAGCTGAGGGGAGACCTGATTGAGGTTTGCAAAATTATGAGGGGCAATGATAGGATAGATAGGAAGAAACATTTTCCCTTAGCGGAGGAATCAATAACCAGGGGGCATAGATTTAAGGAAAGGGGCAGGAGGTTTAGAGGGGATTTGAGGAAAAAAATTTTCACCCAGAGGGTGGTTGGAATCTAGAATGGGGTGGTCGAGGCAGGAACCTCACAACATTTAACAAGTATTTAGATGAGCACTTGAAACACCATAGCATAAAAGGCTACGGGCTAAGTGCTGGAAAATGGGATTAGAATAGATAGGTGCTTGATGGCTGGCACAGACACGATGGGCCGAAGGGCCTGTTTCTGTGCTGTATAACTCTCTCTCTCTCTCTCTTTTCCAAACCACACCCCCTCACCCCGGCTGGATTTTTACATTGGGCGGGATGCCCCACCCACCGGCCAAAAAGCTGAGGGCAAGCCTGCCTCCGCCACGCCTGGGGAGCCATGCCAGGATTTTACACTCCCCAGGCCCTTAATTGGCCTCAGGCGGGGCTTCTGCTCCTTTGAGGCAGGAGGTCCAAGCCCCCAGAGCTGTCAGCCAATCAGTGGGCGGGCAGCTGTCCCTGCAGCGCCACCGGGAGCAGTGGCTGCTGCTGGGAGTGCACCCAGCCACAGCAGGAATGCAGACGCCGGCCCAGAATGCCAGGGACAATCGGCGGGGCCCCGGCGAGGCAGGGGAGGTTGGTTGGGAGTGGGGTGGCAGGGAAGTGTTGTGCAGTGGGGACGATTGGGCCGTGGGGGTGCCCGATCAGCAGGGCCCCCCAAGCCTGCAAGGAGGCAGCCAAGTTTTACTTGGCGGCTTCCTAGAGGGTCTGAGATGCCCTCCCGCCACTTGTAAAATACCAGTGGTGGCAGGAGGAGGTCCTTAAGTGGCAGTTAATTGGCCACAAGGGCCTTGATTGGTCTGGGGCGGGCAGGCAGTTTGTCACCGCTGCGTCTCGTAAAATTGCAGCGGGGGTGGGAATGGGTCAGGAACAGCACCGCCCCCCCCCCCCCCCGCCTCCCACTCAAGTTTACGAACCCCTCCCCCCCCCGCCCCCCCCAAACCCCGCCACCAGCCCACTCCTGCGGGTGGGGTGGGGTGTACATTTCCTCTCGGTGCGCTCTCGCTCTCTCTCTGTCCCTCCCTCCCTCTTGCCCTCGCTCTCTCCCTTTCCTCCCTCACTCCCCCCCCCCGACCCCCCCCACTCCCCCCCCCACTCCCCCCCCCCACTCCCCTCCTTTCATCCCGAAGTCTCTCCCTCTATATAAATGCTCCTACCTCTCGATCTTTCCATCTCACATGTCCTTGCTACTCCCACTGTAAATATCATTGGTAAGGCAATCTCTGATCATTTCCTTGTATTAGTTTCCACTGTCTTCCCACTCCCAAACCTACTTCTTTCTGCATCTGCCCTAAGGGGAAAAAAAAACTCTCCCTCAAGTCACCTACGATTGCATTTCAAATTCCCAACTATCTAGCCTTTGGCCTACAAGTCATCATGACCATTTCTGCAACTACCAATCTGCTAAATCACACCCCCTCCTCCACCTTTTGACGCCTTTGTCCCCATTACTCTCTCCCACCCTAGTTTCTCCCCCTGGTTAACCCTCATCTTCGCTAATCCCATAAAGTGATGCAAATTTGAACACCTGTAGTTTAACCATCCATTGACGGATTGTGGTTGGAGCACATAAGCACTATCGGGTCCTGCTCTTCTTTGCTAAAACTGCACACTATTCAAAGATCATCCTGGAATGGAAAGATAACCCTTGGCTTCTCTTCAGCACAGACTGTCTGCCTTCAGAAACCACCCTCGTGAGCCTCCTCCACCCTCACTTCCACCAACAAGCGCGAGGAGCTCATGGACTCTTCTGTCACAAAGATTGATAACATCCATTCAGCTGCCCCTGTCATTTCCCTTCTTGCCCACTGGGCCACACTTCGCTTAATGTACCCCACTGCCCTAACCCTGAACTCACACCTTTCTCTAGATTCTATCCCATTTCCTGCCTTTCGCTCTTCAAGTTCATCTTGCCCATGGAGCCCACCTCCTGCACCCTCAACCCTATTTCAACCAAACTGTTGACACCCGACTTCCCTTCCTTACCTGCAATAGCTAATACTGCTAATGGTTTCTGATCTTCCAGTTACTGTCCTCCTCACCATCAAAACTGCTGTCAACTCCACTCTCCTCAAAAAAACCTATTCTTGACCCCTCTGTCCTTACAGACTACTGCCCCATCTCCAACCTTCCTTTCTTCTCCAAAGTCCCTGATAGCATTATCATCTCCCAAATCATTGCCCATCTTTCTGCAATCCCACGTTTGAATCCCTCCAATCATGTTTCTGCCCGCCACAATACTGAACAGCCGCTATCAAAGTCACAAATGATATTCTATGTGACCATGGTAAACTGTCACTCCTCATCATTGTTGACCTATCTACAGCCTTCAATACAGTTCACCACATCATCCTCCTCTAACGCCTCTCCTCCATCTTCCAGCTGGTGGGAATTGCTCTTGCCTTGTTCCTTTCTTATCTATCAAATCATTGCCAGAGAATCACCCGGAATGGCATCTCTTCCCTGTTCCGCAGTGTTACCTTGAGAGTCCACCAAAGACAGATCCTCCAAGGATCTATCCCTGGCCTGTTCATTTTTCGGATCTGCGTACTGCCCCTTGGCAATATCATCTGAAAACACATCAGGTTCCACATGTACGTTAACAACGCTCAGCTCTATCACTATCTCTCTTGACACTGTCTCTGATTTGTTGCACTTCTTGTCCAACACCTAATATTGGATGAGCACAATTTTCCTCCAACTAAATATTGGGAAGACTGAAATCATTGTCTTTGGTCCCCATCACAAACTCCATAGCTTGACAACCATTTCTATCCTTGGCAACTATCTGAAGCTGAGCGAGACCATTCGCAACCTTTGTATTGTGTTTGACCCCAAGATGAGCTTCTGATCACTGCATCACCAAGTCCTCCCACTTCCACCTCTGTAACATCATCTGATTCCGACCCTTCCTCAGCTCATCTGCTGATCTATGCATTTGTTACCTCAAGACTATTCCAGTGTTCTCCTGGCTAACCTTCCATCTTCCACCCTACTTAAACTTGTGCTCATCCAAATCTCTGCTGACTGTATCTTGACTCGCACCAAGCATTGGTCACCTGTCACCCCTATGCTTGTTGACCTGGTCTTTCAATATCTCAACTTTAAAATCATCATGCTTGTTTTCAAATCCCTTCGTGGCCTCGCCCCTCCTAATTTCTGTAGCTCTTCCAGCACTGCAAGCCTTTGCGATCTCTATGCTCCTCCAGTCTGGCCTCTTGTGTAATCTTGATTTTAATAATTGTATCTTTTGGCAGCTGTGCTTCCAGCTGCCTTGGACCGAAGCTCTAGAATTCCCACCCTAAACCTCTCCACCCCTCTCTTCTCCTTTTATGAAACTCCTTAAAACCTACTTCTTTGACCAAGCTTTTAGTCATCTGACCTGCGATCTCCTTCTGTAGCTCAGTGTCAAAAATGTTTTTATTGGCAACGTTCTTGTTAAGCACCTTGGAACATTTTGCTATGTTAAAGGCACTAAATGAATGCAAGTTGTTGTAGCATGTTAAAGCATAGAAGTCTGTGTTGGCTTTCATCCTTTTGCTGGCATTCCCCTGTCCTTACACCATAACCTTATCTTTTTTTCTTTTTCAAACATTTATCCACATCCCTTTTTTAAAAACTACAATGAATTCTGTTTCCAGTACTGTTTCTAATACTGTATTCCATGTCCTAACAATCCTTGGTGTAAAAATAATCCTTCCAGCCTCTCCTTTTTGTGGTTATCGTAAATATATGACCACTTGTTGCCCCACGCTGACCAGTGGAAATGTTTTTCCTAGTTTACCTTATTGAATGCCCTCATCATTTTGAGTATCTATTAGATCTCCTTTTAATCATATCTTTTTTATCATCTTAGTAAATCTTGATTGCACCCTTTGCGTAGCCTTAACTTCCTTTCTAAAACAAGACTGGACACAATATTCTAATTGTGTCCTAACCAATGGTTTGTGTAAGGTCAGCATTGCCTTGTTTCTTTTGGACTCTATGCCCGATTTATAATTGGTTAAAATAAGTACTACAGCACTAGTTAGCTCACTAATTCTCTTCTGTGGAGGAATATCCTGTTGGCAGGTATGATATGCAGCCAGTTTCAAATAAATTGCCTTTAAATTCCATTAGAGGCTTGGGGAGTGTGAGCACGTGTTACTCTTTTGTTAAAGCAACTGAACCAGGAATCACCTGAATGAATGTAAATGGGCTACGACCTCACCTCATGCCCACCCCCTGCCCCCCCCACCCCACACCACCACCCCGCTCCCAAAATTAATGCAGAGATAGAGGTGCAGGTAAGTCTGTCTATTAAAGCACTGGCATTTGTTAGTTTTATAAGGTGCCCAAGAGATACAATTTCCATGATTATCAACTTGGACTTCTGCAAGAACCCAGTGTTAAATATTAAATGCTAAAGAAATGGGTGGGTGCCTGATGGTACATGTGAAATTATGCTATTACATGTAGGTTTTTTTAAACAAGTGTTGTAGCAGACTGCATGACAGTCACTAGGTGTCATGGAACATGACTTTATATTTTGTAGTATCTGTTGTATAACAGGACGATGATATAATTAGATAATTCCACTGAATTCTAGTCAATGCAATTAAATGTCCTAACTTGTATTTGAAAAAGAACATTAAAGATGTTACTGAATTGTGATAACTGCATGTTCAGCTTGAGGGCAACTTTAGTTTTTGATTTCCAATGTTTTCATTTTCTCTTGTAGCTTAATGGTAAAACCACTGGAGACATGGCTACAAATGATGCTGGGATGGGATCCAAAGCAGCGAGGTGGCAATATAGACCGAAACACAAATCGAGCAGAATGCTTTTTTCTTCTGGAACATATTTTAAGTCAGAAGGTTAGTAGCACATTATAAAATGTTGGTTAAGTATTTGGTGCATAATATTGCTTTTAGTTTTAATTGAATGACTTGAAAACCTCCTCTTTGGGTTTGTGAAAAAATTCAATTCCAATCATGTGAGAAACTGATTATGAATTCAGGATTACAATCAAAAACAGTCTCTATACAGACTTGTTTCAGAAGTGTTACATTTTCATTGAATCTAATATTCCACACTTAAAGTAAAATTGGTCAGTGTAAAAACTGGACAAAACAATATTTTAATTGTCTAGAATACATTCTCTTAAAACATGTTACTTTGTATGTATGAATAGGAAGAGGTTGAGGCAGATTATTTGGGTTAAAAGCATTTATATTGGAACACAGTGGGCTGGATTTTGCTCTGGGAGTGGTGGGGTGGGTGGGGTCCGGTAGCCCATGGAAAATCCAGAAGTTAGTACAGCACGTGTGCTAGTGGTATTTTAACCCAGCCATTGAATTACCATACCATTTCCAGGTCACCTGATCAATTTGCGTCAGCGGGTGTGATGACAACTTGCATGATCCGATTTCAACTCCAATACTTAAAGGAACATTCTAAACATAAAATTTGAGAAGTGTATCATTCTCTTTGCATAAAGTAACATATTCTGTGCTGCTCCAAGAAGTTTCCATGTATCAAAGAACATTCAATTCCCCACAGTTGCTATCAGAAAGTGCCAGCATTTTTCCTGGAGGCTCTACCACAGTCAAAAGTCTTAATGATCTCTACCCCCATTTGAGTGTACCTGGAGAGAGCCTGGCCCCAGAGCTTAATTAATACTTGGTACATCAATATGCTGAAGCTCTGAGCAGTATGGCTGTCTCTGAACTTTTGTGGTTTCATTGCGCTCTCTCTGTGTGCCTATAATTCACTCCAAATTTTAAATTTAATATAAAGCTGTATTGCTTTTATAGACACAAGGTAATGTAATCCATCAAATTAATTCATTATTTGCCTTTGAGTGCCCTCTACTGGTCAAATGTAAATAACCTGAGTGTGGGAGAGCTGTTGGATGGGATTTTCCACTTTTATGTTCACTGGCACACAATTTCCACCCCCCTCCCCCCGATTGATTTTAATAGACAGTTAAAGGTGACAAATGCAGAGACTAAAACCCTGAGCCCTAATGCTAATCGAACTGCCAGAAATTTTTTCACATCTCAGATATAGTTTAGTTTAGAGATACAGCACTGAAACAGGCCCTTCGGCCCACTGAGTCTGTGCCGACCATCAACCACCCATTTATACTAATCCTACACTAATCCCATATTCCTACCACATCCCCACCTGTCCCTATATTTCCCTACCACCTACCTATACTAGGGGCAATTTATAATGGCCAATTTACCTATCAATCTGCAAGTCTTTTTGGCTTGTGGGAGGAAACCGGAGCACCCGGCGAAAACCCACGCAGACACAGGGAGAACTTGCAAACTCCACACAGGCAGGACCCAGAATTGAACCCGGGACGCTGGAGCTGTGAGGCTGCAGTGCTAACCACTGCACCACTGGGCCATTTGGTTTATAACATTTTCAGTATTGGTACACATAGTGGTGCGGTAGACAAACAATGAAGAACTGTATTGCCTTTAACCCAGAATTATTGAAGATACCATTTCATGACAAAGTCCAATCTTGTCCTCCCCTTTCATCCCTACTTTGCATGCAATAGAAGTGGCCTGAGTTGGACTTCTTTGCCATTAAAGAAAGATAAGAAAGGCCTTAAGTACCTATTGCTCATTGCCCTTTAGTTTATTCTTGAAGGTCTGTATCCAGGCTAAATTTGGAAGCTGCCAGGGCTCTTGAGTATCGATATAAATGAACAATTGGGACAAATGCTGCTTGTATCTTCCAGTCAAGATCCCCTCTGGAGTCCTGCAAACCCATCATTCTGTGCTGTAAACTTTTATGATTCTATATACTAATTGTTAGTCCTATTTACATTCTGTAGATGTTGAGGAATGGGGACATCTTAGTTAGTTCTTGCACCTCTACTTTGATTTGAATCCATCCTAGACCAGTGGGTGTAAGTTTTATCCTTCAATTGGCTGAAAGAGTCCTAAATGTTGTTAGCTTAGCCAGTGTCATTCTAGTTCCCAGTGTACGGAAATGCAGTACTATTACAGAGAATTAGCCAAATTGACAGTCTCATTGAGGGGCCACAATATGGCTTTTCTGGTTATCTATTTGGCATTTGGTGGAATAAAAAATCTTGGCAAGTTTTGGAAAAAAAATGAATGGATGACTTCCTATTAAGGCAAGTGATGTAGAGCTATTAGAATCAATTGTTAAGGAATCTAAGATGGGTTAATTGTCTGCTGCACAAAGCAAGACTGTTACAGTTACCTCAATTTTGGTATGTAAAATCATTTCATTTTTGTTTCAGTATGTACACATATTAAATATGACCTCTGCCCGCATCCATTCCTTTCTGATCAAACCTGATGAAAGCCTCCATTCCCTTCAAATGCGTATTGAAACTGAAACAGCAATTGCTGCTGCAAATCAGGAGTTGCTTCTCGAGACTGGAATTTCCTTGGATCCTCGTAAACCTGCCAATCAGTGTGTGCTGGATGTGGTATGTATTGTCCTTTTTTTTATAATTTAAAAAGTAGGATAACATATGTTTGTATTTTTGTATGTTGATGGAATTATATGCTTTTATCTGCCTTTGGTAGTGGTTATCAAAAATCGTCCAAATTTACAGTGTGTGAAAAGACATTTAAAGTATCAAAAGAAATTGACATGAAAAAAACGAAACCATGTTGAAGTTAATCATGTAGTTTTAAAAAGACTCTTAGGGCTGGATTTTATGATCCCACCGCCAGGAACGGCAGCAGGTGTGCAAAATGGCAGCGGTCCCACCTGTGATGTCAGTGGCTGCGCCACCACTATTATACAGCGGGCAGCCACTTTACGTAATGGAGGCAGCTGTTTCTCCCCTCCTCAATCACATGGTGGGGTAGCAAGGGAGACGCGGTCACCTGATGTTGGAGCAAGTGCTGGCACCATCTTTAAAAGGCTGCCAGCCTGCATTTAGTCTCTCCTGTTAGAGAAACCTCCAAGCCTGTTTCTGAAGAAGACACTGAAACTAGGATGCTTTGATGGAGATTGTTTATTGCTTGCCACAGAGCTTACTTCTCCACTCCTAACAACACCCAGCCAGTGTTGGCTGATTCTTTATATATACACATTTGAGTACGATTAACTAATGAACACCCAATACCTGTTCACCCTATTACCTTCAACTACTAGGTATTTAACATCTATCAGCAGAACTTATTAGACACTAACATCTCCGAACATTGAGCAGCAGCTTATTAAATGAACACCCCTATAGCTTGCAGTAAGTTTGTCACACTGTAAGCAGCCCCCCAGGCATCATTCTGACCATGTCAGATGTCACAGCAAGGGTGGCCCCTCCCCACTTCTCAAGCAAGCCCTTGCAGAGTCCCCCCTCCTTTCACAAGCAAAGCCCCTTGCAGAGATCCCCCCCTCATCCACAAGCAAGCCCCTTGCAGAGTTCCCCCTTCATTCACAAGCAAGCCCCTTGCAGAGTTAAACTATCAATTTTTCTATTATAAGGGAATATTCCAAACCAAAAGAGACCACTGAAAGCAAGGTTAAATTTGCTGGTCTTAATTTTAAATGAACACTTCAGTGTAGAAATATTGCATTTTTGATGTGCTTTTTGATCATTGTGTCTTTTATCTAAATCATTGTTGTTAATTTAGAGGTGCACATTATTAGGCATTTTTTGGTATTATTAGAAGTATGATAAATAGATTGATAGTATGATAGAAGCCTTGACATTATTCTGCAATGCTGAAGCTTAAAACATTTGCATGAAATTTCTCTGTCTGTCCCTTTTTTAATAGAGGCATTAACCTATTTAAATCAAATGGGTCACCATCTCAAAGAAAAATGCAGAAAGTAAGTTAGTGGACATAATAAGGCTGAACAATGCCACTGTAATGTATTCTGTTGGAATCTGCAATTTGTTATGACTTATCAATTTGTGCAATAAAATATATTGTTTTGAAATGTTGTTTTCTCATTTTTGCAGAGAGGCTGGGATAGCTATATGGTGTACCTATTTGATAAAAGTAGTACTATCTATGAAGGACCGTTTGTTGCCAGAAAATTACCAGAACATGTGAATTATGTTGGTAAGAATGCAGTTGCAGATGAAGTTTGAATCGAGTAGTTTTAACAGGCTTCATATGTTTTCAGATCCAATGCTCTAATCAAAATAGAATCTATCTTGTACTCTACTTGTGATTGAACTTTAGTGGACAACGTGCATCAGAGCCTCTGATATAAAATGGGTCAGGTTAAAAATTTTCTGATTATCCTTAAATAATTGTTGCATATTCCAGAAATAGTTTTGATAACATTTGCTTTCAAGCTGTTGTAATATTAACTTTCTATCCTTCTCTCTCCGTTTTATGTTCTCCATTAAGATTAACATTCATTCAGCCTGCAAATGTACCAATTACTGCTGTATTCAAGAAAGAATGAATAGCTTTCTTAAAAATTAAAAATTGAAGTAATTTATATTTTGAAGAAAATTAAGTCAGCACAATATTCAGTTATGAAACCTGATAACTGAAGCTGTGTTATCTGGAATAGCCAGAAATTCAAAAACTAAAGTTGAAGCTTTATTTAAAAATCTTCCCGGTAAATCTGTTTTTAATCTTAACACTACAAAGGCAGTCTCAGGTTTTATGAAGAAGGGTCAATTTGAAATTTGTTAACTATTTACATACCAGGTATATGGCTGCAACACTAACATATGTATGAACTCAAAAGTATTGGGAAATTGTAGTTCCTTTTTTGAATTAAATTTTATTAATAGCAAAACAAAAACACAATATGCTGTGGCGACAAAAACTTTTGTTGGGAATGGGGTGCAGGGCGGGGTGAGGGAGAAAAAGGAGGAGTTCCTGAAGGTGGAGAAGGTACCTTAGTGATAGAGGGAGAAGCGAGGGTAAAACTTGGTGTTGAGGGCTGTGCTACCATTGTGACAATTTAGGTTGGAAAAATTATGAAAATAGTAGTCAGGCTAGGAGCATAGGAAGCTTCAATGAAGGAGAAGGAATTGTCTTCTGTAAGCCAGGTTTTTGTCAATGCTGTAATGTTAGTTTCATTTTTAATAAAGTTATAAATGCCAAGCCTTATTAGTGAAGGAGCGAATGTTCTGGAGAACACTGGAAGGGTCAGGCATGTAAGAAAGAAGAGGGGTAGGTGTGGGAGGGACTTGAGCCTTGGTCACATGGCAAGATAGGCTGTGGAATAGTGCTGGAAAGTGAGAATGTGAAAGGCATGGTTGGAAGTGATGAAGAGGAGCGCAGTGGTTAGAAAGGCAGAGTGGAATTAGGGGCCTTGGATCTAAAGCAGCAAGTATTAAGCGCATGCAGATAGTTACAGAGGAAGGCTTGGGTTACGTGGACCAGTGGCAGAGAGCTTGGCATGACAAAGAAGATTAGTAGGATAGAGGCTGATACAAGAAAGATAACAAAGGACTGTCTTGAGGGGGAAGCTTCTGGACAGGAAGCAGAGAAAACAAATGACCACATCTGACTCAATAGAGCTTCATGATTTAATTACTAGTGAACAAGACCTGAGGCCAATTTCAAAATCAGTAGTTCT
The DNA here is from genome assembly GCF_036365525.1 of Heterodontus francisci. NCBI lineage: Eukaryota > Metazoa > Chordata > Chondrichthyes > Heterodontiformes > Heterodontidae > Heterodontus > Heterodontus francisci. Next base: position 14,895,260 of record NC_090412.1, on the reverse strand, counting down.
TTAAAGATATCCCTTTTGACGAAGTCTCCTGTGGAGCACTTCTAATTAAACTAAAACGCATGAGGAATCCAAAATAGAACATGCGACTGGATAAGAAGTCGGTTTTTAAAAAACGGAAACAATGTAATGTCAGACATATGAAAAGAAGCCTGAAAGATGACTCTCCATTCTCAGCCCATCCATCCAGAGACAGTGCAGTCTTACACCATTGATGTATCCTCCAGGCAAGTAAACTCCTGGGGGGAGTTGTTGAGTTGAATTGACAACATTCCAGCAATAGTACTCAAGACCTGTGCTCCAGAACTTGCCACGCCCCTAGCCAAGCTGCTCCAGTAGAACTACAACACTGGCATCTACCCGGCAATGTGGAAAATTGCCCAGTTATGTCCTGTACATAAAAAGCAGGACAAATCCAATGCAGCCAATTACCACCCCATCAGTCTACTCTCAATCATCAGTAAAGTGATGAAAGGTGTTGTCAACAGTGCTATCAAGCGGCACTTGCTTAGCAATAACCTGCTCAGTGATGCTCAGTTTGGGTTCCGCCAGGGCCACTCAGCTCCTGACCTCATTACAGCCTTGGTTCAAACATGGACAAAAGGGCTGAACTCAAGAGGTGAGGTGAGAGTGACTGCCCGTAATATCAAGGCAGCATTTGAGCATGGCATCAAGGAGCCCTAGCAAAACTGGAGTCAATGGGAATCAGGGGGAAAACACACCGCTGGTTGGAGTCATACCTAGTGCAAAGAAAGATGGTTGTGATTATTGAAGGTCAATCATCTGCAGGAGCTCCTCAGGGTAGTGTCCTGGGTCCAACCATCTACAAACATTCACTCCTTCCACACCAACACACAGTGGCAGCACTGTGTACCATCTACAAGATGCACTGCAGCAACGCACCAAGGCTTATTCTACAGCACCTTCCAAATCCGCGACCTCTACCGCCTAGAAGGACAAAGGTAACGGATGCATGGGAACACCACCACCTGCAAATTCCCCTCCAAGCCTGACTTGGAACTATATCACTGTTCCTTCACTGTCGCTGGTGCAAAATCCTGGAACTCCCTTCCTAACAGCACTATTGGTGTACCTACACCACATGGACTGCAGCGGTTCAAGAAGGCATCTCTCCACCGTCTCCTCATGGGCAATTAGGGATGGGCAATAAATGCTGGCCTAGCCAGCGATGCCCACATCCCCATAAACAAATAATAAAAAATTCTACAGGTGCTTGTGCTTGAGCCTCTTGCATCTAACCTACATTAATGATCTGGCTATCAAAAGTAAATACTATGTTATCAGATAATTCTGATGTCGCTGAAATAGAGAGAACACTACAACAACAGCATTTTGAATTTATATAATAACTTTAACATAAAATGTTCCAAGGCACTTCACAGGAGCTTTATCAAACAAAATTTGACACCAAGACACAAAAGGAGATATTCATGCAGGTGAGCAAAAGCTTGGTCAAAGAGCTAAGTTTAAAGGAGGAGATCGAGGCGGAGAGGTTTATGGAGAGAAGTCCAGAACCTACGGGCTGTGCAACTGAAGGCAAAGCCGCCAGTGGTGGAGCGATTAAAAGTGGGGATGTACAAATGGTCCAAATTGGAGGAGTGCAGAGATCTCGGAGTATTGTATGCAATGTTCCCTCTAAGCTGCACAGCTGCAATCCAAAAATTTCCACGCAGATTGCACACAAGTCAGCTCCTTTAAGCTACCGCACATGCGCGGCCACGCAATAAAATTTAGAGGGTCCACACACTTAAACGAATAGGCCGCGCACTACAAGAAAAGAATTAGAGGGTACATTTGTTGTATGACTGGAGGAAGTTTCAGTGATAGAGAGGGGCGAGGCCATAGAGGGTTTTGAAAATAAGGATGATAATTTTAAAATCCAACTGTTACAGGACCAGGAGCCAATATAGGTCAGCAAGCTCATGGGTGACAGCTGAATGGGACTTAGTACAGGCAGCAGAGTTTTGGATTAGCTCAAATTATGTAGAGTGCAAGGTGGGAATCTAGCTAGGAGAGAGAGTAGTCAAGCCTAGCAGTAGCAAAGGTATGGATGAAGGTTTTGGTAGTAGATGAGTTGAGGTGGAGCGAAGATGGGAGATACTAGATTTGGAACTAGGTGTTCTTTGTGATGGAGAGGATATGGTGTCGGAAGCTGAGTTCAGGGTCGCCAAGGTTGTGAACAATCTGGTTCAGCCTCAGACAATAGCCACGGAAAGGGAAAGAGTCAGTGCCTAGGGACTGGAGTTTGTGGCAGGGATCAAAGCCAGTGGCTTCCCACTATTAGAGCATATTTCTGCATATCACAGAAGTATTTAAATCAACAATGGAAAATGAAATTTTACCTTGGATAAACTCAGATGGACTGAAAAATGCTCATTCTAAGAATGTGGTACAGCACAGAAAGAGGCCATACAGCTCATCATGCCTGTGCCAGCTCTTTGAAGGAGCCATCCAATTAGTCTCATTCCCCTGCCCTTTCCCTGTACCCTGCAATTTCTTCCCCTTTAAGTGTTTATCCAATTTCCTTGTGAAATTACTATTGAATCTGCTTCCACCACCCTTTCAGGCAGTGCAGATCATACTAACTTGTTGCATTTAAAAAAAAAAGTCTCATTTTCTTTTGCCAGTTACCTTAAATTTGGTCTCTACAGAAGGGTTATCAGCAACATCCCCTCTAATTTTTATTGTTGCACAGCCTATTTAAGTATGTGGGGCCATTCAATTTTTTTGTGCGGCCATGCATGCGCGGTAGCATAAAGGGGCCGACGTGCTCGGCCTGCGTAGGAACATCCAGTTTACTATGCAGCCCTGTGGCCTGGTAGAAATATTGGTTAATGACTGCTTTGCCGCTGAAAAGTGGCTCTTTATTTACTCCATCGGAACTCTTTATGATTTTGAGCAGTTCTATCAGATCTCCCTTTACCTTCTCTGCTTTAAGAACAATCCCAGCTTTTCTAGTCTTGCCCTGTAACTGAAGTCCCCTGTCCCTGATACTATTCTAATATATTTTCTCTGCACCCTCTCTAATGCCTGAATTCCTTCCTAAAATGGGATGCCCAAAATTGGTCACAGAATTCCAGCTGGGCCCTAACCAGTAATTTATAAAGGTTTAGCATAACCTCCTGGCATTTGTACCTTATTTATAAAGCCAGGGATCCCATATGCTTTTTAACAGCCTTCTTAACTTGAGCTATCCCCTTCAAAGATTTGTGTACACACACAAGTTGATAAGTATACAAGAAATGAAATTGAATTGGTGCGGAGAGGAAGGTTTAGAAAGGAGAGATGGTGGACTCATGACATAAGAATCATAGAGTGGCTGCAGCACAGAAGGAGGCCATTCAGCCCATTGTGCCATGTCAGCTCTCTGCAAGAACAACTCAGCTCGTCCCATTCCCCTGCCTTTTCTTCATAGCCCTGCAATTTTTTCTATTCAGATAATTATGTAATTCCCTTTTGAAAGCCATGATTGAATCTGCCTCCACCACACTGTCAGGCAGTGCATTCCAGATCCTAACCACTTGCTGTGTAAAGTAGTTTTTCCTCATGTTGTTGTCAGTTCTTTTGCCATTCACCTTAAATCGGTCTCCTCTGGTTTTTGACCCTTCCGCCAATGGGAACAATTGCCCCCCACCTACTCTTGTCCAGACCCCTCATGGTTTTGAACACCTCTGTCAAATCTCCTCTCAACCTTCTCTTTAAGAAGAACAGCCCCAGCTTCTCCAGTCTATCCACGTAACTGAAGTCCCTCATCCCTGGACCCATTCTCATCAATCTTTTCTGCACCTCTCTAAAGCCTTCACATCCTTCCTAAAGTGTGATGCCCAGAATTGGACACAATATCCCAGTTGACACGGAACCAGTGATTTATAAAAGTTCACCATAACTTCCTTGCTTTTGTACTATATGTCACTACTTATAAAGCTCAGGATCCCTTATGCCTTATTCATCACTTTCTCAACCTGCCCTGCTGCCTTCAATGACTTCTGCACATATGCCCCATGGTCTATTTGTTCCTGTACCCTTTAATTTATATTGCCTCTCCTCGTTCTTCCTACAAAAATGTATCTCTTCACACTTCTCTGCATTTAATTTCATCTGCCATGTGTCTGGCCATCCACCAGCCTGTCTGTGTACTTCTGAAGGCTATCGCTATCCTCACAGTTCGCAACACTTCCAAGTTATGTGTCATCTGCAAATTTTGAAACTGTTCCATGCATACCTAAGTCAAGGTCATTAATATAGATTAAGAAAAGCAGTGGTTCTAATATTGACCCTGGGGAACCCCACTGTATACCTTCCTCCATTCCAAAAAAAAACGTTCACAACTACTCTTGGTTTCCTGTCATACAGCCAACTTTGTATCCATGCTGCCACTGTCTTTTATTCCATGGGCTTTAACTTTGCTGACAAGTCTGTAATGTGGCACTTTATCAAACGCCTTTTGGAGGTTCATGTACACCACATCAACTGTATTGGCCTCATTATCCTCTCTGTTACCTCATCAAAAAACTTAATCAAGTTAGTTTAAACACTATTTGTCTTTAACAGATCCATGCTGGCTTTCCTGAATTAATCCACACTTGACCAAGTTACTGTTAATTTTGTCCCGGATTATCATTTTAAAAGCTAATTTTGTCCCGGATTATCATTTTAAAAGCTTTCCCCCCCACTGAGGTTAAACTGACTGGTCTGTCATTGATAGGTTTATCCTTGCATCTATTTTGAACAAGGGTGTAACATTTGCAACTCTTCAGTCCTCTGGCACCACCCCTGTATCTAAAGAGGATTGGAAGATGATGGCCACTGCATCCAGAATTTTCATCCTTGCTTCCAGATGCATCTGATCTGGTCCTGGTGACTTATCAACTTTAAGTGCACCCTGTTTATCAATTTTTAGCCCTTCCAGAGTCTCAACTACCTCCTCTTTCACTATGACATTGGCAGCATCTTCTTCCTTGGTAAAGATAGATGCAAAGTCTTCACTTAGTACCCAGCCATGCCTTCTGTCTCCATGTGTTAATCCCCTTTTTGGTCTCACTCTTCCTTTTACTATCTTTTTACTATTTATATGCATATAGAAGTCTCTTCTCATACTGTCTCTTTGCTTCTGTTATTTCTTTTTTCACTTCCCCTCAGAACGTTCTATATTCAGCCTAGTTCTCACTTGTACAATCAACCTGACATCTGTCAATGCACCTTTTTCTGCTTCATCTTACTCTCAATCTCTTTCACATCCAGGGAGCTTTGGCTTTGTTTGTCCTACCTTTCCCTTTTGCAGAGAATAAAGGCAAACAAGTAAGAAAGAAAATAGAATAGGCTCTCCAGAGTTATTCTAAGACTTGGATTATGATGATCAGTCTTGTCACCCATCAGAAAAACTTATTTATGAATGGAGTGGGTATAGAGAGGTGCACCATAGAGAAAGGAGGAGATTAAGGGAGGTTACTCATTGAAGTATGCAGAATATTAAATGCTATGGATAAAATAATTCCAGAATATTAATTCAAGAAGTGGAGAAAGTTTGGACCAGAAAACACTAATTTAAATTGATTTAAAAATGTAAAACAAATATGAGGAAGAATGTCTTTATTCCAAGAGCATCAAATGTTTAGAATGATTGGCCATGCAGACAAAAACATTGACAGTGTTCAAATTACATTTAAATGGTATGATAAGAGAGTTGTACCACTCATGATCTTCTGTGGGCCAATAGTCTTTTTGATCCTCAGCATTTTTAAGTTCTTAAAACTTCAGATATTTTGATAAGTGACCAAAATGGATTGCATTGCGTTAATCCACCTGAAAAAGATAGAATTTTTTGAACTGCTATATTTTAATCCTTTATGACTTATATTATCAAAATTAAAATTCAGAAACATGAAGTATTGACTGCAATTAACATTTAATAATATATTGTTGCAGTGCGAGATGCCAAGATAATGTTGCCTAATGTACAACTGAGGAAGGTATGGGGTGAAGCTGTGAATTATGTCTGTGGATTGAAGGAGGACTACAGCAGACTTTTCCAAGGACAGAGAGCTGCAATGTAAGTCAATGTTGGAGAAGAGACTGAAGATAATACACCAGAAAATCAACTTATAAAGCCCTGCAGACTTTAAATTTAGAATCAGTTCATCATTTGCTCACTTGGAGCCATCAACAACGCTATGATTTTTGCACCGTTCATTGTTTTCCCTTTGTAGCTAGAACTGTCTAACTTTCTGACAGAATGCACTGGATACTGCAAAAGCTATGGGCACTGACAATATTCCGGCAATAGTACTGAAGACCAGTGCTCCAGAACTTGCCGCGCCCCTAGCCAAGCTGTTCCAGTACAGCTACAACACTGGCATCTACCCTGCAATTGGAAAATTGCCCAGGAATGTCCTGTACACAGAAAGCAGGACAACTCCAACCCGGCCAATTACCGACCCATCAGCCTACTCTCAATCATCAGTAAAGTGATGGAAAGTGTCATCAACAGTGCCATCCAGCGGCACTTGCTTAGCAATAACCTGCTCTGTGACGCTCAGTTTGGGTTCTGCCAGGGCCACTCAGCTCCTGACCTCATTACAGCCTTGGTTCAAACGTGGACAAAAGAGCTGAACTCAAGAGGTGAGGTGAGAGTGACTGCCCTTGAAATCAAGGCAGCATTTGACCGAGTATGGCATCAAGGAGCCCTAGCAAAACTGAGGTCAATGGGAATCAGGGGGAAAACACTCCACTGGCTGGAATCATATCTAGCTCAAAGGAAGATGGCTGTGGTTGTTGGAGGTTAATCATCTGAGCTCCAGGACATCACTGCAGGAGTTCCTCAGGGTAGTGTCCCAGGCCCAACCATCTTCAGCTGCTTCCTTCAATCATAAGGTCAGAAGTGGGGATGTTCGCTGATGATTGCACAATGTTCAGCACCATTCATGACTCCTCAGATACTGAAGCAGTCCGTGTCGAAATGCAGCAAGACCTGGACAATATCCAGGCTTGGGCTGATAAGTGGCAAGTAACACTTGCGCCACACAAGTGCCAGGCAATAACCATCTCCAACAAGAGAGAATCTAACCATCTCCCCTTGACATTCAATGACATTACCATCGCTGAATCCCCCACTATCAACATCCTAGGGGCTACCATTGACCAGAAACTGAACTGGAGTAGCCATATAAATACCGTGGCTACAAGAGCAGGTCAGAGGCTAGGAATCCTGAGGCGAGTAACTCACATCCTGACTCCCCAAATCCTGTCCACCATCTACAAGGCACAACTCAGGAGTGTGATGGAATACTCTCTACTTGCCTGGATGGGTGAAGCTCCAACAACACTCAAGAAGCTCGACACCATCCAGGACAAAGCAGCCTGCTTGATTGGCACCCCATCTACAAACATTCACTCCCTCCACCACCGACGCACAGTGGCAGCAGTGTGCACCATCTACAAGATGCACTGCAGCAATGCACCAAGGCTCCTTAGACAGCACCTTCCAAACCCGCGACCCTTAACAACTGGAAGGACGAGCGCAGCAAATACATGGGAACACCACCACCTGCAAGTTCCCCTCCAAGTCACACACCATCCTGACTTGGAACTATATCGCCGTTCCTTCACTGTCACTGGGTCAAAATCCTGGAACTCCCTTCCTAACAGCACTGTGGGTATACCTACCCCAAATGGACTGCAGCGGTTCAAGAAGGCAGCTCACCACCACCTTCCCAAGGGCAATTAGGGATGGCAATAAATGCTGGCCTGGCCAGTGACGCCCACATCCCATGAATGAATTTTAAAAAAAAACTATTGAGAGCTGGGAATCTCTTCCTAAACCCTTTTGCCTTGCATCAGCTATCCCAATCTTTAAAAGCCTCTTCAAAACCTACCTCTTCAATTTCACCTTGAATCACTTTCCTTAACACTTGCAATTCTTGCCCAAGTTCTTAATTTGCTCCCCATTCCTGCCTGTTGGACTCACTGATTGATCCCATTGGGGAAAACTGTACACATCTATCTCAAAGACATGAGGGCTGCAGCTGTGTTTCCTGCCACCTGCACTCTTTGAATGCTGGGTTCAAGGACAGGCATACAGACATTGACCAAGGTCATCCTGGAGCAGAAATTGATGAGTCTGTGCAATCTGTGCAAATGTTCTGAGCATGGCTATGCTCAGGCTCTGTTAGTGAAATTAAAAATTTGTAAACTAGAAATTTCTGTAAAGGTAGCTTGCTCGCCATCTGTTTGTCAAACTGCAACAGACCTTGAGAAGGCAACAACTCTCAGGTGGTGGTCCTGCTTCCAGTCAAGGTAGAGCTTTTTTGGTTCTCCAAATTGAGCTAACATTTTTGCCACTTTTCCCACTGTATTTTTATCTCTTGCCTTGAGGTCATCCAAAACTCTGCTGCCCATGTCTTAGCTCACACCAAGTCCCGTTCACCAATCAGCTCTGTGCTTGCTAACCTACATTGACTCCCGGTCAAGCAGCGCCTTGAATTTAAAATCCTCATCCTTGTTTTCAAATCCCTCCATGGCCTCGTCACTCTCTAACTCCAATCTCCTCCAGCCCCACAATCCTCCAGGATATCTGTGCTCCCCTAATTCTGGTCTCTTGATCATCCACAATTTTAATCACTCCACCATTGGTGGCCGCATCTTTTGTTGTCTAGGCCCTAAGCTCTGGAATGCCTTTCCTACACCCCTCTGCCTCTCTACTTCACTTTCTTCCTTTAAGACACTCTTTAAAACATACCTCTTTGACCAAGCTTTTGGTCATCTGATCTAATGTCTCCTTGTGTGGCTCGGTGTCATATTTTGTTTTATAATACTCCTGTGAAGTGCCTTGGGACATTTTATTATATTAAATGTAAGTTGTTACCTGCACTTACCATTACTATTTCTTGTGAAATATGAACACTGTGCTAATGTACAGCATTTCATGGTGCAGTCCAGAACTTGGCCGATAAGAATGAATGAATTTGTATTTATATAGCACCTTCTATGACCCAAGGACCACCCAAAGCGCTTTATAGCCAATGAAGTACTTGAAGCGTAGTCACTGTTGTGATGTAAGAAAATGTAGAACTAATGGCTAATGTGGAGCTTAAATTTAGATTTGTTTCTGAGTTCCAGTGCTTCGGTAAACTTAATGCCCTTTATAATATGTGATTATAACTTGGATTATAAAATCCCACTGTTTCATCCCCAGTCACTCCAGTGGGACAGATTTTGTAGGAGTGGGGCATCTCATGGTATGCCCTGTTAATTAGACTTGTTCATGCATGTTTAGATTTTAAGTGGTACAACGAGGGCAACAGGGCTTCTGGGGCCTTGGTGAATAACAGGACCAACAGTCTATCTCTTTAACCAATGAGATTAACACATTAAGAAATAAACTGAGGAAGGATTGAGAAGGAGCGTGAATTAGATTGAATGACTACATAATGTCAAATCCAAGTACAGAAAGGGGAAAAAATGGAAAGGAAAATTAAGAAAAATATCAAAAATGCAAAATTTGACATTTATTAAATCTCCTAAAACAAATCACAACCTGAAGGAATGAGACCCCACACTAATTTTCTTACCCAGAAAGTGAACAATAATTTGATTAACTGTCATTAACAATTATCACATTAAAAAGGTACTTACACAGTTAATTACTCGAGTTAACTTTCTGTGAAGAGTTTAATGGGCAATTTAAAGTGAAACGGCAGTAACTTCATGAACATCACGGGGAAGTTAAGAGTGAGGTTCTGTTCATGCGATGTTAACAGTGGATTGTTGCAAATCACCCAACAACTTGTGGCAATTCAGAATTCATGGGCTATCTCTTCACTAAAAGTTGCTGGCCAATTTGCGCATTAATAACAGCATGTATCATTCCAATGCTGTTACTTTTTCAGCAAAATCTGGCTCCCTATCAGCTCCAAACTATGAATTTGGCATAGGTGAGAGACAGCCATCTGGTATTTTACTGAGATACCCACTGGGTGGCATACAAGAGCAATCTAGGGTAATTTCCTTTTCAATGATTTTTTTGCCCTGCCTCATTGTCCCTTTTTGTGGACACTGGTCTCGTGCAGTGGCTTTAGTTGGTGCCTCTTCCTGGATACCATTCCTCAAATCTAATTTTCAGCAAAACTACAGAGAATATTTTGAGAGATGGTGCCATAATGTGTTCATGGGGTAATTTTCACAATTATTGAACTTTTGTAACAAATAACTTTGACAAGTAATATTATTTGCAGTAAATTTATGTTTAATTAGAGATGCCTTTCAACAAAAAAATCAGTTGTTTCCTTAAATACTAGATAACTGAAGGCAGTATTTCAGTTAGTGTGAAGAGCAGTGGGTTGGGGCTACTTGGAAGAAATGAACTGAAATGCACTGCTTCACTGAGCTACTTCAATTAGTCTGAAAGGCTTAAAATTTAGCACAAATCTACAACTGAATGTTTATATTGCATGTGTATTTTGGGAACTTGTGAAGACATGAAAATGTTTCTGTAATGTCTTGTTTTAACCATCTCCTATGAGATGGAGATGGTTTAACTTTCCTCACAAATTCATCTCATAGGAACGAAATAGAGCAGGTAATTCACCCATGATTTAATCAAGTTGATTGGAGGGAGAAAATGTATAATTAAATTTGTTAATTTATTTGAAAAATTGCCTTAATTCATTTGTACAATTGGTTACTCTTTTCTACTCCAATTTCAGGGTTTGTGTTCAATGTACTGCATTAGTTCCAGTCAGCCACTGTAAAATCACATTGTCAGTATATGCAACATCCCAACTTACCTGCAACAAGCAAAGATTATGATTATTTCCTGACAGGCACATTTCCAATTTCTATTAGTGTGTGTTTGAACCTGATAGCTTTAGTATGTAAAGAATGAGTTAGGAAATATCTTTTGGCTGAAAATAGCTTAATGATCACAACATTTGGACATGACTGTCCAACATGGAGAGTATGTTAATACTACAAGTTTAGTAGCAGTGTAAATGGAACCTCAATGTTCTGTTTGGCAGGTGTGTTTTCATTTACACACAAGCAGTATTTGATTTTGTTATTTTTTGCTTTGTGTGGAATTAATTACTTTCATTATTGGGTCTTAAGTCACCAACTCGTGTCGGCTGTATTGTTAAACAACATTGGCTAACAGGAATATTTGATTTTATAATCAAATTTTATTAATTTAGTTTTACAATATTTTAACATTTCCAGTATCACTTTGTGTTTGATTCGTTTTGCAAATTCAATGTATTAGTTTTTAATTGTCTATGTCTGAAGATTAGAATGCAGAGATTGTTTGCCAGTCACTTCACTGTTACTCTAAGGGTTATTTTCTGGTATCCCAATGAAGGGACTTTCAATAGATCATCTTTATTTCATGTATAAAGATTTACATTTTCAAGTATTCCGTGGACCCTCATTGTCATTATGGATTGTAATTTATTTCCAGGCTGAGTCTCCTTCGTTACAACAATAACCTTACAAAAATGAAGACAACAATGTTTTCTAATTCCCAGCAGTTAAAGGCCAAGTTGGACTTTTTTCAATCGAGCATTGGGCTTGATCTGGAAAAATACAGTGAACAAATGGCATATGGAATATGTAAGTGTTCAACTTTTTATTTTTTTTTGAATGTATAGTGATCTTGTGAATGTTGAATCATAATGGCATTTTCAGCAATTACATTGACTAGAAGCGATCAAGTGACCTTTCTTTTCTTGATCCCTAGCAATCCCATTGGCTACAGTTAATTGCATGACTGACCTGACTGTTCCTTGTTCAATTGATGGGACTGTAGGTAGGAACAGGAATTTCCTGAATTTATACAGCCAGTAACCACATGTCTGTTCATCTGCTATTTGGTTGTGAGCATAGTAATTGGCCTATGGGAATAATGTGACTGGCAAAAACTTCATCTGTCATTTATCCCTGGTGACCATGTGATTATAACAAGGAACAATAACAAAATTATATGATGAAGCAACTGATTTTCTTGTTATGTTGTCAGGGTCATGTAGGTAAGTACAATTTAAATTGGGAGAGGAGAGTTCAGTGTTTTCTTCCCATTTACCTTGTCCATAAGACCCCTCCTCATGCTCCCTTGACCCCATTTCCACTAAACTACGAACCATCAAATTTCCTTTCCTGGGCTCACGCTTGCTGATATTGTAAATGGTTTCCTCTCTGCCTTTCAAAACTGCTGTCTTCACCTCCCTCCTTAAAAAACCATCCTTGATCCCTCTGTCCTTGCAAACGGTGGTCTCATCTCTAGCCTCCCTTTCCTCCCCAAAATCCTTGAAAGTGTAGTCACCTGCTAAATCTATACCTATTTTTCCACAACTGCATATTTGAATCTCTCCAATCAGTTATCTGCCTCAGCCACATAACATACAGCTCTAATAAAAACCACAAATGAAACTCTGTGGCAGAGACTGTATTGCATTATCGCTCCTCATCCTTCTCAACATCTGTGCAGCCTTTGACCAGCTCCTGCAATGTCTTTCCTCTGTTGTCCAGAAGCTGAGATAGGAATGGCTTGCGTGGTTCCACTGTTACTTACCCAATTTTAGCTAGAGCATTACCAGCAATGACTTCCCTTCCTGCCTTCACTCCATTTACTCAGGAGACCCCCCCCCAAGGATTTTTCCTTGTCCTTCTCTTCATCCTTATGTAAGCTGTCCTTTGATGACATCATCTGTAGACTTGGGTCAGCCTCCACATGCTAATTGATGACACCTACTTTTAGCTGTCCACCAGGTCTTTTGACCCTTGAGAACTGCCTTGGGAAGTTTTCCTACATTAACACATTATATAAAGTGACCAGGAGAAAGAAAATGTACTGTTCTTGAAGCTTGCATTGAGTTTGGCTGGAATGGTGTAGATGCCATAAACCAAGGCATCAGGTTGTGAATGGGAGGTGATGTTGAAGTGATGAGACACAAAAAGCTCAGGGTCACACTTCTAAACAGAACAGATGTTCAGGCAAGCGATCACTTAATTTGTGTTTCATTCTCCATTGTATAAAGGAAACCATGTTGTAAGTGACAAATACTATTGTAGAATCCTGGAAAATGCATACAAATTGCTGTCTCACACAGCAGGATTGTTTAGGCCATGAATAACGGAGTGAGAGAGAGTTTTTGGGAACTAAATATACCTGGTTATAAAGTTTACAGGAGGGACAGGGAAAATGGCAGAGGGGGTGGAGTAGCCTTACTGATTAGAAATAGTATCACCTCGTTGGTGAGGGAGGATATAATGAGGGGAAAGCATCCAGTGGACACCTTATGGGTGGAATTAGGAACAGAAAAGGATCTAAAACTGTAATAGGTGTGAAAAGACCCCCTGGTAGCAGTTCTGAGGTGTTAGTTTGTTTAAATGCACAAATTAGGCAAGTGTATAACAAAGGCAGAGTAGTATTAATGGGGGATTTTAACTTACACATAGATTGGGAGAGGCAGACTAGCACCTGTCGGAAAGGTAGTGAATTTCTGGAATGTTCCAGGATAGTTTCCTACAGCAATATGTCCTAGATGTAACAAGGGGACAGGTAATATTAGATTTAGTTATGAGTAATGAGCCAAATTTAATTAGTAGCCTAACTGTGCGTGAACATTTATCAAATAATGATCACAAGATGATCGAATTCAAGGTAGCGTTTGAAAGTGAAAAGCATGAATCAAGCTACTAGAATTTTAGACTTGGGTAAGGCTGACTTTACCGGGATGAGACAGAAACTGTCCATGGTAAACTGGGTAGATCTGTTAATGGGTCAAAATACTGAAGAACAGTGGAGAATATTTGAAGAAGCATTTAATGAAATACAGAGCGACTATGTACCCCTGAGAGGAAAAAGCTCCACCACAGAAAAAACAGCCATGGACAACGTAAGAGATTAGGGATAGCATAAAACTAAAAGAAAGGGCTTACAAAAATGCAAAACGCAGCACAGATCCGGCCGAATGGGATCAATACAAAGACCAGCAAAGGGTCACAAAGCAGCTTATAAGAGCTACTAAAAGGGATTATGAAAGGAAACTTGCAAGGGACATCAAAATCAATAAGAAGAAATTTTATTGTTAAATAAAGGGAAAGTGGGGGGTCAAGAGCAATGTAGGCCCACTAAAAGCTGAAAATGGAGATATTGTCATTGATAATGGGGAAATGACAGACATGTTGAACAATTACTTTGCCTCAGTATTTACAGTTGAAAAGGAGGAAAACTTGCCGGAAGTCCCGAAAAAATTAATAGCCGCTAGGACAGGGACTTAATACAATTAACGTAAGTAAAACATCAGTAACGAGGAAATTACTGGAACTAAAGAGTGAGAAATCCCCAGGACCTAATGGTTTCCATCCAAGGGTGTTAAAGGAAGTAGGTGAGCACATTGTAGATGCCCTAACTATAATCATTCAGAGTTCCCTAGATTCAGGAGTGATCCCTCTGGATTGGAAAGTTGCACATGTCACTCTACTTTTTAAGAAGGGGGAACCAAGGAAATTACTGACCAGTTAGCCTGACATCTGTGGTGGGCAAGTTGCTGGAGTCTATAATCAAGGATAGGGTGACTGAACACTGAGAAAATTTTCAGTTAATCAGGGACAGCCAGCATGGATTCATGATGGGAAGCTCATGCCTGACAAATCTCATTGAATTTTTTGAAGAGGTGACTAAGGTAGTGGACAGGGGAATGTCTATGGATGTTATTTATATGGACTTCCAGAAGGCATTTGATAAAGTCCCACATAAGAGACTGTTAACGAAGGCAGAAGTCCATGGAATTGAGGGCAAATTATTGACATGGTTAGGAAGTTTTGAGTGGTAGGGGACAGAGAGTGGGGATAATGGGTAAGTACTTTGATTGGCAGGATGTAACTAGTGGTGTCCCACAGGGATCTGTGTTGGGGCCTCAATTATTCACATTATTCATTAACGACTTGGATGATGACACAGTAAGTCATATTTCCAAATTTGCTGATGATACAAAGTTAGGCGGCATTGTAGACAGTCTAGATGATAGCATAAAATTGCAAGGAGATAGTGACAGACTAGATGAATGGACAAAACTGTAGCAGATGGATTTCAGTGCGGGCAATTGTGAGGTTATCCATTTTGGACCAAAAAAGGATAGAGCAGGGTACTTTCTAAATGGGAAGAGGTTAAGTACAGTGGATGTCCAAAGAGACTTGGGGATTCAGGTGCATAGATCTTTAAAATGCCACGAGCAAGTGCAGAAAATAATCAAAAAGGCTAATGGAATGCTAGCCTTTATATCTAGAGGATTGGAGTATAAAGACACAGAGGTTATGCTGCAGCTGTACAAAACCCTGGTTAGACCCCACTTGGAGTATTGTGAGCAGTTCTGGGCACCACACCTTAGGAAGGATATATTGGCCTTGGAGGGAGTGCAACGTAGGTTTACAAGAATGATACCTGAACTACAGGGATTAAGTTACGAGGAGCGATTGCACAAGTTAGGCCTATTTTCACTAGAATTTAGAAGGTTAAGGGGTGATCTGATCAAAGTCTTCACGATATTTACAGGAAAAGACAGGCTAGATAAAGATAAACTATTTCCACTGGTTGGAGATTCTAAAACTAGGGGGCATAGTCTAAAAATTAGGGCCAGACCGTTCAGGAGAGATGTTAGGAAGCACTTCTTCATGCAAAGGGTGGTAGAGGTTTGGAACTCTCTCCAACAAACAGCAGTTGAAGCTAGAACAGTTGTTAATTTTAATCAGAGATAGATTTTTGTTAAGCAAAGATATTGAGGGATATGGGCCAAAGGCAGGTATACGGAGTTAGGCCGCAGATCAGCCGTGATCTCATTGAATGGCGGGACAGGCTCGAGGGGCGGAATGGCCTACTCCTGTTCCTATCTACCTATGTTCCTATGTAACAGGTGTTGCACTCCTGTACTTACACAGGAAAATGCCAAGGAAAGAAAACTGGAAGATGAGGTGATGGAAAAATCCCTCCAGAATATAAAGAGAGATCAAGATGTGTTTGATGTTGACGACATATTGTAGGTGGCATAAATGTTGGAAAATAGTTTTGCAAAAAGTGAAGGCTAATAGAGTAGAAAATGAGAACAAGTGAACCCTTTTGTTTACAAAAGGAAGAATTAGTGTGAGAGCAGAGGAAATGAGACTACCCTGGTCAGGGGTACTGTCAACCATTGTGGTGGGAGATGCTTTGGTCGAGGAAAAAAGATAGCATTTTAGGATCTCTGTGCAAGAGATAGAATCATCAGAACAGGTGAAATAGGGATAGTGGGAGAAAGGAATAGAATTTTTACAGGAATTGCACTGGGTAAAGCAGACTCCATCCAGGTTGTTGAAGGAGTCAGTGTGATAGATGTCTGTGGCATGCCCATTACCATAAATAGAAAGAGTGAAGTCAGAGGAAGGGAAGAATCAGATGAGGACCACTTGAAGGTGAGCAATGAATCGAAATTGAAAGTGTTTGTACTTGATAAAATGTTCAAGAACAGAGTGAGTGGAAGAATTCACACCACCACTGTCATTAATGTAAAAGAAGATGAGGCCATGGAGCGACTCTGAGTAGGACTGAAAAAATACAAGATATCTAGGACAAGTGCAGGTTCCCATTCATAACATATTTTATCTGAGGACCTGAATGGCGTTAAAAGAAGTTGTTCAAGGTGAGAGCAAATTCATTGAAGGTGGCTGGTGGAGGATAGGTGTGAGTCAGGAAACTGCTGAAAAGACAAATGGAGGACCTGGAAACTGTTCATGTTAGGAACATAGGGGCAGGAGTAGGCCATTCAGCCCATCGAGCCTGCTCTGCCATTCAGTTAGATGATGGCTGATCATCTACCTCAATGCCACTTTTCCGCACTACCCCCATATCCTTTGATGTCATTAGTATCCAGATATCTATCGATTTCTGTCTTGAACATGCTCAGTGATTGAGCTTCTACAGCCCTCTGAGGTAGACAATTCCAAAGATTCACCACCCTCTGAGTGAAGAAATTCCTCTTCATCTCAGTTTTAAATGGCCTACCCCTTATTCTGAGACTCTGTAAAGTGAGGCGGAGGCAGGAGCGGGTCGGGAAGGATTCCCGGTGCCTCCCGCTCCATTTTACATCACCCCCTGCCATCATCTGGCTTGTTGGGGTGGCGTAAAATTCTGGCCACAGTGTTAATGCTTCAGGTTAATAACCTTTTGTCAGAACTAGGAAAAGTTGGAGATGTAACAAGCTTTAAGCAAGTACACAGACAGCGAGAGGAGAGGAGAGAAGGGGAGGGAAGGAAAGACCAAAAGGAAAGGTCGATGAGGGGGTGGAGGGGAGTTTAAATGACAAAAGGGTTGATGTGTAAGGTGAAAGAGATGGTTACGGGATAAGTGAAGAAACAAAAGATGGGTCTGGAGGAGGTGTAAATGAGAATGGCAGAATCATTACCAACATCTGCTGTTTGGAGTGAAAAAATGGGGGAAAATATTATAATCTGAAATAATTGTGTCTGGAAGGCTGTAAAATCTCTAGTCAAAATAGGGGGCTTGCAAAAATTTGAGCAACACGTGAAGCTAGCTGTTTCACACTACTACTATGCAGTAGCAATATGTGTGATGTTCACCACTAACAAGATGCTGCGGTCAAGCCAAAAAGACGTTCTGCCTATCACACAAGTGAGTAATGTGATATATGAATTTCAATGCCAGTGTGATGCTTGGTATATAGGCCATACGTCCCAAAGACTGGCGGATCATATCAAACAACATGTCCCTTCTGCTGTTCGGAACGGGCAAGATACCAGCCTGCGCTTGCAAAACTCAAAACACAGTGTCCAACATTTGATGTGATTCTGCAATTGGACAAAATTTGCTAAATAATCCACAGTGTGCTCAGAATAAGGCTGACAACCAATTTAAGATTGTCAGTAGGGCTCGCAGTGTGGCGCATTTGTGCATACTGGAAGCTACATTTATTAATACACAGGGCCCTCATCTTTGCAGACAGAAAGAATATGGACAAACATTGTACCTGTTTCAGCTGAACAAAATAAGCGACAGCCATTCGCTGGTTCATTCCTCAGGGCAATGCTTTGACCAATCAGAGTTAAGCTGCCTGGTTTAAATTTTAAACAAAGCTTGGCAGTTTACTGTCAGTCAATGTAAACTGGTGCATTCACCATGGTAACGCCTCTACCAATCAGAGTTCACTTGCCAACCAATCTCTTCTCATGCAGTATAAATTGTTGTTTTCCCTTACATTGGTTATTCTTGCGGATTGTCCTGATGAGTGCAAGACGAAAAGCTTCGACAACATGTCTCTATTTTCAGAATGGAAATTATTAAAGTGGCGGAGGACGTCAGAAGAGCCATAGATATAGTTGAGAGGAGACTGGACAAGGGGAAAAGAAATAGAGTTGAGATGGGAAGTAAACAGTTCCATGGAGCAAGAGCAAGTTAAAATGATGGCTCTACCAGGGCTGCCCTGTTTGCGGATCTTGGGAAGGAGGCAGAAGTGGGCTGTGCACACTTGGGAGGGCTATGAGGTTGGAAGCTCTGGAGAGAAGATCTCCAGAATGGATGAGGTCACTGACAATCTTGGAAGCGATGGCTTAATGTTTGGTGGTGGGGTCATGAGGTCCAGGAGCAAGTACCAGGAAGTGACAGAGTTGACATTCAGCCTCTGTAAGGTAAAGGTCGTTTGCAGAACAACAACAATACTACCGCCCTTGTCAGCAGGTTTAATGACAAACTAAATACCAACTTACTAAGAAATACCTCTTGAAGCAACTCATGACATTTATAGTAATATGGGGTGAATCCTTTTCAGCTCCTCCACTTACACTGCTGTGCAGTTCTGTATTTTGGAGCCCCACTGGTAATTGCCAGATTGATTGCTGAAAGCAGGCATTTTTGAATAATTAGAAGTCTAAAGTGCTAATGCTTAAGCACTCCCTTGATAATTTTCTGACCGATATATCGTTTTTTAAAATTATTGTATCGAATTTCTAAAACAAACTATCAGAGACTCAGGCTCAATGAAGAGAAGCAAGACTCCCAACTAGTTGAGATCAGATCACATTACCTCATGATTGAAGCAGGTCATACTGAGTGATACTGTCCTTTATCTCATCATACTTCTCATTACCTTTTATATGCAAAGTTTATACTACCGGTTTTTATGTTATTTAAAGAGAAAGGACTTTAAAGGATGGAAATCTTGGCTATTTGATAAATTACAAGAACTGTTTAAAGTGCCATTTGTGTTTGTGTGCATGCAGATATTTGTGTAAAGCAGCGAGGGAAATTTACGAAGGAGTTGTGAAAGGAGTTAACAAAATTAGTCCAGGCAATTGTTCACTTTGGTGAAAAGCTTACACATGAATAGACGCAAGTTTAAACAACAGTTAAAAATAAGAAGAATCGACAATAGTGTTGTGAAATAGGTTACTAGGCAAGGCCATTGAGGTGGAGAGTATAAATGAGTTCAAAGGAACATTTCCTGGGAATGAACAGATTGAGGGAAATGGTGAGAAAGTGTGTAAATCTGTATTTGATCTCTCAGGGAAAGAAACACTGCCTTATTCAATTTCATGCCTTTTTATTCTATTCCTAAACTTCTTATGTTCTGATGGTTACCTATCATTGCCATACGAATTTTTGGATGAAAACTGATTTTGAAGTTTGAGGTAAAATAAGTTTGTTATGAAGATCTTTGTTAATTTTAAGTGTGAAATGAAAATACTTTTTTTTTGTTAGCTTCTGAGAAGATGTTGAAAGCGTGGAAAGAAATGGAAGAGAAGGCAGAAGCTTGTAAACAAGTGAGTAAATCACAAGTTTTGTTAGTGCTTAAAATTAAAAATTGGAAAGAATCATTCCTAATTTTATACTTCAAAACTTACTGAGTAATGAGCAGCACATTAAAAATACTGATATTGAGTACAGTCTACACTACTGTAGGATGATTTGGCAGTATGAAGTGAAATGTTAGCTTCACCAAATGAATGGTTGAATTTATGTATATTTCTGGTTCGCTTTTATGCAACCATTAAATATTCTTCACTGAACTGGGATGATTAGCATTTTATTGGCCCTGTCAATGAGAAGGATCAAAATACAGTGCTTTGTTCACTTGTTTGTGCAGAGGATCATGACAATAATGCTGTTTACTGCTGTACACCTGGGATAAGGGTATGGAAAGTCTATGACTCAGCCTTGTGACAACCAAATAAAATGCTCCAAATATTTTTGGGTTCTCAATGTACATTAGGTTCAAATTTGTGCAACATTTTCCTCTGGCTACATCTTGTTACAATGCTACTTAATTTGTGAACATAAACTATACCTTACTAAGTACCTTTTCATTTTCCATTGACTTAAAGAAGCAAAATAATAAATAGTTGTTTGTAATTGAGGAAGTAAAGTGCCAGTTAGTAAAACGTGTGCATTTTTTCAAACTTAGTGACATAATGGGGCCAGTTTTAGAGCTGGTACAGTGACTGAATATGTAACTTGGACAAATACCTTTTCTGGCCAGCTACTAGCTCAAGAACGGTAGGCGGTGGCGTAGTGGTATTATCACTGGACTAGTAACCCAGGGTATTTCTCTGGGGACATGGGTTCGAATCCCACCACAGCAGAAGGTGGAATTTGAATTTAATCAATAAATCTGGAATTAAAAGCTAGTCTAATGATAGCCACGAAACCATTGTCGATTGTTGTAAAAACCCATCTGGTTCACTAATGTCCTTCAGGGAAGGAAATCTGCTGTCCTTACCTGGTCTGGCCTACATGTGACTCCAGACCCACAGCAATGTGGTCGCCTCTTACATGCCCTCTGAAATGGCCTAGCAAGCCACTCAGTTGTACCTAACCGCTACGAAGTCAATAAAAAGGAATGAAACCGGACGGACCACCCGGCATCGACCTAGATACTGGAAACGGCAACGGCAAACCCAGCCCTGTCGACCCTGCAAAGTCCTCCTTACTGGGGGCTTGTGCCAAAGTTGGGAGAGCTGTCCCACAGACTAGTCAAGCAACAGCCTGACATAGTTATACTCACGGAATTATACCTGACAGACAATGTCTCAGACACTGCCATCACTATCCCCGGGTATATCCTGTCCCACCGGCAGGACAGACCCACCAGAGGTGGTGGCACAGTGGCATACAGTAGGGAGGGAGTTGCCCTGGGAGTCCTTAACAACGACTCTGGACCCCAGGAAGTCTCATGGCATCTGGTCAAACATGGGCAAGGTAAACTAATGATTATCACCTACCGCCCTCCCTCAGCTGATGACTCAGTACTCCTCCATGTTGAACACCACTTGGAGGAAGCACTGAGGGTGGCAAGGGCACTGAATGTACTCTGGGTGAGGGACTTCAATGTCCATCACCAAGAGTGGGTCGGTAGCACCACTACTGACCGAGCTGGCTGAGTCCTAAAGGACATAGCTGCTAGAGTGGGTCTGCGGCAGGTGGTGGGGGAACCAACATGAGGGAAAAACATACTTGACCTCGTCCTCACCAATCTGCCTGCCGCAGATGCTTCTGTCCGTGACCGCATTGGTAGGAGTGACCACCGCACAGTCCTTGTGGAGACGAAGTCCCGCCTTCATATTGAGGATACCGTCCATCGTGTTGTGTGGCACTATCACCGTGCTAAATGGGATAGATTTCGAACAGATCTAGCAATGCAAAACTGGGCATCCATGAGGCGCTGTGGGCCATCAGCAGCAGCAGAATTGTACTCAACCACAATCTGTAACCTCATGGCCCGGCATATCCCCCACTCTACCAATACCATCAAGCCAGGAGACCAACCCTGGTTCAATGAAGAGTGCAGGAGGGCATGTCAGGAGCAGCACCAGGCATACCTCAAAATAAGGTGTCAACCTGGTGAAGCTACAACCCAGGACTACTTGCATGCCAAACTGCGTAAGCAGCATGCAATAGACAGAGCTAAGCGATCCCATAACCAACGGATCAGATCTAAGCTCTGCAGTCCTGCCACATCCAGCCGTGAATGGTGGCGGACAATTAAACAACTAACTGGAGGAGGTGGCTCCACAAATATCCCCATCCTCAATTATGGGGGAGCCCAGCACAAGAGTGCAAAAGATAAGGCTGAAGCATTTGCAACAATCTTCAGCCAGAAGTGCCAGGTTGATGATCCATCTCGGCCTCCTCCTGAAGTCCCCAGCATCACAGATGCCAGACTTCAGCCAATTCGATTCACTCCGCGTGATATCAAGAAACGACTGAAGGCACTGGATACTGCAAAAGCTATGGGCCCTGACAATATTCTGGCAATAGTACTGAAGACCTGTGGTCCAGAACTAGCTAAGCTGTTCCAATACAGCTACAACACTGGCATCTACCCTGCAATGTAGAAAATTGCCCAGGTATGTCCTGTACACAAAAAGCAGGACAAGTCCAACCCAGCCAATTACTGCCCCATCAGCCTACTCTCAATCATCAGTAAAGGGATGGAAGGTGTCGTCAACAGTACCATCAAGTGGCACTTGCTTAGCGATAATCTGCTCAGTGATGCTCAGTTTGGGTTCCGTCAGGGCCACTCAGCTCCTGACCTCATTACAGCCTTGGTTCAAACATGGACAAAAGAGCTGAACTCAAGAGGTGAGGTGAGAGTGACTGCCCTTGACATCAAGGCAGCATTTGACCGAGTATGGCATCAAGGACCCCTAGCAAAATTGAGGTCAATGGGAATCGGGGGAAACCCTCCGCTGGCTGGAGTCATACCGAGCACAAAGGAAGATGGTTGTGGTTGTTGGAGGTCAATCATCTGAGCTCCATGACATCACTGCAGGAGATCCTCAGGGTAATGTCCTAGGCCCAACCATCTTCAGCTGCTTCCTCAATGACCTTTCTTCAATCATAAGGTCAGAAGTGGGGATGTTCGCTGGCGATTGCACAATGTTCAGCACCATTTGTGACTCCTCAGGTACTGAAGCAGTCCGTGTCCAGATGCAGCAAGACCTGGACAATATCCAGACTTGGGCTGATAAGTGGCAAGTAACATTCGCGCCACACAAGTGCCAGGCAATCACTATCTCCAGCAAGAGAGAATCTAACCATCTCCCCTTGACATTCAACGCATTACCATCGCTGAATCCCCCACTATCAACATCCTAGGGGCTACCATTGACCAGAAACTGAACTGGAGTAGCCATATAAATACCGTGGCTACAAGAGCAGGTCAGAGGCTAGGAATCCTGCAGCGAGTAACTCGCCTCCTGACTCCCCAAAGCCTGTCCACCATCTACAAGGCACAAGTCAGGAGTGTGATGGAATACTCTCCACTTGCCTGGATGGGTGCAGCTCCAACAACACTCAAGAAGCTCGACACCATCCAGGACAAAGCAGCCTGCTTGATTGGCACCCCATCTACAAATATTCACTCCCTCCACCACCGAAGCACAGTGGCAGCAGTGTGTACCATCTACAAGATGCACTGCAGCAATGCACCAAAGTTCCTTAGACAGCACCTTCCAAACCTGCGACCTCTATCAACTAGAAGGACAAGGGCAGCAATTACATGGGAAAACCACCACCTGCAAGTTCCCCTTCAAGTCACACACCATCCTGACTTGGAACTATATCGCCGTTCCTTCACTGTCGGTGGATCAAAATCCTGGAACTCCCTTCCTAACAGCACTGTGGGTTTACCTACCCCACATGGACTGCAGCTGTTCAAGAAGGCAGCTCACCAACACCTTCTCAAGGGCAATTAGGGATGGGCAATAAATACTGGCCTGGCCAGTGACGCCTACATCCCATGAATGAATAAAAAAAAAATATGGTACAGTCTTTCTCCTTTACACAATATGCCAGCTGTTAGCACTGCAGCTATATTGAAGTCAAGGGGGTGCGTGGGGGCGGGGTTGGGGTGGGGGTGTTGCTGACATTTAAAGCTTAGCCTCCAGAAAGCTAATTTCCATGTTTGAGCTAAAGCAGGAAATGAGTGTGTATATATATATATATATATATATATATATAGGGAACCAACAGGCCAGTTTCCAAAGCCTTTATATACAAGAGGAATCCTGAAAATGTTTTTATATATATATATAATATATATAATTTAGGACATGCTGTTTCAGACTCAATATCCTCTTGTTCTGCTCAAAGAAGACTAATATCGCCTTGCTACAGTAAGGATAGTGAGAGATACTAAACAACGGTGCATGTTAAATTGTATGTCAAATTGTGTTTATTTGCAGGTGGAGGGCATTAATTAGGGTTTCACTTGAGCACATATAAAGAGATTTACTGAACCTGTGGGATGGTTGAGTTAGGAGGTGTATGCTTGTAATGTTTCATGCTGTAAATAAATGTTACACTGAGTGAAGATTGCCTCCTGTACTATCCTTCACCAGTTGGCTTTCTGGAATATAACAGTGTGTTGCTTGTGTTGGTAAGTTGATATTGTTTAGTTGTTCACTGGTGCACAAGTATCTTTCAAAACTTGAGCATGTGTACAGTGCTGAGTTTTTATGCAGTTTTTGGGGAAAGGGACATTTAGTTTTGCAGTTCAATTCACATAGTCACATCCTTACATCTACTTAACAACAAGAACAATCACAACTTGTACTTACATAGTGCCTTTAACAGCTCAAATTTGACCAAGCCAAAGCAGGAAGGGGTGATATTTAAGCCGCTCAGTATATAGACTAGTTTCACAATGACCTTCATGACATGCGTTGGTTTCTGGATCTGTGCCAACTACAGTAGCTACTACAGTTGGCATACTGCTAGTATCGGTTTGAGCCACATTTTTCAGTCTTGCTGGAACCAAAGCAGTAAAAGTCAAGTCCAGTTTGGTTATTGGCCACATTCATTCGAGCTACCAGAGCAATTTTGGTACAAAAATGCTCATGTAAGGAGGGCAAAGTTGGAGATTGTTACACATCAACAGCATAGAAATCTGACCAGGTGTGAAAGGTGTGCTGTAACAGCAATAGAGATGGAAGCTCTGAGGACTCAATATGACTCAGTTGCTTTATGGTCAATTAAATGTGGCAATACTTTGCCTGAGTGCTATCCTTGGGGAAATGACACAAGGCAATAGAAGGATGTTACACTGTGATTTTGCCTATTCCAAAACGCTATGGAGGGAAAGATGCAGCCCTTTTTACTGTCCATCACCTATTCTGTATGTATATCTAAGCAACTGAATAACCTAAATATTCTGTATGTAACGACCTTTTTGGGTTTTTTAAGTTTAAGGACAGCAGCAGTAATGAAATCTACAGCTCACTTCATTTACAGAAACCTTTTGTTGGGGATTTTAGGCTGCTGAAATTGGTCATTTGGAAGAACAAATCGTGGGTCTGCACAGTGAAATAGTGGAACTGCAGAGGAGTCCATATGCAAGACGTCAGGGAGATGTCATGGAAAGCTTGTAAGAAAAAATAATTCTACCTAGTATGATGGATGTCAGCATAATCTTCTAAAGTAGCACCTGGTATCTTCCGAAAAGGAAATTGTGGGAATCAGTGGCATCAAACATCACAGTGAATTAATGCAGTAGTCAAAAGTACAATCGTTAATCTCTAGACAGTCTCAATTCAAAGAACTAGATCAGGATTAACTGGCAACAGTCTTGACTTCTTGATGGCTATTAAGCTTCAATACAATCTCATTTCTGCTCTTTTCTGTTTAATCCTTTGCATTATAAATAATACTACTCTTCTCCATTCAAAAGTGACTAGTGATAGGATACACAATAAAAGTGTATTCTGCAGAGAGTCTAAAATATGTTTGTTTCCACTGCCACAACAATATTGGAAATATGCCTACATGCTTTAATTTCCACCTGTGGCAAAGCAAGTAGTTGCAGAGGTGATGGTAGGTACAGATTTTATAAAGCCATTCAGTCCATTTTAGCTCATCCATTCAGAAAAAGCTTAAGTTTCCTTGTTACAGCATCCAAATATTTCTTAAATGATTCCAGAAATTTTGCCTGCACTACCCTGCCCCTTTTAAGCTACTATTTTTCTCTTCTTGAGAAGTTTGCTTTGCAGAACTTGGGGTGCTGAGATCAATTGTTAATCCATCAACAATGATCTAAATCATAATTTCTCCTAATATTTTAAATAAGCATATATATATATATATATATGAGATATAATTGAAAGGGGTGTTTCCTTTTAGAGTGTTATCATATTTCTGCCCCCACTCCCCAAACAGGGCAAACATTGATTCCTAGAATAAAACAGTAATTTTCATATTCAACATCATGGAAAGCTGGATAATAAACTACTGTTCATATCTGACTTCACTCACTTAGCGGTGTGCTTTGCCTGTGACCTTTTTGACATTAAGTTCCAATTCTGGTTTAGGACCAGCGAATCTATCATTGTCCAGTTGTGTTAATAGGTGCACGACTTGAATCTAAGAACACAGATATGGGAGGTACTTTGCTCTTGAACAAGCAGGAGCGTAAATATATTTCTAAACTTGAAGGAAAATGTATTGTGCAGTTGAACATAAAGCAGTAATTTAGTTTTGAGCTTTCACGGGGACAAATGCTTTAACACTGTGCTTAGATTGAATAAAATCCAGAAAAATCTATAAGTATGCTTTCAGCAGAACAGAGCAATCATCCACATGTTTAGATTAATTTATGAAAGGAATTATTTATGGCAAGTAATGGTCCTTCAACAGACGTAACAATTCATTAGATTGATTTACAAGTATGTTAGTCTAATAAATCATTTTGCTTATCATAATTTTCCTTTCTAGAGAACAGAAAGCCATCGATTTATACAGGAAGCTCAAGGGAAAATCAAAAGGTATTGTGCACGTTTTTAACTCTGCAGATAACATTTTAGCTTTATCTTTGTGGACAAAGAAGTGTATTTTATATGTTGTTCTCAGATTTTTAATTAGATATTATCTTGGCAACTCAACAGAACCTCATTGACTTTAAATTGATGGAGGGTCCTTTGCAGAATGACGAATAACCAATTTTAAAGTGTAGTACTCCAGTTTGCCTGAACTCCGTGAACCTTTGTGAGGACCTGAATTAAAATTTGGGAACTAGGTCACAGCGTGGAAGGTGGAGGAGCCATGTTAAGAAAAAATAAATAATAAAAATGAACAGCATAACTCATCATAAAATGTATGGGTGCATTATTATCATCTTTCTGACCAAAGTATGCACTATCCCCTTTCAAGCAATGGTTGCAGCATTTGGCGGTTGGCAGTTTCACCAAAAAATATTCTTGCCTTTTTTCAACCCAGTCATTGGTAGGCATTGAGCTCTAAATATATGACTCGGTGTTCTTGTAACCAGACTTCAGGTAATGCCTCCTAGCAACTGTCATGCAAAATCTCAGCTTCAAAATGGATATCTGTTGTAAGGATGGTAGAAATCTCTGCACAGGCATATGAAATACCTGTGTCATACCTTGAAGCTCTCGGTACCAATTCCACATACTGACTTCGAATCACAAATTGCTTAATCATGGACCTCAGTGAGTGGCTTTGGCAAAGAGGCATGCTAGTTATGCACGCTGAGTGATTGGGATAGCCAAAGCACTCCCTGGGGCCAGTTCCTTTTTGTCACAAATCCACCTCACAGCTTGGCCCTAGATCTCTTTGAAGGTTTGGAGGAGGCCCTTCCCTTGCATGACTAAGAGCTCTGAACCATGAAGGAGGCTGTTTGGACTCCCATCTTATTTGCCATAAGCTTAATCTGCATTGGAACTTCACTGTCATTAAAGAAAAACTACAAAGACCAAATTGCCCTTCATCACTGGCAGAAGTTAGCGTTTACCAGAACCCCAGATACTGATACAAATCAACAGTTGGAATAGATAACTCTTGTATCTTACAATGGATACTTCAGATTCTCTTATGGACAACGCAAAGCCAAAATTCTATATTTGGGCCACCCAGCAGCATATCTCATTGTTCAAGATAGTTGGTATAATACACAAGGATCTTTCAACAACACAAAATCATTTTCAAAAAGGATCCCACCATAATTTCAGCAAAGCTCGGAGCAGACCTTCCAAGTCCATCCATTAAAATACCATCCAACACATCATTGATGAAAACATCAATAATGGGTTATAGCTAACAACATTGCCTAACTCTTTTTAGTGTGTCACAGCTACCCTGGTTGTTGGTGCTGAAATGCAAATCCCAGATAAAATCCAAAATTTGGCCCCACATTCCCATAACTTCCATCTTCTTTATGATGTACTAAATTGTAATCCTTTCGAAAAATTGATGAAAGCCATGATACAGAAAGAAAATGAGTGAGACATGTACCTTTTACAAGGGGATTTTGTGGCGCCAGTGGGGTTCCAGGCACTGGGCCGAAAAGGCACGGCCTTTCCGAGCCACCTTTGCGCGATCTTACATTGATCCGGCACTTAAGTGGCCAGCGCTGGGATCCCCATCCCTTTAAAGATGGGGATCCCACCTGCAAGAGCTGCTGGCCAATCACGGGGCTGGCTGCTCAGCAGTATCAGCAGCACCGGGAGCGGTGGCCACTGCCAGTATTGCAGAGGCCTTGGAGCTGGGCCCAGTGCTGAAGAACTGGACCTCCGGTAAGTGAAGCGGGGTCTCCTGAGGCCAGTCCAGAAGGTCCTGGCGAGGGGGGGTGGGAGTGTGGGCGTTGTGCTGGAGGAGGTGGGGCCAGGGATTTTGCGTTTTTCCCAGCAGAGGTCCTCCGTGGGCCACAGATTGCCCACAGAGGTGAGACCCCCCCCCCCAAGCCCACGGGGAAGGCACCTTGTATTACTGGGCGACCTCCCCATGTGGCGGAGGTACCCCCCGCCTCTTGTTAAATCCCAGCGGCAGGGGGAAGAGGCCCTTGCGTAGCTGTTAATAGGCACTTAAGGGCCTCAATTGCCCTCTGGGCAGAAAAGCCGTCATCAGCCAATCCTGCCCCCAACAAAATTGCTTGGCGATGGGGAGGCAATGGGCCCTCAGCACCCCCATCACAATTCTATGGGCCCCCTGCCTCCAACTCTGTCTCGGAGGAGATCCATAAAATCCAGCCCGAAGAGTGGGAGGAGGAATAAGATTACAAATATTCCAAAGTATTGGCACGTCCCCTCAGTTAGAGAAATCCGTGCATATAAAGAGATTGTTATGACCGCGGCGGAGCAACGCATTATCGATTCAGTCCCGTCACTCCACAGGTCGCAGCATATTATTCAAGTTTTCCCACCCAACTGGAAAACAGTCGAATTAAACACTCTGGTAACCTCCGGAATACAATAAACCAAACCAGGTATCTTTAGACAACAGCAAATTAACTATTTATTAAAACTAAATCTTGAACACTATAAAGATAAACCTACGTCTAAAGACCTTATAACTTTTTATTTTAATCTAACTTCCCATTCACACACACTCACTCAAAAATCACAGTTAACCAGTTTCTTTTTTTTTAAATTATGTTTTTAATGCATTAGCTGTTTCTTAAGAATAAATAAACAACTAAGTCTTTGTGGGTTATGTTCCTGATGGATGAAGTATTTTAATGTGGAAATCATCAAATGCTTCTCGAACTCTCCACGTGGATTTGTTGAAATTGTCTGTTCTTAATAGGCATTCAAAACACTTCGGCTGTAGCAGGCATCAAACACCGGCGAATTCCAGAAAATACAATCAGTCAAGAGAGATTCAATCTTGAAGCAAATACTTCCTGGCTTGGAAGTAAAGAAAAGGAGTTTTACTACCTTCAGCAATACCGAATGGTCTCTTTAAAAGTGTTATTTTCTCTTTAGGCAATTAATTCGGCCTGCAGCTCCTTTGTAGAATTTATGCTGAGAGAAAATAGACAGCTCTCCTTCAATAGCTTGCCTCCCTAGAAAGTCTTTCCAAACAAACTGATTCAGACCGGTTTTTGCCAGTTTTACACACAGTCAAATCGAAACATTACACCATGTGACCTCTCTCTCTTGCTGTTGCCAAGGGCAACAAGTGCAGCTGTGGCACACAGTGCCCCAGAAATCCAATTCTCTCCCTGTCTTAAAGGTACACTTTTTTAACAGAGTCTTAATGGCACACTGTTTTAATCTGAGGAGAAAAATAATACCAATCCATGACAGATATAGATATGTAAGATGAACATGGCTAAATGACAGTTTATTGTTTGGTTTAGCTGAACTGCCACATGGATGCCATTCAACCGATTCCTAATATTTCCAGTTAAGTATGTTAAGTGAGTAGAAAAGCCTAGAGGGAGTAAACATAAAAACATAGCAATATTTACCGCACAGAGGGAGTCCATTCAGCCCATCATGTCAATGCAGGCCATAAAAGTGTCATCCAGTCTAATTCAAACTTCCAGCTCTTGGTCTGCAGCCCTGTGGGTTACGGCATGTTAAGTACATATCCAAGTGTTTTTTTTAAATGTGATGAGGGTATCTGCCTCCACCATTCTTTCAGGCAGAGTAGTAGGAATGCAACGGCATTTGATATCAAAACAAATAAAATAATTTATTAGATCTCTTTCAATTTTCAATTTAATGACTCATTTTTATGTCTTTTGATTGGGTTCAGCGCATCTCCAATTGTTTGGTTTACAGGTGCAGCCCATGTCAAATCCATTCACAACCATAGAATTCAGTGGTTTGGCCTGCTTGATGCGACTCTGGAGGTACTTGAGCAGGAATTTTAGTGCCAGAAACATACACTGTAGCATCTACTCATTACTGGAATGTTCTGGATTGGATATCTCTGGAACAAACCAGTGCCATCTTAATCTTTGGTACTGTACCAATTTGATCCTTATCTATTCATTTAAAAGGCTTGGTGTATCCATTCAATAACATTGGTGGCAGTGGGATTGATGTATCTTTGTCCTGTTAACAGTTTGGTTATGGGGCAATTTATTTTTATTTTAGTCTGCACAAAGCAACTAATATTCAGTAACTGGAGAATGGAAAGCCCATGATTTGTCTGTTAACAGATGGCACCAATCCCACTGCCATCAATATTATTGAATAGATGTGTCTGGTCTTTTGAAATATTTCAGTGCAGACTCCACGTACAAGTGCTGGAAATAGGATTATTTTGTGAAATAATTGATAGGGAAGCTTGCTTCTGTTTATCATTGTAAGTTCTTCAGTGCATTCCAAAAAAATACCTTTTCCAAGTGAAATAGTAATATATTATTTTGTTTTAAGATTCACATCAATATGGAGACAGTACAGAAATGGTTAAGATCATTGTGCAAACAGTTCAGAATCAAGATCGGGTGCTGAAGGAGCTTTATGCCCATCTCAGGTATGAATACCTAAATCTTTTGGAGGAAATTTATAAATAGTTGAAAGATTTGTTCAAATTTAGGTGATACAATGTACAATAAAGCTAACAGTGAAGAAACATGCAAATCCTCAGGAAGGGAACCAGGAGTAAGATTATCAATGAAAGTATAAGAGTGATAAAAAGCAACAGTAAACGCAGGTAAAGTGAGTATGGTACTTGCTATTCATTATGCCTTTGCACTCAATCTCTTGTCTAGTTTAGTTGCGCCAGTGTTAAGGAGGATCCATTTGAGCGCATTGCCATTGTGTTTTTTTATTCATTCATGGGATATGGGCGTCGCTGGCCAGGCCAGCATTTATTGCCATCCCTAATTGCCCTTGAGAAGCTGGTGGTGATCTGCCTTCTTGAACCGCTGTAGTCAATGTGGGGTAGGTATACCCACAGTGCTGTTAGGAAGGGAGTTCCAGGATTTTGACCCAGCGACAGTGAAGGAACGGTGATATAGTTCCAAGTCAGGATGGTGTGTGACTTGGAGGGGAACTTGCAGGTGGTGGTGTTCCCATGTACTTGATGCCCTTGTCCTTCTAGTTGATAGAGGTCGCGGGTTTGGAAGGTGCTGTCAAAGGAGCCTTGGTGCAATGCTGCAGTGCATCTTGTAGATGGTACACACTGCTGCCACTGTGCATCGGTGATGGAGGGAGTGAATGTTTGTAGATGGGGTGCCAATCAAGCAGGCTGCTTTGTCCTGGATGGTGTCGAGCTTCGAGTGTTGTTGGAGCTGCACCCATCCAGGCAAGTGGAGAGTATTCCATCACACTCCTGACTTGTGCCTTGTAGATGGTGGACAGGATCTGGGGAGTCAGGAGGTGAGTTATTCGCCTCAGGATTCCTAGCCTCTGACCTGCTCTTGTAGCCACGGTATTTATATGGCTACTCCAGTTCAGTTTCTGGTCAATGGTAGCCCCTAGGATGTTGATAGTGGGGGATTCAGCGATGGTAATGCCATTGAATGTCAAGGGGAGATGGTTATTGCCTGGCACTTGTGTGGCGCAAATGTTACTTGCCACTTATCAGCCCAAGTCTGGATATTGTCCAGGTCTTGCTGCATTTCTACACAGACTGCTTCAGTATCTGAGGAGTCACGAATGGTGCTGAACATTGTGCAATCATCAGCGAACATCCCCACTTCTGACCTTATGATTGAAGAAAGGTCATTGATGAAGAAGCTGAAGATGGTTGGGCCTAGGACACTACCCTGAGGAATTCCTGTAGTGATGTCCTGGAGCTCAGATGATTGACCTCCAACAACCACAACCATCTTCCTTTGTGCTAGGTATGACTCCAGCCAGTGGAGGGCTTCCTCACTGATTCCCATTGACCTCAGTTTTGCTAGGGCTCCTTGATGCCATACTCGGTCAAATGCTGCCTTGATGTCAAGGGCAGTCACTCTCACCTCACCTCTTGAGTTCAGCTCTTTTGTCCATGTTTGAACCAAGGCTGTAATGAGGTCAGGAGCTGGGTGGCCCAGGCAGAACGGTTAAGTTGTAGAAAAATTAGCCATAGTTCTTGCTCTGATTCCTGACTATTGAACCATGCAGAGTGCTTGCCTGTATCAATGTTGGGCTGGAATAAGGTCAGGCTTGGCTGTAATACCTGTGCCACCTTCCCCATGATCAATGTCAACAGTCTTGCACGTGAATAATGGTCAATTGATGTATACTATTAACAGATTTTTGGTAATAAACCATGCGAATGACCAAGAAATTGAGCATTCATTTATAATAAAAAGAATACCCGCATTTCTAAAATAACTAAAGCAAATCCAAAAGTGTGTGCCCCTTTAGGTTTTAATGGTCCCACACACCACTGGATTCCAAAAATGGATTTGAAAATTATCTTTGTTAATGGTCACAACAAATATTTCAGTGAGCTTTGTGCTGAACAAGGACACAGTAGTAATTAAAAGAATCATAGAAAGTTTAAGGCCCAGAATGAGGCTACTTGGCCCATCGTGTCTGTGCCTCCTGCTTAATCATCTTGTCGTCCAGCATTTATTATATTGAAACTTTTCTTGTATCTGCATCAGCTATAGCACCAACTTGATTTAAGTGTTTTGAACTTGTTTTCCAGTTTTCTTCTCCTGCCAGCAGTGCTTGTACAATAATGTTGTATATTTGTTCAATTTAGCATGTAGATTGTAGTTTTGAAAAAGACTAGAGTGCTATAATTTTAATATTTCTAAGATATGCTTTCAATATAAAGATATGGTTATGATTTATGTTGCTTCAAAAATGAAAATGTGCAAATCTGAATGACTTTTTTTGTAAACCTGTAGACTCACATCATTTCAGAACGCTGAGCTGAGTCTTATGTCCAATTGATCCGAGTTCATTGCTAACAATTCACCTTTGATGCTTCTATGTAAATCTGTATAGGTGTGGCTTATCTGCTATTTATTAGCTCTGCTTCCTACTTGGTCACTTTTTTAACTCTGTTTTAATTCATTCTTGGGATAGAGACATTGGTAGCAAGGTTAGCATTTATTGCTCATCCCTAGTTGCCCCTGAGAAGGTGGTGGTGAGAATACCTTCTTGAACCACTTCAGTTAATGTGGTCAAGGTATTCTCACAGTGCTGTTAATGAGGGAGTTCCAGGATTTTTACCAAGTGACAATAAAGGAACATTAATATATTTCCAAGTCAGGATGGTGTATGACTTGGAGGGAAACTTGGGAGGTGATGGTGTTCCTGTGTATCTGCTGTCCTTATCTTTCTAGGTGGTGGAGGTCACAGGTTTGGGAGGTACTGTGGAAAAAGCCTCGGTGAGTTGCTGCAGTGCATCCTTGTACACACTGTAACCACAGTCCGCCAGTGATCGAGAAAGTGGATGTTTAGGCTAGTGGATAAAGCGCTGATTAAGCAGACTACTTTGTCCTGCAGAGTGTTGAATTTCTTGAGTGCTGCTGCAGCTGCAGAGAAGTGAAGAGTATTCCATCACACTCCTGACTTGTGCCTTGCAGATGGTGGAGAGGCTTTGGGAAGTCAGGGTGTGAGCCACTCTCCAGAGAATACCCAGCCTCTGACCTGTTCTTGTAGCAATGACATTTATTTGGCAGGTCCATTTGAGCTACTGGTCATTGTAATTCAACTATATTGTTAACTGCCTTACATTATTCATGCTACAGTTTGGCAGATCAGCTGTACTGGATTAAAAGTCGAGTTTTAATACAGTTTTTTCTTTAATAAAATAAACAATCCTCCACTCACTGTATAATCTTTCAAAATTACCATTTATGTTATGAGCTGCATCATTAGTTTGACACCAGTAGTAGGGAAAATGTTGGAATCTATTATAAAGGATCAGTTCCGATGAAGGGTCACTGACCCGAAACGTTAACTCTGCTTCTCTTTCCACAGATGCTGCCAGACCTGCTGAGTGGTTCCAGCATTTCTTGTTTTTATTTCAGATTTCCAGCATCCGCAGTATTTTGTTTTTATTATATAAAGGATTAGATAACTGGACAGTTATTAATAATGATGATTGGGCAGAGTCAACATGGATTTGTGAAAGGGAAATCATGTTTGACAAGCCAGTTGGAGTTTTTTGAGGATGTTATTTGTAGCATAGATAAAGGAGAACCATGGATGTGGTATTTTTGGATTTTCAGAAGGCTTTTGATCATGTCCCACACAGGAGGTTAGTAAACAAAATTAGAGCGCGTTGGATTGGGGGTAATGTATTGCAGTGGATTGAGAATTGGTTAACAGACAGAAAGCAGAGAGTAGGATTAAACGGGTCATTCTCAGGATGGCAGGCTGTTACTAGTGGGGTAACTGCAAGGATCAGTGCTTGGGCCACAGCTGTTTACAATCTATTTAAATGACTTGGATATGGGGGACCAATTGTAATATTTCCAAATTTGCAGATGACACAAAACTAGGTGGGACTGTGAGTTGTGAGGAGGATGCAAGGAGGCTTCAAGGGGATTTGGACAGGCTAAGTGAATGGGCAAGAACATGGCAGATGGAATATAATGTGAATAAGTGTGAAGTGATGCACTTTGGTAGAAAAAAAACAGAAAGGCAGAGTATTTCTTAAATGCTGAGAGATTGGGAAGTGTTGCTGTTCAGAGACTTAGGTGTCCTTGTTCATGAGTCACTAAAAGCTAAATTGCAGGTACAGCAGGCAATTAAGAAGGCAAATGGTATGTTGGTCTTCTTTGCAAGGGGATTTGAATGCAGGAATAAAGATGTATTGCTTCAATTGTATAAAGCATTGGTGAGACCAGACCTGGAGTATTGTGTACAGTTTTGGTCTCCTTATCTAAGGAAGGGTATACTTGCCGTTGCTGTTGCTCCGGAGGTCTACCAGACTAATCCCTGGGATGGCAGTATTGGTCGTAGTGTGGTTGCTAAAAGGAATGTTTGTTATGTAGTACAAAATATTCTGCAGCACGTGGCTGAAGGGAACACAGCTTTGTGTTGAAAAAGCAAGCATATTTTATTATCTGCATAAACTGAATGAAAACAGTCCGACAAGACTATTTGATGGAGTGGATCATAGGATCATTGTGAGGAGCGATTACAGAAACTGGGCCTGTATTCTTTAGAGTTTCGAAGAATGACAGGTGATCTCATTGAAACTTAGAAAATTCTTACAGGGCGTGACAGGGTGGATACGGCTAGGATGTTTCCTCTGGCTGGTGAGTTTAGAACAAGGGGACACAGTCTCAGAATAAGGGGTAGGCCATTTAAGACTGAGATGAGGAGGAATTTCTTTACTCAGAGGGTGTTGAATCTGTGGAATTAATTCCCTAGAGGGCTGTAGAATCTCAATCATTGAGCATGTTCAAGACAGAAATCAATAGATTTCTGAATATTAACCACATCAAGGGATATGGGGATTATGGGGAAAAATGGCATAGAGGTAGATGATCAGTCATGATCTTTTTGAATTGCAAAGCAGGCCCGATGGGCCAAATAGTCTACTCCTGCTTCTATTTCCTATGATCCACTGTGTCAAATAGTTTTGTAGGACTGTTTTCATTCAGATTATGCAGAGAACAAAATATGCTTGCTTTTTCAACAGTAAAGCTGTGTTCCCTTCAGCCATGTGCTGCAGAATATTTTGTGCTACATAACAAACATTCCTTTTAGCAACCACAATACGACCAATGAACAGAAGATTATAGACTATCCTACAGCCACCACACTCTGCCATGGAAACCTTCACAGAGCCTGTGATTTGTTTGTTGATTTAGGTTACGTCTTCTGTAACATCATAAGCATTATGTGCTGCATTATCTTTGTCCACAGTAAATTTTCCCTTTGATTCAGTTTCTTGTTTGCATCTTCGAACATTTGACAGTGCTTTTTGTTTATTTTGCTTCATTTTGATAGATGCATTATCTGTGCAGTTCAAAAATGCATGAGTGACAAAGCTCACTCACTGGATAAAAATTAGATTCAATGAGCCTCTAATGTATATGTTCTATATCTCTCTTCTAAACCATTATAACACAATACAATTTCTGATCAAGTGATGTTTCCTACTATTTAGCTTTAAAAGGGAAAGCAAGGGAAGGCAGGTAGAAAGTGTTCTGACGAAGGGTCACTGACCTGAAACATTAACTCTGCTTCTCTCTCTACAGATGCTGCCAGACCTGCTGAGTATTTCCAGCATTTCTTGTTTTTATTTCAGATTTCCAGCATCTGCAGTATTTTGCTTTTATATTAGAAAGTGTGCCCATCTTATACTGCGCACTGCGTTTACTGGTAAGCTGAAAAGGACAACACCCTGTATTTTTATAGCACGTTTAACATAATAAAACATCCCAAGGCATTTCTCAGGAGTATCATAAAGCAAAATTTGACACCAAGCTACACAAGGAAATGTAAGGACAGATGACCAAAACCTTGATCAAAGAAGTGGGTTTTAAGGAGCGTCTTGACGAAAGAGAGGTGGGGAAATTTAGAGAGGGAGCTTAGGGCTTTGACAGTTGAAGGCATGGCCACCAATGGTGGGGTAATTAAAACCAAATTAGGGGAGCGCAGAGATCTTGGAGGGTTGTAGTAGTGGAGAAGATTAGAGATGGGCAGGGGTGAGGCTGTGGAGGGGTTTGAAAACAAGGATGAGAATTTTAATATTGAGGCATTTCTTAATCGAGAGAAATTGTAGGTCAGTGAGCATGGGGTGATGGGTGAATGGGATTTGGGGCGTGTTAAGACATGGGCAGGAGAGTTTTGAATGACCACAAGTTTATGGAGGGTAGAACGTGGTAGGTCAGCCAGGAGTGCATGCAAATACTCAGGTCTAGTGATAGTAAAGGCATGGATGTGGGTTTCAGCAGCAGATGAGGCGGGGCAGAGTCGGGCATTGTTACGAAGGTGGAAATGGGCACATACATGGTTGGAAGCTCGTCTCGGGTCAAGTATCACACCAAGTCTGTGAACAGTCTGGTTCAACCTCAGACAGCTGCCATTCTTTCAAATATTTAACAGTCCCTAAATTTGTACAAGTGCTGAAATAAACCCTGAGTTTGTTTCAACTCCTGAAATGAATATTATTAGCTCTGGCAAACAAAACTTTTACACTCTTGGCAGGCCAGATGCGTTGACTATTTTTTTGATGGATGTATTCTGCTGTTAATCGATGTCTCCTTTGTAAATGATAATATACATTGTCATTAAACTGTCATGAAGACCCCCCACTTGCCAAGAATGAGGCATATTAATGTTGTCATATGAACAGCAATTTGCTGGAGTGAAGAGATGACTTGTTTAAAAAGATCAGCAGTGGCTGGGAGAACATTTGAATACTAAGAGACAGTGCTTGGAGAGTCAAAAGAATTGCTCACTGATTCAATTAACAGAGTTTGGTCTGGGCGATGGTGGTCCACATCTTGTCGGTGTAAGAGACAGCACTACAACCCCCCCCTCCCCCCCACCCCGGCACCACCACTGAGAGCTTTGGAATCACAAACGCAAGAGTTTGTTGAAAAAACTTAGTCACATGACTAACCTGCTGGCCAGCTTGGAGGTTTGAACTGTGCTCACACGACAGTTTGAACACAGACTGCAGAGTGTAACTGAACCTGTAACAAGACAGCCTCTCTCCTGGCTGGCTCTATCTCACTTTCTTACAGGCCTCCGCACCCACGAAAGATACGTAAACCTCAAGACAGAAAAGACTCCTACATCGAAACAAGTTGAAGCGTGTTCTGGGTCCCAAAGAACAGCAAGACTTGCAGGCAACCAAAAACTCCACATTGAAATTAAAGGATCGTAGAAAACTACCAGATATTGCCTCAAACTTTTCCCCTTTATTCCTTCTGCTTTTTCTGTCTCTATCTGCATGTGTGTTTATCGCGTATTAATGCTACTAGCATGGTTGCGTTGCATACCCGTAGTCGTTAACCGAATTAAAGTTTAAGATTAATAAACTTCCACCTTTCTTGTTTAAATCTAAGAAAATCTGTCCGATTTCTTTGCCTTACAATTGGAAAGCAGTGAACAAGGATTCACTGAGGGTAGGAGCTAAAAACATGGTGTTGTTAAAATTAAATCCTGTTGCGGTTGGACCAGGCAAAGGCTGAGAGGGAACCCCTAGACACCTGTCTCACCTGGTCATAACAACTGTCTTGATAGCTCTTTGTTTAATCATTGTCTTTCTTTGTGTCTTACAGTAAACTACTGGCCTGTAAACAGAAGATTATTGATCTTTTTCCAAAGATTGAACAAGCACTTGACAACATTAGGGAAAATGAAAAAATGTTGTTGAGATCGCAAGAGAAGAGACAGAAAGAAATTTGGTATTTGTTAAAAATTGCTTGTGTAAGTACTTTTTTCCCCACATCTAGAGGCATTATGAGGTTGAGTAAA
This sequence comes from Heterodontus francisci, assembly GCF_036365525.1. Classification (NCBI taxonomy): domain Eukaryota; kingdom Metazoa; phylum Chordata; class Chondrichthyes; order Heterodontiformes; family Heterodontidae; genus Heterodontus; species Heterodontus francisci. Next base: position 14,856,131 of record NC_090412.1, on the reverse strand, counting down.
AAATCTCATATCAATACAGTCAATCTTATTATAATACTGTTAGCGGGAATGAATCTAGAAGAATCACTCGACACTCAGGTCTGCTCCAATGTCAAACGGTTTATTGAGTTACGCCAGCGGGGAGCAGGTCACTGGTCTGTCCAGATGCCTCTCCACCGAACAAAGGAAAATCATGCATACTTATACATTTTTCAAACAGTTACTCAGCCCATCCTGGCTGGACATGATCCAATCATAACGGTTATTGATTACATACATTACACATATTACCAATTAGATTACTCATTAGGCATCATGTGGCTACGTAATCAGCTCATGCAAGCCCCCTGATCATCTTGTGATGTTTCTCAGACCCCCTTATCAACTATCCTTGAGTCTTCACAATGAATCCTTCTACCTTTATCAAGCTTGCATTCCTGATTGCTTCGTGCAGTCTGCAGTTACACAAAGCAGCTGTCTTATACACTGATATGATGGGCCCTCCTTGGTCAGGCTAATTGTCTGTGCTAAGCAGTACCATGCTCAAGGCTGCAAGCTAACTAACTTGTCCCACAATGCCTTGGGTAAATACTCCATTTTGTAACAATATGTGGCTATACTTTCATCTTTTTTATATATATATGTGTATTTATTTAGCTGCATCGGCCACAATTTTTCCTTCTACAATACCATCACTATTGTCATCTCAATTACTCTAAATTTAGATGGAATGGGTATGCTTCCTTTTTTTGTTACTTCATACAATCAACACATAGTAAATCTTTTAAGATAATGAATGTTCATATTTTAGTGATGCTTTCCTTTTTATATCACCAGTATTGTGTATTCACTGTTACATTTATTTATTGATTTTTCTCCCTCCAAGTTACCCTTAGCCAACTTCTCTGACTGGGGAGTGAACGGGTGACTTGACTCCTTACATCTGCCAGTAAAGCTTTTGGATAGGATGGTAAATTCACTCCCTAACTTTCTGTATTTTGTGCTGGCATGTGCCTCGTACTCATTTTACCTTCTAATCGAGTTTGGTTATGATTGCTGAGGTCCAGTGCCAAGATCTTGACTCCCCAAGTCCAGTCAAAACAGTTATACATGGGGAGTTCTTTGTTTTGCAAAAAAAACTAGCATTTCATATATGGCATGATAGTAAAAGTACATTTTATATCTTTTAATGTTCATTTACACCTCCTTTTTGCAACCATGTGATGCCATAAACCATAAAAATTGCTGGTACTGCTGATCAATATTATACATCAAAGTAAATTTGTGGACAATTTTCATTCTATGCTATGTAGCAAAAGCATGAATCTGTTCTTGAAAAACTTTTTTTAATTGTGTAGTCTCGAGTGTGCTATTACTCTGAAATGTTAGCAGAGTCTGAGGACAAACAAACTTAGCCTCTGCTTTGATTGTGTTGTGGCACCTATTGGGAAGATAAAGGAGGGAACCTTTTTCTCAAAGGCACAACTGCAAAGACCCTTCATTTATATGTTATGGACAGTAACACTGCTAACACTTGTGTTCTCCCTCTCCCATTTGGTAGTTTTGCTAACAATTGATTAATTAGTCACCTTTTTAAACAACATTTATATTTCTTTCTTTTCCAATGCTCTTGTATCACCTGTTGCAATCAGGTGAGGAGGGGTCACGAGGCTCCCTTTTGTCCTTCTTCTTTGACTGCAACATGGTTTATTCTTTCAGTGAGTGTTTTACCTTTTTACCTTTGTTGCGATCGTAAAAGAACCAATCGGACAGGTTTTTTTGAGTTTGAACAAGAAAAAGGTTAGTTTGTTGTACTTAAAAAAAAAAAATCTAAACCCGATCTAGATAAAGTAATAAAAGTACGCTACACTTTGACTCACACACGCACCGAGAATCACACACACAAATGAAGAACAGAGTGATAAAAAATAGTTTGGTTTGGATTAGAGTCCAGAACATGTAAAAATAATATAAAGTCTGTGGGGTCGGATAATTCGTTGTCCTCCAGCTGAAGTTGTGATCTTGAAGTCTCTGGCTGGTAGGAGTGCACTTTGTGGCTGTCCCACCTGGTTCAAGGTTTTTCTTGGAGACAGGATTGTAGGTGGCTTACCTCCCCAGGGTCCTTGTCTGTAGCAATGATAGATTCACGTGTTCCACAGTCGCAGAGAGGTTTCAAACTTGGGATGGTATCTGGAGAGAGAGACACACACACAGCCCCGCTGGGGTCTTGTCTGTTTTGTGCACAAAGCGTGTCTGCTTCAAAGTCTCAAGAACTTGTCCTTTTGCAAAAGACTGCTCGTTTTTCCACAGGTGGGAAGGTGGTCACATGATTGTTCAGTGTCCTCATTTGCAATTTAATTAGATTTGAGTCCAGGTATTTTCAATCTCTCTCGAGTCTCATTGTTTCAATGTTCACTCCCTGGAGGTATGACTCCACTGTTAATGTTCCAAGATGGCTTTGAATGTTTTGTCATTAGAAGTGAAGCAGTTGGCTGTTTCCAAATTCATGAGGCTTTGTCCTGGTTGGAACCTTGTTAGACATGTGTCTCCAATTCAATGCCCTGGAGTGTGAGCTATTTCAATGCAAATGGTGGTGGCCATCTTGGCTGCCAGCTTTTTTAAAAAGTTAACTGTAGGATCCCAGCTCCTTTTTAAAAGTCCAATGTAAGTTTCCAACCGATGAACTAAAAATTCTCATTTGGTATAGCATGTCTTTTTGACAAACTGCACATCATCCTCTGTCAAGTGAACTGACTGGTGACATGCTGCCAGAGCTCCTTTTGAGCAATTTTGACATGAGCCTGTGGAATATGTGTGTGAGTGATTCGGATGGATTCACCTCCAATATTTACTGCCTGCTTGGTGCTTCTTCATCCTGGTACAGCTGAGATCTGGAATTTATTGTGTAGGAGATTTTTGGTGGAGACTGGCATTCTTTAGTGCAGTACTTCAAACCCAGCTTTAATTAACTCATCCTACTGAGATATGCTGCAGTTTGTGCTTGGGAATTGAGCAGGAAACAGCTTGAACCTGCATCCAGGCCCGCTCTTTGGCAATGGGTGCTGACACTCCACTTCTTTCTTTATTTGAAATGAAAATAATCTATTTAATGAAGTAAGTTGAACTTTAATAGCCCTTTTGGTATTTCATTTCTTTCAGAGCACAGCTCGAGGCCCTGAAAGTGCAAGCCCAATGTCTTCTGGTTCACCCCATGGTTTAGGATGGGCACAGCAGGGGCAGAATTTTATGCCACAAAATACTTTGCCGAACCCTTTGTCCTCTATATCTGTATTGAAAAACAGGTAGGAACTGCCAGAAAATCACCAGTTTTAATGTTGTACGTACTTAAATCTTTACAATTAAGATTTTCAGTGTGAATTCTAACTGGGTTACATTTGATCAATATACATTGAAGAATCAGCTAAAATATATGGAGAAAGTGGTCCAAAATGTGGAAAATGTAATGTGGTTTTGAAATCTGTCAATATAATGACATTTTAATTTATACTATACTTTGTTAGTTTTGTGAATATTTGGAACTTGATTTTTGCTTTAGATGCTGATGGTCATGTCATAAATGCATTGAAAATGTGCAAACACTAATATGTGAGAAGAAAAGCTAATAAATATGACTGTGTTTGTGTGCCTTTCATAAAAAGAAATTTGTTTACCAAAATGTAACATTTATTATATATGTTACCAGCATTGCGTTCAAATCAAGCCTAATTGTTGAACACAAAATAATTGTACATCCTATCCCTTTTTCCTTACAGTGAATCTTCAATGTCTGTAATTGAAGAGAACCAAACTTTCTGCAGCCAGTTGCATAGTTTGATGCAGGAAACTCTATTAGAACAGAATAACAGCATATCGGTAAACAATATTCAGTATCTTAACTAATAGTTAGTTACTTGATATGTTTTATCTTTAGACGATTCTGACCTATTCAGTTTTTAGAATGCTGAGATTCCCTTAAAATACATTTGCTATTGTGAAGTTTTTTTTCTAAGCTACATTATCTGATTTATACACAGGTGGGCTTAATCACAGGATTGGTATGATTTTATTTGTAATACATAATAGCTGGAATTACAAATTTATGTTTAACAACTTGGTTTCCTTTGCACTATTATGGAAGTTACTGCTGCAGGAGGTAACCATGTCTGCTGCAGTGCGATTTTGCTACAAGTTCTGGTAGTACAAAAATCTAACACCATCAAAACTCTTTTTTGCAATTCAATAGTTTTGGAAGAATGCATTTCCACTATTACTGAATATCTTAACATTATAAAATAATATAATAGATTTCAATTTTAAAGGGCTCCTGTGGTAATAAACTCAATGACCATCACAGTCCTTCTTTATGATAAAGTTTACATTTTCAGCAAATCTAAGTGATATACATTGAATTCCATGAGGTTGTTGTGTGTTAACCAGTTCAGCAAAGAACACCTGGGCCTGTAATTTGTTCTGCTCAGCACACAGGAGCAGTCTAGTACCTTGTAACCTCTTGAACTCTGACTTGTATTGCTTAGTTAACCTGAATCTTTATCAGTATCACTGTTATCAAGTATAGACTTTCACAGTGTAAGAAAAAGACAACCATATGGTTTGATGGATGGAATGGATGAAAAATTAATTTTCATTGCAGTGCACAGTAGTCAGCGTCCATCAACTTTTCTTTTTCAGTCTCTTGATTGGAGTTGGCTTGAAGAAATGGTATCAGACAGACTCTGAAATTCATATTTTGGTGTGGCGGTTGATTCTTGAGTGCTGAACACCAGAAGACCTTGAGTCAGTTTCGATTTGCTGTCGTGAACACTATAAAGGAAAATCATATTTCTGGATGCTGGAAATGGAATCCTGTTGCGTGTCAGACCCATGTCTCTTGGACTTTAATCGCATTGTTTCAGTTCAGTCTGGACAGTGCAAGAAAGTACTGACCCTGCATATTGCTTACTGGCTTTGTCACTATCAATCTTAATACCACAGTTATGATGATAAGTAAAATTCTGTTAACCATTTAATATTTAATAAAAACAGAAATTGCTGGAAATACACAAGTTTGTCAATAGTTGGAAAGTAAAATGGTAGAGTTACATTTTGGGTGCAAATTGTTCATTGAAATTGAAGAAATTCTTATGAAAGATCTACACCTCAAATGTCACACTATATTTTTATCAGCTACTGTTGAACCTTTTGTATATGCCGAGCATTTACAGTTTCTTCCTTTCTATTTCACTTGTTTATTTACGTCAGTATTTACTTAAAGGGGAGGAAATCTGGAGGTGTATTTTTTCCCCCAAATTTTCCTCTATATTATATCTAAAAAGGAAAGTAATCTCAGAATTTTGTTGGGCATTTTGATTATTTTATTTATATATATATTGTGTGTGTACCTACTTGGACTCCAAGGAGCTACAAACAAATCGGGTCCAGCTTCCTACAAGGCCACTCAGGGAAGGCCATTGAGGGGTGAGTGTCCTCCTGCATCTCAGAGTAGTCCCATAGGCCATGACTTTAAAGTGGCCAGAGATCCATAGAACCCCACAGAGTTATTCAGCTGGTTTAACAACTACAAAAGTTACCATGGTTTCATGGTGTCCCACAATTCTTAGCATGGTCTGAAGTTGTGTCCTCTGCACAATGGCATTCCCCCACTGGTGACATACACAGAGTAGCCTACCAAGTAGCAAGATCAATTAAAGGCTTTGCATGCAGGTTTCAAAATAAATTTTATATAAACATCAAATTAAATTCTCATGGATGTTACTTTATTCAATAAAATAATAGCCTGCAGGTTTCGTTTTCTGAAAAGCACCCACAAACACTCATGAGAACTTTACTGCCTAGAAGCTGCATTCATTTAAACATCCACTGCAATATTCGTGATGTGATTTATAGCTGCCTGAAGAGTCTGTTATTTTTTTGAAAACTTCCATGATGTTTGTAGAAATAAATTTTAAAAGCTGTGTCTCTCTAACATTACATTGACTGCCATTTGAAATAGGATTGAGTAGCTGTTGTGTCCAATAGTACAATTTGTTTACCATCACAAAATCTGATATTTCCAGCTAAAGCATCATGATTTATAAAACTAATAAAAATATGGTTCCTGCTTCTGGAATGTATTAAGACTATCGTTGTCAGTGAAAATGGCCTTTGTTAGACTGCATTTATAACTTCTATAATGTGGCTTTGTCTGTGATGGATTTAAAGCTTGTTGCTGACCCAGACCAGTTGTCCGAACCCAATTCTCACTTTTAACTTTTAATATTCGGAAGGGTTGGCTATTATGATTTTAAATTGTGTTCAACAACAGATTGGAAAAAAAACTATAATTTCAAAGTTCATCCAACTTTTTGTTTCTTTCACCATTTTAAATAAAAAAGTGGGGAAATACTCAGAAAATACACAGTTTGGAAGGCACTGGAAATGATAACTAAGAAACAGAACTGGAAATAAGGGCAAACCTTGAACTAGGATTATAATGAAAGCTTAAGTAAAATATTTAATATGTAGAGGTAAGAAAGGTCTGCACTGCATAAAATCCCTCTTCTACCTTTTCTTTCTCCTGATGGTACACTCAGATTTGGGAACACATTTGAATAACATTTTGTTCCTTTGTGGTTAAATAACTAATGCAGTGCTTCACTCATGTGACTATTGTTTCCAATATAACCAATCCCTGATGAGACGAAATTTGAAACTACTTGCAGTGAAAACATTTACACACCACTGACACTTTACAATGCTTGAGTGGATTGAGGATACTCCACCATATGATGGATATAAAAGGTTTTAATTCAGGAGTAGCTTCCTTAAAAACATCAGTAAAATGTGTTATCAAATAGAATAACTTGAGTGTTTTATTTCTGCGTGCCCTTTTGCCTGCGTTTTCAAGCTGTAAAAGAATTTAGATTTAAGTGGGGGAGTAGCAATTGGGGGTATTTCACTGAATTGTGTGGATAGGGGATGCCACTTTTAGCAAATTGGAGGTTTATTCTATCATTTTGAACACTAAAATTCACAAATTGTGTTTGAAGCAAAAGCTGTTTGTTTTAAACTCCCCAGACAGCTTCGACTGTTGTTCAGTTCAGTTTGTCTACTGTTGAAATTGTTCAAATGGAGAATCTAGGTATTACAAAATAAATGTTTTCGCATTTCATCTATTAAATGTTTTTATCTCTGTGGCAGAATAGGTGAGACTTCTTCCTGTACCTAAGGGTTTGCTGAATTGTGTCCTGCAGTATAAATACTTTTGGGCAAAATTTAGTGTCCTACTTGGTTATTTCTCGTTGATCCAGAGGATCTATCAGTTGAAAGAAAAGTACTACATTATGTTTGAGTTATATCTGTCCTGTACTTCCTCATTTTTGAGGCTGAAACTCCTTCTTTAAAAATATATTTTTCCCATAGCCCCTTTCCTCATCTCCTTGGACCAAGCACCATTTTTACCTAAGTGTAGATAATTGCTCCAGGGATACTGTCAGTGTTGCTCCAAAGTTGGTTGCTGAGTAGCCAAGGTATTGCTGAACATTTTTTGCCTCATGCAAAGGAATTAGCAGTACAACTGAAATTAGCAACTAGACCAGTGGAAATTTTGATCTTGAGCCTTTATGGAAAGCTGCTTGGCTCAATGTATTGACCCTTCAAGGTTTTGTGCAGTTCCTAACTGACTCAATACCTTATAACCAATTTCCATCTTCATGTGATAGCAACTGATGCAAGAAGACTTAATTTTTTAATGATCTGTTCAGTCAGCTGTTGTGCTAAAACCTTTTACTAATTCTGTGACTAACTGTGAAATTGCATCTGGCACTGTAACAAACAAGTGTAATTTTGTCTTTAATTGACTAATATAAATTGAGACTTAGTGTAAATGACAAACAGCTAGAGATGAAAGTATGCTTGGTCATGAGGTGGTTCAATAGGAGTCATTGACCACTGAAGATTATTTAATTATTATTGTCACACAAAAAAATGTAAGTAGTGAATACATGTCCAATAGTTTATACAAAATAATGGTGCCTACTGTTCAACTGAGTTGTGATGGCCTGACATGGTATAATTACCCGCTCCCAGGGTTTTTGCTGTTGATTCAATGAATGGGAAATTTCTTTTTGTCTAATCTCGTGCATATTTCTGTTAACATGATGTTTGAGGCTGGACTTTGAAGTATGAAATCATATGAAAAGTTTCATAACACTTCCTCACAAATTGATTTGCTTCTCTGATTTCTTGATGTAAATCCAGTGACCATAAATTGTTGCTTGTATCATTTTGTAATGGAGTATCATTCATGCATACATGTTTACGATGATTTCGGGAGAAAACTTTAAGTGAACTGGGATTGCACAGGGATAATGCAACAAATATTTGGATGAGTTGGAAGTACATTTTAATGCTCGTCTAAATTTTATATATGATGTAAAGAATATCAGTGGAGCATCAGTGGAGAAAGTGAATTTACTCTTCAGTTCATTGGTAGCATGCTGACATCCTCTTTTATACAACAAGCAGATTGTTCTTCTGTCTGTCATGTATCTCTTGTACATTTTCCAAATTTATTCCTATGACAGCATTGATTGCACTTTTAAAATGCCACATTGTTTGAATCTTGTTTTGTTTAGGTTATGCAAAATGCTGTCGCATCATTGCACTGTATGGAGCATGTTAGCCAGTCAGGTATTTTATCCACCCGCCTACATACATACTTTACATACGTGATGTCTTTTTCCCTAACGTTAGTGAATAGAGGAATATACATTTTTTTACTCTAATCCTGTAAGTTTATGTGTGATCAGTTTAATTTAGCACAACAAAACCTGAAACATTTATTCACCAGCACAACAAATTGACGAGCAAATGAATTCTTGTGCTGAATGTTTGATTTAAAAAGTAGTCACATATCCAAATTTCTTTAACTGAAGATAAGAAATAGATGTATGTGAGTATTGATTATGATAAATTAAAGTTTTTTATTTAATTTTTTTCTGCCGTTTAATTTCCTATACATTATTGCTCATGGTGCATTTGTTGTCAGTACTTTTATGTTTCTTTTAAACTTTAATTTGTATTTATGTGCCTCTAAAGTAGCAAATATATATATTTTGTTAATTTTTTTTGTCATCTTAGGTTTTTTCTGTGCTTTTAATTGATTTCAAATCAATGTTTTAAACAGTATGAAATGTAAATGGTTCTCATCCACTGCTGTGGAGCTATTTTGTTGCTAGCAAACTGACATTAAAGGACTATAAACGACCAGATTTAAATATTGATGTCTTCATTTGGATCAGTTGTCCCCCGTGCCCCCTTCCATCTTTGGGGAACAATTTACCAACAACAACAACATGTATTTATATAGCACTTTTACCATAATAAAATGCTACAAGGTGCTTCACAGGAACATTATCAAATAACATTTAACACTGAGCCAAATAAGGAGATATTTGGGCAGATTACCAAAAGCTTGTTCAAATAGGTAGATTTTAAGGAGCATCTTAAAGGCATAGAGGTTTGGGGAGGGAATTGCAGAACTTTACGGATTTAGCAGCTGAAGGCACGGTCAACGCTGGTGGAGCGATTAAAATCAGGGAAGCTCAAGAGGCCAGAATTGGAGAAGCGCAGAGATGTCTGAAGGTTGTAAGACTGGAGGAGGTTACAGAGATAGGGAATGGCAAGGCCATGATGGGATTTGAAAACCCAGGATAAGGATCTTAAAATAAAGACGTTGCTTAACCAGGAGCCAATGTCGGTCAGCGAGAACAGGGGTATGGGTGAACTGGACTTGTGAGTTCGGACTTTGGCTGCTGAGTTTTGGATGATCTTATGTTTACGGTTGGTAGAATGTGCGAGGCCAGGCAGGAGTGCATTGGAATAATCACGTCTACAGAAACAATGGTGAGGATTTCAGCAGCAGATCATGCTTCTATTCAGACCATTTCTAATGATGTCTTGTTTGTCTGTAAAACAATTGTCAGTTGACTAATTTTAAGATGTGTATGAAAATACCAGCGAGTCAGCTCCAACCCTCACTGTGAGACTTTTCCCTTTGTTTTCTGTAATAGAAATCCCAATGAGAAAACTTTTAATATTTTTTTAATTTTAAAATTTGTTCTTGAGGTATGGGGGATGCACCTCTTCCACTTCCCTAGTTTTCCTGATAACTGAGTGGTTTGATCAGCCATCTCATGTGGCCATTTTGAATCAACTACATAGTTATAGGACTAGAGTCACACATAGACCTGATCAGGAAGAAGTGACAGATTCCTTTCCTGAAGGACATTAGTGAACCAGTTGTGTATCTTTCATGACAGTTGCGATATGCTTAATAATTTTAACTGCATGAAACATTTCTTCCTTGACTGAGTATTGATGGATTATGAATACTCATCTTCAAATTAAATCTAAAGGAAAAATACTGTGGATGCTGGACATCTGCAGCATAAACAGAAAATGCTGTAAGTACTCAGGTTAGATAGCACCGGTGGAGAGATAAACAGGTTAATATTTCAGGTTGGGAACCTTTCGTTATGCCCCGTTTTCTGTAAGGACTCTATTTCATTCTCCCAGTTTCTCTGTCTCTGTTGCACCTGTTCTGATGGTGCCACCTTCCACACCAATGCTTCTGATCTGTCTTTTTCCTCAAGCAAGGATTCCCCTCCACTATCCTTGACTAAGCCCTTGACCATCTCAGTCTCATTTCCCACACTTCTGCCCTCACTGCTTACCGTCCCTCCCAGAACCGTGATAGGGTTCCCCTTGTCCTCACCTTCCACCCCACTGGCCTCATCCTCGACTATTACTGCCACCTCCAGCACAATGTTGCCACCAAACACATCTTCCCCTCCATTTTCAGTATTCTAAAGGTACCATTCTCTGCACAACAATGTGGTCCATTCCTCCTTCACCCCAAGACCACCTCCCCTCCCCAAGGCACCTTCCCATGTGAATGGAGGTGCAACAACCTGCACTTTCACCTCCTCCCCACAATCCAGGGCCCCAAATACTTTTCAAGTGAAACATTGGTTTAGTTTTACTTCCTTCAATTTAGTGTACTGTGTTTGCTGCTCATGGTGTGGTCTCTTCTACAACGGGGAGACCAAACACCTCCCTTCAGTCTGCAAACGTGACCCTGAACTTCTGGTTGCTTGCCATTTTAATTCTCTGCCCCACTCTGATGTCTCTGTCCTTAGCCTCCTACACTGTTCAGATGCTTTTTCCTTTTCAGCCTCTGCCACAGGAGACCATTTCATTGTCATTTTGTGGGGTTAATCTTTGCAAAATAGTAGACATTTATGCTATTGCTTTTGCTTAATTTGTGCCCGTTTTGCATAATGAAATGTAGTTACCACTCGTCTTTAATGTGTTTCAAAGCTAGTGAACATCTTAAAGATCTTTTGATTTGATGTAGGTATGTTTGTGCAAGTATTTGCGTGCCAACATTCAGCAGAAAGCAGGTAAGCTGGTGTCAGTTATGGGACCATCATCAATTGGTTCAGTTAGAAATTCTACAGATTAATATCCCTTCTGGCTTTTTTGATCAGGTACTGTTGTGTAATTAGCTGGTACAAAATGTTCTCACTTTATATATCTTACAATTAGCATTGAGACCAGGAAACTATGCCAATCTGTGGGGTTTCTAATGTATCTGGTAGGATCAGGATGGACACTGGATCTCCCGTCAAACACAACTCCAGATTTTCAAGAAAAAAAATCAAATGCCAAAACAGTCAGATTTTTTAATTCATTCGTGGGATGTGGGCATTGCTGGCTAGGCCAGCATTTATTGCCCATCCCTAATTTCCTTTGAGAAGGTGGTGGTGAGCTGCCTTCTTGAACCGCTACAGTCCATGTTGGGTAGGTACACCCACAGTGCTGTTACGAAGGGAGTTTCAGGATTTTGAGCCAGCGATAGCGAAGGAATGATACAGTTCCAAGTCAGGATGGTGTGTGGCTAGGAGGGGAACTTGCAGATGGTGGTGTTCCCATGCAGAGATCGCTGGTTTGGAAGGTGCTGTCTAAGGAGCCTTGGTGCATTCCTGCAGTGTATCTTGTAGATGGTACAAACTTCTGCCGCTGTGCATCGGTGGTGGAGGGAGTGAATGTTTGTGCATGGGGTGGCAATCAAGCAGACTGCTTTGTCCTGGATGGTATCGAGCTTCTTGAGTGTTATTGGAGCTGCACCCATCCAGGCAAGTGGAGAGTATTCCATCACACTCCTGACTTGTGCCTTGTAGATGGACAGGCTTTGGGGAATCAGAAGGTGAGTTACTCGCCGCAGGATTCCTAGCCTCTGACCTACTCTTGTAGCCATGTTATTTATGTGGCTACTCCAGTTTCTGGTCATCGGTAACCCCCAGAATGTTGATAGTGGGGGATTCAGCAATGGTAATGCCATTGAATGTCAAGGGGAGATGGTTAGTTTCTCTCTTGTTGGAGATGGTCATTGCCTGGCACTTGTGTGGCGCGTATGTTACTTGCCATTTATCAGCCCTAGCCTGGATATTGTCCAGGTCTTGCTGCATTTCAACACGGACTGCTTCAGTATCCGAGGAGTTGCAAATGGTGCTGGACATTGTGCAATCATCAGCGAACATCCGTACTTCTGACGTTATGACTGAAGCAGCTGAAGATGGTTGTGCCTAAGACACTGCCCTGAAGAACTCCTGCAGTGATGTCCTGAAGCTGAGATGATTGACCTCCAACAACCACAACCATTTTCGTTTGTGCTAGGTATGATTCCAACCAGCGGAGGGTTTTCCCCCTGATTCCCATTGACCTCAGTTTTACTAGGGCTCCTTGATGCCATACTTGGTCAAATGCTGCCTTGTGGTTAAGGACAGTCACTCTCACCTCACCTCTTGAGTTCAGCTCTTTTGTCCATGTTTGAACCAAGGCTGTAATGAGGTCAGGAGCTGACTGGCTCTGGTGGAACCCAAACTGAGCATCACCGTGCAGGTAATTGCTAAGCAAGTGCCGCTTGATAGCACTGTCGATGACACCATCCATCACGTTACTGATGATTGAGAGTAGACTGATGGGGCGGTAATTGGCCAGGTTGGACATGTCCTGCTTTTTATGTACAGGACATACTCAGGCAATTTTCCACATTGCCAGGTAGATGCCAATGTTGTAGCTGTATTGCAACAGCTTGGCTAGGGGCGCGGCAAGTTCTGGAGCACAAGTCTTCAGTACTATTGCTGGAATATTGTCAGGGCCCATAGCCTTTGCAGTATCCAGTGCCTTCAGTTGTTTCTTGATATCATGCGGAGTGAATCAAATTGGCTGAAGACTGGCATCTGTGATGCTGGGGACTTCAGGAGGAGGCCGAGATGGATCATTAACTCGGCACCTCTGGCTGAAGATTGTTGCAAATGCTTCAGCCTTATCTTTTGCACTAATGTGCTGGGCTCCGCCATTATTGTGGATGGGGTATTTGTGGCCACCTCCACCAGCTAGTTGTTTAATTGTCCACCACTATTCATGACTGGATGTGGCAGGACTGCAGAGCCTAGATCTGATCGTTGGTTATGGATCGCTTTGCTCTGTCTATCATATGCTGACGTCTGATGATGTTGGAGATGCTGCCATAATGGTGACTGAAGTGATTTCTTGATATATGATTTCCCTCTGAAATGTGTGTGTAATGGTTGGACGTTTTTAAAGGGAGTTTGACGATTTGGTTGCTGTCCAAGCAACAAGATGTGGCTTTGTACACATGGAAAATCATGGTCATTTTTATGACTAAATCGGTTTGAGGCTGCCATGGAAGATGGTAAAAATAGACACACAATCTTACAATGAAGAAGGTGGAGAAATGTGAGAGAGGCATAGAAGGGGAGAAATAGGAAAAGAAAGTGAAGCAGTGCCAGGCAGAGAAGTCTTGGGGAAAGTCTGAGGGTTGCGTGGCTGACCATGTGAGAAGCATGCACAAAGAGAAAGATAGAAAGTCAGGATAAACAAAGAATGAGAGTAAGAAACAAGAAGAGAAAAGTTACCATAAGGGAAAGATGCACTTGCAACAAATTGTGAACAAAATACTAGTTGTTTGAATTGAAGTCGATTTTGACAGCGTAGTAATTAGGCTATCAGTTCTTTGCAGCTAAAGACCAGAAAAGCACATGGCAGAAAATCTGAACATAATATATTAAAAAGTTATGACAAACCGAAGGAGGTTTGATAGAGGTATTCAAAATCAAGAGGGGTCTGGACAGAGTGGATAGGGGATGTTCCCATTGGCTGAAGGATCCCGAACCAGAGGACAGCGATTTAAGTTGATTGTCAAAAAAATTAACAACGACCTGAGGAAAAACATTTTTACGCAGCAAGTGATTCGGATCTGGAATGCACTGCCTGTGGTGGAGGCAGATTCAATCAAGGCCTTCAAAAGAGAACTGGATAATTATCTGAAGTGAAAAAATTTGCAGGCAATGGGGAAAATGGGGGATTGGGATTAGGTGGGTTGCTCTTGCAGAGAGCTGGCATAAACATGACAGGCTGAATGGACTCCTCCTGTGCTGTAACAATTCTATGATTCCATGGTACATAAAGGTTGAAAGATATTGGTATAGTTGGAGATATTGATGATTTTCTCCCTTCCTCCTTCACAACTTATCCAAAACTTTGCACCTTGTGGTGGTTCTTTGTAGTATTAGTGGAAAAGTGACAAGAAGTAACACTTCTTTTGTGATTTACAATGGAGTGCAATATTGTCAGTTGCTTTCCCTCAACTTTAGAAACCCAAATTATACCTAAAGAACAAAGAGGCAACCCTTTATGATAACTGTTAAGTCCCAATAGAGCTCTAAAGGTCTCAATTTAGTCCACAGTTGGCATTTATCCATAACACAAACCCATCTCAAATTTAGTTCCTAATAGACAGTCTTATCAATGGTAGCTCCACACAGTGTAGCTCACCACCGTACCAAGTGGTATATAGTCTCCCTGTAAATGGGTACTGCCATCGGCCCAACTTTGTTAATAGTCCACAAAACTCTTTTACAGTCATTTGAGTGTGATACAAAAGTGGGACAGTCTTAGCAAACATTTTGACTAAAATAATAAACTGCTGGAAATGCACAGCAGGATCATAAACACGTGAAAGAAAAAACAGATTAATTAATGTCTTGCCTTTGAGTTGACTTCTGAGTCAACTGTTACAAACATCTCGTGGACAGCAAGTATGACAATGCAACAGTCTCTCAATGTCTCAATAAAGTGCAAATCTGTTGTAGATACTGGGATTCTGGGGGGTGGGATTTGTTTAGGAGAGGAAGCTTGAACTCAACCTCTGACTCTCAGCTGAGAGTGCTATAATTTATTGGTCATACAAAGCTGCAAAAGGTGAAATACTGCTGTGTTTAATTGTAATTAACAATGTAAGTGAGTGGAGAGATTGTATATTTGTCTGCACTATATGTGTAACATTGTAAAGATTTTGCAATCTACCACACACTTTTTTGGTACCTTTCAACTCACTACCTTTCTCATAATTTTCTGTCATATGATTTTTACCATTTTTAAAATATTAATTTCCATTGGTCTGTTATGACTAAGTTCCTCCTTGGTCTATCTTCCAATTCTATTCACTAACTGTTAGCCGGTGAACGAGCACTGTAAGCCATTTATTTTTGGGTAACCTATCAAATATAATATAAAAATGCTTTATACTATTCACACTCCACACAGTTTCTTAAAAAATTCAATAACTTCTTTTGGTCCTACTTCATTTCTGGCCTGAAAGTCGGTACCCGGAGACTTCCTGCCAACCCAACCCAACCCCACAACACTCACAGATGCAACACAGATCCAATCCATCATTTTCCACAGTGCTCAGGACAACATTTCATCAGGATCCTTCTCTGATCTACCTTTTTTTTTCAAACTCCTGGCAGTACTGCTATTATCACTAACTTCAGTTGTGCTGCCCATTCCCCATTTTTCATTGTACTGTATGGTTTTCTTTCAAGTTATTTTTTATATGCCCATGTCACTTTTTTTGGGATGGGATAATGTAGAGGGAGCTTTACTCTGTATCTAACCCGTTTTTTATTTTGATAGGGACAGTGTAGAGGGAGCTTTACTCTGTATCTAACCACGTGCTGTACCTGTCCTGGGAGTGTTTGATGGGACAGTGTAGAGGGAGCTTTACTCAGTAGCCCATGTCATATTATGGCATTTTTAACCACTCTTCCACCTTCTGTAAAAAAGGATTTCAGAAAAAGTGGCTTTTAATGGTGTGTTTTTAAAGCAGTGTATTTTCACAAATCTTAAAGCACAGAGATGAATGATGGTTGTTATGTAAAATGTTAGTTTTTCCCAAATTGTAAACAATAAACAATTAATTAGCTTTAATAACTAAAAATACCTCATACCTGTTGCATTAAATCTTTTGTCCCATGCTGGTCTGTGGGAGAATAAAATATAGAGGCACTTTGAAACAAGAAGGTGGGGGAGGGTGCGGGGTGCAGGCAGGATTTAAAAAATTCAGCAGCAAAAGCTTAAGGCTCAGAAAGCCAAAAGTACTGGGGCATTAGTTAGAAGACATCTTGTTTAAGTCAAGTAACACAACCCACTGATGTGGGGAAGCATGTCATGTTCTTCATTTCGTATCATTACCCCTTGTATTGTTTGAGTTACAATCATAACTGTTAGTCTTTGTTTTTATCTTATTTTGAAGTTACACAACTTATTTTTTCAGGCCTCATCTCACCAAATGTATGCTCAATCCTCCTCAAGAAGGAATGAAGAAGAAAACATGCTTGGGGTATACAATTCCAGTTCAGGTTGCAAGTAGTTTAGATTGTTAATTCCCTGGGTTACATTATCATACAAATAGATGTAAGATGGTGTAAGTCAACTCTCATAGAAGGATATAGAGTCAGAATCTCAGCTCGGGTTTGAATAGGTTGTTAAGGTTGCAAACAGCCTAGTTCAACTAAGATTGCGATGGGGAGAGGGATGGAATCAGTGGCAAGAGTATGAAGTCTGTGGTAGATGATGAAGATAATGGCTCAGGGCTTTGGTGGAAATTGCTGTTCATCCATAACTGGGCAAGCAGTCAGACACATAGAGGCAGTGTCGGGGTTGAGACAGATGATGGAGAGTTAATTAATATTTTGAAATACATTTTTACAGCTCATCCATCTTCTTCAGTTTGCATGCTGAGGTTCATTGCTCTTCTCTTTCCAGCTATGTTTGCTGCTGCAATCCAGTAGTGCAAACTGTAACCCAATACCAACGATAGGGAATTAAGTAGCCAAAGTAATTGTATTTTAATAAAGTAGGAACAGCTGAATCTACCCAAAATAGCTGCAGCGTTTAATATAGTATGAACAGTGCCTTTGTCGGTGAGGTATGTAATTGGGACAGAGTAGAGGAAATTTTACTTTGTATCTGGCTGTGTTATATGTGACCCAGGACTGCTTGATGCTGACACTGGGTAGAAGAGTACATTTCCTAGCACTAACATATCTCAGCTGAAGCACATAACGCGCTAAGAAATAAAGACTTAGTTTAGAGATACAGTACTGAAACAGGCCCTCCGGCCCACCGAGTCTGTGCCGACCATCAACCACCCATTTATACTAATCTTACACTAATTCCATATTCCTACCACATCCCCACCTGTCCCTATATTTTCCCTACCACCTACCTATACTAGGGACAATTTATAATGGCCAATTTACCTATCAACCTGCAAGTCTTTGGCATGTGGGAGGAAACCCACGCAGACACAGGGAGAACTTGCAAACTCCGCACAGGCAGTACCCGGAATTGAACCCAGGTCACTGGAGCTGTGAGGCTGCGGTGCTAACCACTGCGTCGCCCCTAGCATCCTTCGTGACCTCAGGACTTCCTAAAGCCCTGTACAACCAATGGAGTACTTTTTAAGTACAGCCACTGCTGGAATGTAGGAAACACCAACGAATTTGTGCAGATCAAGCTCCCACAGACAGCAATATGGTAATGACCAGATAATTTGTTTCAGTGATATTGATTGAGGAATAGTTAAATGCCCTTGTGATACTTCACAATACATGATCATTTCATTCCCAGCCAGGTTACGTTTTTCCTTGTGGATTAACAGCTTCCACTTTCTGTACAACATTCATGTGCAACTTTGAAAGATTATATATTTAAACATTCCTTTGGTTTCTGACAGATGTTGCGTTGGAGTATCGGATTGTTAGAAGTAATGAGCTATTTTTTTTTAATCCCAAAATTATGGGGGCAATTGGTCAGAAATGGTGAGCCCAGAATACTAATCAGTTCCTCTAAAGACTTTCCTGGGAGTGGAGGTCAGAAATATTTATCGGCAGAGCAATTAAAAGAAATTGCTGGGACCTCCCCTTTAAGGAGCGGTGGTGCTTTGACCCGGTAGTGAAGGTGCTGGGGAAGGGAGGGTGTGTGGTGTTTTTTGCAGAAGCTGTTGTTGTGTCGGTGGCAGTAGACCGGATTGGGGCGGGGGTGAGTATCGGTGTTTGAGGCTTGAGCCGGGCGGGAGCTGCCGGTTCTGGTCCCTGGACCCAGTGAGTGAGGCCCCGGCTCCAGACCCGGCCCAGGCCCACCAGGCGCCTCGGGGCCGCTTCACTGCTGAACCCGCCCGTTTCGCTTCGAGTCGGTTTGCAATTTAAAAAAAAACATTTTATTTTAAAACTTTCTTGCCGCAGGAAAAGTATATTTTTATAAATTTAAACTGTTGCAACCGAGTGGGTGCATTTTCCCCCAATACAATGTTGATTTGCCTGTGAAACTATGTTTAAATGTTATTGTTGTTTCTGTTCAAACTGTTTAAATCCCCATAATTGTGTTAATTTCCTGCTCTGTGTCTTTATCTCCAGCCCGAAATCTCTCTCGCCTAAGGCTTTCCTAGCTCCACCCTAAACAAACTCCAACTCCCCCAGAACTCTGGCCCTTATCCTGCAGAGTCAGCACCCTTGTTATCGCTGATCGCCCCATTCCATATTAATTAAGCATATAGACTTCTAAATGACTGTCTCCGCTTTTTAAAACTCCTCCCAGGCTTCACTCCATCCGACTGTTGCAGTTTTATCCGGTCTTGACTTTTGTGTGTCTCCTCCGTTCTAACGTTGGTGTAATAAATTATCTCTTTCCTCCTGAGTTCACTTCCTAAACTTTCCGAAACAATCCTATCAAGCCCCTTTTCAATGCTTCAGTCACCTCCCCTACTTGGTGTCAAGTGCTTAAATTATAAATGCAAGTTTACCAACTGTTAAAAGTTTTCAGTTTTTCTTTGGTGCTTTTGGGGGCACTTTGCAATTAGCAACATATCAAAACATCCACAAAGAGATAAACAGAAAGTAAATATCTGCCACTTGAGGGTTTTGAACAAGTTTTAAAAATCCAGTTGCAAGTACATGGGATATACAGAAATACAACTATAAGTTTGCTAATGAGATTGCTAGAAGAGCTCCAGAGAGATGATGGTAGATACTAGGAGGCAAGTTAATAATCTGCATCGATTTGAGAGTCTGTTCCATATGTTGTTTGCTTTCTGATGTCCTGAAATTGCCTTTTGCTAGTTTAAACCTTGACCCATTGTCCTACTCTTGCAATTTAATTCTCTGCACTGTTGCAAACTTTTATACCTTCTGTAAAATCCCTCTCTCCCTCTACTTTCAAGGCTGAAAAGCTCAAATTTCTTCATAACTGAGAATTCTTAAGACTTGTGCACCGTCTCCAGGGCATGAATGTTTCTGTAACCAGAACTGGGCACAGTTCTTGAGCTGTGCTCTGACCAGAGCACTGTACAGTGTAATCACATTTCCTCACTTGTTTATTATTTTGGCTGAATAATTCAGAGCATATGAAAGATCCCACGGCGCTATTTCTTGCGGCCTATATTTAAGCCTCAACTGACATCGGCAAAACAAGTTTATTTGATCATTTTCGCTTTGGTTTTTTGGGATCTTGCTGTATGCTAATTGGCTGCTGTGTGTCTTATGGCTACACTTTAAATGAAAAATAGACTTGGAGTTAATTAGCACCTTCAGAACTTCATGATATTCCAAAGTACTTTACAAGCAATGGAATACTTTTGAACTATTGGCACTCTGCCATTTTTTGCATAGTGTACAAAGGTCCATTTTAACCAATCCTGGTGTACAAGTGTTTTCCAGTTTTTCTTAAGTGTTGCACTTCACATTTCTATAAAATTTAATCTGTCTTTGTTCTGTCCACCTAGCTATTTTATTTAGTTCTTTCTGTAATTTGAACTGCTATTTCCTAGTTCACTAACACACTTGGCTTAGTATCAACTGCAAATTTGTCTAATTTGCATTGGGTTCCTGATTTCAAGTCATTGATCTACATTAGAAACTCTAGTAGGCTGCATTAAAGACATTCAGAGGCTGGTAATAAGTATAGTTAGTTGATTAGGCTCCAATTAAACTTAAATTTTTGTGGTGGAGGGGATAAGGAAGCCAGGTTTAGTGTCGTATGTACTGATATTTGGCTCATTCAATCTGCTGTATCAGAATCCAAACTGAACCAGTGTCAATATGATAAAACCTTGAGATAATATGAGCAGACAACCAGAGTGAGGTTTATCAACTCTGTGGTACTCCCTCTGTCAGTGAAAGTTTGAAACCAAACACTGCAACTTCTGCAAACAGATGGCACCTAGACCTGGAGGGCAGTTCCTTTGAGTCATGTCAGCTGCTGGCAAGTGGCTTTCCTGCATTCACTGGTCCTTGGAGAAAAATGGTTTTGAACTTTGTTGACCTTTTTTTAATGCGCTAAAGGAAAGAGGAAGCTAAGGATGGTACAAATGTAGGCGAACAGTGTGTGGAAATTGGTTTAGTGTCACTGTCGTAAGAGCGGGATTAAAGACAAACATCTATATATGTATATCTGTCATTCAAGATAATGGTTGAACTAGGTTCATGTGGAAATGCAGAAACATGGCTAGCCCAGGATGATGAAATGGTGGGTGGGTGAGGGGAGGGCACATGGGAGGCATAGAATTTTCAAACATGCCCATAGAGAGAGTGCTGAAGTGGGAATGATTGAGCCTTTTAATGTAGTGCAGTGCAGTTTCCTCCATGGTTAGGGAGCTCACTAGAGGAAGCTGTCTCTTGATATTTGGTTTCTGACACTCAGCGATAGCTTTCTTTGAACTATTTGATGATGCCATAGCATAATTAATCAAAACATCTGCAAGAGGGACAGAGCAAATAAAAATACTCTGGGGAAATGGAAAAGGAAGACTGTTTGTAAAGTATGGAGAGCGATCAATCATTGGATAGAGTACAAGATAACCGAAAGCCAAAAAAAAGCTTCCAATTAGAAATTCTCCATACAATCTCTGACAGTATTTGCATACAACTTTGTTCACAGAAATTCTTGACCAAATTGCTTGCTTCAGATTGGCATTTTTGTGGCTACTCTAACATGTATGATTTTGATTGGTTAGAAAATAGCTGCAAGTACATTTTAGTCCATACTGTATTTGAATGAATGTAGAATGCTATTCCTTGAGCTATTTCTCAACAGCCATTTTGCAAGCCACAACCTCTATTATGCTTGTGACCTTTTAGAGATTGGATAATCTTTTTGGCCTGTAATATTTGGTTTCTTTCTGTGTTTAACTTGCGAATGATGTCCTACTTGTTCCCAACACCAACACTGGACCAGGGTTGTGAAATGCTGCTGGAAGACATAGGACTCTAATTATAAGTTTTAGAACTTTAAATATCAGGGTGCGTGCTATAAGTAAATTTAGTATATTAGGATAGTGAATTAAGGAATGACGATTTAAGAATGCGTGACTCGAGCAATGTGCCAATTGAGTTGGTTGTTTGATTTATTTTCTGGAGCTGCTTCTTGCTTGGGGAAAGCACTATTTTAAAAGTGTATACATAGACATTTGATAATACAAATGATGCTTGGACTAAGATGAGAGTTATTTTATAATGGGCATAAATTCTCAATCTCGTGGTCTTTGGCACTGTCTATTGTTTTTAACTGATGGGAAAAGTAATGTTTTAAATGATTTACTGCTGCATGTATGATTTCTGCACTGTTTCTTCAAATGTAATAGTTTATGGCTAGGTTCAGCATATAAGAAACTAGTAAAACCATCTTGTCCTATATAGTTTTTACTTTGGTGTAAGTAACTTGCGGGTAATTTTTGCTGCGATAGAATCCTTTTTATTATCCTCTTATACCATGCTTAGATTTCATTGTCGAGTGAATTTTTTGTTTATTCGTTCAAGGGATTCGGGCATCGCTGGCTAGGCCAGCATTTATTGGCCATCCCTAATTGCCATTGGGAAGGTGGTGGTGAGCTGCCTTCTTGAACCACTGCAGTCCATTTGGGGTAGGTACACCCACAGTGCTGTTAGGAAGGGAGTTCCATGAATTTGACCCAACGACAGTGAAGGAACAGCGATATAGTTCCAAGTCAGGATGGTGTGTGGCTTGGAGGGGAACTTGCAGATGGTGGTGCTCCCTTGCATTTGCTGCCCTTGTCCTTCTCTGTTGTAGAGGTTGCGGGTTTGGAAGGTGCTGCAGTGCATCTTGCAGATGGTACACACTGCTGCCACTGTGTCTGTGTTGGAGCGAGTGAATGTTTGTGGGTGGGGTGCCAATCAAGCTGGCTGCTTTGTCCTGGATGGTGTCGAGCTTCTTGAGTGTTGTTGGAGCTGCACCCATCCAGGCAAGTGGAGAGTATTCCATCATACTCCTGACTTGTGCCTTGTCGATGGCAGGCAGGCTTTGGGGTGTCAGGTGGTGAGTTACTCGCCGCAGAATTCCTAGCCTCTGACTTGCTCCTGTAGCCATGGTATTTATATGGCTACTCCAGTTCAGTTTCTGGTCAATGGTAGCACCTAGGATGTTGATAATGGGGGATTCAGCGATTGTAATGCCATTGAATGTCAAGGGGAGATGGTTAGATTCTCTCGTTGGCGATAATCATTGCCTGGCACTTGTGTGGTGCGAATGTTACTTGCCACATATCAGCTCAAGCCTGGTTGTTGTCCAGGTCTTGCTGTATTTCTACATGGGCTACTTCAGTATCTGAGGAGTCGTGGATGGTGCTGAACATTGTGCAATCATCAGCGAACATCCCCACTTCTGACCTTATGATGGAGGGAAGGTTATTGATGAAGCAGCTGAGGACACTACCCTGAGGAACTCCTGGAGCTGAGATGATTTACCACCAACGACCACAACCATTTTCCTTTGTGCTAGGTATGACTCCAACCAGTGGAGAGTTCTCCCTCTGATTCCCATTGACCTCAGTTTTTCTAGGGCTCCTTGATGCCATACTTGGTCAAATGCTGCCTCGATGTCAAGGGCAGTCACTCTCACCTCGCCTCTTGAGTTCAGCTCTTTTTTTTGTCTTATGTTTGAACCAAGGCCGCAATGAGGTCAGGAGCTGAGTGACCCTGGCGGAACCCAAACTGATCGTCACTGAGCAGGTTATTGCTTAGCAAGTGCTGCTTGTTAGCACTGTCAATGACACCTTCCATCACTTTACTGATATTTACAAATATTGCACTCTTGTACTTGAAAACTGAGGAACCAGAAAGTTGGGTTTGAAATTGACTCCATGTAATTGGCCTACTCAAAAATAAACCTTGGGTTCCTGAAACTGGAGCTGGTTCAAAAAGGAAAAAGGGTGGAAAAATGTGATGTTGCTGAGAAATTGAAGTTCAAAAATTGGGTAAATGTTTAGTTTTGAGATGGTTAAGCATACGATTCTGCTGCTTAAATTTAAAGATGCTGCATATGTACATGTGTAATTGCCATTTGTAAGTTTCGCTAAACATGTTGCTAATTAATCAGATGTCAGAATCCTGCTTCAGCCGTTCCAATGTTACAAAATTGTGGTATAAAATTACTTTTCCAGTGCATGGTAATTTCTGGATATATTGTGCCTTCATCTTTGGAGGAGTAAATGCTAAGTTGAACTTCAGATTATGATTGTGTAATATTTGTTTCAATGAAGCCCTGCTTCATCATCTGTTCCATCCCCTTTCTTGCAGATAAGGCAGGATGACCATGACTCACGTTAGAGCTGTTGTTGCTGCATTAACTGGAGTGGTAGCTTTCTTCCTTTATTCTTCCATACACAAGATTGAAGAGGGGCATCTCGGCATTTACTACAGGTATTAACATTTTTCTTAGTGGAAGCGCACTTGAGGATTTGCAGCATACAGATTACAAAATAAAAAGTGCAAGGAGACCAACTTATCTAAATTTTACTATGCAAGTCTTGCCAACAATTAGGCAGTCTGAATTTTCTTTGGTAAGTTTTACAGACAAATTTCAGAATGTGTTGTTGAGCCTATTTGTGAATTTCAGTAGTGAGAAGTTTTTGTATAATTGTTGGGGGAGGGGGCGGAGGGGAGAGAGCGAGCGAGAGAGAAACTGCAGGTGCTGGAAATCTGAAACCAAGAGACAATGCAGGAGAAAGACAGTAGTTCAGCCACTGTGGAGAGAATGGACAAGTTCATGTAGAGGTTGTGGACTCTTCAGAATATTTTTTCCCTGCATTTCTCCACAGCTTGTGGTCTACTTCGTTGGGTGATCCTCTGTTAAGGCTGGCTGATAAGTTGAGCACCTAATTTGTTCCTGGAGCACTGTGCCACATGAAGAATGGTTTCCTAATCCACTTCTTGAACAACTGGGATGCTGTCACTGATTCCATAAAGTCACTTAATGATGTGCAGTTGTCAATTACTTTTGTTCATGAAGCGGCGTGATTTATTTGAAGACTTGTCAGACCTGCATTTTAACAATTTGCAGCTATAATACCATATACATTACCAGGAGAGAATCTTGTGGTTGGTTCTACTTAAATGCTGTATGCTTGAAGTTCAAGTGCCAAGTTTCTTCCCAAAATAGTTCTCTTTCACCCTGTAAAGTGTTACAGTTGGCTGTTTAAGGTCCCCCTCCTTTAGGTTACACTCAGTCAATATGAATATATTTGCAAGCACTTTAATCATCAATTATTACTTCTTTGCTTTATTTTTAACATTACAAAGCATCATTCGGATTGCTTAAGTGCATGTGTCTGGAAAATTCCTGGTGACTAACCTGTACCCTGAGGAACACAGCACAGTTCCTTTTTGTTTCAACTACCCTTTCTGACATGTTCTTCCCTCCTTTTCAAAATGAAAAGTTCTTTGCCATTGCATGATATGCCTGGCTTATTAACGGTCGAAAGTTGATTATAATAGTGGCCAGCATGTTCGAGCTTGCAGTTGGTTGTTGATACTAGCAGTGATGTAAGCTGCTGTATAAATACTCATGCCTTGCATGGCTTTTAAGTGCACAGCTTTATTTTTTATTTGCTCTAGAAGTCAATTTATAACATGAGAAAATGTGCCCAGTTGATTGGACAGGGGGGCATAGTTAGTTTTCAGGCATACTTTGAGCTTATGCATTTTATTGTGAAATGATTCATTTATTGATCCATATGCTTATTGCATTTATTGATCTATATCTTTTTAAAATTCTATTGCAAAACTCATTAAGCTTTCATAAAACTCTGCTTCCTTGAAGCAGAAAAATAAAATGGTTACTACAAAGTGATCTTTCAACTTTGTGTTTGAAAAAGTGAATTAGAAAAAAGGAAGCAGAGCAGGAAAAGAGGGAAGATGGAGTTCAAAGGCAAAAGAGGAATGAGAGAAAATTGCAAGGAAGTGAGAGGGGTTGAGGGGAGAAGTGATGCAAAAGAGGAACGGAAGAGAAGGTGAAGGAGTTCAAAGGGGAGAGAAGTAAGAATCCGAGGGAGCAGGAAAATGATTGAGCAAGGTAATGAAAAAGAGATTGGGAGACAGATGGAAAGTGATGTGTGCAAATGCGTACAATCCACATTTCAACAAAAATTTTTGAAACCAAGGATCTCAATTTGTTGCATTGTACAACTGTTGATGGTTGGAATATTGCTAAGCAAGATCATATACACTATATATAAAACTTGTGCCCTTCTGTCAGTTTATAATTTTTTTCTGCCATTTGTGCTTTGGTTGCCCACCCCTGCACTGTAGGGGAAAATTACACAAGCTGACACACCTTAATATTTTATGTACAGTTTGAAATTTATGCCACTTCTACCTTTTAAAGGGTAAATACCCGTAGTTGCAGTTATGTAAAATAGCTCCTGAAAGCTACCCAAGGAGGAAATGTACCAATTTAATACTGCCTTTCTTGCAGTAGTTATTGCATCAAAATATATTGATGGGGTGAAAAGAAAGGCATGCATTTATATAGCACCTTTCACTTCTGTTGGATGTCTCAAAGTGCTTTGCAGCCAATGAAGTACTTTTGTTTGAAGTGTAGTCACAGTGTTAGGAAATGCAACGGCCCATTTAGGCACAGCAAATGCCCACAAACAGCAACATGTTGATAACCAGATGATCTGTTTTTGTGATGTTGATTGGCCAGAACACCAGGGCTAACTACCCTGTTCTTTGAAATAGTGGCATGGGATCTTTTATGTCCACCTAAGAAGGCAGTACTGCACTGGAGTGTCAGCCTTGATTTTTGTGATAAAGTCCTGGAGTGGGACTTGAATCTATAACCGTCTCACTGCTACCAACTGAGTCATGGTTGACACAGTCTGGGTGAGATGAATTAAGGTGGGAAGAAGCTTGTGTGGAGCATAGACCTATTGGGTCAAATGGCATATTTCTAAAATGTAAATATTTGTAACTTTTTTCTAAGTTAAACTTTGTACTGAACTGAAATTCAGGGGTCAACCTGCTGTATGCTGCATATATGGCTCATATCAACATTACTTACATGATCAATTTTTGTGTGCTGTTTGGGTTAAATTTTTGCTGTAAATTATTTCTCTCTTCAGAGGTGGTGCTTTGTTGGCCAGTCCAAGTTTCCCAGGCTACCACATTATGATGCCATTCATTACAACCTTCAGATCTGTTCAGGTTAGCAATCCTTATTCAAATTGCCAACAGATACAAGGTGGGATTCAGTTGTGACTTGCCTGATTCACATTCTACAATAACTACTAGAATTGTACTGCTGTTGTAATTTTCTGGAATTTTTTTTCCTAAGTCCTTTTAGGTATGACAATGAATGAATTGCCCTTCATAGTTATTGTAAATCTGTTGAGAAGACCATTGACATTGTAGCAACTGTAATGATTAGTCAAAATGCACTGTCTCCATTGCTGCATGTTTTCTTGTCCATCCAAAGGCAGTGATGGCAAGTACTTCCATTTCTGCTATGTTATTTGCATTCAAAGGGACATCTAAGAGCACTTCATATGGCTGTGGATAGCAAGTGGGCACTGGGAGAAGTGAGAGGAGGTGTTTGAAGAGTGGGTAAAAATGATGGTCAAGAGGACAGTCTTGTCGAGGTCTTTTGAACGTAGGGAGGAAGATGGAGTTGCTGAAAGGAGGAATTCAGAAGTGAGCTCTGGAGCTGGCTGTTGGTGGAGTTGAGGAAGAGGTTTTTTTTTAAAAATTCATTTTTGGGATATGAGCATTGCTGGCAAGGCCAACATTTGTTGCCCATCCTGCGTTGAGGACCAGTGCTCGGCTGTGATTTTGAGTGTTGGTAGCCCTCTGGTACATCACCTAAGTGCCCATTCCTTCATAAGCCTGTAGATTGAGCTATTTAGTGTGTAGAAGAAAAATGAAATCTGGGCCTATTTGTTCGTGATTTTCAGCATACTTTCCAAATGCACACTTTCTCATATTTAGAGCTTGAAGGAATCTTGAGCCTGTTGAGTGAGGTTTAAAATGTTATAATTGAGGAAAAAGGCATTCAGTTTTGTATGAAATATATCTGATTATGCCATTTTTATTTTATTAAGACTGTACAAGTAAGTTTAGTCTGCTTGCAGTGGTTTAAAACTCTGCCTTCTGAGGTGATCGGAACCCCATATATTGCCCAGAAAGGGGTTAAATTTGGGTTGAGTGGCTGAGCAGTTGGAGAGAAAGGAGATTTAATTTAAACTTGGGTGGTATCCATAAAGACCAAGTTTTCAGGTCATAGAAAACTCCATTGCTTATAGAAACTAGTCTAGCAGTAAGCAGAGGAAAGGTGCTGGAGATCTAAGTTGCATCCATGTGATGAAGTGCAATACAAATCCATGTCTTAAGTCTTTGCCCACTGAACTATGTATTTTCTCCTCCCTCGCACAATATGAATTTTGAAGATTGCATGGAACATTTTAAAAAGTATTTAATTTTTTTTGTTTCAGACAACTTTGCAAACAGATGAGGTGAAAAATGTGCCTTGTGGAACAAGGTATGTTAACATTTTTGGTTTATGGGGAGATTCCTTTTGTGTTTACTTACCTACAGTTATAACATTTACAGGAAAGAGCTAGGAAAAAGTCTTAGATTTAATAAGTCCTTTTAAACAATTGAGTTTTTGGTTATGGTTACATAACTTGGGAATCTTATTCATATTTGCCATTAGTACATTGACTGCAATTGTAAATGTTTTTTATTCATTAGTGGGACGTGGGCATCACTGGCTGGGCCAGCATTTATTGGCCATCCCTAATTGCCCTTGAGTAGGTGATGGTGAGCTGCCTTGAACAACTGACAGGAGGAGGAGGCTCCGCAAATATCTCCATCCTCCACGATGGGGGAGCCCAGCACATCAGTGCAAAAGACCAGGCTGAAGCATTTGCAACCATATTCAGCCAGAAGTGCTGATTGGATGATGCATCTCTAACTCCTCCTGAGGTCTGCAGTATCACAGATTCCAGTCTTTAGCCAATCTGATTCAATCCATGTGATATCAAGAAACAGCTGAAGGCACTGGATACTGCAAAGGCTATGGGCTGTGACAGCATTCCGGCAATAGTACTGAAGACCTGTGCTCTAGAACTAGCCGCGCCCCTAACTAAGCTGTTCCAGTACAGCTACAACGCTGGCATCCACCCGGCAATTTGGAAAATTGCCCAGGTATGTCCAATACATCAAAAGCAGGGCAAATCCAACCTGGCCAATTACCGCCCCCACATCCTCTCAGCATTTACCCTATCGAACCCCCCTCAAATTCTTGTGTTTCAATAAGATCACCTCTTTCTTTTAAAGTCCAATGAGTATAAGCTCAACCTTTCCTTATAAGACAACCCCTTCAACCCAGGAATAAACCTAGTGAACCTTCTCTGAACTGCCTCCAATGCAAGTATATCTCTCCTTTTTTAAATAAGGAGACCAAAACTGTACACCGTCTTCTGGATATGGTTTCACCAATGCCCTGCACAGTTGTAGGGAGACTTCCCTACTTTTATACTCTATCCCCCTTGCAATAAATGCCAACATTCCATTTGCCTTCCTAATTACTTGCTGTACCTGCATGTTAACTTTTTGTGATTCATGTACGAGAACACCCCAATCCCTCTGAACTGCAGCATTCTGCAGTCGCTCTCGCGCTTTCCTATTTCTACCCGCTCATTTGATCTAACTATAACCCCTTTGCGGACTCTATCCCCCTCGCAACTTGCTTTCCTTTGTATCGTCCACACATCTGGCTACAATACACTTGGTCCCTTCATCCAAGTCAACAATAGAGATTATAAATAGTTGAGGTCCCTACACAGTTCCCTTTGGCACCCCACTAGTGAGGTTTGCCAGCCTGGAAATGCCTCATTTATCGCTTTGTTTCCTGTTGGTAAATCCTCTATCCATGCCTCCCCCCACCAGTGCTGTAGTGCTAGTGATTGTTTTAAGTTCCTCCCTCCCTTGATATTCTGCTATTCTTGATTTTTTTTGTGGTACTGAGGTTCACAATATGGGCACATTTAACAGACTGCAGTTGTGCTCCCATCCTAAGCATGTTGCCCAGATAGTGTATGGTACAATTGAGAAATGTGATGTGTTCACCTTGTTTATTGCTGCAGTTGATTAGAGCAGGTAAGGGGAAATGGATTAGGTGTAGCGAACCGTGTCTTTTTCCCTCCTGTGTTGCTTACCTGATGAGTCTTTCATGCAGGTGCTTTTTTTTTTAATATTGTGTTTTCCTTGGTCGACAAAAATTTTTTTTTTTAAATTACATTTTGCAGGCCATAACTTTGAGGTTGTTTGGTTCAGCTGTTTTAAGTCTTCCATGTTATTCAGAAATACTTATCATTTTTGCTTTCTTTTTAGTGGTGGTGTCATGATCTATTTCGACAGAATAGAAGTGGTAAACAGCCTTGCTCCAAGTGCAGGTCAGCATTTGGTGAGCCTTTATAGTTTTTGAGACTTCAGCCACAATGGTTAATTCAGAGTTTGGCTTGCTTCCGTGGAACTTTTTCCTTTTGAAAGCAGTAAATAAGAACATTTAAGGCACATCCTGTCTTCTGGAACAAGTTACTTCAAATGAGCATATGATATCGGAGCAGGAGTAAGCCATTTGGCCCTTCGAGCCTACTCAGCCATTCAACTCCACCTTACCATTCTATCTCCATGTCCCTTGGTATTCTTAGTATTTCTGTCTTGACAAATTTAACTGTTGAACTGGTGGGTGTTTTTTGAGGTAGCGGTTGAAGTGCATGGTGGGAGATTTATCCGGAATCTAATCTGTCAATGCAAGATACTATGACAAATGTGGAACAGTTCCATTCCTGCAATTCTAATGTCATTTTCCTTGGTTAAACTCGATTGTGAAGGAGACAAGGTGTCTCTAAGACCAACAGAGGGGGCCACTGTAATCATCCCCAAGGGGCCTTGGATATTTACATCAGTTTCTTGTTTTTATATTCAGTGCCACAATGTATGAAGCCAGAATCTGATTTGCAGTTTTATGGCATTTTCTATCTTTGCCGCCACCTTTTTTAAAGACTTATTAATCGATACCCCAGATCTCTTCCTGCACTTGTTATTTCCTAAAATGTACTGCAATCTACTCAAATAGAAGTTGCTTTATTCAGATTATCAGATTTTTAAGCACCAAATTCCTATTTGCTGTGTTACTTAATACAAGTTATTAAATAATTCAAAAATGTCCTAGTATAAATAATGACAATTATCAAGCACAAACTTCAGCATTGAACTGCATCTGCCACCAGTGATCTGCTCTGCTAATCTGTCTTATGCCCTCTTGCATTATTTATTTAGTTTTTTTTTTATTTAGATACAGCACTGAAACAGTCCCTTCGGCCCACCGAGTCTGTGCTGACCATCAACCACCCATTTATACTAATCCTACACTAATCCCATACTCTGACCACATCCCCACCTGTCCCTATATTTCCCTACCACCTACCTATACTAGGGGCAATTTATAATGGCCAATTTACCTATTAACCTGCAAGTCTTTAGCTGTGGGAGGAAACCGGAGCACCTGGCGAAAACCCACGCAGACACAGGGAGAACTTGCAAACTCCACACAGGCAATACCCAGAATTGAACCCGGGTCGCTGGAGCTGTGAGGCGGCGGTGCTAACCACTGTGCCTCTCAGTTTGTCGTGTCCCTTATTTTGGCAACAAATCTCTGTATTAATTCTTTTTGTACCTATGTATAAATTATTCCAATATGTGGATGCCATGTTTCTAATCTGCAGAATCAGGAGGTATTGAACAAATTAAACAATTCTCTTGTTTCCTTTAGTGTATGATATTGCTAAGAACTACACAGCTGATTATGACAAGACGTTGATTTTCAACAAAATTCATCACGAGTTGAACCAGTTTTGCAGCGTGCACACCTTACAGGAGGTCTACATTGAATTATTTGGTGAGGGTTGTTTAATCTTAATCTTAGATCTTTAATAGTAGTGGAATATTGTTACTGGAGTATGAAACATTATTTCAGATAATTTGTTCTGTTTACTGACATTGTTGAAATCAGCCAAAAATTGTCAGTATATGCTATAAAACATACTAATATGTAAATCTAGGTGAAAAAGTGTTCACTTGGGTGTAAAACAAAATTGCATGTATTCACTTTAAAAGGCGAAAAACTAGAATTATTCATTTTTCATCTATAATCATTATCATTATCAGTTTCTGTTGGCATGAAGAGGAACATCGATTTGAGGAATTGCTTTTCATTTATATTTTGAGGAAAACTCTTTAGATTTGAAGAATGTGGCAAATATTAAGTTTTACTCTTTTTTTTTTTTTGGTTTTCATCTAACCTACACTGCATTCTTTTGCTGAGAGGGCAGATTGGGGACCTAATCTTGGATCTCTGCTAGTGAGGTGGTCACAAGGGGGTGCGAGAGCAGCTCATGTGACGTGCTGCAGATTTCACTCTGACCTCCTGTGGCATATTGAAACTCTGCTGTTTTGCTGTACATAGAAGCACCATATGGTACATAACTGCATGCAAACCTGTTCCAACCTGGTTTGTATTCATACATTTTGTTTTGTTTACGCTTTAGATCAAATAGATGAAAACCTGAAGTTGGCTTTACAAAAAGACTTGAATGCTATGGCACCTGGCCTTACAGTACAGGTAAATGAAACATTCCTTGACTTTACAATATCTTGTCAGGGTCTACTGGATGTGCATTTTGCCTATACTCACTAACTATAGAGAGTCTATGCAATTTTTGTTTTATTACTTTCCAGGTCTGGTTTTTATCATTTTCAATTCCTCCACTCGAATTGAATTCCAACTGAATTTGATGTGATACTTTCCATCTCCAAAGATTTATGCTGTCAAATGGTTTAATAAAGAAAATTAGTTGGGGGAGGAGCATGTTGAGCAGTGTGGTTTTTTTTAACTGTTAGGTTTTTTTCTGAAAAAACAACCTTTCAAGTATTTTGTCCCTTGCAGTATGAGATTTATGGAACTTCCAATATTTAAGTTCAGGGGGATTGGTGTATTTAACATGCTGAAGTCTTGGGGAATTTTAAGTACCACTGGAACTATGAGAGTCTCTGTTGAAAGATCCATTTCTTAGTAATTGTACTTTTCTTGCGAACCAACAGGCTGTTCGAGTTACAAAACCTAAGATTCCAGAGGCAATTAGAAGAAATTTTGAACTTATGTAAGTTGGTTGTTTCACAAATTATGTGCATTAGTAACTGTATTAAATCTTGGATCAACTGTTCATCGGAATTTATTGTTTCAGAAATGAAAGTTTGAAACATAGGGGTCCAACACTTACAAGTTTGTTAATGGTTAAATGAACATACTCCCTGGAGCATACAGCGATGCTTCGCTATAGAAGACTGAACATTGTAGTTCTTAAGCTCAACTTTATAAATCATCCAACACTCTTTTTAGTGTATCTCTCCTTGTTAAATATTTCCAACTATGTTCCATGATCTTTGCACACACTTGGTTGTACCAGTTTTTATCAAGTTGTTCCATGGCCCAGTTGGAACTGCTGCCGTTTAAATCAAGCAAAAGAACAGAATCCCCTTGTCCTCACTTTCCACCCCATCAGCCTCCATATCCAAAGGATCATCCTCTGCCATTTCCGCCACCTCCAGCGTGATGCCACTACCAAACACATCTTCCCCTCCCTTCCCCTGTCAGCATTCTGAAGGGATCGTTCCCTCCGTGACACCCTGGTCCACTCCTCCATTACCCCCACCACCTCGTCCCCTTCCCATGGCATCTTCCCCTGCAATCGCAGGAGGTGTAATACCTGTCCATTTACCTCCTCTCTCCTCAGTATCCCAGGTCTCAAACGCTCCTTTTCAGATGAAACAGCTATTTACTTGTACTTCTTTCAATGTAGCATACTGTATTCGCTGATCACAATGTGGTGGTCTCTCCATTGGGGAGACGAAACGCAGACTGGGTGACCACTTTGCGGAACACCTCTGTTCTGTCCGAAAGCAGGACCCTGAGCTTCCGGTTGCTTGCCATTTCAACAGACCCCCCTGCTCTCATGCTCACATCTCTGTCCTGGGATTGCTGCAGTGTTCCAGTGAACATCAATGCGAGCTCGAGGAACAGCATCTCATTTACCGATTTAAGCACGCTACAGCTTGCCGGACTGAACATTGAGTTCAATAATTTCAGAGCATGACTTTTATATTTAGTTTTTTCTTTTTTTATATATTTTTTTTGTTTATTTTATTACATCTTCGTTTGTTCAGTTTGCTTACCCACTTTTTATTCCATGTTTGTACTTGCAGCTGTTCAATTTTCAGTCCGTTAACATCCTATCTATACTATTGCTTTGTCTTTCAACACGCCATTAACATATTGTTTGCCTTTGCTCAGCTATTGTGTGACCTTGTCCTATCTACACCTCCTTTTGTTATCTCTTGCCCTACCCCCACTTTACTTGCTTATAACCTTTTTACATTTCTAATATTTGCCAGTTCTGAAAAAAGGGTCACTGACCTGAAACGTTAACTCTGCTTCTCTCTCCACAGATGCTTTCAGACCTGCTGAGTATTTCCAGCATTTCTTATTTTTATTTGATTTCCAGCATCATCAGTATTTTGCTTTTATAAAAGAACAGAATGTACCTTTTATGGCTGGTCTACCGACAAGCTAGTCTGTAAGCATTTATGGGTGTATTCAATGCATTTAACCTCAATCAAGATGTTTATGACCTCTGTAAAGACTTCCACAGTTGGCAAACTTCTGCAGGTTTGTAACTTTGGGACTTAATGCAAAATAGATTGCTAATTTGCACTTGATCCCTTTAAATTATGTCAACACAGAAACATGTGCGCGCAAACACAGATGTACATGTACACATACCACTGGATTTAGATATTGCAGTATGTCATTTTTGACTTCTGGAATTCCTTGCTTGGAGTACAAATATTGACTGCCAAAACTTTTATATTGGGTTTTCACCTGGGAGACCTAGCAGTTATTACAGAGCACTATGTTTGTGACTTGTTGGTAGACCTCTTCGCTTTGTCATTTTCTACATTTTTTTGGACATTGTTTATTTCAGGGAAGCAGAGAAGACAAAGTTGCTTATTTCTACACAGAGGCAAAAGGTTGTAGAACAAGAGGCTGAAACTGAAAGGAAACGAGCTATTATTGGTATGTGTGTCCGTTTAGAGAATCTCTTGAGTTGAAAATTTAACTTGCGCATGTGTGCTGGCATTTCCAGCTGTTGTTGACATTGTGGCATTGCTTTTGCTCTGCACCTGTGGAACTAAAATACCCAGAGTAGACCGGGGAACCCATATCAGAACAATCAGGTAGCGAAGACCAGAGCATTGTAGCCCCTGAGGCGCAACTGTGTGTGTGGTGGTGATTTCTCATGGGAATTGCAGTTTTAACCCTACTTTTGTGTAATTGCAATTTCTAAGGTGTAGTCTGATCCAAGCTGACAATTTAGAAATAAAAGTTGAATGTGGCTGGAAAATAAAATTTTTTCAGTTTGTTTTGTGAAGTTTGGCTCATTAAATATAATCTCTGAGCTTATGGTGGGGTTTTATGTTACCAATGGCAACTGTTGCTGTGATGGGTCAATGGGGGAATCCTTTTGAGGTGCTTTGATGACCTGGGACACTGTCACCAAAGACAGCTGGCCAGGTGGGCCCAGGCCTAGATGAATGACCAACTGGCCAAGGAGGAAATCTCTCCTGCAAATAACTCTGAAGAAGGATTGAGGGTTTAGAGTGGGAAGAATAAACTAGGTAATCCATGTACTGACAAAATAATGTGGACAGAAGAAAAAAAATTTCAAATGGCAATCGGTTCAAGTCATGCTATGAAAAGCCAAACTTCACAAAAAGGTTTATTAATGCACAGCCTCCGACTTGAGATTTTTATGATCTCATAGATTGTTGATGTCAAAGATTTTTTTGAACAGAAATTCAGTGGCTATAGTGTGAAGTTTTGTGTTGGAATTGCTTTCCATGTACAAAGATCACATTGTTTGTAGTTTTCTTTATCCGCTTCTCTTGTTTGGGACTGCGTGAGCTCTGACTGAAAAAGCACCAAGATGGCTTTTACTGTCCTGCTGTAACTCAGTCATAGAATGTTACAGAAGGAGGCCTTTCAGCCCATCATGTCGGTGTCGGCTCTTGAAAGACTGTATCCCGTTAGTCCCAACCTCACCACTCTTTCCCCATGGCCCTGCAATTTTTTCTTTTCAAATATAGTTGTCTCCTTGCCCCTTGGTGCGATCTAAAATCCTTTTTCAGCTCTGCTTTATTTGAAATTGTTCGCTTTATTAAATGCAACTTGTAAGTTTGTAAGGAAGCTGATGCATGAAGGACAGTTTTGGTGATGGCAGCAGCACCCACAAACAACATTTATGAGGTCTGAAAAAGAAGGTATGCAACAAATTTATATTGTAACAATCACAACCATTTATCTCCTGCAACATCAGAGATCTGAAAATAATCCTGTCAGTTTTGTTTTTTGGCAACCTCAATATAGCAAAGTTACTTAACATGGGTCATCTTGTTTTTGTTGTATAGAAAGGGAGCATGCTTCCCATGAGACTGAGTTCCTGAGCCTCACAGGCACAATTGAGTGAAAGAATTACTAAATTATGCCTTTTTTTTTTAGGGCCAATGTTGGTTTGTTTTTGCAAGACCTTAAATGCAGTAGCTAGAGTCCATGTTCACTCCAGTGAATAATATCAGTTTCTTTACAATGATTATTTCAATGCTATAGATTATAATTTAATCATCTGTGACTAGAGAATAAATTTAACTTCAAACCATAATGCTAGTTTAAATTTTAGTGTTGACCCATTGTTTTGCTGCCAAATCCTTCAGGCATCTTAATGTTATTGACCGTTTAATTAACTGCACACAATTTAACATGCAGTTAACTAAGGTGTATGTTTCTTGAACAAAAACAAGAAATGCTGGAATCACTCAGCAGGTCTGGCAGCATCTGTGGAAAGAGAAGCAGAGTTAACGTTTCGGGTCAGTGACCCTTCTTCGGAACTGACAAATATTAGAAAAGTCACAGATTATAAGCAAGTGAGGTGGGGTTGGGGCAAGAGATAACAAAGGAGAAGGTGCAGATTAGACCAGGCCACATAGCTGACCAAAAGGTCACTGAACAAAGGCAAACAATATGTTAATGGTGTGTTGAAAGACAAAGCATTAGTACAGATTAGGTGTGAATACACTGAATATTGAACAGCAGCAAGTGCAAACCTGAAAAAAACAGTGGGTAAGCAAACTGAACAAACTAAGATGAAATGAAATAAATGCAAAAAAAGATTGTAAAAAATGTAAAAAAGAATGTAAAAAAAAAAGGGAAGAAAAAATAACTAAAAATGAAAGTAAAATGGGGGGCTGTCATGCTCTGAAATTATTGAACTCAATGTTCAGTCCGGCAGGCTATAGTGTGCCTAATTGGTAGATGAGATGCTGTTCCTCGAGCTTGCGTTGATGTTCACTGGAACACTGCAGCAATCCCAGGACAGAGATGTGAGCATGAGAGCAGGGGGGAGTGTTGAAATGGCAAGCAACCGGAAGCTCAGGGTCCTGCTTGCGGACTGAGCGGAGATGTTCCGCAAAGCGGTCGCCCAGTCTGCGTTTGGTCTCCCCAATGTAGAGGAGACCACACTGTGAGCAGCGAATACAGTATACCACATTGTAAGAAGTACAAGTAAATCGCTGCACTAATGCTTTGTCTTTCAACACACCATTAACATATTGTTTGCCTTTGCTCCGTGACCTTTTGGTCAGCTATGTGGCCTGGTCCAATCTGCAC
This sequence comes from Heterodontus francisci, assembly GCF_036365525.1. NCBI lineage: Eukaryota > Metazoa > Chordata > Chondrichthyes > Heterodontiformes > Heterodontidae > Heterodontus > Heterodontus francisci. The sequence goes on along the minus strand of NC_090412.1, from coordinate 14,818,589 downwards.
CTTCTCCTTTGTTATCTCTTGCCCCACCCCCCCACCTCACTTGCTTATAATCTGTGACTTTTCTAATATTTGTCAGTTCCGATGAAGGGTCACTGACCCGAAACGTTAACTCTGCTTCTCTTTCCACAGATGCTGCCAGACCTGCTGAGTGATTCCAGCATTTCTTGTTTTTGTTTCAGATTTCCAGCATCCGCAGTATTTTGCTTTTATTTGTATGTTTCTTGACCTTTTCTCTGAATATTTTGAATTCAATACAAATCATTGCAAAGAACTACTATGAATGTAAGTTTGTTGTATGTTAGAGAGGTATGGAGTTTGTCCTGTAACACTATAGTTTGAAAGTTTGCAAAAGAAAGTGCTACAGGAGATGCTTGGTATTTTTACCACATTGTGTATGTGATGTGTTACGGTCAAGTGCGGTGGGGTTGAAGGGCATCCCTCTTTTCTCTCTCCTTGTTTGACCATAGCAGATTTAATTCTTAAAGTGAATATACTTGCCAATTCAGTAGGTATTTGGTTCTTATGATCATAGCAAGTAAATAATCACAGGTTTTCTTGAATTAACAAAGAGGTTAACTTTATTGTACCTAAACCGAACGAGTAAAAATAACACGCCGACTTTCACACACGCTCATACTAGAGGTTTACAGACACACGTAGGTTAGAGTGGGGGAAAGGTAGAGTTAGAGTCCATTTTAAAAAAAAAGTATACAGTCTGAAGTTTGTTGATTGGAAGTTCGGCTGGCTTCCAGCTGAATTCAGTGGTCCTGAGGCTTTTAGTTTGAAGAGGAGATGACTGGTTTGGTGAGTCTTGTGGAAATAGCGAGGTGGATGTTTTCCTCTGATGGGGTTTCTGATTGTAGCCGGCGACTGCAAAGGTGGTCAGTCAACAAATAGGGTTTGAAAGTTTTCAAGCTAGAATAGAGAGAGACACCAACCCCCACTTAGGGTCTGCTCATGTCAGAGTCCAGTTGTTTCTCCCCGGTTGCAGAGAAAACACCAGCTTAAAACCACAGAACAAAGAACAGTACAGCACAGGAACAGGCCATTCGGCCCTCCAAGCCTTGATCTTGATGCCTGCCTAAACTAACACCTTCTGCACTTCCGGAGCCCATATCCCTCTATTCCCTTCCTATTCATATATTTGTCAAGATGTCTCTTAAAGGTCGCTATCGTATCTGCTTCCACCACTTCCCCTGGCAGCAAGTTCCAGGCACTCTCCACCCTCTGTAAAAATAAAAAAACTTGCCTCGCACAACCGCTCTAAACTTTGCCCCTCGCACCTTAAACCTATGTCCCCTAGTAACTGACTCTTCCACCCTGGGAAAAAGCTTCTGACTATCCACTCTGTCCATGCCGCTTATAACTTTGTAAATCTCTATCATGTCGCCCCTCCACCTCTGTCGTCCCAGTGAAAACAATCCGACTTTTTCCAACCTCTCCTCATAGCTAATGCCCTCCAGACCAGGCAACATCCTGGTAAACCTCCTCTGTACCCTCTCCAAAGCCTCCAAGTCCTTCTGGTAGTGTGGCGACCAGAATTGCACGCAATGTTTTAAGTGTGGCCTAACTAAGGTTCTGTACAGCTGCAACATGACTTGCCAATTTTTATACTCTATGCCCTGACTGATGAAGACAAGCATGCCGTATGCCTTCTTGACTACCTTATCCACCTGCGTTGCCACTTTCAATGACCTGTGGACCTGTACGCCCAGATCTCTCTGCCTGTCAATACTCCTAAGGGTTCTGCCATCTACTGTATACTTCCCACCTGCATTAGACCTTCCAAAATGCATTACCTCACATTTGTCTGGATTAAACTCCATCTGCCATTTCTCCACCCAAGTCTCCAACCAATCAATATCCTGCTGTATCCTCTGACAATCCTCATTACTGTCCGCAACTCCACCAACCTTTTGTGTTGTCCGCCAACTTACTAATCAGACCAACTACATTTTCCTCCAAATCATTTATATATACTACAAACAGCAAAGGTCCCAGCACTGTTCCCTGTGAAACACCACTAGTCACATCCCTCCATTCAGAAAAACACCCATCCACTGCTACCCTCTGTCTTCTATGACTGAGCCACTTCTGTATCCATCTTGCCAGCTCACCTCTGATCCCATGTGACTTCACCTTTTGTACCAGTCTGCCATGCGGGACCTTGTCAAAGGCTTTACTAAAGTCCATACAGATAACATCCACTGCCCTGCCTTCATCAATCATCTTCGTCACTTCCTCAAAAAACTCAATCAAATTAGTAAGACACGACCTCCCCTTCACAAAACCATGCTCTGTCTCGCTAATAAGTTCGTTTGTTTCCAAATGGGAGTAAATCCTGTTCCAAAGAATCCTCTCTAATAATTTCCCTACCACTGACGTAAGGCTCACCGGCCTATAATTTCCTGGATTATCCTTGCCACCCTTCTTAAACAAAGGCACAACATTGGCTATTCTCCAGTCCTCTGGGACCTCCCCTGTAGCCAATGAGGATGCAAAGATTTCTGTCAAGGCCCCAGCAATTTCTTCCCTTGCCTCCCTCAGTATTCTAGGGTAGATCCCATCAGGCCTTGGGGACTTATCTACCTTAATGCTTTGCAAGACACCCAACACCACCTCCTTTTTGATAATGAGATGACTGAGACTATCTACACACCCTTCCCTAGGCTCATCATCCACCAAGTCCTTCCCTTTGGTGAATACTGATGCAAAGTTTCCATTTAGCATCTCACCCATTTCCTCTGGCTCCACACATTGATTCCCATCTCTGTCCTTGAGTGGGCCAACCCTTTCCCTGGTTACCCTCTTGCTCTTTATATATGTATAAAAAGCCTTGGGATTTTCCTTAATCCTGTTTGCCAATGACTTTTCATGACCCCTTTTAGCCCTCCTAACTCTTTGCTTAAGTTCCTTCCTACTGTCTTTATATTCCTCAAGTGCTCCATCTGTTCCTAGCCTTCCAGCCCTTACAAATGCTTCCTTTTTCTTTTTGATTAGGCTGACAATATCCCTTGTTATCCAAGCTTCCTGAAACTTGCCAAACTTGTCTGTCTTCCTCACAGAAACATGCTGGTCCTGGATTCTAAACAGCTGACGTTTGAAAGACTCCCACATGTCAGATGTTAATTTATCCTCAAACAGCTGCCCCCAATCTAAATTCTTTAGTTCCTGCCTAATATTGTTATAATTAGCCTTCCCCCAATTTAGCACCTTCACCTGAGGACTACTCTTATCCTTATCCACAAGTACCTTAAAACTTATGGAATTATGGTCACTGCTCCTAAAATGCTCCCCCACTGAAACTTCGACCACCTGGCCGGGCTCATTCCCCAATACCAGGTCCAGAATGGCCCCATCCCTAGTTGGACTATCCACATACTGTTTCAAGAAGCCCTCCTGGATGCTCCTCACAAATTCTGCCCCATCCAAGCCCCTAGCACTAAGTGAGTCCCAGTCAATATTGGGGAAGTTAAAATCACCCACCACCACAACCCTGTTACCTTTACATCTTTCCAAAATCTGTCTACATATCTGCTCCTCTACCTCCCGCTGGCTGTTGGGAGGCCTGTAGAAAACCCCCAACATCGTGACTGCACGCTTCCTATTCCTGAGCTCCACCCATATTGCCTCGCTGCATGACCCCTCTGAGGTGCCCTCCCGCAGTACAGCTGTGATATTCTCCTTAACCAGTAATGCAACTCCCCCACCCCTTTTACATCCCCCTCTATCCCACCTGAAGCTTCTAAATCCTGGAACATTTAGCTGCCAATCCTGCCCTTCCCTCAACCAAGTCTCTAATAGCAACAACATCATATTTTCCAAGTACTAATCCAAGCTCTAAGTTCATCAGGGGAAGGGCTTGTCACATGACAGTCATTCAAACATAGCAGTTAGCAGTATTTCTTCTTTCTAAAGAAAGAGAACAGACAGTTCCTTTAAACTTCCGGGGTCTTGGTTCTTGCTGGGGAATTAGCAGACATTTTGTGTTTCTCCTCACTGTCCTTTGCAATGTAGGATACAGTGTCGCAAACTAGGTGATCTTAAGCTGAAAGGATGGCTTTGCTGGCAGCTTGTTATTTTAAAAAAAAAAAGTCTGATACAAATTCAGATTTCCAGCCAGTGGACCATAGAAAATTATTGTTCAACAAAACACACAGATGTAACGGATGCTAATGCTGAGTACCTTTAAATATGAATCCTCAAGTATTGTCCATTAAGAATACAGTTAATATCAATGTCACAAAAGGCATAATTATTTTTGGGTTTATCAGACATTTTTTGTACAGTTGTCAGGTCTGATCTTGGGCCATCAGGAAATTGAGAAATACTGACTGCTTAAACATTCTTATTAAAAATCATGCTTGGGTTTTGCGGACTTGTGCATTACAGTACATTTAAATGTGTCTCTGCTTTTTTAATATACAGAGGCAGAAAAAGTTGCACAAGTAGCACAGATTCAATTCCAGCAAAAGATTATGGAAAAGCAAACGCAGAAGAAGATTTCAGAAATTGAAGGTAAGTATTTTGGCAACATCTGGTCATCATTCAAAGTGCACACATTCAAATTAGTTCAGCGTGGGAGATGGCATGCTCTGTATCTTAACCCTGTTCGTTTGAATCTTAACTGTCCAGTCATATATGGCCAGATGCCCATACACATGAAACTAAGCTTCGAAGTATCTTAACTATCCATCTAATTCACTTTTTTTTTTTTTTTCTCCACCCCCCCCCCCCAATTTCTCTCCTCCTCTAAAAGACATGGACTTACTTCTGGGTGCAATTCCATGAGTGTCAGACATTCTCCAGTAACTGACTGAAATGGGCTGTAGTCCTTAGTGAGTGGTAGAGGGCTATTTGACCATCAGGGCCATGATGACAATTGTTTCTCCGTCATTGTTGAATAGTGATCACAAGCTAGAATCCTGCTACATTTTTTTCCCTTCGGGGGCACTTGAACCAGTTTTAGCAGTCTAACGTTAACTTTCATATCGAACCTGAGGCCTTCAGACTGTGTGGTCAACTCTTTACTGAATAAACAGCAAGCATCGTTGAGGAGCTCTGAAAATGGATTCTGAGATAAGTCAGGAATACAGCCCACTCAGAAAATCTTGGTAGAACTGCCTCACATGACGACCATCTTTCTCCCTCAAGGGACAGAGCTCTTGAAGCCACCACTTGGGACAGTATCGATGATTCTTTGAGTTTATGTCCAAAGAGTTTGAATCACAAGTCATCGGGGGCTCATGGCTTAAGATTTTCCTCTATGCTGTCTCAGTATTTCCCTTTAATACACAATTCTTTTTGGAGCTTCTCATCACCCACTCAGAATGTCAATAATCATCGATCATGTAAAAAACTGAAGCTAGTTTGTTTGGAAATCTCAAATCTGCAGACCAGCCAAGACTTTTTCAGTGTAAATGAAACCTTCCCTTTTCCCTGTCCCCCATGATGTAGAATATGAATGCAGTAATATGAAATATAGACTTTAGCCAACAATTTGTTTTAAAAACAATGTATACTGTAAAACATTTTTTTAACAAGATTTCCATTGAATCAGTTAGGAAGGAAGATTATACACATTTAGATTTGAACGAAAGCAATACTCCAAGTATTTAAAGTAATGCAACAGACAGTAGTGGGGGGGAAAAAGGGTGACGTCAGAGATACCGGCTGATATAAGTTGCATGAAGTAGAACTTTTATATGAAAATCTGCCCCAGTAGCCGGAATTCACCCACTCTTATTCTTCCACTTTGCGAGGTTACCTCATTCTGGTATAGCAGTCTAACGTTAACCTTTTTCTTGATATGGCAGTTTCAAAACTGAGCACTGGAAGAAATGTGGGCTACTGTATTAGTTCACTGTACTCTGCATTGGTGAATCAATGGCAGTGTGCAGTCACTACATGGATTAAATGTTAAAATACTTGTTTTCTGCTGTAATTCCCGGATGGCATTCCATGTTTAAATTGAGAAGTAGAGATTTAATCTCTTTGGTTTGCTTGCAGATACTACTTTTTTAGCTAAAGAAAAAGCTAGAGCAGATGCAGACTTCTACACTGCTCAGAAAACTGCACAAGCCAACCAGGTATGAAACCTTTTTTTCTGTGCGCTTGATTTCCCTAGATAATCGCAGAATGCAAACAACAAGGTTATATATGTTCCATTGTAGAATAATTGTAATGAAAGAGAAGATTGGAAATGTTTGGAATCCATTCTGAGACAGGATAAACTGTCACCTAGAAGAGCACAGATTAATCAAGGATAGTCAGCATCGATTTGTTAAGGGAAGATCTTGTCTGACTATATGTTGTTTGAATTTTTTGAAGTAGCAGGGAAGATTGATGAGGGTAGCGCAGTTGATGTGGTCTACATGGGTTTTAGCAAGGCTTTTGACGATGTCCCACATGGCAGACTTTTTTATTTTATAAAAAGCCCAAGGGATCCAGGGAAATGCAGCAAGGTGGATACAAAATTGGCTCAGCGGCAGGAAACAAAGGGTTGACTGTTTTTGTGACTGAGGAAGGCTGTTTACAGTGGCGTTCTGCAGGGCTCAGTCCCCTGCTTTTTGTGGTTATATATTAACGATTTAGCCGTAAATGTAGGGGGCATGATCAAGACGTTTGCAGATGACACAAAGATTAGCCGTGTGGTAGATAGCAAGGAGGATGGCCGTAGGCTGCAGGAAGATATCGATGGTCTGGTCAGGGGGGCAAAAACTGGCAAATGGAATTCAACCAAGAGAAGTGTGAGGTGATGCATTTGGGGCAGTCAAATAAGGCAAAGGGATACGCAATTAATGGGAGAATAGAGTTGTAGAGGAAGTGAGGGTCCTTTGAGTGAATGTCCACAGCTCCCTGAAGGTAGCAGGGCAGGTTGATAAGGTGCTTAAAAAGGTATATGGAATCCTTTCCTTTATTAGCTGAGGTATAGAATATAAGAGCAGGGAGGATTAGACTCGGCTTGTTTTGCGGCCGGCACAGACACAATGGGCCAAGTGGCCTCTTTCTGTGCCGTAAACTTTCTATAATTCTATGTGTAAATACACTGGAACTATGCTGCTCAGCAATGTATAGAAAGAGTCCCTGTTTTACCAATTTTTTTTCAGTCTATAGATCCTGCTTTGATCTGAAACAGTCTCCCATATTCCCCCAACAAGCTTTGATGGGTATGGACATTTCATGTATATGTCTCCATTCCAATCAACTGTTTGGTTAGAGAAGACTCAGGCCATGTCACTCTGGTGTGCAATTGTAATTGATCATCTGAATTTTTTTTCAATGACTTAGTCACTGAATGCTGTTGACACTATGGAAGCTATGTTTAGACGGTGTCATTGTTCACTTTATCACCTACCAAGTTACCTTTCAATTATGACGGCAATCATTTTTGAACCACAATGTAGAAATTGTTCATCTTTCACTTCATTAAAGAAATGTTCCACACTTCCACTCCATTTTACTAACTGCATCATTTAGCGGGCAAATATTTGGAGTCATAATCCACCAGCATATGGCTTGACATGAGAAGTATGTAACTGATTACAATGGAATTTACAAGATAGAATTGTGTGTTAAAATAATGGCATCGGCAATAGACACTTGCCAAATAATTTATAGGATCTTAAATTTACTTTTTAAGATGTGAAATACAGTTGTCTGCAGCATATGCAGTGCACATTTGTTGTGCTCGAATAGTGAAGAGTTTTGATTTTGAGTTGGTGATTCTAAAATATTACCTCTTTCTTTATCAGTAAAATTCTTGGGATAAGTAATAGAAGTAGGTGTAGGCCATTCAGCCTCTTGAGCCTGCAACACCATTCAATAAGATGATGGCCGATCTGATCATGGCTTCCACTCCTTTCCTGCCTGTTTTTCCTTTCTCCCTCCTCCTTTTTCTCCCCCCCCAAAATAACCCTTGACTCCCTTGTAGATCAAAAATCTGCCTAACTCAGATGTTTGAGCTGTGTTTGTTTGAGTAGAAGATACCTGTGGACATGGGCAAATGTTACTCTGTTAAATATGCAAAGTTTACACTTTCTTTAAAATAATACATTGAATAAATTTTACAATTCTTAGAGAACAGAGGAGAGAAAAAAGTGTTCAGTTTTTCATGGAAAGAAAGTGAATCGTGATGAGGACTCGAGTTCTTTGCAGCCATTAGTTATATGCTATTTATTATGATTAGTGGGTATGGGATTATTCATATATCAGAACTGAAGTGAGAATTTCTCTTTTTTTTTTCTAACAATAGATGAAACTGACGAAAGAGTATTTGGAGCTGGCTAAATACCAAGCAATTTCAGCAAATAGCAAGATTTATTTTGGCAGTGACATCCCAGACATGTTTGTGGATACCAACCTCTTTCAGCAAAACACTGAAAGGAGGACTGAGGAAGCTTCCTCCAGTAAGGATAAGGACCAGGTGATGGCTGCACCTAAAGCAACATCAAGCAAGAAACAAAAAAATGCAATAAAGGACTCCACAGAGACTGCAACTTAGTCTGAGCATATGTGAAAGATGACCGTGCTTTGTTAAATATTGCAGAATATGGATAATACAACATTGGATTATGCTCGCATGGATTCTGGTATGACAACCATCAGATTGGGTGCAGCATTATATTAAGGGGTACTCTGTTTTATACAAAAATATTGGAATGACAACAGGATGAAATTTTGACATGTTACCGATGACTAAAACTCTGGCTATGCTCAGTGTTCCTAAACACTTAATCCACGCCAAAAGCTGCTGTATGTCTGATACAAAATGTTGCGCCTAACTGAAAGCTGATTGTGGCATTCTGTGAATTTACGAAAACCTGTAATAAGGATTACTTTGTGTATTTGTAAGGCCATCACAGGGTTATGATTGGAATACCTAAAACGCAATAAATGTGATTTTGGTTATGATCAAATCAAGAGGAAAATGATTGACAACTGTGAAGAAATCTTTTTTAAAAACTTGGACAAACTACAACACTCTTGCAAACAGATCAGTGGAATTGGAAAATACATTTTAGAATGATCAAGATGCTGTTATATTTCAGCAATTCACATGTCCCTATTCACATTTGTTATCCGAAATGATGAAAACCAAGCTCCCCAGTCACCAGTTGGCTAATGCCATAATCTGTATTAAATGTTTTATTTCCAAGAGGGTACTTCACTTTATACTGCCTCCCAAAAATACATTGGCAGTAGTCCTGTATGACTCTATTTTTGGAAGGCAGTAAAAAGATGTTGGCCTCCAGACTGTTAAATCTGCAACAGGAATCTTTAGGTAGTTTTGGTAGGGGGAAGTGTTGACTTTTGATGGTGTATCATTGTTGAAGGTGGGTTTGGATCCTGATGCTTACGGGTTTTTGGAAACTGTTTTGGAGTTGTCATGTTTCCTGCAGTGTGAATTTTGGAAAATAATTTTTTGCGAAGCCATTTTTCAATTTGTAACATTTTTTTACACTGACTAGAACTCGTCCATTTGCAGGGATATAACTGCTATTGAATGCTTTGGTGCACAGGTACTTGTGTCCCTTTAACTCTTAAAATGCAAGTAGCCATTCTGATTGTGGGAACCAGTACAGCCAGGGTCGAAGATTTGCTGTAGCCATCCAAGACTGAGCCATAAGTATAGGCAATGATGCAGAATTTCTTCTATTCCATTAATAGCATTTTTAAATGAGCTCTCACATATGTTGCTTAGTTGTTGGAAAAACTAAAATGAACTTAAAATAAATATTACATTTTGATGTATTGGCTGAATTGCAGGCAAATGTTAAAGGTACTTTTCCTTAAACATAACCCTACTCTGATCTCTGGGTAACTGGTATATGCAGATACTAATGTTTATTTTTGATAATTCATTACACAATAGAAACATTTAACATCATGCTGAGTAGTTGATAGCCTCTTGTAGTGATCTAGCTTTTATATGCAATGTTTGTATTGAACTGATGCTGATTTCCCCCCCAGATTTCTTAAGGTTTTGATGTGAAAATTGAGTATCGGTTCCAGTGGGTCTGACTTATTTCTCTTCTTATAAATCGGTGCCTGTCTCAAATGATGTACCAAAAAATCTCTTTTTTTAAAAAAAAAACTATATAAGCAACTCTTTGAATTGATTTAAATTTTATTTCATTATATTGGGAATTTGTTGGGTTTTTTAATGTTGCTCCTTTTGGCACTGAATATACAATGCAGATTTGTGTATTAGATTGGTATTTTTAATGTGAACTGTATAAAATCATTTGCACTTAATGGATTCCAAAATTCTGATGTCTTACCTCCGTTGATAAGCATCTAAGATTTTTTTTCTGCATCTGGGCAATGATGGGAATCAGTTTTTAAGTTCACATTACTTTTTGAAACCATCTGTTGTAGGATGCTGATTGATATGCAAGGTGCAACTGTTAAATGCTTTGAACAACTGTCTGGAATTTGGTTTTATGTTTTAAGAACAGTCAAGTTGAAATATCTGGTGAATGGGTTTGAAACATATGAAGAACTTGAGTAGCTCTGTCTAAAACAAATTTTGTAAAGTGAATCTAAAAGGCACAAAATAGACTTTTTCCAATATCTCAAAATAAACTTATTTTGATACCAGATTGCCTGACTCTGCATTATTTGAAAGGGATGGTTCTCTTGTGCATATTTTACATTTGGGTTGTTTTAGAGTAAGTACTGCCATCATCTATGGGGCGGCGCAGTGGTTAGCACCGCAGCCTCACAGCTCCAGGGACCCGGGTTCGATTCCGGGTACTGCCTGTGTGGAGTTTGCAAGTTCTCCCTGTGTCTGCGTGGGTTTCCTCCCACAAGCCAAAAGACTTGCAGGTTGGTAGGTAAATTGGCCATTATAAATTGTCACTAGTATAGGTAGGTGGTAGGGAAATATAGGGACAGGTGGGGATGTTTGGTAGGAATATGGGATTAGTGTAGGATTAGTATAAATGGGTGGTTGATGTTCGGCACAGACTCGGTGGGCCGAAGGGCCTGTTTCAGTGCTGTATCTCCAATCTAATCTATAACAAAAATAGAGTAGCAATTTTAGATTTTAATTACCCCAAGATAGATGGGGAAAAAACATAGTGCTATCAGTAGAAAAGAAGAATTTTTGACATGCAAAGGAGAACTTTTTCAATCAATATGTTTCCAGTCTAATAAGGAAGGAATTCGTACTGTATCTGATTTCTGGGAAATAAAGCAAGGCAAGTGGAGTGTTACAGTAAGAGATCATCTAGCTAACAGTGGCCACACAATTTGATTTAAAGTAATAATGGAAAGAGACCAGAAAATATTGAAGGTAAAAATGCTCAACTGGGGAAGAGCCAATTTCAGTGATTTTTTTTTAAAAGGGCATAGCAGAGGTAGATTGGAAAAGGTGATTGCAGGGCAAAGCAATAACTGAGCAATGCAGGGAAGAAAGTGTTCAAAGTAGGCATTTTCCTTTGAAGCGAAAAGGTAGAGCATCCAAAGGTAATGCAGCCTGGATGACAGGAAATATATGTTAAAATAAAACAAAGAGGAGGCTTATGCCATGGTAGGAACAAGATCCAGTTAATAACCAGGAAGATTGTGGGAAATACAGGAGGGAATTGAAAAAGTTAATATTGGAGGCAGAGAGAGGTTATTTGAAAAAAGGGGTAAACCAGGAAACGACAGACTAGAATAAAAACTGCTGAAAATACTCTGGTCTGGCAGCATCTGTGGAGAGTGAAACAGTGTTGACGTTTCAGGTCGATGACCTTTTGTTAGAAATGTAATAGATTTTGAGCAAATGAAAGGGGGAGGGGGTAGAAGAACAAAAGGGAAGGCCTGTGATGGGGCAGAGGGTGGGAGAGACTAAACATGTCATGGAACAAAAGACAAAGGGGTGGTAATAGTTGTAGTAAAAGACAAAGCATTTGTCCAGAGAGAATGTTACTGGCAGAATAATGAACAGCTCTGTCCGAAAGCAAAGACCTGAAAACAAGTTCAAGACTGGCGCATGGTTTTTTAAAAAAAACACCCCATCAAAATGGGGGTCATGGTCTGAAATTGTTGGAACTCCATATTGAGTCCAGAAGGCTGAAAAGTGCCTCATTGGAAGATGAGATACTGCTCCTTGAGCTTGTGTTGCGCTTCACTGGAACACTGCAGCAGGCTGAGGACAGAAATGGGTGTGAGAGCAAGGCGGTGAATTAAAATGACAAGCGACTGGAAGCTTGGGTCATGCTTGTGGACGAGCAGAGGTGTTCCGCAAAGTGGTTATCCAATCTGCATGTGGTGTCCCCAATGTAAAGGAGGCCACATTGCAAATACAGTATACCAAATTGAAAGCAGTACAAGTGAATTGCTGCTTCACCTGGAAGGAGTGTTTGGGGCCTTGGATGGTGAGAGGAGGTAAAAGGACAGATGTTACACCTCTTGCAAGTGCATGGGAAGAGCATGAGGTGTCAGGGCTGATGGAATATGGACCAGGGTTTCACGAAGGGAGCGGTCCCTTCGGAATGCTGATGGGAGAGGAAGTTGTGTTTCGTGGTGGTGGAAATGGCAGAGGATGATCCTTTGAATGTGGGCACTTCAGTAAGGCTTTTGATAAGGTCCCGCATGGGCGATTGGTTAAGAAGGTAAGAGCCCATGGGATCCAGGGCAATTTGGCAAAGTGGATCTAAAATTGGCTTAGTGGCAGGAGGGCAGAGGGTGATGGTCGAGGGTTGTTTTTGTGAGTGGAAGCCTGTGACCAGTGGTGTACCACAGGGATCGGTGCTGGGACCCTTGCTGTTTGTAGTGTACATTAATGATTTAGACTTGAATATAGGAGGTAAAAGTTTGCAGAAGACATGAAAATTGGTGGTGTCGTAAATGTGAGGAGGAAAGCCTTAGGTTACAGGACGATATAGATGGGCAGAGCAGTGGCAAATGGAACTTAATCCTGAGAAGCGTGAGGTGATGCCTTTTGGGAGGATTAACAAGGCAAGGGAATATACAATGGACGGTAGGACCCTAGGAAGTACAGAAGGTCCGAGGGATCTTGGTGTACTTGTCCATAGATCACTGAAGGCAGCAGCACAGTAGATAAGGTGGTTAGGAAGGCATATGGGATACTTGTCTTTATTAGCCGAGGCATAGAATATAAGAGCAGGGAGGTTAAAATGGAGCTGTATAAACTGCTAGTTAGGTCACAGCTGGAGTACTGTGTACAGTTCTGGTCACCACACTATAGGAAGGATATGATTGCACTGGAGAAGGTGCAGAGTAGTTTCACCAGGATGTTGCCGGGGCTGGAGCATTTCAGTTGTGAAGAGAGACTGAAAAGGCTAGGGTTGTTTTCCTTTGAACAGAGAAGGCTGAGGGGGGACATGATTGAGATATACAAAATTATGAGAGGCATTGATAGATTAGATAGGAAGAAACTTTTTCCCTTAGCGGAGGGGTCAATAACCAGGGGGCAACATTTAAGAAGTATTTAGATGAGTACTTGAAACACCATCGCGTACAAGGCTACGGGCCAAGTGCTGGAAAATGGGGTTAGAATAGTTAGGTGCTTGATGGCCAGCATGGATACTATGGGCTGAAGGGCCTGTTTCTGTGCTGTATAACTCTATGACGGGTGGGGTGAAAAGCGAGGACAAGGGAAACCCTATCACAGTTTTGGGAGGGAGGGGAAGGGGTGAGAGCAGAAGTGTGGGAAATGGGTAGGAGACGGTAAAGTGCCCTGTCAAGTACAATGGAGTGGGGTGGGTGGGGGAGTCCTTTGGTTGAGGGGAAAAGGAGAAATGGAGAAACTGGGAGAATGGAATGGATCCTTACATGAGGTAGAGTGTGAGGAAGTGTGTCAAGGTAGCTGTGGGAGTCAGTGGGCCTATTGGGAATATCAGTAGACAGCCTATCCCCCAGAAAGGGACACAGAGGAGGGGAAAGGGTCATAGATAGACCATGTGAAAATTAGAGACAGATGAAAATTGGAAGCAAAGTTGAAGATTTCCCGTTCCGGGCAAGAGCAAGAAACGACACTGATAGTCATCAATGTACTGGAAAAAGTGTTGGGGAAGGGGCCTGAGTAGGACTGGAACAAGGAATGTTTGACATACCTGACAAAAAGACAGGCGTAACTAGGACCCATGCAGGTACTCATAGCAACACTTTTCATTTGAAGGCAGTGAGTGGAGTTGAAGGAGAAGTTGTTCAAAGTGAGAACAAGTTCAGCCAGGCAGAGGAAGATGGTGGCAGATAGGGGTTGGTTGGGCATCTGTTCAAGGAAGAAGCAGAGAGCCCTCAGACCATCTTGGTGGGGGGATGGAGGTGTAGAGAAATTGGACGTGCATGGTGAAGAGGAGGCAGTTGGGCCAGGAAACTGGAAATTGTTGAAATGACGTAGGCTGCGAGAAGTGTCATGGATGTAGATGGGAAGAGACTGGATAAGGGGAGAAAAAATACAGTCGAGTTAGGAAGAAATAAGTTCAGACTAACATTGGTGGTGGGGAAGTGGCTGGAAGCCATTATCAGGAACAAAATAAATTTTCATTTGGAAAGGTGAGCCAGTATAAATTTGTTCCAGGTAAATTGTATCTCACTAATTTTGAATTAAGATTTAACAGAAGATTGATCACGATAATGCAGTAGATGAATATATGGCTTTTTGGAGGCATTTGACAGCGCCACATGGGCTAAGAGGGTGGAAGACCATGGAATTAAAGGACACGTGGATACAACATTGCCTTGGTGCTGGGAAGTCTAGTAATGGATGTTTTTCAAACTGGAAAGTAGTTTGCAGTGGCTTACCCCAATACTCAGTTTTGGTTCCATTACCCTGCAATTTTTATAAATGACCTAGATTTTGGTGTAAGGAGCAGCATTATAAAACTTGCAGATAATGCGAAACTTGACAAAGTGATGGGTCATGATGAAGATAGTTATAGACTTCGGGATGACATAGGATAGTGAAATGATCAGAAGCATGGAAGATGAAGTTCAATGTGGGGAAATGTGAAGTGCTGCACTTTAGGAGGACTGATAGAAATGCAATATACCATTAATGGCACAATTATGAAAAATGTGAATGAGAAGAGAGATGTTGGTGTCCATTACATGAATCTTTAAAGGTAGGTCAGGGCAAGTTGATAGGTGGTTAAAAGAGCATACTTGGGTTTATTAATAAAGTAATAGAATATAAAACCAAAGAGATCATGCTGGAACTTTATATTACTGTTTAGGCCTCAGCTGAAGTAGTCTGGGCACCACACCAGGAAAGATGTAAAGGCATTAGAAAGGATACTGAGGAGGTTTACCAGGATGCTCTTAAGGACAAGGGACTTTGGATATGATGAGAGGTTGGAATAGTTAGGACCATTCTCCTTGGAATAGAGAAAGTCAAGAGGTGACCTAATAAAGATTTTCAAGCTGATAGGTTTTGATGGAATTAATAGGGAAAACATATTCTCTCTGATAACTTGGACAATAACTAGAGGCCATGGACTCAAAATCATTGGAAAAAGAGCTGGGGGGAAGATGAGAAATTTATTCACTGACTTGTCGGGATCTGGAATGTTCTACTTAAAACAGTGGTGGAAGCTGATTTCATAAATAATTTTAAAAGGGAGTTGGACAAGTTGATGAGGAACTTACAGGTTAGAGACAAAAAGCAAAGACATAGAACTCAGCACAACTGCTTTAAGAACCAGCACAGGTATGATGGACTGAATGACCGCCTCCTGTGTTGTAAGTTTCTATGATTCTATTCGTTCACATTTCATGAAAGTTATTTCTGTTGCTTCATTACCTGTTTTAATTCTAAAACGTGAATATCTATTCTATCACATGTTGAAGCTGCACTGATTACATATTTTTTGTAATCACTTTTGTATTAACAAATGATATATCATGACTTTTAACAAGTGGGAGGTATTATAACTTCACGTGCACCTTGATTCATTGTAAGATGAATTTTTGAATATGCAACTTTTATTTTTATATAAGCCTTTTGTATTAATCAAGTAGGTATTCAATAATTAACCTACACTAGGGCATTTGGCACCATATAACCTAAAATCTGTCAAGCTTTACAAAACTGTTAGGTACAAGAAGCAATCTGCCATTAATGCAATTCATAAAGTGTGAAATTGCTAACATAGTAACTACAGTTACAATAACACTTTGTCCGGTTGACTGTCTCTACTGACAATAGGGCTTCAGAACAATTAGCATGGACTCGAGCAGAAAAATGAAATAACAGCCCTGAGAGCAGACCAGGAATGTGAGATAGTGGGTCCAAATTTTCTGACATGAGCTTTGAAAGAAGTATGATGAGAAAAGATGGGAAACTTTTTCGATTGTTACAGGCTGATGTTTGGTCAACCAAAAGGGTATGACATCTTGGGAACCCCTCCATACCCTGAGAGATTGGAGATAAAGGGTGGACTGGCTCCTCTTCCTTTGTTTGGAAGACACTCAACGCTGTATTGGCCATCACGCTGTTTGAAAAGCTCCCAGTAGGGTAAACACCTGTATCAATGTTAACGCCTATACCCTCCATCAATAGTGGCAGAAAAGAGAGACCAGTTGCAAAGTTAGGCTGTAGAGCCACCAAGACAGAAACAAAGGCTGGCCCTGGAAGAGAACCAAGCAACAGTGGCTACACAGGAAGAGGATCAGAATCCAAACAGAGGATACCTCGGGTGAAGTGAAAGCTTCCTCAAGACTCACAAGCGAGCACAAACTCTACCCAGCATGGCTGGGTGATAGAAGTCTCATTCTGCACTGTAAGCTAGAGTTGAGGCACACATGGGTGGTTATCCTTGTGTAAAATGTAAAATACTACCATGATTGGAGTCAAGTGAATCATTGGGAAGAGATAAAAAATACCTAAGAAACGTCCCAGGAAATGTGGCTTGCTTTTTAAATTCTAGTGGTAACATGGTTAGATGTTGGCCTTTAAACCTAAGAACGAGCTTCATATCCTGTCCAGACCGATAGGATCATAGTCTTTTTCTTGGAAGACTACTTGATTACTGACTGGGAATAGACAGCACGGGCCGGGCTTTTAAAGCCCACTGAGTGTGGGTACGGAGGTGAGCGCAATTTAAAGATCATGTTCTTGGAGGGCAGCACTGGGGACCCGCTACCTCCGGAACACAATGCCATTTTTAGAGGGGCGATGGGAGAGAGGGAATGTGTCAGGCACATGCCTCCAATTAATTGCCTGTTGAGTTCATTGAAGAGACCATTGACAGGCTTGTCAACAGCAGCTTTTAATTTTCAAAGGCTAAGAATGTGGAGGACACCATGTGGGGAATACAATAGGGCATTCAAGTCATGAACATAGTTGGGGACCATGAGAGCTAAAGGAAGAGCTGATTAAAATATTGCAGAGGCCAAAAAAAAAGCTCAACTGCTTCAAAATTGCCACAGAGAGGCCATTACTGCAGCTGTAAGACTTGCTTCGCTCAGTGGTCAGTGGCAGGAATGTGGAGAGGGATGTGAGGCTGCTGACGTCACTTGGGCATCTGTGGTTGGCAGCGGAAGGACTGGTGAACAAACACACAAAGCCAAGCTGAGGGTGGTCAGATGGGAACAGGCTGTTCTGACATTGGATCGAGCAGCGAGATGAGATTCAGCAGATGCAACCTTCTGGACAGCCAGGAGGCCAGAGCACCTCAGCAAGCAGCTGCATTGAGGAAAGCACTACCCAACACATCAGATGCACATCCCAAGAGTCAGCTCCCTGCAAATGACAGAGTGCCAGTACGTTGGAGCCTGCGCTCACCCAGGCAGATAGTCTCTGACCTGTGCGCTGTGATCCACAATGACCTGAGGCCTCACAGCTCCCATTGGCAGTCCTTTAACTGCAGTTGTCAAGTTCTCTGTTGCCCTTAAATTCTATGAAACTGGGTCATTACAGAGATCAGCTGTGGACCTAGGTGGCATCTCGGAGTTGGCAGCTCATCACGCCATCAGGCAGGTCATGGATGCTATTTTCAGGAGGGCAAGGATCTACATCCACTTTGACACAGATGGGCCTGCGGAGACACAGAGAGCATTGGGTTCAGCCTCCATCGCTGGATTCACTCTGGTCCGGGGCAATATTGCTTGCACCGATGTGGCCATCAACGCACCCAGCAACCGATCAGTGAGGTCCATCAACAGGAGGGGCAACTCAATGTCCAACTGGTCCGTGAAAACAACAAGAGCTTCCTCTATGTGTGCGCTCGCTTTCCTGGCAGCTGCCATGACCTCTTCATCCTCCACCAGTCCAGCTGCCTCGGTACTTCACTCCATCCCCCAAATGTGTGGATGGAGCCAACGGGAAGGGAAATCCCTTGAATAGATGGCTACTGACCCTTCTACGGCAGCCCCAGACAGAGGCACAGATACGAAAAAAAACAATGCCACCTGCTCGGCAGGCCAACCATTGAGCAGGCCATCCAGCTTCTGAAGAAGCAATTTCGGTGCCTGGATCAGTTGTATAGAGCTGTCAAATACCCTTCTGCAAGCGTCGGTCATTATAGTGGTCTGTTACACTCTCCAGGGAAGTGTGGAGCCTTAAGGACAGCGAGGGCGTGGAAGGAGGCAGCTCATCGGGGTAGGAATAGGAGGTAAGAGACAAGGAGGAAGAGGGGACGGAGGGGGATAGCACTGAACAGAGAGGTGCCCCTGCTGTATGAAAAGGTGGCCTCTTTATTTATTTTATTTTTTATTTTTTTATTTATTTAGAGATACAGCACTGAAACAGGCCCTTCGGCCCACCGAGTCTGTGCTGACCATCAACCACCCATTTATACTAATCCTACACTGATCCCATCTTCCTACCACATCCCCACCTTCCCTCAATTCCCCTACCACCTACCTATACTAGGGGCAATTTATAATGGCCAATTTACCTATCAACCTGCAAGTCTTCGGCTGTGGGAGGAAACCGGAGCACCCAGCGAAAACTCACACGGTCACAGGGAGAACTTGCAAACTCCGCACAGGCAGTACCCAGAATTGAACCCGGGTCGCTGGAGCTGTGAGGCTGCGGTGCTAACCACTGCGCCGCCCCAATCACTGCGCCACTGTGCCGCCCCCCTGCCATCCTGCGGGAATGAGGACCTCCCTCCTTGCCCTCACAGCCTCCAGCATTAGATCCAGATGGGCATCGATGAAGCGAAGTTCTGTCCTGCCCCTCCAGCTCCCCTGTGACATCTCGCTGCCCTCTGGTGCTGTGGAAGGCAGAACTCTCCCTCAGAACAATCAGCAACCTCAGTGATGCCTGCCATAGGAGTCTATTTGAGCCCTACACTTGATCTGACCCACTGCCATTTTCAATCCCACTCGCTCTAAGAGGGCAGGAAATCTGTCTCCATACCAATTAAGGCTTACCCATTTGAAAATTGCAATCTGAATCAATTTCCTACAGGAGGCTGGTTTTCTGACCCCAAAATCAGACCCAGTCCTGTTTTCGACCTCCATAATGAAAATCCAGCCCCATAACTTTGTTCTCAGTCAGCATGGATCCACAGAACAAAATTGACACTAGACTGACAAGCTGACTGACTCTGGTTTGGAAATGGGTTGAAAAAGTTTCACTGCTACAGCAAAGGTGCTGTGGAGGCGCATTGAGGCAGATTAGAGGGTGTGTTACTTATCCGTCTGTTATACATGAACTGGGAGAACATAAGAAATAGGAACTGGAGTAGACTATTTGGTTCTTTGAGCCTGCTCTACCATTCAGCAAGATCATGGCTGATCTTCTACCTCAATTCCACCTTCCCACACTATTGCCATATCCCTTAATTCCCTTAGTACCCAAAAATATATTGACCCCTGTCTTGAATATACCCAATGACTGAATGTCCATAGCTCTCTGGGGTAGAGAATTCCAAAGATTCACAACACTTTGAGGGAAGAGATTTCTCTTCATCTCAGTTCTAAATGGCCGACCCCTTATGCACCCTGTTCAAGATTCCCCAACAAGGGGAAGTATTTTCTCAGCATCTACTCTGTCAAGCCCCTGCTAGCATAGAGTCCCTTTCATTTGTATAATATGATTCCCTAATACTTAACACCCTTTCCCTTTAAGTATATTGACATAGTACTTTTTTTTTTAAAGTGTCTGGTTGCCAAGTTTATTTTCAAAAATTGCATTGTCAAGTTGACAATGGCCATCCCTGCTGAAATATAATCCTAATTAACTACTGGCTTGTTCACATCATTAAAATTCCTCTATTTACTGTCGTCCTAGATGATGCTGCTTATTTGTTGGACCAAAGTCCAGTGGTCTGTCAGCAGTGTGAACAAACATAAATTGGGTCAACTTGTTTCTTAAACTTTGTATCCGTGTAATTTTTACACCTCTGCAGTGGAGAACAGTATTTATCAACACTGATATGAGGTGACTGCTTGGAGAGTGACCATATCCACTGGCTCAGTGACTGAATAGATTGTGAATACATAAGAAATAAAAACAGAAAGTGCTGGAAATACTTAGCATCAGAGTTCTGATGAAAGGTCATAGACCTGAAATGTTAACTCTGCTTCTCTCTCTCCACAGATGCTGCCAGACCTGCTAAGTATTTCCAGCACTTTCTGTTTTTATTTCAGATTTCCAGCACCTGCAGTATTTTGCTTTGATTACGTAAGGTTTTTGCTTGTGATTAGGGATGGCATTGTATGATTCGAACCAGTTTTGTGTGAAAACCACAAACTAGTAGCTTTAAAGATGACTCCCCTCTTAAAGTTGAGCATGTGACCTCCCCTAAGCCCCTACGGGATTATCTGAAGTTAGGGACATTGTGGTAATGAGGCTTGAACCTGTCTCCTCACTGTCCTGCTACTCAATCCTGCAATGAAATATACTCAAAATTCTTTAAACATCATAAGAGTTGTCAAGGTGACTATGGGTTTAGAAATGTATAAAAATGTTATGGTTTTGCTGTCTTATTTGTGCTGGCCCATGGCACGAGGCATGTAGGCAAGATCAATTTTAATGTTTTGGGTCAAGCAGGATAAGAGGCTGGGGATTAATGGAACAAATGTGAGGGAGTGGGTATGGAGGAGGAAGCAGATTAGAGGAAGTGGGGTAGGCAGGAGCAATGGTAAGGGCGTAGAGGGAAGGGGAAAGGGAATTTGGATCAGTGGCGGTTAATGCGATTGAGCCAACCAACTGAGGAGGAGAAATGCAACTAATAGGTTCCTCTGGATTGCAAATGCAATTAAGGAGTTACCGTAGACAAAATAAAGTACATAGGACTACCCTGTGAGGAGCAACTGCAGTCAATGGATTGGGGTGGGGGAATGGGAAATGGAGCCATATGTAGAGCAGGAGCACAGAATACCATTCATTAAGGAGAGGGGTTGGGGTGATTGAGGAGTAGACCAGCGTGTTGCAGAGGGAACGGTCCCTCCCAGACCCACAATAGGGTTGGTTCCCCTTATCATCACCTTCCATCCCACCAAACTCCACATTCACTGCCATTTTCGCCACCTCCAGCATGATGATGATGTCATCAACAAACATATTTTCCCCTCATCTTCCATTTCAGCCTTCCGAAGTGAATGTTCCCTGGCCTCCTACACTATTCCAATGAAGCTCAACATAAGCTCGAGGGACATCATCCTTCAACTAGGCCTTCCCCAATCAACATTGAATTCAACAATTTCAGAGCATAACCTTTGCCCCTTTTTAGTGCAGGGCGGGGGGTGGGGGGGGTTGTGCGGGGGTTGGCAGCTGTTGATGGTGATTCTGCTTTCCCATTTACACCTCATCTAGATATATCTTTTGTTTCTTTACTTGTCCCATTACTATCTCTTTTTTGCCTTTTACTATCCTCTGTTTTGTCATTTAGTCTCTCCTGTCTTCCACCCTATCATCGACCTTCCTGTTTGTTCTTTCCTCCCCTCCCCCATTTCCCTGCCTGGTTTAAAAACTGTTACATCTCTAAGTATTCCGTTCTAATGAAAGGTCCTGACCTGAAATGTTAACTTTGTTTTTCTATTCACAGGTGCTGCCAGACCTGTTGAGTATTTTCAGCATTTTCTGTTTTAGTTTCAGATTTTCAGTATCTGCAGTACTTTGCTCTTGTCTCAAAGATCAGGAATGCTGAACTAACAATCCCAAAGGTTAAGAAACAGCCTTCTTCAATTGTGAAACAGGGGCTGCAACCTCTGACACTATTCATGGCCTGGCTATTGGTGATGTGGCTCTTTCGTGCATTGGAAGCCACTCCAGATCCCCAATAATGCATGAGAAGCTGCTCGAATATGA